>NC_137788.1:99626803-100272636 GCF_963383645.1 Muscardinus avellanarius
GACCCAGGGAGTCGATAGAGGCTGCTTTAGGTTATGGGGGGTGCCAGGTTGGGCGTTCTCCTATGGTGTGATATCTCTGCCACCGCCACTCCCCAACTGAGTCAAGTCCCTGGGAGTACAGTACTGGGATTTCTCCTCTGGGGCCCGCAATTTGACTCACTGTTTTTGAGTATGCAGATGGAGCTGTAGTGGACTCAGTGAATTCGCTGCTGCTGCCACCGGTGGCAATATGGTGCTGCTGCCACGCCCTCGGCCTTGAGGCTGGCGTATTTCTTCTCTGGTTTTGAGCTCCGCTCTGAGTCTCTGCAGCGTGTACTGAGCTCAGCCACTGGGAGCTTTAAATGCTCCCTGCGCCGAAAAATCCCACCTGGCTGTTCTGCAGCGGCTCACCTCGGCTCGCTGTAGCCATCAGGTGAACTTGCTGCTGCCGCCGGCAGTAAGACGCTGCTGCCGCGTCCTCAGGCGTGAGGCCGGTGTATCTTCTCTGTTGCTCTGAGCTCCATTCTGAGTCCCCTTCCTCTCTGGAGCCTGGTGATTTTTTTGTTTCTCTGGTGATGGTGTTTTCTGGCTATGAAAGGTGCTGATTTTGTGGTAATGGAGATTGGTTGTTAGCAGGGCTTTTAAGCCCCGCTTTTCTCGATCACCATCTTCTCGGAAGTCTCCCCTTTTTCCAAATAAATTATAAAATAGGTCTGGAGATGTAGCCTGGAGGTAGAAGGCCCCTGGGTTCCATCCCCAGTACCACACACACACACACACACACACACACACACACACAGAAAAATCCTAAAGGAAATAGATATTGCATTTTAGACATCTAATAGAAAAAATTACAGTCCTGATTGGCTAGTAATCTTGGAAATAACATTCTTGTTAACAATTTTAACTTTACTTTTATCTTACTACAGATTTAAATTTACTTATTTGTCAGCCAGGCGTGGTGGCACATGCTTGTAATCCCCGTGCTTGGGAGGCTGGGACAGGATCGCGCCAGTTTGAAGCCAGCTACGCTGGCCTAAGAGACCCTGTTTCCAAATAAAAAGTATAAAATAGGTCTGAGAGTGTAGCCCAGAGGTAGAAGGCCTTCCAAGAACCCCAGTACCACACAAAAAAAATTACTTATTTGTCAAGTGTTTATATAAGTTACATGAATTAAAAAGTATTTGGGCTTGTGACTTTCTAAACTTAGGAACACTCACTCATTTACAAGCTAATTTGGTACTACGTAGACAAAACATACAACACATACATACACAAATATACCTACAAAATAGAAAACAAAGACTTTTGTAACTCTCATTTAGAGTTATTGTTTGCCAGTTTTTAAAAGTTAGACTGTTCATATGATTACTACAACCCTAAGCAATCCTCAGTGTTAAATCTATACTTTACAAAGGTATGCTAATTGAAGCACAATAGAAAATACATATATATCTCAAAGACATGGAACCTATATTAATTGAAACACAATAGAAATGTATATCTCAAAGACCACAGAACCTAGTCTCACAAAGGCCCAATGAAGGTGAGGTTTGTTGTGTTAGTCATTTTTTGTAGCTGTGACTAAAATGACTGATAAGAACAACTTATTGGAGAAAAGATTTATTTGGGATTACAGTTTCAGAGGTTCAGTTCATGGTTATCCAGGTCCAAGGTACAAAATGAGTTGGTGAAAATCCACTCTGAGTTTATGGTGTCATGAAAAAAAGAGAGAAAAAGAGAGAGAGACAAGTACAGTCCTCAAGGTCACACCCTAGTGAGCCACCTACTCTGACCATGCCCTGCCTCCAATATCTGCATGTCCAATGCATGAGGATTAGAATGGTATTTCAAATACAAAGCATAACATTTGTTATGCAGACTTGAGTTAAGCAATGGAGGGAATCACCCTTAAAAATAGAAATTTCTTTTGTAAAGGGTCAGAAAAATTATACTTTCATCTTTCCAAAGTTTTTATAGATTTCAGTCATCTTAAAAAAACTTTCTTTAAATTTTAAAACATTTTCCATTGCATCAGAATTTAGACGGCCAGTTAGAAATGTATAAATATTTTACCTCCTCTTTTTATTGCCCAAAGATATTAGGTAAGCATGAAAGAAAGCCAATTTAGGAATACTGAATGCCCCCCATTCTTTGTACTTGGAAGTTAGGCCACCATAATCATTAAACATAAACCAGCTGAAGTGCCAGATGGGATTTTTCTCTTAACACTCTCCTCATTCTTGAAGTTGTTTTTCACTTTAATGGAGGTGCCCTTTCTCCTGAAATTGCAACCTTCTGAGCTAACTGGCAGACTTATGTTTTGGACTAAAGGGGCAAGGTTGCAATGATTTGGAGAAAGAAATGAAAAGCCAGAAGGCAAATTTACATAATGGAGAGGCAAAAGAAAAAGATGAAATGTTAGAGAATCATGTTCTAACAAAAGATCTGAAACAAAGGACATCTACACTAAACCAGGTATAAACCAGGGAAAGAAACTTCAAATTAAAAAAATTTCTGCTAGAGACTATCACTGCCAGTCAACAGATTTTTTTTTTACTTTGTCAAGTCAGCCCTCATAAACACAGACTAACAATCAGACCAACAGACAAAAGAACAATAGCAAAACATCTTTCTTTCCTTTTTTATGGTATTGGGGATTAAACCCAGGGCATCCTACCACTGAGCTGCACCGAATCCCTTTTTATTGTGAGCCAGAGTCTCACTAAGTTTCCCAGGCTGGCCTCCAACTTAAAGTTTTCTTGTCTCAGTTCTGGTAGCTGAATTATAGGTGTGGACCACTGTATCCAGCTTCCTCTCTCTCGCTTGCTTTTTTTCTTTTTCCTTCCTTCCTTTCTTCCTTCCTTCTCAGATGTTTATTTAGGAGAGTGTACTAGTCAGCCTTTCACTGCTATAGTAAATACACCATGTAACTTAGAGGAAGGAAGACTTATTTGCTCATGGTTTGGGGATTTAGTTGATATGAGTCTGGGGACCTTGAATCTCAGGGCATGTCAATGGCCAGAAGCAGAGAGTTGGAGAACAGAAAACTTTGCTCTCATATCATGGAGACTGGAAGCAAGAAAGTAGGTGAGAGGGGAGGAACCATATATAATTCCCAAGGCTGCACCCCCAGAAACCACCATCTCAAGCCACACTCTACTGACCTAGGTCACCACCCAGATAAATCAGTTATAGTGGTTTTATCCGCTGCCAGACTTATAACCTTCATGAATCAGTTACATCATTACCGATTGCTGGAGCGCCAAATATTTTTACAGATGGATCCAAAGGAGGTATGGGCGTGATATTCAAAGAAGGCTCGGATCCACAAACTTTTCTTTTTCCTCATTCATCAGCACAGGCAGTAGAGATTTTGACAGTGATTCAAGTATTTATGCTCTATGATTCCACTCCATTCAACTTAATTTCAGATAGCTTATATGTGGTACAAGCACTTAATAGCCTTGAATGTGTAGGACATATTAAGGGACAATCTACTATTCTTCTATTATTGGCTAAGTTACAACAATATATTTGGAACCGAAAATGTTCCTTCTATGCAACCCATATACGAGCTCATTCAGGACTTCCTGGACCGCTTGCTGAAGGCAATGCTATTGCAGATTTTCATACTCGAACTGTACTTATTTTTTCAAATAAAGACAAAGTTTTACAGGCTCAAAAATTTCACAATAAATTTCATGTAAATTCCCAAACACTAAGACTAAAATTTAAAATCACTAAAAAACAAGCTCGACGCATTGTATTGCAATGCAAAAATTGTTTGACATTATTGCCACAGCCTACTACAAGGAGTAAATCCTCGAGGTCTGCGACCTCTTCACCTATGGCAAATGGATGTCACGCATGTTCTTGAATTTGGCTCTCTTAAATATGTACATGTTTCCGTGGATACATGTTCTGAAGTCATCTTTGCCTCTGCTCATACTGGAAAAAAAGCTCAACATATAATTTCCCATTGTCTGCAAGCTTTTGCTGCCTGGGGCATCCCTCACCAAATTAAAACTGATAATGGACCTGCTTATGTTTCTCAAAGATTTTCTCATTTTTGTACCCAAATGGCTATACAATTAAATCATGGATTACCATATAATCCACAGGGCCAAGGCATAGTAGAACGAGCCCATGCCACTATTAAATCTGCTTTACTAAAACAAAAAGGGGGAATAGGGGCTCAATGGAGCACACCAAAAGATAAACTAAATCTTATATTATTTATTCTAAATTTTTTAACGTTGGATGCCAATGGACGGACAGCAGCGGAAAGACATTACAGGCCTCATGAGCGCTATGCAGGGCAAGCAATGTGGAAAGATATTCTTACAGGAGCATGGAATGGTCCAGATCCAGTGCTAACGTGGGCTCGAGGGTCGGTGTGTGTTTTCCCACAGGACAAAGACTCGCCAATTTGGGTTCCTGAAAGATTGGTGCGCCATGTACAGGAACCAAGGGAAGATGCCAAGCAACAAATGGATATGGCTAACTCTGTTGGTAATGTTCAACATTGGAGTGAGTGAAAAAGATCTTTGGGGAATTATTTCTGCTTTCCCTCTTCCTTTGCCTGTGTCCACCACTGCCACCATTTTTCCTCGGTTCTTTACGACCAATAGTTCCTTAAATTTGCCATGGATTCCCTTTGATGAAGAAATTAGGCCTTATGCATTTTTCAATATAACTTTAAGTGGTAGTTTATGTTTTTATGCTAATAAAATTTTGAATGATACCTATGATAGTACTAATCCATGTGTACAGTTATATAATCAAACTATGGGAAAATTTCAACCATTTAATGATTCCAGTCCCATAGGAAATGTTACTGTCTTGGAAGGATATGCTCCTTTAGCATTTTCTAAATATGAACATCCTGAAAATAAAACAGCTCCTTTGCAGCCGCGGTGGGCTCCAAAATGTTATCGCCCACGTAGCTGGCCATTTAAATGGACTGATTGCCAAGACTCTAAGGTAGTCTGGGCCTCTTCAGGCTATGATTTAAGTTTTTCTCCAGGCATATCTTCTATGCACGCTTGGGCAGTAGTAATGCGACTGCCTATAGCAGTCCCTTGGCCAGTAAGAGTGGATGTAAATTCCCTTCCAGTTTTGCTGAACCAAGAAAAGAGAGATTTTGGAATTTCTGCTCTTATTGCTGTAATTGTGGCCTCTGTGACCGCGGCAATTGCAGCTGCTGCCGCTTTGGCAACGTCTATAAATACTGCAGCCACTATGAATGCCCTATCCTCACATGCGGCTACTGCCATGGCTCAGCAAGCTCAAATAAATGGACAACTTAAAGCTGGCATATTAATGGTAAATCAAAGAGTAGACCTGTTACAAGAACAGGTTGACATTCTAGGGCAAATGGCGATGGTACCATGTATTCATAAATTGTCTGGATTATGTATAACGTATGTGCAGTATCAGAATTTCTCCCATGCAGGTAATTTGTCTCGGCAATTAAGCAAGATGCTTCTAGGGACTTGGAGCCGTGAATTTGAACACACCATGATTGAGCTTCGAGCGTCCATCACTGCAATTAATTCTACCCATGTGGAAGTCGCCACAGTACAACAATGGATGGACTTGATACATGGAACTTTGGGTTTCTTAAAAGATTGGGGTGGTATGGCATTCTGGGCATTCTTGCTGGTGGTAGCATGCTGTTTTCTGGTTGGATATATCAGGCGAACTCGACAACGCACACTGCAACAACAACGTATATTGGTGCAAGCTATGGCAGCCCTTGAAGCTGGCTCATCTCCCCATGTATGGCTCAGTATGCTGGATCGGTAGTCAGTGACGGGTAAGATCTTCCCTGGGACCTTTCAACCTAAGACAGGGAAACAATCATGCTATTGTTCTCCCAATGACGGGTAAGACTGGTCCTTGAGGGTCGACGACCTAAGACAGGCACGATCCCGAGCCTTGTTTTAATAAAACAAAAAGGGGGAGATGTCGGGGCCCACTCGGCTGGACCGAGATGGCACCCAGGCTTGTTGCCAGCGTGGATTCAAGATGGCGCCTAGGCTTGCAGCCAAGTCATGAGACTCACAAGATGGACGTCTCCTTGAGCATGCGTAGTGTGCCATGCTACGTGCCTGCAGAATGATCAGTGACGCCTACCACAGCCTGCCTATGAGAAAGTCAGAAGTGTGCATGCCCTAGCTGTGGAAGCTTGGGGTTGGTAGGAAATAGAAGGAGGGATTATGATGCTGATATAAATTGTGCTTGTTGTACGCATTGTCAGACATATTAGAAGAGACATATTAAGAGACATGTTAAGGATCCATTAAAGAAGAATTCATATTTCAGCTGAAAAGGTGTCTGTGTCATTCTCTAAGCCCCTGCGGGTCGGAGTCTTGGGGGACGATACCACCACACCTGGCTTCTTTGTATTTTTAATGACTGCCATTCTAACCAGCATTAGATAGACTCCCAGGGCAGTTTTGACTTGCATTTTCTTGATTGATATTCAACAAACATTTATCAAATATCCATTATATGTTGGCCACTATGTTGTGTTTGAAAGATTAAGTCACCATAAAGCTTATAAGATAGATGGAAAAGCTACAAATGAATAAATTACAACCATATATGTATATTGGAAAACAGAGCTATAAGTATTGACTTATGGGGGAATCAGGAAATGCCTCTCCAGGCTGAAACCTGGAGAGAGAGAGAAAGACTGCCAAATGCAAGGGGTAGTGACAGAAAGTATTACACACAGAGTAAACAAATTCTGGACACTGAAATCATCCTTTCTTTAAAAATCCAACACCATATTAAATGGAGAAAAACTGTGAGAATTTCCCCTAAAATCAGGAACAAGACAAGAATGTCCATTATCACCACTTCTTTGCAATAGAGTGCTCGAGACTCTAGCCAGAGCAATAAGGCAGAAAAAAAAAATCAAAGGACTACAAATAAGAAAAAAAAAAACCTCAAACTTTCACTATTTGCAGATTACATGATACTATACTTAGAAGACCCAACAAACTCAACCAAAAGGCTTATAGAGCTTATCAACAAATTCAGCAAAGTGTCTGGATACAAAGTTAATCTTTAAAAATCAGAAGCTTTTCTGTATACCAACCATAAATCCACTGAGAAAGTAATTCAGAAAACACTTCCACTCAGGATTTCCCACAAAAAAATAAAATACTTAGGAATAAACTTAACCAAGGAGGTAAAACACCTCTAAATATAAAATTGTAAAACATTTTTAAAATGTAATCAAAGAAGACCTTAGAAGCTGGGCATGGTGGTGTACGCTTGTAATCCCAGCATTTGGGAGGCTGAGACCAGAGGATCACAGTGAACAGCCTCAGCTACTTAGTGAGGTTCTCTGCAACTTAGTGAGACCCTGTTTCAAAACAAAGAATAAAAATAGGGCAGGGGGTGTACCTCAGAGTTCGAATTCCCTGGGGTCCATCCCCAGACCTGAAAAAAAAAATAAAGACCTTCTAAGATGGAAAGATCTTCCATGTTCATGGATAAGCAGAATAAATATCAAAATGCCCATACTTCCAAAAGTGTTATGTAGATTACACAATACCCATTAAATTACCAAGATTATTCCTCACAGACATAGAAAAATCAGTTCTTAAATTTGTTTGGAACAGCAAAAACCCAAAATAGCCAAAGTAGTTCTCAGAAACAGAAACCATGCAGGAGGAATTACAATACCTGACTTTAAACTACAAAGCTATAGTAATAAAACAGCATGGTACTGGCACAAAAACAGATGCATAGAACAATGGAGCTGAATAGAAGACCCAGAAACAAATCCACACACAGCCAATTAATTTTTGACAAAGAGGCCAAAAACCTACACTAAAAAAAGCCTGTTTAACAAATCGTGTTGGCAAAACTGGTTAACCATATCCAGAAAAATGGAAATAAATCCTACTTTCTCACCATGCACTAGAGTCAATTCAAGATGAATCAAAGACTTAGAAGTTAGACCAGAGACCTTGAGGCTCCTTGAAGAAGGCATAGGTCCAACACTGCAACACATAGGCACAGAAAAAAAAAAAAAACCTTTCTTAACAAGACCCCAAAGGCATAAGGAACTAAAAAGTGGATCAATACATGAGATTGCGTAAAACTGAAGAGCTTCTGTACATCAAAGGAAACTATCGCCGGGTGTGGTGGCGCATGCTTGTAATCCCCGCGCTTGGGAGGCAGAGACAGGAGGATCGCGCAGGTTCGAAGCCAGCCACGCGTGCTGGCTTAGGAGACCCTGTTTCCAAATAAAAATGTAAAAATAGTTCTGGGAGTGTAGCCCGGAGGTAGAAGGGCTTCCAGGAACCCCAGTACCACCAAAAAAAAAAAAAAAAAAAAAAAAAAGGAAACTACCAAGAACCTCAAACAAGAGCCAATAGAATGGTAGAAGATTTTTGCCAACTACTCTTCCAATAGAGGACTAATATCTAGAATATACAGAGAACTCAAGAAACTTAGCACTAAGAAAACAAATAACCCAATAAAAATGGGCAAGTGAACTAAATAGACACTTCACAAAGGAAGAAATTCAAATGGCCAATAAATGCATGAAAAAATTCTGAACATCATTAGCAATCAGAAAGATGCAAATCAAAACTACTCTTGAGATTTCACCTAACTCCAACTAGGATGGCAATCATTCAGAACACAAACAACAACAAATGCTGGCAAGGATGTGGAGAAGTGGGAAGTCTAATGCATTGTTGTTGGGATTGCAAATTAGTGCAACCACTTTGGAAAACAGTATGGAGGCCCTCATAAGAATGGTAATAAACTTACCATATGATCCAGCAATAGCACTCCTGGATATCTACCAAAAAGAATGAAAACCAAACTACCAAACTAATGCATGCATGTCTGTGTTTGTAGTTGCTCAATTCACCATTTCCAAACTATGGAACCAGCCAAGATGCTCATCAACAGATAAATGGATTATAAAACTTTCGAATATGTACACAATGGAATTTTACTCAGCCATAAAGAAAAGCAATATAATGTCATTTACAGGGAAGTGGATAGAACTGGAAGACATTATGCTAAGTGAAATTAGTCACAAAAAATAAGAAATCAGATGCTCTCTCTAACATGTAAAAGCTAGAGAGAAAATAGTCAAAGGAGGAACTCTAGATAAAGAGATTCTACAGATGAGCAAATAAGGTGACCTAATTGAGGGGATGGGAGGGGGAAGAAGTAAATTCTCTAATGCACATGATGTATTTAAACATACATACCAAAGTCAATCACTGAGCCAAACATAGAAATAGGGAGGGGGAAGGAGTAGGTGGTAACTGGGAAAGGGTTAATTGGGTGATGTGTTTGTGTATATCTCCATCATTTTGCATTTCATTAAGATGTATGAATACAATTCACCAATAAAAATTTGAAAAATAAAGAAAATGTAACAGTTTCAATAAGCAGCAGACATCTTAAACTTAAGGTAGTTTTTTTTTTTTTTGGTGGTACTGGGGTTCCTGGAAGCCCTTCTACCTTTGGGCTACACTCCCAGACCTATTTTTACATTTTTTATTTGGAAACAGGGTCTCCTAAGCCAGCGCACGCAGCTGGCTTCGAACCTGCATGATCCTCCTGTCTCTGCCTCCCAAGCGCAGGGATTACAAGTATGCACCACCACGCCTGGCCTTAAGGTAGTTCTTAAATGTGCTTAGTCATAAAATTTAGCCCTTGATCTGGCATCATTAGTGTTTAACCATTTGTATATATAGTCACCCATTACCAATTGTCTACACTATTATGTGTTAATTTTTATCTGTACTATTCAGCTGTTTGCTGTATACTTTTAGAACCAATTAACCCTTTCCTATCCAACCTTTCTTATCTTAAATAAAGCTAACATGATGTAAAAAATTCAAAAAAATTGGAGTGTGGCTGGAGTATAGAAAGAGAAAGATAATATAGGGGAATAGCATTACCAAGGTCTTGAAAATACTTCTAAATTATGATAATCTCATTGTGATAATTGGTGTGATGCCCCTAAACAGTAGGCCCTATGCTATGTGTTTTATGTGTATTGCGTATAAATTAGAAGTCCAAACTCCTAATCCAGCCTTATCTTCAAACCACAATAAAGCCAAGCCATGATTGTTTCCATGCTTATTCAAGCTATTTCAGATATGCTTGGAACCTTCCCTGCTCACTCATCTTTATTTGGAATATGAATGTTTCATAAAGGTTTGACATCATCAATCTTAGTATCTAAACACACTTTGAGTCAAAGTCCATCCCACTTTTGCAGGTGATCATGACCTTGTCTCTTTCAAAGTTTATCACAAACTTATGAAAAAATTAAATAGGAGAATGACATAATTAAGTTTTGAATTTTAGAAAAAAATTCTGGCTTGGGAACAATATTGTCACTTGAATTGGAAAGTGTAATTTCCTCCCACAAAAAAACAGATAAGGTAATTATGGGTAAATTTTTACTTAAACTACAAGCCTCAGGTAAAGTGAGGAAGCAAAGTTCCCAGGATCAAAAAGTGAAAAGGGACCACAACATTTGAGAGAGGAGCAAGGAGCCAAATTTGAATACCTGCATGGACATCAGAACCTATTAATTCTAGGACAATGGAATTTTAAAAGAAGCTGAGAAGTGGTTGATAAGACCTAAGGACTTTGCTTGGGGGAAGCTGGAAATGAACCACCTACATAAAGCTTGGAGTTACCTCTTCATGAAAGAAAAGAGGAGTGTTCTCTGTTCTAAAGTCTAGAGACATCACTAGGAAGCTTGGGGAAAATGGGTATAAAAAAGTTAATAGATGTAAGCCCTTCCTCCCATAAGCTAGATCATTGTACATAATCATTGTGTTATTTATCTTTCTCTCACTATGACAAAATACCTAAGGCAATCAACTTTTAATAAAGAGAGCTTTATTTTAGCTTATGGTTTTAAACTATGGTCACGTGTCCCTTCTGTTTTGGGCCTGTAATGGCACAATTCATCATGGTAGGAGCTGGTAAAAGAGGGCTTTTCACCTCATAGTGGTCAGGAAGCAAAAAGAAACAGGAAAGACCTAGAGTCCCCAAATCCTCTTTATAAGCATATCTCCAATGACCTAACCTCTTTCCATCTGACCTCATCTCCAAAGTTCCACCACTTTGCTATAGTGCCATTGCCATGGGATGAAGCCTTTAACTCATGGACCTTTGGCAGACATTCAAAATCCAAACTATAACAACCTCTTAATTGTAAACCCTAGGAGTATGGAAGTCCAGAGTAAAGATAAATTTTTTCTTCTTAAAATCTAAAAGTGGAGCTTAAATAAGCATGTGTTTTAGGGTGGTAAGGGTCATGTGTTTTATTTTTTACAAAAAGACTGTGGGTTAAGGAAAGTATTATCAGTTGGGCAATGGCTGATGGTTGACTCACAGTCCACAGTTTTTTTTATTTTTTATTTTTTTGTTTTTTTTTGTTTTATTGGTGCACTGTATTCATACATCATAGTAGGATACATACTTTTGTAGACATACATGCACACTTTTCCCAGTCAGCCCCCACCCAATCCCCACCCCATTCTCTCCCTATCCCTCCCTCCCATGCTTGGCTTAGTAGTTGACATCTAGTATTATGGCAATTTATCTAAAATTAAAAATGATAATCTCACATAACAGTTTCATTTGTCTGATACCAAGCTTTTGATGACTTAAAGATAACATTTCAATATTTCTTTTTGCTTTCTTTCTTACCAGAGAATATTTTTTTCTATTTTTTAGGTGAAACTATCATATATTTATATATTTATATTTCAGAAAAAAATCTATCCTAATATGGAATATGGACTCTAGGTAACCAAAACGATCTTGAAAAAGAACAAAGCTAGAAGATATATATTTTCTGATTTCAAACCATATAAAGCTACAATAATTGAAACAGTGTAGTACTATTCTGAAGGCAGATATATAAACCATTGGAGTTAAATAAAAGCCTAGAGCTAAATTTTTCTCTATATTGTCAAGTTATTTTTGACAAGGTTTCCATGAACATTTGGTGGTGGAAATATTAATCTTTTAACTAAATATTGTTAAAAAATAATAATTACATGGAAAAGAATAAAATTGGACCCTTACCTAATCCCATATACAAATATTAACTCAAAATAGATAATAGACCTAAATATAAATCTTAAGACTATAAACTTTTAGGAGAAAATCTGGGTCATAAAACCTCACAACATTGAAATTGGCAGTGATTTCTTGGATATGATTTCAATGGCACAGGCAACAGAGGAGTATACAAACTCCCTAAAAAATAAAAAAAATATTGTATATCCAAAGACAATGTAAACAGAGTTAACAGTTACTAATAGAATGGGATAAAATATTTCCAATTGCTATATCTGAAGGTATATTAATATTCCAAAACTAGAAATCCTAAAAATTACCCTTTAGAGATAGGTAAAAGACTAACATAAATAATGAATCTCCACAGATAACCAATCTTAGTTGTCTGTTGGATGGAAAATCTTGTTTCTCTAGTTCTGGAGTGTGTTACCTATTTCTTCTTTGTAGTTAATCTCTTTGAGTATTTTCTCTAGTGCTGGTTTTGAAGACATAAATTCCTTCAGTTTCTGTTTGTCATGGAAGCTTCTTATTTCTCCATCTAATTTGATAGAAAGTTTTGCTGGGTAGGAAAATTTTGGCTGGAAGTTGTTTTCTTTCAGAGTTTGGAATATGTTACTCCAAGCCCTTCTGGCTCTCATGACTTGGTTTGGGAAGTCTGGAGTGATTCTAATTGGTTTGCCTCTGAATGTCACTTGGCCCTTTGTTTTTGTTGCCTTTAAGATTCTCTGCTTGGCTTCCACATTGGTCATTTTGACAATTATGTGGCGTGGGGATCCTCTTCTCCGATCCTGTCTAAAGGGAGTTCTATAAGTTTCCTGGACCTGTGTATCGACCTCTTGCTTTATGTCTGGAAAATTTTCTGCTATTACTTCCTTGAAGAGATTGTTGATCCCTTTGGTATCACTTTCTTTTCCCTCCTCTATTCCAATTATTCTTAGGTTAGCTCTCTTGAAATGGGCCCATATTTCTTCAATATCAGATTCCTGCTGTCGGGTATTTTTTTCTAGATTAGAAACTATGCGTTCATTTTTGGAATGATCATCTTCTAAGAGCGAGATTCTGTTCTCCATGTGTTCTAATCGGTTGTTTGTGCTTTGAATTGAGGCCTTTACTTCATTAATTGCATCCTTTATCTCTTTTTGGCTCTCTCTGAGTTCTTTTTGAAGCACCTCTATTATTTCTACAGTTATTTTCCTGATTTGATCTTCTAGAAATCTCTGATTTTCTGTTTTATCGGGTTCTGATGTTGTGGGGTTGTGGGCATTCATTGCTCCAGTATTATTCCTCTTTCCCATGATTTAGGAAGTTTGTGCCTTCTCTGGGTTCTTCCCTTGGGTCACTATGACTTCACTTAAGGTGTTCTGGATCTCGAGTCAGTAGTATCTCAGACCCCACTACTCCTTTACTGGGTTTTTATCACAGAGTCTCTGACCCAGAGAGTCGATAGAGGCTGCTTTAGACTGTGGGGGGTGCCAGGTTGCACGTTCTCCTATGGTGTGATATCTCTGCCACCGCCCCTCCCCCACTGGGTCAAGTCCCAGGGAGTACAGTACTGGGATTTCTCCTCTGTTGCCCGCAATTTGACTCACTGTTCTTGAGTACGCAGATGTAGCTGTACTGGCCTCGCTGAATTTGGTGCTGCTGCTGTCGGTGGCAATATGACGCTGCTGATACGCCCTCGGCTGTGGGGCTTGTGTTTTTCTTCTTGGTTTTGATTTCCACTCTGAATCCCTGCAGCGTGTGCTGAGCTCAGCCACTGGGAGCTTTAGATGCTCTCTGCGCAGAGAAATCCCGCCTGGCTGTTCCGCAGTGGCTCACCTCGGCTTGCTGTAGCCGTCCCGTGAATTTGCCGGTGCGGCCGGCAGTATGGCGCTGCTGCCACGTCTGCCGCGTCCTTGGGCGTGAGGCCAGTGTATCTCCTCTGTGGCTCTGTTCTCAGTCCGCTTTCTCTCTGGAGCCTGGTGATTTTTTGTTTCACTGGTGATGGTGTTTTCTGGCTATGAAAGGCGCTGATTTTGTGGTAATGGAGATTGGTTGTTAGCGGGGCTCTTAAGCCCCGCTTTTCTCGGTCGCCATCTTCCCGGAAGTCGAGTCCACAGTTTTTAATGGTCTAAGCCATATCCACTTTCCAAACTGTTCCATGGTACCCTTCAAACTTCAATTCTCTTGCCTTCCTCACCAGTCTTTATCATAATTTGACAGCTTAGCATGTAGCTTGATTTTCATGCATTGCAATAGACAAATCCAGTGTCTGGCTGGAATTTGCCTGGTAAGCTTAGTGAGACCACCCATGTAATTTTGAGGTGATCTTTTCCTGAGTTTCACATATAAGTCATTTTCATGAAACCAAACTATTGGGTATTTGATTCCAGGCCCAATGTACATTGACTTGCCCATTCATCCAGCAAGTTTCTGACCTGCTTAAGAGTTGTTCAATAAATCTTTTCTTCAATGAATAAGTGAACAGATGAATATTGGCCAGTACCACATCCTTATTCTTGGCTGCCAATAATTATTGGCCTTTTGCTCTTAAAGGCTTATATTATAGAATGGTATCCATGTTCCAATTTTTAAAATTCTTTCTTCTTTACCTCTAAAAATTGTTTTCTATTAAAATCACATTCCTATCCAAATGTACTTTCCAACCATCTCTTAGTTCTATATCTTTGAGACCACTTAGCTGTAGTAGCATGAAACTACAAAAACACAGAATGGGTCCATCATGGTACTTGAAATTTATCAATGGCCCTATCCCCAGACTGCCTAGAAAATGCCTGCAGAAAATGTAATGTGCACCATGGGAAGCTCCAGAAAGGGACATTTCTCCCTGGTTGGCAAGGTCCACAGTTGGTACCTTTTTCCATTTTCAGAGTTAGGATGACTAAAAATCAGCAGAGACTTATTGCATATAGAATGTTTAACTATTAGTTAACAACCCTGAAGAATAGATTGTGAAATTTCATCTTTATTTTTTATATAATTTTGTTGGTGCAATATAATTATACATCATAGTGAGATTCAGAGTGATATAAACATGCATATAGCACTTGGTGTGTTTCTATCTGGATCTCTCCTTGCTCCCTCATATTTATTAATGAGATTGGTAGTGATACCTTTATATATGGACATAGCACTGTTACAACTCTTTCTTTCATAAATTTTCCTTTTCTCCCTCCTCTCTACCTTTTTCTATTTCTATCTATTATTCTACTGTTCTCTTTTCTCAATTATCTGAAGTTCCTTTTGTTTTTTATTTTCTCTTTACCTTCCAGATATGAAATAAAATATATGACCATTAACTTTCTTTGACTGGCTGATCTCACTTAGCATAATATCCTCTAGTTCCATTTATTTTTCTGCAAATGACATGATTTTGTTTTTTATGACTGAGAAAAATTCTATTACATGTAATGGCATGTTTTCTTTATTATTTATCTGTTGACGGACACCTAGCTTTGTTCCATAATTTGTATATTGTGAACATAGTAGCACAATTCAGAATAGAAATTTTAATTTTATATGGGTTACATTTCTGATAAACTTACTTCTAATTTTTATGTGCCACCACCAGATGGTGATAATCAAAGTTGTATTATATGTATGAAATATTTTTTTAATTTTTTTTTGTTGTTTTTTTTATTGGTGCACTGTATTCATACACCATAGTGGGATACAACTTTTGTAGACATACATGCACACATCGCCCAGTCAGCCCCCACCCGATCCCCACCCCATTCTCTCCCCATCCCTCCCTCCCATGCTTGGCTTAGTGGTTGACATCTAGTATTATAGCAATTTATCCAAAATTAAAAATGATAATCTCACATAACAGTTTGATTTGTCTAATACCAAGCTTTTGATGACTTAAAGATAACATTTCAATATTTCTTTTTACTTTCTTTCTTACCAGAGAATATTATTTTCTATTTTTTTAGGTGAAACTATCATATATTTATATATTTATTTTTCAGGAAAAAAATCTATCCTAATATGGAATATGGACTCTAGATACCCAAAACGATCTTGAAAAAGAACAAAGCTAGAAGATATATATTTTCTGATTTCAAACCATATAAAGCTACAATAATTGAAACAGTGTAGTACTATTCTAAAGGCAGATCTATAAATCATTGGAGTTAAATAAAAGCCTAGAGCTAAATTCTTCCCTATATTGTCAAGTTATTTTTGACAAGGTTTCCACGAACATTTGGTGGTATAAATAATAATCTTTTAACTAAATATTGTTGAAATATAATAATTACATGGAAAAGAATAAATTTGGACCCTTACCTAATCCCATATACAAATATTAACTAAAAATAGATAAAAGACCTAAATATAAATCTTTTTTTTAATTTATTTTTTATTGGTGCAATGTATTCATACATCATAGTGGTATAAAGAAAATACTTTTGTAGATATACATGCACTTCTCGCCCAGTTAGCCCCTACCACGATCCCTACCCCATTCCCTCCCCATCCCTCCTTCCCACGCTTGGCTTACTGGTTGACATCTAGTATTATAGCAATTTATACAATATTAACATTAATAATCTCACATAACAGTTTCATTTGTCTGGTACCAAACTTTTGATGACTTAAAGATAACATTTCAATATTTCTTTTTGCTTTCTTTCTTACCAGAGAATATTTTTTTCTTTTTTTTTTTAGGTGAAACTATCATACATTTATTTATTTATTTTTCAGAAAAAATCTATCCTGATATGGAATATGGACTCTAGATACCCAAAACAGTCTCAAAGAAGAACAAAGCTAGAAGATGTATATTTTCTGATTTCAAACCATATAAAGCTACAATAATTGAAACAGTGTAGTACTGTTCTAAAGGCAGATATATAACCATTGGAGCTAAATAAAAGCCCAGAGATAAATTCTTCCATACATTGTCAAGTTATTTTTGACAAGGTTTCCATGAACTTTTGGTGGAGGAAATACTAGTCTTTTAACTAAATATTGTTGAAAAATAATAATAAATGAAAAAGAATAAAATTGGACCCTTACCTAACACATATACAAATATTAACTCAAAATAGATAAAAGACCTAAATATAAATCTTAATACTATAAGCTTTTAGAAGAAAATCTGGGTCATAAAACCTCACAACATTGAAATTGGAAGTGATTTCTTGGATATGATTTCAATGGCACAGGCAACAAAAGAATAAATAAACTCCCTAAAAAATAAAAAAAATATTGTATATCCAAAGACAATGTAAACAGAGTTAAAAGTTACTGATCCTCTTCCAAGAGTTCCTCCTATGACCCATTTCTCCCTAACTCTCACATATTAGGGAAAGCATCTGATTTCTTATTTTTTGTGCCTGACTAATCTCACTTAGCATAATGTCCTCCAGTTCCATCCATTTCCCTGAAAATGATGTAATTGAGTTTTTTTTTGATGGCTGAGTAAAATTCCATTGTGTACATATCCCATAGTTTTGTAATCCATTCATCTGTTGATGGACATCTTGGCTGGTTCCATAGTTTGGCTATGGTGAATTGTGCAGCTATGAGCATAGATACACATGCATTAGTTTGGTAGTTTGGTTTCTTTTCTTTTGGGTAGATACCCAACAGTGGTATTGCTGGATCAAATGGAAGATTTGTTCCCATTCTTCTGAGGATTCTCCACACTGTTTTCCAAAGTGGTTGCACTAATTTGCAATCCCACCAACAATGTCTTAGAGTTCCCACTTCTCCACATCCTCGCCAGCATCTGTTGTTGTTTGTGTTTTCAATGATGGCCATTCTAGTTGGAGTTAGGTGAAATCTCAGGGTAGTTTTGATTTGCATCTCTCTGATTGCCAGTGATGTTGAGCATGTTTTCATGCATTTATTGGCCATTTGAATTTCTTCTTTTGTGAAGTGTCTATTTAGTTCATTTGCCCATTTTGTTATTGGATGCTTTGTTTTCTTAGTGTTGAGTTTCTTGAGTTCTCTGTATTTTCTAGATATTAGTCCTCTATCAGATGGGTAGGTGGCAAAAATCTTCTCCCATTCTGTTGGCTCTCGATTGAGGTTCTTGATATTTTCCTTTCCTGAACAGAAGCTCTTCAGTTTCATGCAATCCCATGTATTGATTTGCCTCTTAATTTGTTGTGCCTTTGGGGTCTTGTTGAGGAAATGTTTGTCTGTGCCTATGTGTTGTAGTGTTGGACCTATGCCCTCTTCAAGGAGCTTCAAGGTCTCTGGTTTAATTTCCAAGTCTTTGATCCATCGTGAGTTGACTTTTGTACAGGGTGAAAAAGTGGGATTAACATCCAATTTTCTGCATATGGTTAACCAGTTTTGCCAACACCATTTGTTGAAGAGGCTATCTTTTTTCCAGTGTATGTTTTTGGCCCCTTTGTCAAAAATCAATTGGCTGAAGGTGTGTGGACTTGTTTCTGGGTCTTCTATTCTGCTCCATTGGTCTATATATCTGTTCTTTTGCCAGTACCATGCTGTTTTTATTACAATGGCTTTGTAGTATAGTTTAAAGTCAGGTATTGTGATTCCTCCTGCGTGGTTTTTGTTGCTGAGAACTACCTTGGCTATTCTGGGCTTTTTGTTATTCCAGATAAATTTAAGGACTGATTTTTCTATGTCTGTGAGGAATGATCTTGGTAGTTTAATGGGCATTGCATTAAATCTGTAGATCACTTTTGGGAGGATGGCCATTTTAATGATATTAATTCTGCCAATCCATGAACATGGAAGGTCTTTCCATCTTCTAAGATCTTCTTCGATTTCTTTTTTCAGTGTTTTATAATTTTCTTTGTAGAGATCTTTTACTTCCTTGGTCAAGTTTATTCCTAGGTATTTTATTTTTTTGTGGGAGATCCTGAGTGGAAGTGTTTTCTGAATTTCTTTTTCAGTGGATTTATGGTTGGTGTACAGGAAAGCTTCTGATTTTTTAAGATTGATTTTGTATCCAGATACCTTGCTGAATTTGTTGATCAGTTCTATAAGCCTTTTGGTTGAGTTTGTTGGGTTTTCTAAATATAGTATCATGTCATCTGCAAATAGTGAAAGCTTAAGTTCTTCTTTTCCTATTTGTACTCCTTTGATTTCCTTTTCTTGCCTTATTGCTCTGGCTAGAGTCTCTAGTACTATATTGAAGAGAAGTGGTGATAGTGGACATCCTTGTCTCGTTCCAGTTTTTAGGGGAAATTCTTGAAGTTTTTCCCCATTTAATATGATGTTGGCAGTGGGCTTATTGTAGACTGCCTTAATAATGTTGAGATATGTTCCTTCTATTCCAATTCTCTGCAGTGTTTTTATCATAAATGGATGTTGAATTTTATCAAATGCTTTTTCAGCATCTATTGAGATGATCATGTGGTTTTTGTCTTTGATTCTGTTTATATGATGAATTACATGGATTGTTTTTCATATATTGAACCAGCCTTGCATCCCTGGGATGAACCCTACCTGGTCATGGTGAATGATTTTCTTGATGTGGTTTTGAATGCGTGTTGCTAGTATTTTGTTTAATAGTTTTGCATCCAAGTTCATCAGAGATATAGGCCTGTAGTTTTCCTTCCTTGAACTGTCTTTATTCGGTTTGGGTATTAGTGTGATGTTGGCTTCATAGAATGTATTTGGGAGAGTCCCGGTTTTTTCTATTTCCCGAAATAGTTTGAGTAGTATTGGGATTAGTTCTCCTATAAAGGTTTTATAGAATTCACTTGGGAAACCATCTGGTCCTGGGCTTTTCTTTGATGGTAAGCTCTTTATTGCTATTTCAATCTCTTTGATTGTTATTGGTTGGTTTAAGTGTTCTATATCTTCTTGACTCAGTTTAGGAAGGTTGTATTTATCTAGGAAGTTGTCGATTTCCTCCAGATTTTCCATTTTGTTGGAGTATAGTTTTTCAAAGTAGTTTCTGATAATCCTTTGGATTTCTACGTTGTCAGTAGTAATGTCTCCTTTTTCATCCCTTATCTTCATAATTTGGGTTGATTCTCTCTTTTTTTTAGTTAGGTTGGCTAGTGGTTTATCAATCTTGTTAATTTTTTCAAGAAACCAGCTTTTGGTTTTGTTGATTTTCTGTATTGTTTTTTTATTCTCTATTTCGTTAATTTCTGCTCTAATTTTAATAATTTCCCGTCTTCTGCTGGCTTTGGGGTTCAATTGTTCCTGCTTTTCAAGGGCTTTGAGGTGTGTCATAAGGCTATTTATTTGAAGATTTTCTGTTTTTCTTATGTGAGCACTCAGTGCTATAAATTTTCCTCTTAATACTGCCTTCAAAGTGTCCCAGAGGTTTTGATATGTTGTATCATTATTTTCATTTGTTTCTAGAAATTTCTTGATTTCACCTCTTACATCTTCTATGACCCATTCTTCATTCAGAAGTGTGGTGTTCAGTCTTCACATGTTTATGTTGTTTCTCTGGGTCTTCTTATAGTTGATTTCTAGTTTCATTCCATTATGGTCTGAAATGACACAGGGAAGTATGTAACATTTTTTAAATTTGCTAGTGCTCATTTTGTGTCCCAGGATGTGATCTATTTTGGAGAAGGTTCCATGAGCAGCTGAGAAAAATGTAAACTCTGCTGTAGTTGGGTGAAATATTCTATATGTGTCCAAAAGGTCCATTTGGTTAATGGTGTTCTTTAGTTATGAGACATCTTTACTGACCCTTTGTCTGGAAGATCGGTCTAGTATTGTGAGAGGTGTGTTGAAGTCTCCCAGTATTATTGTGTTGGGATTTATGTGTGGCTTCATGTCACAAAGAGTTTGATTTATGAAAGTAGCTGCCCCTATGTTTGGGGCATAGATGTTGATTATTGTTATTTCCTCTTGCTGGACTATTCCTTTTACCAGTAAAATGTGACCTTCTTTGTCTCTTCTAATAAGTTTGGGTTTGAAGTCTAACTTGTCTGATATCATAGTTGCTACTCCTGCTTGTCTTCGAGTACCATTAGCATGGATTACCTTGCTCCAGCCCTTTACCTTGAGTTTGTTCCTATCTTTACTTGTGAGGTGTGTTTCTTGTAAGCAGCAGATGGATGGATTCTGGTTTTAATCCATTTTGCCACTTTGTTTCTTTTTATTGGGGAGTTGAGGCCGTTTACATTCAGTGTGATTATAGAGAGATAATTTTTAATTCCCAACATGTTAAGATATTATTTCTGTTTGAGATACTGTTTATTCTTCTTTGCTTAGTTGTCTGCTGGATGGGAATTCTTGTTTCTTTGGTTCTGGCGTAAATTACCCATTTCCTCTTTGCAGTTAATCTCCTTGAGTATTTTCTCTAGCGCTGGTTTTGAAGACATAAATTCCTTCAGTTGCTGTTTGTCATAGAAGCTTCTTATTTCCCCATCTAATTTGATGGATAGTTTTGCTGGGTAGGAAATTTTTGGCTGGAAGTTGTTTTCTTTCAGAGTTTGGAATATGTTACTCCAAGCCCTTCTGGCTTTCATAACTTGGTTTGGGAAGTCTGGAGTGATTCTAATTGGTTTGCCTCTGTATGTCACATGGCCTTTTGTTTTTGTTGCCTTTAAGATTCTCTCCTTGGCTTCCACATTAGTCATTTTGACAATTATGTGGCGCGGGGATCCTCTTCTCTGATCCTGTCTAAAGGGAGTTCTATAAGTTTCCTGGACCTGTGTATCGACCTCTTGCTCTATGTTTGGAAAATTTTCTGCTATTACTTCCTTGAAGAGATTGTTGATCCCTTTGGTTTCACCTTCTTTTCCCTCCTCTATTCCAATTATTCTTAGGTTATCTCTCTTGAAATGGGCCCATATTTCTTCAATGTCAGATTCCTGCTGTTGGGTTTTTTTTTTTCTAAATTAGAAACTATGCGTTCATTTTTAGAATGATCATCTTCAAGAAGCGAGATTCTATTCTCCATGTGGTCTAATCTGTTGTTTATACTTTGAATTGAGGCCTTTACTTCATTAATTGCATCCTTTATCTCTTTTTGACTCTCTCTAAATTCTTTTCGAAAGTCCTCTATTATTTCTAAAGTTATTTTCCTAATTTGATCTTCTAGAGATCTTTGGGTTTCTGGTTATCAGATTCTGATGTTGTGGTGTTGTTGGCATTCACTGCTCCATTGTTATTTCTCTTTCCCATGATTTTGGAAGTTTGTGCCTTCTCTGGGTTCTTCCCTGAGTCACTACGAGTTCACTTAAGATGCTCTAGATCTCTAGTCTATGGTATCTCAGTCACCACTACTCCTTTACTATGTTGTATCACAAAGTCTCAGACCCAAGGCTGCTTAGACCGTGGGGGGTGCCAAGTTGGGCTTTCTCCAGTGGGGAGTTGTGACTATGGTATGATATCTCTGCCACTGCCACTCCCCCACTGGGCTGCACTGCTAAAATCTCCGACCCAGGGAGACTATCTGCGCAAGTCCCTGGGAGTGCAGTACCTGGATTTCTCCCCTAGGGGCCGCAATTTGACTCATGGTTGTTGAGTGCGCTGATGGAGCTGTAGTGAACTCGGTGGATTCGCTGCTGCCGCCACTGGCAATATGGCACCACTGCCACACCCTCGGCCGTGATGCGGCGTATTTCTTCTCTGGTTTTGAACTCTGCTCTGAGTCCTTGCCAGTTGTGCTGCGCCCAGCCCTTGGGAGCTTTAGATGTTCCCTGCACCAACAAAACTGCTGACTGCCGCCCGGATGTTCAGCATCTGCTCACCTCGGCTCGCTGTCCACCCCTCCTCTCAGGCGCCCGGTGGGTGGTTGAGTGGGTTGGTCTAGGGCCGTCCGGTGAACTCGCCGCTGCCGCCAGCAGTAAGACGCTGCTTCTGCATCCTAGGCCGCGAGGCCAGAGTACCTCCTCTCTGGATTTGAGCTCTGTTTTGAGTCTCCCTCCTCTCTGGAGCCTGGTGTTGCTAGGGGAGATGTAGGCCGCGCCGCTCCGGCCGCTCTGCGCAGCGGCTCTGGCTGCTCCGCACCACGGTTCTGGCCGCTCCGGCTGCTCCGGCCGCTCTGCACCGCGGCTCTGGCTGCTCTGCACCGTGGGTCTGGCCACTCTGGCCGCTCCGGCCGTTCCGCGATGCGGCTCTGGCTGCTCCGGCTGTTCTGGCCGCTCCACTCCGGCTGCTCTGGCCGCTCTGCTTAGCTGTTCTGGCCACTCTGCTCCGGCTGCTCCGGCCGCTCCACTCCGCGGCTCAGGCCACTCCGCGCCGCCGCTCCAGTCAATCCGCGCTGCAGCTCTGACTGCTCCAGCTGTTCTGGCCACTCCGCTTGGCTGCTCTGACCGCTCTGCTCAGCTGCTTGGAACCGCGACTCCAGCTGCTCTGTACCGCGGGTCTGGCCACTCTGGCCGCTCCGGCCGTTCCGCACCGCGACTCTGGCTGCTCAGGCTGCTCAGGCCGCTCCGCTCCGCGGCTCCCCCCAATCCGCGCTGCGGCTCTGGCCGCTCCGGCTGCTCTGGCCGCTCCGCGCCGCGCGGGCGTGGCACTTCGGGCTGGTTTTTTTCCGGTGTCTTGTTTTTCCAGCCCTTTTTCTCTGTCCCTTGTATTTACCGTTTTTATTTCTTTGCTGTGGTGTTTTCTGGCTCTGAAAGGCGCTGGTTTTGAGGTAGTAGAGTTGGATTGTTAGCGGGACTTGTAAGTGCCGCTTTCCTCCGTCGCCATCTTCCCGGAAGTCCTAAATATAAATCTTAAGACTATAAACTTTTAGGAGAAAATCTGTGTCATAAAACCTCACAACATTGAAATTGGCAGTGATTTCTTGGATATGATTTTAATGGCACAGGCAACAGAAGAGTATACAAACTCTCTAAAAAAAATATTGTATATCCAAAGACAATGTGATCAGAGTTAACGGTTACTAATAGAATGGGATAAAATATTTTCAAATACTATATCTGAAGATATATTAATATTCCAACTAGAAATCCTAAAAATTAACAACAATAAAGACAAACAATATTATTTAGAGATAGGTAAAAGACTAACATAAATAATGAATCTCCACAGATAACCAGTCTTAGTTGTCTGTTGGATGGAAAATCTTGTTTCTCTGGTTCTGGTGTGTGTTACCTATTTCTTCTTTGTAGTTAATCTCTTTGAGTATTTTCTCTAGTGCTGGTTTTGAAGACATAAATTCCTTCAGTTTCTGTTTGTCATGGAAGCTTCTTATTTCCCCATCTAATTTGAAAGAAAGTTTTGCTGGGTAGGAAAATTTTGGCTGGAAGTTGTTTTCTTTCAGAGTTTGGAATATGTTACTCCAAGCCCTTCTGGCTCTCATGACTTGGTTTGGGAAGTCTGGAGTGATTCTAATTGGTTTGCCTCTGAATGTCACTTGGCCCTTTGTTTTTGTTGCCTTTAAGATTCTCTGCTTGGCTTCCACATTGGTCATTTTGACAATTATGTGGCGTGGGGATCCTCTTCTCCGATCCTGTCTAAAGGGAGTTCTATAAGTTTCCTGGACCTGTGTATCGACCTCTTGCTTTATGTCTGGAAAATTTTCTGCTATTACTTCCTTGAAGAGATTGTTGATCCCTTTGGTTTCACTTTCTTTTCCCTCCTCTATTCCAATTATTCTTAGGTTAGCTCTCTTGAAATGGGCCCATATTTCTTCAATATCAGATTCCTGCTGTCGGGTATTTTTTTCTAGATTAGAAACTATGCGTTCATTTTTGGAATGATCATCTTCTAAGAGCGAGATTCTGTTCTCCATGTGTTCTAATCGGTTGTTTGTGCTTTGAATTGAGGCCTTTACTTCATTAATTGCATCCTTTATCTCTTTTTGGCTCTCTCTGAGTTCTTTTTGAAGCACCTCTATTATTTCTACAGTTATTTTCCTGATTTGATCTTCTAGAAATCTCTGATTTTCTGTTTTATCGGGTTCTGATGTTGTGGGGTTGTGGGCATTCATTGCTCCAGTATTATTCCTCTTTCCCATGATTTAGGAAGTTTGTGCCTTCTCTGGGTTCTTCCCTTGGGTCACTATGACTTCACTTAAGGTGTTCTGGATCTCGAGTCAGTAGTATCTCAGACCCCACTACTCCTTTACTGGGTTTTTATCACAGAGTCTCTGACCCAGAGAGTCGATAGAGGCTGCTTTAGACTGTGGGGGGTGCCAGGTTGCACGTTCTCCTATGGTGTGATATCTCTGCCACCGCCCCTCCCCCACTGGGTCAAGTCCCAGGGAGTACAGTACTGGGATTTCTCCTCTGTGGCCCGCAATTTGACTCACTGTTCTTGAGTATGCAGATGTAGCTGTACTGGATTCGGTGAATTCTCTGCTGCTGCCGCCGGTGGCAATATGGTGCCACTGCTACGCCCTCGGCCATGAGGCTGGCGTATTTCTTCTTGGTTTTGATTTCCACTCTGAATCCCTGCAGCGTGTGCTGAGCTCAGCCACTGGGAGCTTTAGATTTTACATGCGGCGCGAAATCCTGCCTGGCTATTCCGCAGCGGCTCACCTCAGCTTGCTGTAGCCATCCGGTGAAGTCGCCGCTGCCGCCGGCAGTATGGCGCTGCTGCCGTGGTCTTGGGCGTGAGGCTGGTGTATCTCCTCTGTGGCTCTGAGCTCTGTTCTCAGTCCGCTTTCTCTCTGGAGCCTGGTGATTTTTTTGTTTCTGGTGATGGTGTTTTCTGGCTATGAAAGGCGCTGATTTTGTGGTAATGGATATTAGTTGTTAGCGGGGCTCTTAAGCCCCCCTTTTCTCGGTCGCCATCTTATAAATAAATTTTTATTGGTGCATTGTAGTCATACATCTTAATGGGATAGAAAAAAAAACTTGTGGAGATATGCACGCACACATCACCCAATCAGCCCCTACCCAAACCCTAACCCTTCCCTCCCCCCCCACCCTTCTTCCCATGCTTGGTTTCCTGATTAACTTTGATATGTTTGGGGTTTTTTTCATATGTGGTCAAGTTATTTTTGACAATGTTCCCAAGAACATTTGATGAAGGAAATAATAATCTTTTCACTAAGTATTGTTGAAAAAGAATAACTATATGAAAAAGAATAAAATTGGGCCCTTACCTAACACCATATGCAAATATTAACTCAAAATAGATAAAAGACCTAAATGTAAATCTTAAGACTATAAACTTTTAGAAGAAAACCAGGGTCATAAACCTTCACAATATTTAAATTGGCAGTGATTTCTTGGATATGATTCCAAGGCACAGGCAGCAAAAGAATAAACAAACTTCATAAAAAATAGAAAAATATTGTACATCCAAAGACAATGTAAACAGACTTAAGGTACTGATAGAACAGGTCAAAATGTTTCCAAATGCTGTGTCTGAAGGTTTATTAATATTCCAAATATAAATCCTAAAAATTAGCAACAATAAAAGCAAACAATACAATTTAGAAATAGGTAAAAGACTAAAATAGATAATGAATCTCCAAGATTTTTATATGACCAATAAACACATGAATATCACTCATAATTATCATAATATAACTAATCATTAAGGAAATATAAATAAAAACTATAGTGAAATACTACTTCACATTTGTTAGGACGGCTACTTAACATGAATTACCTTGCTCCAGCCTGATTGGAATAGAGGAGGGAAAAGAAGGTGAAACCAAAGGACCAATAATCTCTTTAAAGAAAAAGTAGCAGAAAATTTTCCAAACTTAGAGGAAGAGGTCTATACACAGGTCCAGGAAACTTATAGAACTCCCTTTAGATAGGTTCAGAGAAGAGGTTCCCCACTTCACATAATTGTCAAAATGGCCAATGTAGAAGCCAAGCAGAGAATATTAAAGGCAACAAAAACAAAAGGCTGACATTCAGAGGCAAATGAATTAGAATCACTCCAGACTTCCCAAACTAAGTCATGAAAGCCAGAAGGGCTTGGAGTAACATATTCCAAACTCTGAAAGAAAACAACTTTCAGCCCAAAATTTGTATCTTCATTGCATTTGTTGACTCTCTTTGTGTGGAATTCCTATATTAATGTATCTTGTTGTGGCGGTAAGTATTTGTCTCAAGGTATGTCTTAGGTACTAGTATAGGTAGCTGCTACCTGCTTTTTAGCTTCTGTCCTCATAGAGCCCATACAGAGTTGGCTACAGCTTGTGGTGTTTCAAAATATCTGGGATGTCTGCCTGGCTTATATTCCCCAGAGAAACCCCCCTTCCTGTTTTTCTGGTTACTAAGACCACCTTATACCCCATGCTCCTCTGAGGTCACAAGAGACTCTGTGCTCCAAAAAGTTCCATGTTTTGCCTAGAGTTCATTATCCCAGTGAGAGCCTCTGTTGTTCTTCCAACAGTGGTCACTGTTATGTCCTGCAGTCTGCCTGCTTCAGGGCCCAGATTTTACTTCCCTAAGATTTATTGTTTTGTATCTTTTATTTTGCTGTTCTGCCTGCACTTTACCAGAAACATGGCTTTGCAGTATCCCTAGAACTCTGTGGTGAGAGCCACTTGCTGTGATCCAAACTCAGCCTGACAGGTGATCACAACATTCAGCTGAGCTTTATCATCCTGAGAGATTATAGGCACTGGGTTGCAGCTCCCTAGGTCTCAGTGGGGGAAGAAGTCTCTCTGGCTAGCTACCATGGGAAAGTTAGCAAATTACAGGCACCAGTAATCAGGACCCTCCCATTGCCACGCTAATAGGGTACAAGCTCAGCAGTACAGGTAATTATGACTTTCTCTTGAGTGTTTATTACCCTGTGAGACTACTGATGCAGTCTTGGGTCTGCTGATGTGACATCACTCCACCAGTCCTGGGTTCTAGCAACTTTAGCTCTCAATGGGTAGAGCTGCTCCATCAGCTAGTCACAATTGCAGTGTCAATGGAAGAGGCCTGCCTGTCAGGATGTTAATAGGCTCAGTGATGCAGGTCCTTACAACTTTCCATTAAGTGTTTATCATCTCGAGAGACCACTGCTATAGTCTATGTTTTGTGCATCTCTCCTTGCTAGCCTTCTGTGGGGAGGGGCTGACACTGCCTGTCAGCTAGTATCATGTTAGTGTCCATTGACCTGCCAGGCTGCTTGCTAATAATGTTGAGGCTCGGTGGTAGAAGTGCTAATAATATTCAGTTATGTTCCCTGGGATACCACAACTGAGGTATACAGCCCCCAACTTCTGGGTGGCTTGGAGGAATGGGATAGACTGTCTCTGTCTTCCATCCCTGGTACCTCTAGAGGCTTTTAGGAAATTCTCACTTCCAGCATACCTGATTTTAATGTCCCAGAGTCTGCAGGGATCCTCTGCAAACTCCCAGTCCTTGCATGTTCAGTAGTTTCCACTGAGATCCCACTCCTACCCCCAAGCCACGTGGACTCCAGCTAAAAGTGACTTGAGACTCATGATTGCCAGTGAGGCATATTGGAGCCTCTTAACATTCTGAAGGAAGAGTCTGTTTCCTTGAGATTCTAATTCTGACCTTAGCTATGATTCTACCTTAGCTATGGTGATATTCTACATTAGCTATGGTGATATTCTCTGGGCAGCCTGGATGGGTGATCAGGAGGTTCAAGGGCATGGGTATCAGGTTACACTTGTCCTTTTGGCTGGTAATCTGTACCCACTGGATAGATAGATTTCATTTTTTCCCTTATTAGTCTGATGGTATGTTTTACTGAGGAATGGAATCCCCTTTTCTGGATTTGGAGACAGGAGGCACACTCCCTACATAAGCTTCATCATCTTTTTCTCAACAACATTATCTTCAATTTAATTTGTATGTTCATCCTTTGAGCACCTGAGAACAATTCTAGAGTAAGTATTCTTGCCTTCAGAAGTATGTGTGTAGAATTCTAAATGTCTGCGAATCTTCTGACAGTGTGTGCTCATGTGCAAATGGGCATGGATAAAAACTTCACAGCTTTCACTGAGTTTTCAAAGGATCCCCAAAAGTTACCAACATGTGGTGTTCCTAAGTCCAAGGAATGAGGTTCTACTGTTGTGGGTATCAACTGAGAAAAAGCCTGGACCTCAGCACCTTGGGGATAGTGGAGCTGGGGGAGGATAAGTCTTAAAAGAAAAAATCCCAAGGGCCTGTTTCCTAGCAGGTGTTTGGAATGCTGAAAGTGCTCCAGAAAAGTCTTGAGGAAAATGACCATAACATAGAATGAGGGATATCTACACCACAGGCCATTTTGAATACCTGAGAGGTAGAATAATCAGCAAATTTTAAAAGCAACTGTTTCTACATGTGATAAAGGTATAAATCATGAAAGCAATCATTAGTGAAATAAATATGAAAGATTAAATTATGTTATGCATTAGAAAAATTAAAACATTTGGCATCATCAGGTGTTGTGGTGCATGCCTGTAATCTCAGTACTTGGGAGGCTGAGACAGGAGAATTGCAGGTTCAAGGTCAGCCTCAGCTACTTAGTAAGGCTGTCAACAACTTAACATAATATTCTATAGTTTCATTCATTTTTCTACAAATGACATAATTTTGCTCTTCATGGCAGAGTAAAGTTCCATTTTGTTCATGTATCACATTTATTTTTTCTTTTTATTTGTAAGTTATAGTTTTCCTGGGAGGAACTTTGAGGATATAGTCCCCTAATTAGTATCTCTCTGCAAAGAAAACACAAAAGGGAGGAAACAGCTATTGAAGTAGATGTGAGATAAAGTAGAATTATAAGTAATAAATCCATTGAGGAAAAAGTTTTAAGACAAAGTTAGGGCCACAATCCTTAAAATAATATTAACCTACTATTTTGTATAGTGTAGGGATGTGTTAATATTTTAAAATTGTAACTAATCTGTTATCTTTTCTTTTGGATACCAGCAGACTAACAAAATTTGGTCTTCCATTGTGTTTACAACAAAAGAAACTTTTTGGTGGAAGACTTAAAAAGGATGATTGTTATCACCTATAATATGTAATCTAAAGTCTGCTTTTATATACTGTTCAATAATTGCTAGGCCTATTGGGCATAGTGGTGCATTCCTGTAATATTGACTACTTGGGAGTTTGATGCAGGAAATTTGAAAGTTCATGGCCAGCCTGGGTAACTTAGCAAGGCCTTGCATCAAAGTAAATATTTAAAGAGAACAAGGAATGTAGTTTGGTGTAGGACACTTGCCTAGCATATGTGAGGCCCTGGATTTGATTCTCAGTACCACATAATAATTGCAATAATAATAACTGACAGCCCCTGGATAACATTGGAATGAATATTCCTGTTTTCTGAGGAAATATATAGTTGTCCAACATTTTATTATGAATATTTTAAAACTCCAAAGCATTGAAATTATTTTCGGATGAGCATTTGTGTACCCACTACCTACATTCTATCATTAAAATTTTATAATACTTGCTTTATCACCTATCTATTGATCTCTCTACTTATATACATCACTGCATTTGTTTTTTTTCCCACTGCATTTGTTTTTGTATTGAACCCAGTGCTTCTAGTGTGCGCAACCCATTGAGCTACACTTTCACAGACCCTATTTGCTTTCTTTTAGGAAGAAAACCCAAACATTTTTATAAGTAAAGTAAACTGGAGACTCTTGTAGATTCACTATCTTTTTAATAATGTGTGACTATTTACTGTTACTTCCATATACAAAATGTACTAATTTCTTTTTGTGAAGAGATTGTAAGACTATGTGCCAAGATATAGGAATCCATAGACATAATATTTGTAGGCTAAAACTTTGAGAAAAAATTGACCTGAGTGCTTTTTTAGTCTGCTTTTCTATTGCTTTGACTTCTCTTCAATATAGTACTTGAGACTGTAGCCAGAGCAATGAAGCAAGAAAAGGAAATTCAAAGCAGTACAAATAGAAAAAGAACTGAAACTTTTGCTATTTTCAGATGACATGATACTTACTATACTTAGAAGACCCAACAAATAAAAGGCTTATAGAACTGATCGACAAATTCAGCAAAGTGAGTACAAAATCAATCTTTAAAAACCAGAAGATTTTTTGTACAACAACCATAAATCCACTGAGAAAGTAATCCAGCAAACATTTCTACTCAGGATTTCCTACCAAAAAAAAACTTAAGAATAATTTTAACCAATAAGGTGAAAGACCTCTACAAAGAAACTTATAAAACATTTAAAAAATAAAACGAAGATCTTAGAAGATGCAAAGATCTTCCATGTTCATGGATAGGCAGAATAAATATCATCAAAATGGCCATATATACGTAAACAATCTACAGATTCAATGCAATAGCCATTAAATTACCAAGATCATTTCTCACAGACATAGAAAAATCAGTCCTTAAATTCATTTGGAACAACATAAAACTCAGAATAGCCAAAGTAGTTCTCAGCAGCAAAAATCATGCAGGAGGAATAATAATACCTGACTTTAAACTATACTACAAAGCCATAGTAATAAAAACAGCATTGTACTGACACAAAAATAGATACATAGACCAATGGATCAGAATAGAAGACTCAGAAACAAATCCACACACAGCTGATTGATTTTTGACAAAGGGGCCAAAAACATACACTGGAAAAAAGCCTGTGCAACAAATGGTGTTGGCAAAACTGGTTAACCATATGCAGAAAATGGAAATAAATCCCACACTGTCACCCTGCACTAGAGTCAATTCGAGATGGATCAAAGACTTAAAAATTAAAACAGAGACCTTGAGGCTCCTTGAAGAGGGCATAGGTCCAACACTGCAACACATAGGTACAGATAAAATCTTTCTCAACAAACCCCAAAGGCACAAGAAACAAAAAGGCGAATAAATATGTGGGATTGCATGAAACTGAAGAGCTTTTGTAGAGCAAAGGAAACTATTTTTTTTATTTTCAAGTATTTATTTGCATATAATCCTTGATATGTTTTATGAACAAATTCCAGAAGTAATGAAAGTCTTTTTTTTTCATTTACTTATATTTATTTTGTGGCACTGGGGATTGAACCCAGGAGGCATTCTATCTCTGAGCTACACCCCCAGCCCATTTTTATTTTTTTAATTTTTAAAAATTTTTTTATTGGTGCACTGTATTCATACATCATAATGGGATAAAAATAATACTTTTGTAGACATACATGCACACATCGCCCAGTTAGCCCCTACCCAATCCCCACCCTGTCCTCTCCCCATCCCTCCTTCCCATGCTTGGCTTAGTGGTTGACATCTAGTATTATAGAAATTTATCCAATATTAACATTGATAATCTCACATAACAGTTTCATTTGTCTGATACCAAGCTTTTGATGCCTTCAAGATAACATTTCAATATTTCTTTTCAGCAAAGGAAACTATTAAGAACCTCAACTGAGAGTCAACAGAATGGGAGAAGATTTTTTCCAACTACTCCTCTGATAGAGGACTAATATATAGAATATACAGAGAACTCAAGAAACTCAGCTCTAAGAAAACAAATAACCCAATCAAAAATTGGGCAAGTGAATTAAATAGACACTTAATGAAGGAAGAAATTCAAATGGCCAATAAATGCATAAAAATGCTCTATATCATTAGTGATCAGAGAAATGCAAATCAAAACCCCCCTGAGATTTCACCTATCTCCAACTAGAATGGCCATCATTCAAAACATAAACAACAACAAATGCTGGCAAGGATGTGGAGAAGTGGGAACTCTAAAACACTATGGATGGATTGCAAATTAGTGCAAACACTTTTGAAAACTCTATGGAAGATCCTCAGAAGAATGGGAACAAACTTACCATTTGATCTAGCAATACCACTTCTGGGTATATACCCCAAAGAAAGCAAACCAAATTACCAAACTAATTCCTGCATATCTATGTTCATAGCTGCACAATTCACCATTACCAAACTATGGGACCAGCCAAGATGTCCATCAACAGATGAATGGATTACAAAACTGTGGGTTATATACACAGTGGAATTTTACTCAGCTATCAAAAAAAAAAAAAAACTCAATTACATCATTTTTGGGGAAATGGATGGAACTGCAGGACATTATACTAAGTGAGATTAGTCAGTCATAAAAAATAAGAAATCAGATGCTTTCCCTAATATGTGAAATCTAGGGAGAAATTGGTAATTGGAGGAACTCTAGATGAAGAAGGAGATTTTCAGATAACCAAATAAGGCGACCTAACTGAGGGGATAGGAGGGAAGAAGAGTGAAACTCTCTAAAGCACATGATGTACTTAAACATTTCTAAGTCAATCACTAATGGAAGGAGGGAGGGGGAGGGAACCCAACGCCTCACTAAGGGAAGGAGGGAGGGGGAAGGAATGGAGCAGAAATTTAGTAAGGACTAATTGGGTAATATGTGCATGTATGTCTCCACCACCTTTTATTCCATTAAAATGTATGACTACAATGCAGCAATAAAATAAAATAAATAGGAGGAAGCTGGAGTTTCAAAATGTAAAATAAAATGTTGCATGTTTGCAAAAATAAATAAATAAAACTTTAAAAAATGATGTCAATCCTCTACTGGCAATATTTTTTGGTATGGGACACTTTGAAGGCAGTGTTGAGAGGAAAGTTCATAGCATTGAGTACCCACATAAGAAGAACAGAAAGCCACCAAGCAAACAACCTAGTGACACAACTCAAGGACCTAAAAAGACTGCAACAGTCTAATCCCAAAGCCAGCAGAAGGCAAGAAATTATTAAAATCAGAGCAGAAATAAATGAAATAGAGAACAACAAAAAAAATTCAAAGAATCAACAAAACAAAAAGCTGGTTCTTTGAGAAGATTAATAGGATCAACAAACCCCTGGCCAACCTAATCAAAAGAAAGAGAGAATCAACTCAAATTATTAAAATCAGAAATAAAAAAAGGAGACATCACCACAGACAGAGGAGAAATTCAAAGGATTATCAGAAACTATTTTGAGAATTTATACTCCAACAGACTGGAAAACATGGAAGAAATTGATAGATTTCTAAGCGCATATAACCACTTAAACTGAACCAAGAGGACATAGCAAGCCTAAACCAACCAATAGCAAACAAAGAAACAGAAACAGCAATCAAAATTCTGCCAACAAAGAAAAGCCCAGGCTACGACGGGTTCCCAGCTGAATTCTACAAAACTTTCAGTGAAGAACTAATACCAATACTTTACAACTTGTTCAGGGAAATTGAAAGAGATTGAATTCTCCCTAATTCCTTCTATGAGGCCAGTATCACATTAATCCCCAAACCAAATAAAGATACTTCAAGAAAGGGAAATTACAGACCAATATCCTTAATGAACATAGATGCAAAAATCCTAAACAAAATACTAGCTATACACATTCAAAACCATATCAAGAGAATTGTACACCATGACCAAGTTGGTTTCATCTCAGAAAAGCAAGGCTGGTTCAACATACGCAAATCAATCCATATTATTCACCACATAAATAGAACTAAGAACAAAAACCACATGATCATATCAATAGATGCTAAAAAAGCATTCGACAAAATCCAACACCCATTTATGTTAAAAACACTGCAGAAAATTGGAATAGAAGGAACATATTTCAACGTCATTAAGGCTACATACAATAAACCCAAAGCCAACATCATATTAAATGGAGAAAAACTGCAAGAATTCCCTTTAAAATCAGGTACAAAACAAGGATGCCCATTATCACCTCTCCTTTTCAATATAGTCCTTGAGACTCTTGCCACAGCAATAAGACAAGAGAAGGAAATCAAAGGAATTCAAATAGGAAGAGAGGAGCTAAAACTATCCTTATTTGCAGATGATATGATTCTTTATCTAGAAGATCCAATGAACTCAGCCAAAAGACTCTGGAGCTGATTAACGAATTCAGCAAAGTTGCAGGATACAAAATCAACCTTAAAAAATCAGTTGCTTTTATTTATGCCAACAATGGATCCACAATGAAAGAAATAAAGAAAACTATTCCATTTACTATAACCTCTAACCCAATAAAATACCTAGGAATAAACCTAAACAAAGATGTAAAAGACCTCTACAGAGAAAACTACAAAATATTAAAGAAAGAAATTGAAGACCTTGGAAGATTGAAAAATCTCCCTTGCTCATGAATAGGGCAGAATTAATATAATCAAAATGGCCCTTCTGCCAAAAGTGATCTATAGATTCAATACAATCCCCATTAAAATACCAACAACATTTCTCATAGACCTGGAAAAATCCATTATGAATTTTTTATGGAGAAAGAAAAGACCCAGAATAGCTAAAGCAGTTCTCAGCAACAAGAACCAGGCAGGAGGCATCACAATCCTAGACTTCAAATTATACTATAGAGCAATAGTAGTAAAAACAGCATGGTATTGGCACAACAATAGGAAGCCTGACCAGTGGAACAGAATAGAAGATACAGAAACAAACCCACACATTTATAGTCAACTGATCTTTGACAAAGGGGCCAAACTCATATGCTGGAGAAAAGACAGCCTTTTCAACAAATGGTGCTGGGAGAACTGGCTATCCATTTGTAGAAAGTTGGATCTGAATCCTTACTTCTCACCATGCACAGGAATCAACTCGAGATGGATCAAAGACTTAGATATTAGACCAGAGGCTGTGAAGTTATTAGAGAAAGGCATAGTATCTACACTCCAACATATAGGTACAGGGAGTAACTTTATCAATAAGACTTCCAAAGCACAGGAAATTAAAACAAAAATTAATAAGTGGGATCTTTTCAAACTAAAGTTTCTTCTCATTAAAGGAAACCATCAGGAACCTAAAGAGGAAGCCTACAGAATTGGAGAAGATCTTTACCAGCCACCACTCTGATAGGGGGCTAATATCCAGAATATACAGAGCTCAAAAGACTCTACACTAGCAAAACAAACAACCCAATCAAGAAATGGGCAACTGAGACTTCCGGGAAGATGGCGACCGAGAAAAGCGGGGCTTAAGAGTCCCGCTAACAACCAATCTCCATTACCACAAAAAGAGCGCCTTTCATAGCCAGAAAACACCATCACCAGAAAAACAAAAAAACCACCAGGCTCCAGAGAGAAAGTGGACTGAGAACAGAGCTCAGGGCCACAGAGGAGACACACGCGCCCGAGGACGCTGCAGCAGCGCCATACTGCCGGCGGCAGCTGCAAACTCAGCGGACGGCTACAGCAAGCCGAGGTGAGCTGATGCGGAACAGCTAGGCGGGATCTTTCGGCGCAGACAGCATTTAAAGCTCCCAGTGGCTGAGCTCAGCACACGCTGCAGGGATTCAGAGTGGAAATCAAAACCAGAGAAGAAAAAATACGCCAGCCTCATGGCCGAGGGCGTGGCAGAGGCGCCATATTGCCACCGGCGGCGGCAGCAGCAGTGAATTCACCGAGTCCAGTACAGCTACATCTACGTACTCAAGAACAGTGAGTCAAATTGCGGGCCACAGAGGAGAAATCCCAGTATTGTGCCTCCTGGGACTTGACCCAGTGAGGGAGTGGTGGTGGCAGGGATATCACACCATAGGAGAGCGTGCAACCTGGCACCCCCCCATAGTTTAAAGCAGCCTCTATCGACTCCCTGGGTCGGAGACTCTGTGATACAACCCAGTAAAGGAGTAGTAGGGTCTGAGATAATACAGACTCGAGATCCAGAGCACCTTAAGTGAAGCCATAGTGACCCAAGGGAAGAACCCAGAGAAGGCACAAACCTCCAAAATCATGGGAAAGAGGAATAACACTGAAGTAATGAATGTGCACAACCCCACAACATCAGAACCTGATAAAACAGAAAATCAGAGATTTCTAGAAGATCAAATCAGGAAAATAACTGTAGAAATAATAGAGGTGCTTCGAAAAGAACTCAGAGAGAGCCAAAAAGAGATAAAGGATGCAATTAATGAAGTAAAGGCCTCAATTCAAAGCACAAACAACCGATTAGACCACATGGAGAACAGAATCTCGCTCTTAGAAGATGAGCAATCCAAAAATGAATGCATAGTTTCTAATCTAGAAAAAGATATCCAACAGCAGGAATCTGACATTGAAGAAATATGGGCCCATCTTAAGAGAGCTAACCTAAGAATAATTGGAATAGAGGAGGGAAAAGAAAGTGATACCAAAGGGATCAACAATCTCTTCAAGGAAGTAATAGCAGAAAATTTTCCAAATATAGAGCAAGAGGTTGATACACAGATCCAGGAAACTTATAGAACTCCCTTTAGACAGGATCGGAGAAGAGGATCCCCACGCCATATAATTGGCAAAATGACCAATGTGGAAGCCAAGCAGAGAATCTTAAAGGCAACAAAAACAAAGGGCCAAGTGACATTCAGAGGCAAACCAATTAGAATCACTCCAGACTTCCCAAACCAAGTCATGAGAGCCAGACGGGCTTGGAGTAACATATTCCAAACTCTGAAAGAAAACAACTTCCAGCCAAAAATTTCCTATCCAGCAAAACTTTCTATCAAATTAGATGGAGAAATAAGAAGCTTCCATGACAAACAGAAACTGAAGGAATTTATGTCTTCAAAACCAGCGCTAGAGAAAATACTCAAAGAGATTAACTACAAAGAAGAAATAGGTAACACTCACCAGAACCAGAGAAACAAGAGTTTCCATCCAACAGACAACTAAGATTGGTTATCTGTGGAGATTCATTATTTATGTTAGTCTTTTACCTATCTCTAAATTGTATTGTTTGCCTTTATTGTTGTTAATTTTTAGGATTTCTAGTTGGAATATTAATATACCTTCAGATATAGCATTTGGAAATATTTCATCCAATTCTATTAGTAACTTTTAACTCTGTTTACATTGTCTTTGGATATACAATATATACAATATTTTCTTTTATTTTTTAGGGAGTTTGTATATTCTTCTGTTGCCTGTGCTATTGAAATCATAACCAAGAAATCACTGCCAATTTCAATGTTGTGAGGTTTTATGACCCAGATTTTCTCCTAAAAGTTTATAGTCTTAAGATTTATATTTAGGTCTTTTATCTATTTTGAGTTAATACTTGTATGTGGGATTAGGTAAGGGTCCAATTTTATTCTTTTCCATGTAATTATTATTTTTCAACAATATTTAGTTAAAAGATTATTATTTCCACCACCAAATCTTCGTGGAAACCTTGTCAAAAATAACTTGACAATATAGGGAAGAAGTTAGCTCTAGGCTTGTATTTAACTCCAATGGTCTATATATCTGCCTTTAGAACAGTACTACACTGTTTCAATTATTGTAGCTTTATATGGTTTGAAATCAGAAAATATACATCTTCTAGCTTTGTTTTTGCTTCGAGATTGTTTTGGGTATCTAGAGTCCATATTCCATATCAGGATAGATTTTTTTCTGAAAAATATGATAGTTTCACCTAAAAAAAAGAAAAAAAATATTCTCTGGTAAGAAAGAAAGCAAAAAGAAATATTGAAATGTTATCTTTAAGTCATCAAAAGCTTGGTATCAGACAAATGAAACTGTTATGTGAGATTATCATTTTTAATTTTGGATAAATTGCTTTAATACTAGATGTCAACCACTAAGCCAAGCATGGGAGGGAGGGATGGGGAGAGAATGGGGTGGGGATTGGGTGGGGGCTGACTGGGCGATGTGTGCATGTATGTCTACAAAAGTTTGTATCCCACTATGATGTATGAATACAGTGCACCAATAAAATAAAATTAAAAAAAAGAAAAAAAAAGAAAAAAATTAAAGATGATTCAGAGAGAAAATAAAAAGAAATGGGCAACTGAAATGAATAGACATTTCACAAAAGAAGAGATACAAATGGCCAATAGATACATGAAAAGATGTTCAACATCACTAGCCATCAGGGAGATGCAAATCAAAACTACACTGAAATTCTATCTAACCCCAATCAGAGCGGCAAACATGAAGAAATCAAACAACAACAATTGCTGGCAAGGATGTGGGGAAAGAGGAACTCTTTTACACTGTTGGTGGGAATGTAAAGTATTTCAGCCACTATGGAGATCAGTATGGAGATTCCTTAGAAAACTTGGAATAGATCCACCATTTGATCCGGCTATACCACTCCTGGCTATCTTTCCAAAGGGGTTGAAATCAGAGAACTACATTAATGTATGCATACCCATGTTCATAGCAGCACAGTTTGCAATAGCCAAAACATGGACCAACCTAGATCTTCATCAACAGATGAATGAATTGCAAAATTATGGGAAATACACACAATGGAATTCTATTCAGCTATAAAGAAAATTAAATAATAGCATTTTCAAGAAGATGGAGGGATCTGGAGAACATTATGTTAAGTGAGATTAGTCAAGAACAGAAAGAGAAGGGACATATGTTTTCTCTAATATGTCCAAGCTAGGGAGTAGTGGTAATACCAGAGGGACTCCAGATGATGGAGGGGAAATCTCAGCAAAGCTTGAATGGAAGGAAAGGAGAGGAAGAAAGTTGAGGTTGTTCAATGGAGGAGCTACATATGAATATGTGTAATAGCATAAATACAACGTGATTAACCTGGACACTCTCTATTGGGGGGGAGGAAAGTGGAGGGGGAAGGGCATGGAGCAAAATGTAAATGAATACCACTCTCAATATGTTCCACTTATAAAAAAAATAAAAATTTAAAAAAAGAAAACTTAAGAAAAAATAAAATTACTTTTCAAGGAAAAAAAATCTCTTCTTGGCTTCTCCATTGGTCATTTGACTATTATGTGGCATGGGGAACCTTTTCTCTAATCTTATCTAAAAGGGATTCTATAAGTTTCCTGTACCTGTGTATCAATCTCTTACTCTGTTTGGAAAATTTTGTGATATTACTTCTTTGAAAAGATTGTTGATCCTTTTGGGTTCACTTTCTTTTCCATCCTGTTTGCTAATTATTCTTAGGTTAACGCTTTTAAGATGGGTCCTTATATCCTCAGTATCAAACTCATGCTGTCAAATTGTTTTTCTAAGTTTTATACTATGTGTTCATTTTTAGAGTGACCATCTTCTAGGAGCAAGATTCTATTTTCCATGTGGTCTAATTGTTTATAGTTTGAATTGACATCTTTACTCAATGATTATATCCTTTATTTCTTTGAGACTCTCTCTAGATTCATTTGGAAGTCCTGTATTATTTCTACAGTTACATTCCTGATATAACCTTCTAGAGATCTCTGCTATTCTGTGTTATTAGGTTCTGGTATTGTGGGGCTATGGAAATTCATTGCTTTTGTGTTATTCCTCCTCATGATTTCAGAGGTTTGTATCTGTTGCTTTTGATAGATTTCCCTCAGTATCTAGGTGTCAGCTGATATATCCAAGGGCAAGTTGTATTTAACAGTGAAGTTGAGTGAAGAGGTAAGTAAAGGAGTCAATAGAAGAATAGGGTAAAGCCTCAGATATGGTCGAATAGAATGAGAGTATAAGTTTGGTAAGGTGGTATATTTGTAGAGATTGGAGATAGTAAAAAATGTAGTAGTAAGAAGTGGATTTAATACAAGACAATGGAGAGAGAAAAAGAAGAAAGAAGATTGAAAGGGATAGAGAGAAGAGAGTAGGTATATACAAGGGAAGAAGCTTGGTACAGGGTTTGAGAATAGAGTAAAAAAAAAAACAGGCATAAACACTCACACACAAAAAAAGAACACAAAACCAAAACAACCCCAACAACAAATTAATGCAACTGTACAAATAAGTGACTACTCAGCAGACAGGACCTCTTCATTCTTTCAAAGATACCACATGCCACTGGCACCTTTCCTGCTGTGATTCTGGTTCTCTTGAGTCTTTCTTAGTCTTTGCAGATGATCAGTATCAATGGGGTTGGATTTAGTGTTAAATGCAAGTCACCCTCCACACTTTCTACAGATTTGAAGTCTTGGTCTCTCCCTGCCTCCATTGGTGGCATATGCCTCTGAAACCAAACTTAATGTAGGAGTATCTATTCTCTACAGCTGGAGATGGGCTGGTCTGACTCTCCCCGTTTACCATTATTGGGAGGTCTGTAATGATCCCAAGATCCAACTAGTTGGGTCTAGTGTTAATGTAGGTCTCCCCCACACTTTCCACTGATCAGAGCTTGAGTCTGTCTGAACCTCTGCTATGTTCAACAACAGACCCAACTCCCACCTAGTTCATGTTAAACTGCAAAGTCTCAGACCCAGAGAGTTTATCAGGGATGCACGAATTCCTGAAGGCTCTGGGCTGGGCATTTTCCTGTGAGACAATAGAGATCAGGTGTCCACAGGACTGGTAAGTGCTGCTTCCCTCAGTTGCCATCTTCCTGGAAGTCTGATTGACATCATTTTTGAAGGAGTATAAATATGCATGTTTGTGTTATACATCCCACGGGTCCAAGGAGGAATAGAAGGGTCAGATGACTGGCTTAGTGCATGTTGAGCAGATGTTACAGAAATACTATGAGTCAAAAAAAAAAAAAGCTGAAGATGCCGAAAAGAAAGGATTAAAAGTGACATCTTTTACAGTCTTATTAACATGTACAGGGAAAAGGGAAGTAGCATAGGAGCTGGAAGGAAACTCTAAGTGCTATGTGCATGTATGTTTGTATCACTTTGAACCTCACTACAATGTACAATTATAATGCACTAATAGATTTATAAAAATTACAAAAAAGTGAAAGTGATTTTCTCAACTGGAAAAATGTGAAACTAAAAATTAGAGGGAAATACTAAGCTTTGAGGACAAGGAAAATAATTTAATATTACCAGAATAAGTATAGTGGTAGTAAGAGGTTACAAAAGCTCAAAGGACATGAGGCTTTACTCATTATTAATCATCATTTCAGAGATGAGACATGCTAAAGTATACAACGAGGACAGAAATCAGAATATAGGTCAGGAATGTAGTGGCTGAAAGAGAGGGTCAAAATAATGGAGTGCTAGGATGCTTCAACCATGAAGTTTTCACAAAATGATAAGGGTTACAGCCATTTGGATGAGTCAAGCACCAAAGCTTGTATATGAGATAGGCCTAATCTTGGCTGAGATATAAGGAATAGACTCCTGGAGAAATACTAGGAGGTTTTCCTCTTTTTGAAAGAATGTGAAAAAAACTTTGCTCTTTGTTTGCTACTTTTATGTATATTTGTTACAGGTCATTTGAGCTGCTGTATCAATCTCGTAACTATTAACAAAATTGAAAGAATTGCTGAGACAGCAAACCCTTTAGCTTTCTCCCTCAGCCTCTTAGACTCAGGTTAGACTCAGGTATCCCTCAGAACCATTCTTCCTAGTGCTTTATGAATGAGAGAGTGAAGGTTATTAAAAGGAATATGAACAGAGGGGGGTGACCTTTTCTGGATGTCTCCATCCTCCAATCTGGGATAACCTTATCTAAGAAAAGAGCTAAGACAATGGCTCTTAATTGAAAACCTTAGAGTGTGTGGAAAAGGAAAAACATTAGACAATTAGTTATAATGAGTTCCATGAATCATTGTTTAAAAGTTTTTTACTTTTCTCTTTAAATTGACCAGAAGTCCTGAGGGACATCATTAAAATTTAAGGGTTTTAAACACCAAGGGAATGGACATTTGTTTAGACTTATCAGGCTTTAATAAGAAAATAGCCCAATGACTATGCATGTATAATTAAGATTTAGAGTTCATTTTAGGTTCAGTCCACCCCCTGCACACCACTAGAATTAACAAATACAATCCTCCATGGGTAGCTCTTTAAAATTACAAGAATATGGGTCCCTGAGGGAGTGTGAAGGATGCAGCAATTTCACAAAAGGACTTTTCTTTCTTAGAGGTGATGGTGTATTACTTATTTTAAACAAACACTTTCCAGAAATACAAAACTTAGTCATATAGCACAAACCTTGGGATTCCACTGAGACTCATGCTAGATGGCAAGGAGGTCACTAGATCATGAATCTCAGGGTTAGTCTCTGAGTCTTAGGGTTTATTTCAAAGCAGGTCAAGAGACTGACATGTCCAGTTCCCCCAGGAAATTTATCACTCACCGCAGCCAATGACTCGACTGGTGGCTAGAATGGAACGTGGCTAAAAATGATTTTTATTTAAGCCCCTGATATTGCCAGTTATTTTAGGAAAAATTGACATCAAACTGGCCCATATCAAATTGGAGTTGTTATAGTATGGCTGTTCCATGAAATCTTTCTCTGTTGCAGCATAATCTGTGATTTATTTCTTCCCCTAAAGCTTTTAGGCAGTAACTATATTTTTGTATTTTTTTTTAAAAATATTTTTATTGGTGTATTGTAGTCATCCATCTTAATGGAGTACAAGATGGTACATAGTAATACCTCAATTTAAGCACTTAGCATATATCAGAAGCTCTTAAATATGAATTAAATAACAATCTACAATATAGGCTCCACAGGTAGGTACAATTATTATTCTCATTTTAAAGATTAAAAAAAAACAAGTCTTAGTAGGTCAAGTTACTGACTCAGTCTTTCAATTTGTATGTAATAGAATTTAAACCTTTTACCCCAACTCCAAAGCCCAGGTTTAAAATCACTGTGGCATTTTAATTCTTTGTTATTAGACTAAGACATAGTGATTAGAGTCAGCCCCTGCCTTTTACAACTATTCTCAAGCCTGCAGTGCTTTTCTATTGCTCTACAACCTGTACAGAGTGGTTAAAACAGGAATTCTTTTCCATTGCAGCCTCTATGAATAGAAAGCAAGGCAGATGTACTTCTGAAAGCTCAGAAAAATCTTTATATCTGTGAGTTCTCATTTATAGTAGGTATATAATTAATAAATAAATATGAAGCATTTAATGAGCTCTTTTTTTATTAAGAAAAGAGCAGTCAGTTCCTTATAGGAGTAACTACTTCCAAATGTTTTTCTTAATTTTATTTTGGCGGTACTGGGGTTCCTGGAAGCCCTTCTGCCTCCGGGCTACACTCCCAGACCCGTTTTTTTTTTTATATTTTTATTTGGAAACAGGGTCTCTTAAGCTAGTGCGGCTGGCTTGGAACCTGCGTGATCCTCCTGTCTCCGCCTCCCAAGCACAGGGATTGCAAGCGTGCACCACCATGCCCGGCTACTTCCAAATTTTTAAGAATATATTTGGAAACCAGTTGTGGTGGTGCACACTTGTAATCCCAGAATTTGGGAGGCTGAGTCAGGAGGATTGTGGTTCTTAGTAGCCTCAGCCACTAGGCAAGGCCTTTTGCAACGAAATGAGACCCTATTTCAAAATAAAGAATAAAAACATAAGGCTGGGTGTGTAGCTCCGAGGTAGAATGCCCCTGGGTTCCATTCCTAGTACCACATACACACAAAAATATTTGGTGATGAGTCTGAAAACCCAAATTGCCTTAAAATTCTGTTTATTTTTCTAGAATAATAAGTAGGCTGAAAGTAAGAAGCCAGGGGTTGCCGGGGTCCAGCCCTAGCAAGAGTCGGGGTTCGTGTGCTGGTGATAGAAGAGCTGAGGTCGTGAGAGAAGATCTGCCACATGAGAATCAGATTCAATTCTCTGTTTATTTAGAACTTACAACAATCTTTATAGTTTTTTTATGCAGCACAGAAAAAAAAACATATTCACGTGAGCAGGAAAGTTCAGAGAGAAAAAGATTCTCAGGGCAGGGTGCCAGGCTTTTAATGAATCATAGAAAGTAAGCTTTGTTTTATATCACAAAGTCAGCTTGAACCTAATCTTATATGTTGGCTCAAACTGAGGTCAGTTTGAACTTAGTCTTTTGGCCCAGACTTTGTCCTTGGGAAAAAATTCTTTGCTGACTGAGTCTCTCGCAAGCCATCGCACACCCGTTTTAGTTATAATGTTTATACATAAAAGTTCCAAGTACACATATTGATCCAAATAATCGTAAAATAATTATTTTTATTTTTAAAAATTTTATTGGTGCATTATATTCATGCATCATGTTGGGGTAAAAAAAACTTGTGTGTAGAGACAGGCACACATCACTGATTTAACACCTACCCAATTCCCACCCCATTCCCTCCCCTTCCTTCCCTCCCTTGCTCGGCTTAGTGGTTGAATGCGATATGTTTAAGTACATTGTGTGTTTTAGAGATTTTCCTCTTCCTCCCTCCTTTCTTCTCCTTTAGGTTGTCTTGTTTGCTCCTCCATAGGATTTTCTTTTTCATCTAGAGTTCCTCCTATGACCCAATTCTCCCTAACTCTCACATATTAGGGAAAGCATCTGATGTCTTATTTTTTGTGACTGACTAATCTCCTCCAGTTCCATCCATTTCCCTGAAAATGATGTAATTGAGTTTTTTTGATGGCTGAGTAAAATTCCATTGTGTACGTATTCCACAGTTTTGTAATCCATTCATCTGTTGATGGACATCATGGCTGGTTCCATAGTTTGGCTATGCTGAATTGTGCAGAAATGAACATAGATACACATGCATTAGTTTGGTAGTTTGGTTTCTTTTCTTTTGGGTAGATACCCAACAGTGGTATTGCTGGATCAAATGGAAGATTTGTTCCCATTCTTCTGAGGATTCTCCATACTGTTTTCCAAAGTGGTTACACTAGTTTGCAACCCCACCAACAATGTCTTAAAGTTCCCACTTCTCCACATCCTCATCAGCATCTGTTGTTGATTGTATTTTGAATGATTGCCATTCTAGTTGGAGTTAGGTGAAATCTCAGGGTATTTTTGATTTGCATCTCTCTGATTGCCAGTGATGTTGAGCATTTTTTCATGCATGTATTGGCCATTTGAATTTCTTCTTTTGTGAAGTGTCTATTTAGTTCATTTGCCCATTTTGTTATTGGATGCTTTGTTTTCTTAGTGTTGAGTTTCTTGAGTTCTCTGTATTTTCTAGATATTAGTCCTCTATCAGATGGGTAGGTGGCAAAAATCTTCTCCCATTCTGTTGGCTCTCGATTGAGGTTCTTGATATTTTCCTTTGCTGAACAGAAGCTCTTCAGTTTCATGCAATCCCATGTATTGATTTGCCTCTTAATTTGTTGTGCCTTTGGGGTCTTGTTGAGGAAATGTTTATCTGTGCCTATGTGTTGTAGTGTTGGACCTATGCCCTCTTCAAAGAGCTTCAAGGTCTCTGGTTTAATTTCCAAGTCTTTGATCCATCGTGAGTTGACTTTTGTACAGGGTGAAAAAGTGGGATTAATTTCCTATTTTCTGCATATGGTTAACCAGTTTTGCCAACACCATTTGTTGAAGAGGCTATCTTTTTTCCAGTGTATGTTTTTGACCCCTCTGTCAAAAATCAATTGGCTGAAAGTGTGTGGACTTGTTTCTGGGTCTTCTATTCTGCTCCATTGGTCTATATATCTGTTCTTTTGCCAGTACCATGCTGTTTTTATTACATGGCTTTGTAGTATAGTTTAAAGTCAGGTATTGTGATTCCTCCTGCGTGGTTTTTGTTGCTGAGAACTACCTTGGCTATTCTGGGCTTTTTGTTATTCCAGATAATTTCAAGAACTGATTTTTCTATGTCTGTGAGAAATGATCTTGGTACTTTAATGGGCATTGCATTTAATCTGTAGATCACTTTAGGAAGGATGGCCATTTTAATTATATTTATTCTGCCAATCCATGAATATGGAAGATCCTTCCATCTTCTAAGATCTTCTCCTATTTCTTTTTTCAGCATTTTATAATTTTCTTTGTAAAGATCTTTTACCTCCTTGGTCAAATTTATTACTAAGTATTTTATTTTTTTGTGGGAGATCCTGAGTGAAAGCATTTTCTGAATTTCATTTTCAGTGGATTTATGGTTGGTGTACAGGAAAGCTTCTGATTTTTTAAGGTTGATTTAGTATCCAGATACTTTGCTGAATTTGTTGATCAGTTCTATAAGCCTTTTTGTTGAGTTTGTTGTGGTTTCTAAATATAGTATCATGTCATCTGCAAACAGTGAAAGTTTGAGTTCTTCTTTTCCTATTTGTACTCCTTTGATTTCCTTTTCTTTCCTTATTGCACTGACTAGAGTCTTTAGTACTATATTGAAGAGAAGTGGTGATAATGGACATTCTTGTCTCATTCCTGTTTTTAAGGGGGAATTCTTGAAGTTTTTCCCCATTTCATATGATGTTGGCGGTGGGATTATTGTAGATTGCCTTAATAATGTTGAGATATGTTCCTTCTATTCTAATTCTCTGCAGTGTTTTTTTTTAATCATAAATGGATGTTGAATTTTATCAAATGCTTTTTCATCATCTATTAAAATGATCATGGGATTTTTGTCTTTGATTCTGTTTACATGATGAATTACATCCTACCTGGTCATGGTGTATGATTTTCTTGATGTGGTTTTGAATGTATGTTGCTAGTATTTTGTTTAATAGTTTTTTTATTTTTTATTGGTGCAAATGTATTCATACATCATAATGGTATAAAGAAAATACTTTTGTAGACACACATGCACACATCACCCAGTTAGCCCCTACCCGATCCCCACCCCATTCCCTACCCATTCCTCCTTCCCATGCTTGGCTTAATGGTTGACATTTAATTTTATAGCAATTTATCCAATATTAACGATGATACTCTCACAAAACAATTTCATTTGTCTGATATCAAGCTTTTGATGACTAAAAGATAACAGTTCAATATTTCTTTTTGCTTTCTTTCTTACCAAAGAATATTTTTTTCATTTCTTTTTTTTAGGTGAAGCTATCATACATTTATTTATTTATTTTTCAGAAAAAATCTATCCTGATATGGAATATGGACTCTAAATACCTAAAACAATCTTGAAGAAGAACATAGCTAGAAGATGTATATTTTCTGATTTCAAACCATATAAAGCTACAATAATTGAAACAGTGTAGTACTGTTATAAAGGCAGATATATAAACTATTGGAGTTAAATAAAAGCTTAGAGATAAATTCTTCCATATATTGTTAAGTTATTTTGGACAAGGTTTCCACGAACATTTGGTGGAGGAAATAATAATCTTTTAACTAAATATTGTTGAAAAATAATAATTACATGAAAAAGAATAAAATTGGACCCTTACCTAACACATATACAAAAATTAACTCAAAATAGATAAAAGACCTAAATATAAATCTTAAGACTATAAACTTTTAGAAGAAAATCTGGGTCATAAAACCTCACAACATTGAAATTGGCAGTGATTTCTTGGATATGATTTCAATGGCACAGGCAACAGAAGAGTATACAAACTCCCTAAAAAATAATGTTGTATATCCAAAGACAATGTAATCAGAGTTAAAAGTTACTGATAGAATGGGATAAAATATTTCCAAATGCTATATCTGAAGGTATATTAATATTCCAACTAGAAATCCTAAAAATTAACAACAATAAAAGCAAACAATACAATTTAGAGATAGGTAAAAGACTAACATAAATAATGAATCTCCACAGATAACTAATCTTAGTTGTCTGTTGGATGGAAAATCTTATTTCTCTGGTTCTGGTGTGTGTTACCTATTTCTTCTTTGTAGTTAATCTCTTTGAGTATTTTCTCTAGCGCTGGTTTTGAAGACATAAATTCCTTCAGTTTCTGTTTGTCGTGGAAGCTTCTTATTTCCCCATGTAATTTGATAGAAAGTTTTGCTGGGTAGAAAATTTTTGGCTGGAAGTTGTTTTCTTTCAGAGTTTGGAATATGTTACTCCAAGCCCTTCTGGCTCTCATGACTTGGTTTGGGAAGTCTGGAGTGATTCTAATTAGTTTGCCTTTGAATGTCACTTGGCCCTTTGTTTTTGTTGCCTTTAAGATTCTCTGCTTGGCTTCCACATTGGTCATTTTGACAATTATGTGGTGTGGGGATCCTCTTCTCCGATCCTGTCTAAAGGGAGTTCTATAAGTTTCCTGGACCTGTGTATCGACCTCTTGCTCTATGTTTGGAAAATTTTCTGCTATTATTTCCTTGAAAAGATTGTTAATCCCTTAGGTTTCACCTTCTTTTCTCTCCTCTATTCCAATTATTCTTAGGTTAGCTCTCTTAAAATGGGCCCATATTTCTTCAATGTCAGATTCCTGCTGTCAGATTTTTTTTCTAAATTAAAAACTATGCGTTCATTTTTGGAATGATCATCTTCTAAGAGCGAGATTCTGTTATCCATGTGGTCTAATCGGTTTTTTGTACTTTGAATTGAGGCCTTTACTTCATTACTTGCATCTTTATCTCTCTTTGGCTCTCTCTGAATTCTTTTTGAAACACCTCTATTATTTCTACAGTTATTTTCCTGATTTGATCTTCTAGAAATGTCTGAATTTCTGTTTTATCAGGTTCTGATGATGTGGGGTTGTGGACATTCATTGCTCCATTGTTATTCCTCTTTCCCATGATTTTTGAAGTTTGTGCCTTCTCTGGGTTCTTCCCTAGGTCACTACGACTTCACTTAAGGTGCTGTGGATCTCGAGTCTGTGGTATCTCAGTCCCCACTACTCCTTTACTGGGTTGTATCGCAGAGTCTCAGACCCAGAGAGTCAATCAAGGCTGCTTTAGACCATGGGGGGTTCCAGGTTGGGCATTCTCCTATGGTGTAATATCTCTGCCACCACCACTCCCCCACTGAGTCAAGTCTCTGGGAGTACAGTACTGGGATTTCTCCTCTAGAGGCCGCAATTTGACTCACTGTTGAGTGCGCAGATGGAGCTGTCGTGGACTCGGTGAATTCGTTGCTGCTGCCGCCGCCGGTAGCAATATGGCGCTGTTGCCATGCCCTTGGCTGTGAGGCTGGCGTATTTCTTTTCTGTTTTTGAACTCCACTCTGAGTCCCTGCAGGGTGCGCTTAGCCCAGCCCCTGGGAGCTTTAGCTGCTCCCTGCGCCAAGAAATCTGCTGGATCCCGCCCAGCTGTTCCACAGCAGCTCACCTTGGCTCGCTGCCCGCCGCTCCTCTCTGGAGCCTGGTGGGCTGTTGAGTGTGTTGGTCTGGTGCCATCCAGTGAACTCGCTGCTGCCGCCAGCAGTAAGGAGCTGCTGCCGCGTTCTCGGGCGTGAGGCTGGTGTATCTTCTCTCTGGTTTCTGGGCTCCGTTATGAGTTCCCTTCCTCTCTGGAGCCTGGTGCTGCAAGGCAAAATGGTGCCCGCCGCTTCATGCCGTGGCTCCGGCTGCAGCACTGCCACCTGGTTTCTGGTGTCTCGTTTTTCCAGCCCTCTTTCTCTGTCCCTTAAAATTACATGTTTTGTTTCTCTGCTGATGGTGTTTTCTGGCAATGAAAGGTGCTGATTTTGTGGTAATAGAGATTGGTTGTTAGCGGGGCTCGTAAGCCCCGTTTTGCTCCGTCGCCATCTTCCTGTTTAAAAGTTTTGCATCCAAGTTCATCAAAGATATAGGCCTGTAGTTTTCCTTCCTTGAACTGTCTTTATTCAGTTCGGGTATTAGTGTGATGTTGGCTTCATAGAATGTATTGGGAGAGTCCTGGTTTTTCTATTTTGCGAAATAGTTTGAGGAGTATTGGGGTTAGCTCTTCTATAAAGGTTTTATAAAATTCATTTGGGAAACCATCTGGTCCTGGGATTTTCTTTGATGGTAAGCTCTTTATTGCTGTTTCAATCTCTTTGATTGTTATTGGTTGGTTTAAGTGTTCTATATCTTCTTGACTCCGTTTAGGAAGGTTGTATTTATCTAGGAAGTTGTCAGTTTCCTCCAGATTTTACATTTTGTTGGAGTATAGTTTTTCAAAGTAGTTTCTGATAATCCTCTGGATTTCTATACTATCAGTAGTAATTTCTCCTTTTTCATCCCTTATCTTCATAATTTGGGTTGATTCTCCCTCTTTTTTTAGTTAGGTTGGCTAGTGGTTTATCAATCTTGTTAATTTTTTCAAGAAACCAGCTTTTGGTTTTGTTGATTTTCTGCATTGTTTTTTTATTCTCTATTTTGCTAATTTCTGCTCTAATTTTAATAATTTCATGTCCTCTGCTGACTTTGGGAATTTCTTGATTTTACCTCTTACATCTTCTATGACCCATTCTTCATTCAGAAGTGTGGTGTTCAGTCTCCACATGTTTATTTTGTTTCTCTGGTTCTTCTTATAGTTGATTTCTAGTTTCATTCCATTATGTCTGAAATGACACAGGGAAGGATGTAACATTTTTTAAATTTGCTGGTACTCATTTTGTGTCCCATAATGTGATCTATTTTGGAGAAGGTTCTGTGAGCAGCTGAGAAAAATGTAAACTCCCCTGTAGTTGGGTGAAATATTCTATGTGTCCAACAGGTCCATTTGGTTAATGGTGCTCTTTTGTTCTGAGGCATCTTCACTGACCCTTTGTCTGGAAGATCGGTGTAGTGTTGAGAGGTGTGTTGAAGTCTCCAGTAATATTGTGTTGGGATTTATGTGTGACTTCATGTCACAAAGAGTTTGATTCATGAAAGTAGCTGCACCTATGTTTGTGGCATAGATGTTGATTATTGTTATTTCCTCTTGCTTGATTATTCCTTTTACCAGTAAAATATGACCTTCTTTGTCTGTTCTAATAAGTTTGGGTTTGAAGTCTAACTTGTCTGATATCATAGTTGGTACTCCTGCTTGTATTCGAGTTCCATTAGCATGGATTACCTTGCTCCAGCCCTTTATCTTGAGTTTGTTCCTATCTTTACTTGTAAGGTGTGTTTCTTTTTTCTTTTTTTTTTTTTTGGTGGTACTGCGGGTAGAACCCAGAGGCTTTCTACCTCTGGGATATCCTCCCAGACCTATTTTATATTTTATTTGAAAACAGGGTCTCACTAAGTTGCTGAGAGCTTCACTAAGTACCCGAGGCTGGCTTCGAACCTGCATGATACTCCTGTCTCAGCCTCCCAAGCGCGGGGATTAAAAGCGTGCGCCACCACGCCCAGCTGTAAGGTGTGTTTCTTGTAAGCAGCAGATAGATGGATTCTGGTTTTTAATCCATTTTGCCACTTTATGTCTTTTTATTGGGGAGTTGAGGCCACTTACATTCAGTGTGATTATAGGGAGATAATTTTTAATTCCTACCATGTTAAGATTTTATTTCTGTTTGAGATACTGTTTATTCTTCTTTGCTTAGATGTCTGCTGGATGGAAAAATCTTGTTTCTTTGGTTCTGGCATGTATTACCTATTTCATCTTTGTGGTTAATCTCCTTTAGTATTTTCTCTAGCGCTGGTTTTGAAGACATAAATTCCTTCAGTTTCTATTTGTCATGGAAGCTTCTTATTTCCCCATCTAATTTGATAGATAGTTTTGCTGGATAGGAAGTTTTTGGCTGGAAGTTGTTTTCTTTCAGAGTTTGGAATATGTTACTCCAAGCTCTTCTGGCTTTCATGACTTGGTTTGGGAAGTCTGGAGTGGTTTTAATTCATTTGCCTCTGAATGTCACTTGGCCCTTTGTTTTTGTTGCCTTTAAGATTCTCTGCTTGGCTTCCACATTGGTCATTTTGACAATTATGTGGCATGGGGATCCTCTTCTCTGATTTTGTCTAAAGGGAGTTCTATAAGTTTCCTGGACCTGTGTATCGACCTCTTGCTCTATGTTTGGAAAATTTTCTGCTATTACTTCCTTGAAGAGACTATTGATCCTTTTGGTTTCACCTTCTTTCCCCTCCTCTATTCCAATTATTCTTAGATTAGCTCTCTAAAATGGGCCCATATTTCTTCAATGTCAGATTCCTGCTGTCGAATGTTTTTTTTTCTAAATTAGAAACTACGCATCCATTTTTGGAGTGATCATCTTCAAGAAGTGAGATTCTATTCTCCATGTGGTCTAATATGTTGTTTATACTTTGAATTGAGGACTTTATTTCAATGATTGCATCCTTTATCTCTTTTTGACTCTCTCTGAATTCTTTTTGAAAGTCCTCTATTATTTCTACAATTATTTTCCTGATTTGATCTTCTAGACATCTCTGAATTTCTGTGTTATCAGATTCTGATGTTGTGGGGTTGTGGGCATTCATTGCTCCATTGTTATTCCTCTTTCCCACGGTTTTGGAAGTTTGTGCCTTCTCTGAGTTCTTCCCTGGGTCACTACAACTTCACTTAGGGTACTCTGGATCTTGAGTCTGTGCTATCTCAGTCACCACTACTCCTTTACTGGGTTGTATCGCGAAGTCTCATATCCAGGGAGTCAATGCAGGCTGCTTGAGACCATGGGGGTGGGTGCCAGGCTCAGCGTTCTCCCGCAGGGAGTTGTGACTATGGTGTGATACCTCTGCCACCACCACTCCCCCACTGGGTTGGGCTGCAAAAATCTCAGACCCAGGAAGACTATCTGCACAAGTCCCTGGGTGTGCAGTACTGAGATTTCTCCTCTAGGAGCCACAATTTGACTCACGTTTGTTGAGTGCTTTGATGGAGCTGTAGTGGACTTGGTTAATTCACTGCTGCTGCTGCTGTCAATATGGCACCGCTGTCATGACCTTGGCCGTGAGGCTGGAGTATTTCTTCTCTGGTTTTGAGCTCTGCTCTGAGTCCCTGCAGGGTGTGCTCAGCTCGCTGTCCTCCCCTCCTCTCTGGAGCCTGGTGGGTTGTTGAGTGCATTGGTCTGAAGCCGTCTGGTGAACTCGCTGCTGCTGCTGGCAGTAAGGTGCTACTGTTGCGTCCTTGTCCGTGAGGCCGGCATATCTCCTGTCAGATTCTGAGTTGCGTTCTGAGTCTCCCTCCTCTCTGCCGCCTGGTGGGTTGTTGCTGGAGCCATCTGGTGAACTCGCCGCTGCCGTCGTCAGTAAGAAGCTGCTGCTGCATCCTTGGTCCTGAAGCCGGCATACCTCCTGTCAGATTCTGAGCTCCATCTGAGTCCCCCTCCTCTCTGGAGCCTGGTGCTGCAGGAAAGATGGCATCTGCGCGGCTCCACACCGTGGCTCTAGCCGCAACACTGCGGGCTGGTTTCTTTCTGGTGTCCCATCTTTCCAGTCCTCTTTTTCTCTATCCCTTGTATTGACAGTTTTTGTTTCTCCATTGATGGTTTTAGTCTGGCTATGAGAGCTGCTGAATTTGCGGTAATAGAGATGAATTGTTAGCAGGACTTGTAAGCCCCGCTTTTCTCCATCGCCATCTTCCCGGAACTCTAATTAGTTTAAAATAATTTTTTGAAGAAGATGCCATTAATACATCATGGGGGGCTAAGGCTCTTGTGAACCCCTGACTGAACTTTGGCTCAAGGTCAGTGCCAGAGCCAGCCAGCAAAAGTATGGGTTCTGAAGAGAAGAGTGAGGATGAAATAATATAACTCTAGGAATTAAATTCAAATCTCAGACAGAACAATAGCATCATTAGTTCTGAGAGAGTCTTAATTACTTTGAAACCTCCATGACCCCAAACCTTGTTGACTCTGGACAGAAGGACAGTCAGAAGTATACTTTTAGTAAAGATAAGGGGAAGACCTTAATGGCTCCCCACAAGGGGTGATACCATAAATCAGTGATGGCACAAAGACCCAAGCTTTTATGTATTTTTTTCTGATCCACTGAACTTAGCAACACGTTGTCTTTTCATTGAAAGATGTCTGAGAGAGGCATTAGTTCATTATAGGTTCATTTTCCATTTTTATATTTCTTGAATATTTTCTTTTGTTCATTTTTGTTTGTGTGTGGTAATAAGGATAGATCCCAGGGGCATTCTACTTCCAAGCTACAACTCCAGCCCTATTTTTTACTCTTTATTTTGAAACAGGTTCTCATTGAATTGCAAAGGGCCTCACTAAGTAGTAGCTGAGGCTGTCTGTGAACCAAGATCCTCCTGTCTCAGGCTCCCAAATGCTGGGATTACAAGTGTATGCCACCATACCCAGCTCTTATTCTCCAACCTACCTTAGAAGAATAAACCATTTAGGTGACTCTCTGGTTTCCATAAGATTTTTAACCTTTCAAAACTCTCATCAGTACAAAACCCTACTCTTTTTTATTTTGACATTTTAATATAATTGTGCACAACATTGTCATTGGAGAAGTTTCATCTGAAACCCATAAAAACTTTAGCTTCTTTTCTTTCACTAGTATTTTTTTCACAGTGTCCTCAGAGGGATAAAAGTAACTATAAAAAGAAGAAAGAACTGGGCATGGTGGCTTTTGCTGGTAATCCCAGCATTCGAGAGATGGAGACCAGAGAATTGTGGTTTGCAGAGAGCCTCTACTACTTAGCAAGGCCTTTCACGACTCAGGTAAACCTTGTTTCAAAAAATAAAAACAAGCCAGGCGTGGTAGTGCACACTTGTACTCCCCATGCTTGGGAGGTGGAGACAAGAGGATCATGCAGGTTCAAAGCCAGCCTCGCTGGCTTAAGAGACCCTGTTTCCAAATTAAAAAATAATAATAATATAGGTCTTGGAGTATAGCCCAGAGGTAGAAGGGTTTCCAGGAACCCCAGTACCACAAAGAAATAATAAAAAAAAAGAAAACAAAAATAGGACTGAGAGTGTAGTGTGGAGGTAGAATGCCTCTGGGTTCCATCTCCAGTACTGTAAAAAACAAAAAAGAAAAGAGAATAAAGAATAAAGGAAGTAAGGAAAGAAGAGTATATTTGGTTTCTGAAGTCCAAATGAGATTCTGAGAAGATAACATACATGTAGGAGTTAAGTTCACTAGCAAATGAAATCTAGATAAGCCTCTGATTAAAAAGAAAAAAATTGATCCTCGTTTTTAGCTGAGGAAGGTGGTTCTATTTTCAAAGAAAACTTGAAAATAAGAGATTGATGTCATATCTTTAAAGGAAAAATCTAGGAAAAAATGCAAAGATGCTCCATATTAAGATTGTTTTAATTGGATATAACCAACTACATCATTTCTCATGTTCTCAGGGTGAAGAAAACATTTGTCATAATAGTAGAGCATCTTCAATTTGTGTGAGCTATCCAGGGTGCTGAATTTCCTCTGCTTTCAAGTAGCAAATTCATGTTTTTGTTCCTGTCCTATTTATGCTATGAATGCTCTACTGAATTCTATTTAAGGCAAAAATTTATCTTCTGATTATGAGGGCATAAAAATAAGAACATTACCCATAAAACCACTACCTCCAAGCAAATATTAATAATATGTAGATTAATTTACTTCTAGTCTTTTTCTGTAAATATTTTTAAATACCTGAAACCATTCTGAACAAGTAATAAAAGTAAGGAAAGAAGAGCATATTTGGTTTCTGAAGTCCAAATGAGATTCTGAGAAGATAACATACATGTAGGAGTTAAGATGACTAGCAAATGAAATCTAGGTAAGCCTCTGATTTAAAAAAAAATTGAAAAATTTTCCCAAAAAGTTAAATCAGAATATGCTGGCAATATATGTATATTCATGGTTTGTATCAGAATTAATAACAACAGCCAAATTATGGAACCAAACCATGTGCCAGTCAACAGATGAATGGATAAAGAAAATGTTTTATATATATACACAATGGAATTCTACTCAGCCATAAAGAACAAAATTATGACATTTGCATAAAAATGGATAGAAGTAGAGAATATTATGCTATGTGAGATCAGCCATTTTCATAAAGTCAATTGTTGTATGTTTTCTTGCATATATGGAAGCTAGAGAGAAAGTAGAAAACTTAAGGAGATTTAATATGAAAGCTGATCTGTGGTGGTGCACACGTGTAATCCCAGCATTTGGAAGGGGCTGAGACAGGAGGATTGCTGTTAGCAGCCAGCCTCAGATACTTAGTGAGGCCTTTGCAACTCAGTGATACTCTGCTTCAAAATAAAGAATAAAAAATAGGGCTGGCATGTAACTCAGAGACAGAATGCCCCTGGGTTCCATCCCCTTTATAGCAAAATAAATAAATAATATGGAGAGACCTATAGAATTATATAAAGGGACTGGGGGAGAGGGAAAGAAGATTGAGGAAGGAAACAGTTCTAATAATATTATGGCAAGCTATGAAGGCATTACCACCAAATTCACTAATACATATAGGGAGAGAGGAATTGGTTGGATTAGGGTAGGATATGAATAAAAAAAGACATCTAGTTGTGTGCATGTATGTTTGTATCACATTAAACCTCACTATGATGTATCATTGCAATGCACCAGTAAGATTATTTAAAACATTTTTTTTGAAATAGGGTCTCACTAAATTGCTGAGAATATTGGTAAATTGCGGATTCCCTTGTCTCAGGCTTCCAAGTACTGAAATTACAGGCATATACCAACATGCCTGGCTGTTATAAAGTCTTTGAATATATCGTTTAAAGTAGATTCATTGTGTTTTACTATATTTTGTTTCATAATTGACTAAACCTGCTTATGTGTTTGAATTTCTTTTTTATTTTAAATATTATTTATAGCACTGTAATAAGTAAATTTATGCTGCATTTTTATCATTAAATACTAAGAATTGTTTTTTTAGGATAGAAAGCTGAAAATGCATCCCATGCATTCATTTCTATTATAAAAAGGTAAAAAACAGATTAATGTAAACTGAAATATATAACTAGAAATAGACAAATATATCATTTTTATGGCTTATAGATGCAGAAAATCCAAATAAATCTTCCAGTTAATTATTAGAATAAAAAATGAGCCATGCATGGTGGCACAGGCTTGTAATCCCCACTCTTGGGAGGCAGAGACAGGATGATCTCATTGGTTTGAAGCCAGCCACGCTGGCTTAAGAGACCCTGTTTCCAAAAAAAAAAAAAAAAAGTGTAAAAAAGGTCTAGGAACTTTTTCCAAAAGTTCCAGTTCAGTTGGATATGTTTTGTCTGCATTTCCGGTATCCTGGCTGCCGCTGTGGCCATCTTGACCCCTCTCCGATATTTTTCTTTTCTTTTTTCTTTTCTTTTTATATTTTAATAAGAGAAGACAGTATGTGTGGTTTGAGGAGGTTGTGGGATCAGGCGCTCGGTAGCAATGAATTTTTTTCTTTCCTCCCTTCCAAGAGTGGAGTCCAACAGCCTCACTGTGCAGAGCAGAATCTGCTGTTCTAAGCACCCCATGGCTAGGCGCAGCACAATAGTGCTAGGTTCCTCTGTACCCGCAGCTGGGCCTCCTGTTTGGTACCGGGCCTCCCGGAACTTGGGCTCAGCCTCCTGCCTGGCACCATGCCTTCCTAGGGCTAGGCCAGGCCACCTGCCCCCTGTCTGGGGCACCAGACCTTCTGGCCTAGGCCTCCAGCCCTTCCAGGGGGCTGCTGGGTCCTGCTGTGAGGCAAGGCCAGTGCTGGGGCCTTCGAGGTCAGGATCAGAGTCCTCCAGGTGATCAAGCCACTACTGGTGCCATCAAGAGTGGGATCAAAACTTGCAATGTGTCATTCACAGAGAAATATCACAGAAAATAAAAACCAGATGCTTCTAATTAGCATAAACTAGGAGCAAAGGGGTAACGGGAGGAGGTCGAGTTGTAGAAAGGGCCCTATAGATAAGCAATTAAGGTGACCAATCAGAGGGGATGGGATGGGGAAGGATGGAACCTCTTAAAACACAGGAGGTACAACAAATGTACCTGGTCTTGCTGGCCCCGGCACTGGCCTTATGCCTTGGCATGCTCTGATTCTGGCCTTGGAGGCCCCAGGTAAACAAATGTATCAAAGATAATCACCAATCAAGCATGGGATCAAGGGAGGGGGAGGGAATGGGATGAGGATTGGATGAGGGCTAATTGGATGATGTGTGCTTGTATATCCTCTCAAATCTTGTATTCCAATGTGATGTATGATTACGATGCACTAATAAAAAGAAATTAAACTAAAAAAGAAAGAAAGAAAAAGACTGAAAAATAGGGCTGGGGGTGTAGCTCAGAGGTAGAATGCCCCTGGGTTCCATCCCCAGTACCACACACACAGAAAAGAATTAAACAGATAAGCTTCCTGAATTTCTGTATCCAGTATAGATCTCAGAATAGTTATTCTTCCTTTATTCTTTTTTATTTTTTATTGGTGCATTGTAGTCATGTGTCTTAATGGGGTACAAGTTGGTAGAAATATACATGCACACATCATTCATTTTGCCCTCCCCAAATTCCCACCCCATTTGCTCCCCCTCCCTCCTTCCCATGTTTGGCTTAGTTATTGGCTTTAATATTATGCTAAGTGTGATTAGTCAGTCACAAAAAATAAGAAATTGGATGCTCTCCCTAATATGTGGAAGCTAGAGAGAAAATGTATTATGGGAGGAACTCTAGATAAAGAAGGAGATACTATAGATGAGAAAATAAGGCAACCTAACTGAGGGGGATTGGAGGGGGGATAAGGAAATTCCCTAATGCACATGATATACATTTACAAACATATCAATTTAATCACTAAACCAAACATAAGAGAGAGGGATGAAGAAGGTATTGGTGTGGGAATTGGGGAAATACTAATTGGGTGATGTGTGCGCATATGCATCTTGTACTTCATTAAGATGTACAGCTACAACGTACCAATAAAAATTAAAAATATGTTTGTGAATGCATATCATGAACATTAGGGAATTTTCCTCTTCTCTCCTCCCAACCCCTCAGTTAGGTTGCCTTATTTGCTCATCTTAGTGTCTCCTTCCTCATCTAGAGTTCCTCCTATGACCCATTTTATCCCTAGCTTCCTCATATTATGGAGTGCATCTAATTTCTTACTTTTTGTGACTAATCTCACTTAGCATAATGTTCTTCAGTTCCATCCATTTTCCTGTAAATGATGTAATTTTGTTCTTCTTCATGGCTGAGTTAATGTAATAGAATCTATTTTCCCCAAAATAATTTTATCAGGGCATGTAGATACCAAATTAAAGATGATATTTCTCAGCCTGGCTATATGACTATAATGTGGTGTGTAGGTGCAGTGATGAATATAGTCTCCATGTAGAATCCTTAAAGAGAAATATCTTGTTTTCCACTTTCTCTATTTTCCTTTTTGCAGATAAAATTCATACGTGGCTCCAGTGAGCTATCCATACAGCCAAAGACAGTACGACAGTGATGCCAGAGAATTACATAGAAGTGTAGTCATGGACCAATGTCTTTACATATTTTGGACCACTAACCTACTTATCTTATGTTAGAAATAAAGTTCTATCTTGTTAGAGCAACTATATTTTGGAATTTTTTTATTATGATAACATGAATTCCAACTAATACAGTTGCCTTATTTGCTTCAGGGAGGCATATAGCCCTGCTTGAGAAACAAAAAAATATTAGACATTGGATGAAAACAGATTAATATCTATAAGGGCTAAAAATGTAGCACACTTAGCACACTCATTCAATGAAATTTTGTTGCTTTTCTCCAATAAAGGGTGAAAACTTAAAAACTTCTCTCTAGACTCTATTACAATGTTATGACTATGGAGACCAGTTCTAGTCAATGAGCCATATGTGGAAATTGGTTGAGAATTTCTGGAAATTTTTGCTTTACAGATATTACCTTCTTTCCTATTTCCTTCTTTCAGTAGCATAAATGTGAAGTTTTGGGCTAGAATATCTACCTTGTATCATGAGGAATATATCAAAAGCACCACAGAGATTTTAGTCCTAAAATCCTGGGCTGTTGAACCTTTACCAGCAACTGCTTAACTAAAATTCCTTGTTATATGAGAAAAATAACTCCAAAGTGTATATAATCACTATGTAAATAAATTTTCTGAAATTCATAACTAAACACTTTTTCTAACAGATTCGTGAATGAGAAAATAGAAAGTAACTTTCATCAAGAAAAAAGAAAAGCCGGGCGTGGTGGCGCAGGCTTGTAATCCCCGCGCTTGGGAGGCAGAGACAGGAGGATCGCGCAGGTTCGAAGCCAGCCGTGCGCACTGGCTTAGGAGACCCTGTTTCCAAATAAAAAAAAAAAGTAAAAATAGGTCTGAGAGTGTAGCCTGGAGGTAGAAGGGCTTCCAGGAACCCCAGTACCACCAAAAAAAAAAAAAAAAAGAAGAAAGAAAGAAAGAAAGAAAGAAAAAAGAAAGATAAAATTCCCTCAGCAGAAAGATAAAATTCCATTTATTAGTTAATTATTACAACAAATATGCTCTATAACAAGCAACAATAACAACAAAGATAATAAAACATCAGAAGTATTAGATAGGAATCACCTATTCCTCATTCATCCAATGCTTGTTCAAGGTTGGCAAGAACTTGATTGATTTGATAGGACTTTTCAATATGCCCAAGGGTAACTTGTCTATTGACATATATATGATACTTCATATGAGCTGATTTAGTTGAGTTAGCTTTCTTTCACTTGTTTCTGACCCTCCTACACTACAGCCCTGACATAGTCTCCTATTGATGTGTCAGAAATACAAGAATAAAAAATCTAATCTAATTATATAAGTATTTTTCACGTCTTTGTATCATGTCTGAGCCAAAGCAAAGCATACAGTCCATTCTATAGTCAAGGAGTGAAAAAGAATATTGAAGATACAAATATCAATGTCATCATATTGGGAAAAGTCTTTTGTTTACATAGGAAAGGAGACAGTAACTGTGGTTATTGCCACATTGATTGGTCCTGTGAAGTAACAAATGGATACCACTAACCTGTCTGGATCGGAAGACATACATTTTAAAACAGCTGAGATTAAATATACACAAAGAATAGTGTGTTTACTATAGGTTGTTGTGATAAAGTTCAGGTGCATTTGATGGTAATTATAAAAAAATTCAACTTGAATATGTAATACATAAAGGGCAGTAAAAGTAATAAGTAATAAAGTAAATAAAATACTTAAATACAATAAATTAAATAATTTAATAAATGAAGTGCATAAATTAAATACATTAAATAAAATTAAATAAAAATTAGCCAGTCGTGGTGGCACACACTTGTAATCCCCGCACTTGGGAGGCTGAGACAGGAAGATTGCACAGGTTTGAAGCCAGCTTCAGCTACTGAGTGAGGCTCTCAGCAACTTAGTGAGACCCTGTTTCCAAAATAAAAGTATAAATTAGGTCTGGGAGTATAGCCCAGAGGTAGAAAAGTCCCTGGCTTCCATTCCACTCCCAGTACCACAAAAAATTAAAATAAAAATTAATTAGATAATAAATTAGGGATAGATATGGTGGCACACACTTATCCTAGTACTTGAAATGGGAGGATCACCGATTCATTGATAGCCTCAGCATTAGTGAGATTCTCAGCAATCTAATGAGACCTTGTTTGCAAATAAAAATTTAAAAATCCATCTGAGAATGTACCCTTAATGTAGAATATCTCTGGGTTCAATTCCTAGTACCACACGCATAAAATTAAAATAAATTAATTTAAAATAATAAAAATACACTTAAAAACATCTAGAAAGCCTAGCATGATTGTACACTCTGTAATTCCAGTACTTGGGAGGCTCAGATAGAAGAATGTAAAATTCAAGGCTAGCCTGGTCAACTTAGAGAGATTATATCTCAAAATAAAAAATTAAATTAAATTAAAATAGCAGTGGTAGAGTGTTCCTCATTTTAGTCCACACTAACACAAGAAAAAAAAACAGGAAATGCCTAAACTGTAGATTAAAAAAGAAGATATATTTCACATGTATGGCTAACCTCAAAGAAAAACACAAGGGAAAAACAGAGAAGGCAAAACTAGAGAAGTGAGCATCTGCTGAAGCTGTAGCTGCCCTTGAAACATCTACCACCCTCACTGAACAAGACACTTGTTTGTAATGGCTATATGAGACCAGAAAATTAAGTTTGAGGCCCAGACAGTAACAGGCTTTGAATATAGGCCTATGTAAAAAGCTGAGATATTATGTCCCATATGTTGAATGAATGAATGGGTTATGAAACCAAAATGTCTGAATGGGAAAGTAAAACATCTAAAATTTTCTAACCACATCTACTCATCACATAGTATAGTTAGCAAACTAATGTCTTTCTCTCCAAATATATCCATATCCTAACTCTGAAACCTGGAAATGTTACCTAATGCAGCCAGAGAGAACTTGAAAGTGTGATTAAATCAAATATCTTGAGATGGAAAAGACCATCCTCAATTATTTGGACTGCCCTCAAATAATCACAAGGGCTATAATTAGAATCAGGAAAGAATGTGAGAGTCAGAAAAATATTTGAAGTTCTGGATTTAAAGATAAAGGAAGGAGCCACAGAGCAAGCAATGCATGTGTCCTCAAGAAACTGGAAAAGAAAAGGGAATGGATTCTTTGCTAGCACATCTAGAAGAAATGCAGACTTAGTAACACTTGATTTGTTTGTATTTTTTTAGTAAAATCCATTCAGACTTCTGACTTTGAAAAACAACAAAAAAATAAATTTGTTTTAAGACACTTTGCAGTGATCTGTTACTGTACCAATAGGAAATTAATACACATAAGTTTGTGAGCACAGGTTACTCTTAATAGTCTAGGGAAATTCAGAAAACAATTAAGATAAATATTTTTCATATCCAAAGCAACAAAAAAGGCTTAGAAAAAACAAAAGTATGCTCTCTAAGCTTAGGCTACAAAAAATTTACACAGATACATTGCTATATCTTATATAGCATAAATTTTGGCACAAACATTTTAAAGACTAAAAAAATGAAAATATCATGAATAAGAGCCCAAAAGAAAAAAGTCAGTGGAATTGGTCTCCAAGGTCTCTATGAAGTAAAACTATTGAATATATATGCTTATGAGACACTTAAAAATTATAAGAAAAATATAAAAAGAGGAACAAAATGCCACCAAAGATAAGGAAGATGTTTAAAAAAGCAAATGCAACTTGCTAAATAAAAGAAATAATTACTGAAATTTAAATATTCAATTAGTAGAGAAAAAGTACCTTGGAAACAGATATAAATGGTACTAGTAAAGAGGAAGATAAATTTGAAATTACTATTTAAAATACAACATAGACAGAAAGGGAGATGAACAATATATAAAAATTAAGCAACATGGGAAATAACTATAATACACCTAATTACAATTCCAAGAAGAGAAAATAAAGCAAATGAGGGATAAACAATTTTCAGAGAAATAATTTCTGAAAGAATTGATAAAATATATGAGCCTTCTTATTCAGGAAACACCATGAAATGTAAGGATTAAAAATTAAATACAAACCTAGAAAACAACTCAGTAAAATAGCAATTCAACAAAAACAAAGGGGCATCTTAAAAATGACCACAAAAAAAGCTAAATTACTTACATGATTCAAAAAGTAGTCTAATGTTGACCTTTGAACATTAATGACAGAAGCAGAAAATAATCTCACTAAAAGGCTAAGAACACTCTCAATTTCTCAAATTTTATACCCTGCGAAACTAATTTTAAAAACACCAGTTAGATTACATTTCCACCCACTTAATACTTCACAAAAGAGATAAATTCTTTTTTTCTATTCTATTTTTAATAAATTTTTATTGGTGCATTGTAATCAAACATTACAATGGAATACAAGACTTGTGTGGATAACCAAGTACACATCATCCAATTAGCCTTTATCCAATCCCCATCCCATTCCCTCCCCCTCCCTCAATCCCATGCTTGATTTAGTGTTTAACATTGATATATTTGTTTACATACATCATATGTTTCCATGAGTTTCCATCTTCCCCCTTTCAATCCCCTCTGACTGGTTACCTTAATTGCTCCTCCATAGGCCCATTTCTTCTACTAGATTCCCTCCTATTACCCATTTCTTCCTAGTTTTTGCATATTGGGGAGAGCATCTGATTTTTTATTTTTCTTTGATATTTTTCTGTGTATGCCACATTGCAAGTTCTGATCCCACTTGTGAAGGCCCGGGCACCAGCCTGGTCACCCAGCAGACTCTGTTCCCAGCTCTGTGGCTCCAGCACTGGCCTTGCCTCATGGCTGGCTCCATTCCCCGCCTCAGAGGCCCCTGCACAGGCCATCCTTTAGGCAGGTTTCTATCCCGGTCTCACTGGCTCCATCTATGGCCTCACCAAATGGCAGGCCCAGATCCCGGCCTCGATGGCCCCGACCCCAGCCTCATCCCTAGGCATGCTCTGATCCTGGCCTCGGAGGCCCCAGCATCAGCCTTGCCTCATGGCAGGCTCCAATCCTGGCCTCACTGGCCCAGGAACCGGCCTCACCCCTTGGCAGGTTATGATCCCAGCCTCGGAGGCCCCAGCACTGGCCTTACCCCTTAGCAGGCTCCAATCCTGGCCTCAGAGGCCCCAGAACTGGCCTTGCCTCATGGCAGGCTGCAATCACGGCCTCGCTGGCCCTGACACTAGCCTCACCCCTTGGCAGGCTCCAATCTCGGCCTCAGAGGCCCAAGCACTGGCCTTGCCTCACGGTAGGTTCAGAACCCGGCCTCACTGGCCCTGGCTCCAGCCTAGCCACCTGGGTAGGTTCCCATCCTGACCTCAGAAGCCCCGGCACTGGCCTTGTTATCTTGCTGTGCTTTGGGCTCTGTTCTCTGACACCATGATCAGGTCGTCTCTAGATGTTCCCTAGTCTCTTCCTTATTTACTTATTTATTTATTTATTTATTTATTTATTTATTTATTTATTTTGGAGTACTGGGGTTCCTGGAAACCCTTCCTTCCACCTCTAGGCTCTACCCCAGGGACCCACTTTTTTTAAAATTTGGAAACAGAGTCTCTCAGGCCATCAAGGATGGCCACGAACCTGTGTGATGCTCTTTTCTTCGCCTCCCAAGCACAGGGACCACAAGCATGCGCCACCATACCCAGGGTTCTTCAATTTTTTTTTAAATATGAGAGAGTAGTACATGTCTTTTGCAAAAGCTGGGACCCCAAATTCCTAGTGGCAATGAATTTTGTCCTCCCTCCAAAGGCAGAGGTCCACAGCTTCACTCTGGAGAGCAGGCTCTCCTGCTCCGCATACACCCTGACCTCTAGCTCTGTGCAGAGGAGTGTGGTGGCCATGAGGGATGATAAGTCCCAGAACACACTGCATGGCGGCCCATCCAGGCCATGCTAGGCTCCCTCTGAAACCCCCCAAACCCTTTTACCACTTAGCATGTTGACCTGAATTCCCGAACATGTGTGGCAAGAGCAGTCTCTTTTAGAAAGATTTCCTCAAAAGTTCAAGGTGGACTGGACTTGATCTGTCTGCCTCTCCAAACTCTGGTCACTACCAACACTGCTGCTGGCCACTGCCCTCTCGGTTCTCTCCTGACCACTTTTCCCACACAATTTGTTTTCCATAGTTCCCGAGCATGTGTGGCAGTAGCAATATACCTTTGAGGATATTTCTTTAAAATTATGGGGTGGATTTGATTGCATCTCTGCCTCTACCAAATACTGACCACTGCTGCCACTGCCCCTGCCATCTTGGTTCTCCTCCGAGCACCCTATTCACACAGCATGTTGTCCCAAATTCCTGAGTGTGCACAGTAGAAGCATTCTACTTCTGGGACAATTTCTTCAAAAGATCAAGGTGGGTAGAATCAGCTCTCTGCCTGTTATGGATACTGGCTGCTGTCATTGCTGCTGTCTCCACCATCCCAATTCTCTCCCAAACACTTTTCCCACACTGCATGTTGTCCAAAATTCCTGAGCATGCACAGCAGCAGCCTTCTACCTTTGGGGCAATTTCTTCAAAAGATCAGCATGGGTTGAATCATATCCCTGATTCTCTGAAATGCTAGCCTCCACCACTGCCACCATTGCCACTGCCACCGCCTTCCTCCTAGTTCTTTACTGGTCTCCTTTCTTACAGATAATGTTCAGAATTCTTAAGGATGTAAGAATGTAAGGAGGGAGCAGTCTCCCTTCGCGGGGATTTTTTTCCCAAAAGTTCCAGGTAAATTGGATAGGATCTGTCTGCATCTCCCAAATCCTGGCTGTTGCTGCCGCCATCTTAACCCCTCTCCAATATATATATTTGGTGGTGGTACTGGGGGTGGAACCCAGAGGCTTTCTACTTCCAGGCTACACTCCCAGACCCATTTTCTATTTTATTTGGAAACAGGGTCTCACTAAGTTGCTGAGAGCCTCACTCAGTAACTGAGGCTGGCTTTGAACCTGCATGATCCTCCTGTCTCTGCCTCCCAAGTGCGGTAATTACAAGCGTGCGCCACCACGCCCAGCTCCAATATATATTTTTTAATATGAGAAAATAGTATATGTGTTTTGAAGTGGTTGTGGGATCAAGCACTTAGCAGCAGTGAATTTTATCTTCCTTCAAAGAGTAGAGGCCCACAGCCTCACCGTGCCAAGCAGGAACTGCTGTTAGGAGTGCACCAAGGACCCCAGCACAGCACAGAGGTGCTAGGCTTCTCGGGACACGGGGGCGGGGGGGGGGGTGTCTCGGCTTTCCTCCTGGGATCAGGCTGCCCAGGACACGCAACTTGGCTTCCCGCTGGGCGCTGGGCTGCCCAGGACACTGTACACTAAACTCTTCTGGGGTGCTCTTCCAAAAATCACTTTTCTTGCATGGCATGTGCCTCCTTGTTATCCTGCTTCCAATTCCGCCATTATCCACTCTCTCTCCTGATTTCTAGATAGGAAGTTAGGGCTAGAAATGTCTCCCTGAGTTGTCCCAAGCAGATATCAATCCAAAAACTGGTGTCCAGGGCTTCTCCAAGAAATGCATGTTTTTTTGGCGGTGTGGTCGCAAGCTGCCGCCATCTTGAATCCACTCAATGGAGATAAATTCTAACATGGGATTCAGAGGGGGAAAACATTTAAACCAAAGCACTTGATTTAGTAATTTTACACTGTACATGTATACCAAAATATCATGTTGTACACCACAATCATATACAGTTTTATTTTAAGAAAAAGACTTTTGAGCCAAGCATAGTGGTACAAACCTATTATCCTAATATTTTGGAGACTGAGAAAGATTGCAGGTTAATGACCAGTCTCAGCAATTCAGCCTCTGAAATTCTGTGAAATCCTGTTTCAAAATAAATAGAAGAGGGCTGGGTGTGTATCTCAGAGGCAGAATTCCCTTGTGTTCAATACCCAGTAAAAAAAAAGTAAAGTACAAGAAAAAGATTTTGGATTAATGCTTGGCATGCAAAAAATCTTCTAATTTTTTACTATCTCCCCCCAAAATAAAATACTTAGAAATAAACTTAACCAAGGAGATAAAAGACCTTTACAAGGAAAATGCTAAAACATTGGAACTTGAAGAAGACCTTGGAACATGGAAAGACCATCCATGCTCTTGGCTGGGAAGAATAAATATGATCAAAATAGCCATTCTTACAAAAGTGATCTATAGATTCAATGCAATACCCATTAAATTATCAAGGTCATTCTTCACATACATAGAAAAATCAGTCCTTAAATATTAAAAAAAAACAGAACAGCCACAATAATTCTTAGCAACAAGAATTATGCAGAAGGCAATGCAATACCTGACTTCAAACTATACTACAAAGTCATAGGAATAAAAACAGCATAATATTGGCACTAAAAAGACACATAGACCAATGAAGCAGAATATAAATATAATGAAGCAGAAAAAAAACACACCACACACTTACATCCAATTGATTTTTGACAAAGGGGCCAAAAACATATACTAGAAAAAAGATAGCCTATTCAACAAATGGTGTTGGCAAAAATGGTTAGCCATATGCAGAAAAATGGACATAAACCTCACTTTCTCACCTTGCACAAGAGTCCATTTAAGATGGATCAAAGCCGGGCGTGGTGGCGCACGCTTGTAATCCCCGCGCTTGGGAGGCAGAGACAGGAGGATCGCGCAGGTTCGAAGCCAGCCGCGCGCGCTGGCTTAGGAGACCCTGTTTCCAAATAAAAATGTAAAAATAGGTCTGGGAGTGTAGCCCGGAGGTAGAAGGGCTTCCAGGAACCCCAGTACCACCAAAAAAAAAAAAAAAACCCAAAAAAGATGGATCAAAGACTTGCAAATTAGACCAAAGACCATGCAGTTACTTGAAGAGGGCATAACTTCAACAATTCAACAGATAGGCACAGGTAAAAACTTTCTTAAGTCCCAAAAGGCACAAGAAATTAAAAGGAGGAAAAATATGTGGGATTGCATTAAACTGGAGAGCTTCTATACAGTAAAGAAAACTTTCAATAACCTCAAGAGGAAGCTGACATAATGGGAGAAAAATTTTGACAGCTACTCCTTCAATAGAGAACTAATATTACAAAACCATGGAATATGTACACAATGGAATTTTATTCAGTCATGAAGAACAAAATTATATTATTTGTGGAAAAATAGATGGAACTGGCCGGGCGTGGTGGCACATGCTTGTAATCCCCGCACTTGGGAGGTGGAGACAGGAGGATCGCACTGGTTCGCAGCCAGCCTTGCTGGTTTAAGAGACCCTGTTTCCACATAAAAAGGTAAAAAAATAAGTCTGGGAGTGTAGTCTGTGGGAGTGTATCCCAGAGGTAGAAGAGTTTCCAGGAACCCCAGTACCACCACCAAAAAAAGTAAAAATAAAAATAAAAATAGATGGAACTGGAGAACATTATCCTAAGTGAGATTAGTCACAAAAAGTAAAAAAATTGGATGCTTTCCCTAATATGCAGAAGCTAAAAAGAAAAATTGTCATAGGAGAAACTCTAGAGAAAGGAGAAACCATAGATGAGCAAATAAGGTGACCTGAGGGAGATGGGAGGGGGAAGAGGGAAATTTCCTAATGTACATGACATACATTCACAAGCATATCAAAGTCAATCACTAAGCCAAACATGAGAAGGAGGGAGGGGGAGGAAATGGGGTGGGAAGGGCTAAATGAGTGATGTGTGCGTGTATCACTTTACCATCATGTAAAACACTAATATGTATGACTAAAATGCATCAATAAAAAAATCAAAGCAGACAAAATGGAAAATAATTTAATTAAACATTATACTCTTAAAAACCAATGAGCCAAAGAAGAAATTACAAGAGAAATTAGAAAATGATTTAAAAATTGAAAAGAGAAGTAGAACATACTAAAACTCATAGTATGCAGCAAAAGCAAGGATTAGAGTGGAATTTATACACTGTTTCAATTATTGTAGCTTTATATGGTTTGAAATCAGAAAATATACATCTTCTAGCTTTGTTCTTTTTCAAGATCGTTGTGGGTACCTAGAGTCCATATTCCATATTAGGATAGATTTTTTTTCTGAAAAATAAATATATAAATATATGATAGTTTCACCTAAAAAATAGAAAAAATAGATTCTCTGGTAAGAAAGAAAGCAAAAAGAAATATTGAAATGTTATCTTTAAGTCATCAAAAGCTTGGTATCAGACAAATGAAACTGTTATGTGAGATTATCATTTTTAATTTTTGATAAATTGCTATAATACTAGATGTCAATCACTAAGCCAAGCATGGGAGGGAGGGATAGGGAGAGAATGGGGTGGGGATCGGGTGGGGGCTGACTGGGCAATGTGTGCATGTATGTCTACAAAAGTATGTATCCCACTATGATGTATGAATACAGTGCACCAATTAAAAAAATAAAAAAATAAAAAATAAAAAATAGAGTGGAATTTATAGCTATAAATGCCTCCATTAAAAATGTAAAGAAACTAGGTGTGGTGGTGCATGCTTGTAATCCCAGTACTTAGGAGGCTGAGACAGAAGGTTCCGAGTTTACAGCCAGCCTTAGGTACTTAGTGAGGCCCTGTTTCAGAATAAAAAAATAAAAATAAGACTAGGGGTGTTGCTCAGAGGTAGAAATCCCCTAGGAGAGTTCCAAGAAGATGACAATCCAGAGAAGCAGCACATACAAGTCCTACTGACACTCAATCTCCATTGCCTTATAAACAGCATTCTTACAAAGCCAGAAAACACCACAACTTTAAAAATAACAAAGGTACCGGGCTTGGTGGCGCACGCTTGTAATCCCCGTGCTTGGGAGGCAGAGACAGGAGGATCGCGCAGGTTTGAAGCCAGCCGCGCGCGCGCTGGTTTAGGAGACCCTGTTTCCAAATAAAAATGTAAAAATAGGTCTGGGAGTGTAGTCCGGAGATAGAAGGGCTTCCAGGAACCCCAGTACCACCAAAAACAAAAAAAAAAAAAAAAAAAAAAAAAAAAAACAAACAAACAAAAAAAAAACAAAGGTGACAGGAAAAAAAGCTAGAAGACCAATCAGAGAGCAGAAAAGAAACCTGCCTGCCTCGCAACCCCAGGTACCACAAAGACACCATCTTGCTTCACTACACCTGACTCCAGAGACGACAACAATACAACCAAGGACCTGAAGTAAGTGGCTGCAGATAATCAGAATTGTAAGTTATCAGTTCCTTCTGTGCAAATACCAGCTGCAACTTCCAGCAGTGGAGGCTGAGCTCACCACACCCTCCAGAGATCCAGAGCAGTGCTCAACACCACCAGAAAAGAAATCCACCCACTTTGTGGCTGCTAGCACCACAACAGCACCATCTTACCTCACTGCACCCAACTCCAGAGACACACAGGAAAACAACCAAGAACCTGAAGTAAGTGGCTGCAGATCATTGAAATTGTAAGCCATAAGTTCCTCCTTCACAAACAATAGCTGCAACTTCCAGCAGTGGTGGCTGAGCTCACACCCTCCAGAGATACAGAGCGGTGTACTCAACACCACCAGGAAAAAAACCTGCCCACTTTGCAGCTGCCAGCACCACAAATGTGCCATCTTTCCTCACTGAACTTGACTCCAGAGACAAACAGGAAAGTAACCAAGGACCTGAAGTAAGCAGCTGCAGATCATTGGAATTGTAAGCCATCAGTTCCTCTTGTGCAGACGTCGGCTACAACTTGCAGCAGTGATGGCCAAGCTCACCACACCTTCCAGAGAGTCATACCAGCACTCAGCAACACTGCTCAATCCCCATCAGTAAATGAACCCAAAGTCCCCATGGGAGAATGCCCAGAGCAGTGCCCCCAGAGACTTGCACAGCTGCGATAAACTCCCTGAGTCTGAGACCTTGTGGTTCAATCCAGCAAAGGTGAGTATAGAGTCTACTGTTGGTCATAGCAGAAGCTCAGACAGACTCAGGCCCTGCATCAGTAGAAAGTGTGGGGGGAGACCTATGCTTAACACTAGATCCACCTAATAGGATCTCCAGGATCACCACAGACCACCCAATCGTGGTGAATAGGGAGAAGATAGACCAGATGAGTCCTAGCTGTGCAGAAAAGATATTCTTTGAGTTGGGTATCAGAGCCACCTGCCATTTACAAAAGCAAGGAGAGACCGAGGCTACACATCTGTGGAAAGCATGGAGGGTGATCTACAGGTACCAGTAGATCCAACTCTATTGATACTGGCCACCTGCATAGACTGAGAAAGACTCAGAGAACAAGGCTTGCAGCAGGAAATGTGCTGTTGGCACTCAGTGTCTGCACACAGAGAGACTGCAGAGGCCCAGTTAGCTGAATATTCTTATATTTCTAGGGTTACATTTGTGTGTGTGTGTGTGTGTGTGTGTGTGTGTGTGTGTGTGTGTTTAATTGCTCTATTCCCAACCCCTATCCCAAGCTTTTTTTCTTGTACATATCTACTCTCCTCTCTCCATCTCTTTTCTTTTTTCTCTTTTTTCTCTTCTTTGTATTGTATTAAATCCACTTTATACAACTATACTAAAAATTCTACATTGGCTATTAGAATACTACTAAATATTTACTATCTATAATCTCTACTATATACTATCTTACCGAACTCATACACTCATTCTATTTGATCCTATCTGTGGCTTTATACTATTCCTGAATTTACAACTTCACTTCCCTCCTCACTCAACCTTTACTGTTGAATACAACACATCTTGCCCTTGAATACACCAGCTGACACTTAGACATTGAGAGAAATCTACCCAAAGCAACAGACACAAGCTTCTGAAATCATTAGAATAAGGAATAACAAGGAAGCAATGAGATTCTACAATCCCACAATAACAGAACCTGACAACACAGAATTGCAGAAATCTTCAGAAGGTCAAAAGAGGAATGTAACTATAGAAATAATACAGGACTTCCAAACAGAATCTAGAGAGAGTCTCAAAGAAATAAAGGGTGCAATCATTGAAGCAAAGACATCAATTCAAATAATAAACAATTGATTAGACCATATGGAAAATATAATCTTGCTCCTAGAAGATGATCACTCCAAAAACAAACACATAGTTTTATAACTTAGGAAAAACAATTTGACAGCATGAATTAGACATAGAAGCAAAATGGGATCATTTTTAAAAAGCTAACCTAAGAATAAATGGCATAGAAGAGGGAATATAAGGCAAAACAAAAGGGATCAACAATCTTTTCAAAGAAGTAATAGCAGAAAAATTTCCAAACATAGAACAAGAGGTCAATACACAGGTAGAGGAAACTTATAGAACCCTACCTAGACAAGATCAGAAAAAAAAGGTTCCCCATGCCACATAATAGTAAAGCTGATCAATGTAGAAGCAAAGGAGAGAATCTTAAAGGCAACAAAACAAAAGACCAAGTGACATTCAGAGGGAAACCAATTAGAATTACACCAGACTTCGCAAACCAAGTCATGAAATCCAGAAGGGCCTGGAGTAACATATTTCAAAATCTGAAAGAAAACAACTGGCAGCCAAAAATTTTCTACCCAGCAAAACTATTTCTCAAATTAGATGTGAAAATAAAATTTTTCTATGAAAAACAGAAGCTGAAGGAATTTATGTCTTCAAAATCAACACTAGAAAAAATATTCAAAGAGATTAATGGTAAAGAAGAAATAAGTAATGAATGCTAGAACCAGGAAAACAAGAATTTTTACCCAGCAAACATCTAACCAAAGTAAGACAAACACTACCACAGAGTTGAATTTCAATATGTTAGGAATTAAATAGTAAACAATCAATTAGACCATAAGAAATTAAAAGGCAAATCAATACATGGAATTGCATGAAACTGAAGAGCTTCTGTACACCAAGGAAAACTATCAAGAACCTCAACCAAGAGCCAACAGAATGGGAAAAGATTTTTTGCCAACTACTCCCCTGATAGAGGACTAATATCTAGAATATACGGAGAACTCAAGAAACTCAGCTCTAAGAAAAAAAATAACTCAATCAAAAAATGGGCAAGTGAACTAGACACTTCACAAAAGAAAAAATTCAAATGGCCAATAAATGCATGAAAAATGATCAGCATTATTATCAATCAAAGAGAAAAGTACCCTGAGATTCCACCTAACTACAACTAGAATGGCAATCATTCAAAACATAAACAACAACAAAGCTGGTGAGGATGTGGAGAAGTAGAAATTCTAACACACTGTTGGTGGGACTGCAAATTAGTGCAACCACTCTGGAAAACTGTATGGAGGATCCCCAGAAGAATGGAAATGAACTTAACATATGATCTAGTAATACTACTTCTGAGCATCTACCCAAAAGAATGGAAACCAAACTACCAAATTAATTAATGCGTATTTATGTTCATAGCTGCACAATTCGCAATTGCCTAACTATGGAACCAGCCAAGCTGTCCATCAACAGATGATGGATCACAAAGTTATGGGATATATACACAATGAATATTACTCAGCCATAAAGAAAAACATAATTATGCCATTTACACAGGAAGTGGATGGAACTGGAGAACATTACATTAAGGGAGATTAGTCAGTCACAATAAAAGAAATTAGATAATCTCCCTAATATGAAAAAGCTAGGGAGAAAGTGAATCATATAAGGAACTTTAGATGAAGGGGATACTATATATGAACAAAAAAGGTGATCTGATGGGATGGGAGGGGGAAAGAGAGAACTTCTCTAATGTTTATGAATTACATTGACAAACATATCAAAGTCAGTCACTAGACAAATCTGAGAAGGAGGGATGGGGAGGGAATTGGATAAGGGCTAATTGGGCTATGTGTACATGTATGCCTTTATCATCTTGTACTCCATTAAGATTTATGACTACAATGCACCAATAAAAAATTAAGCAAAATAAAAAATAAAAAATAAAGCCTCTGTGTTCAACCCCCAGTACAAAAACAAACAAAAAAACAAAAAACAAAGACCTGAAATTGTTAACCTAACTACCACCTTAAAGAAATAGAAAAAAATAAATAAATTAGAATTAAATTTAGAAGGAAGAAAATAATTAAGCACATAACATAAACAATGTGGAGAATTGAAAATAATGGAGAATAAATAAAATGGTTCTTTGAAAATATCAACAAATCTAATATTTATTTAGATTTACCATGAAAGAAAGAAGAACAAAAATATAATGAGAACATAATTACCACTATTATAAAAATAAAAAATATTATAAGGGAATATGATGAGCAATTTTTGTCAACAAATTATATGATAGGATATGTAAAATGTAAAATTTTTAGCACAAAAAATTTATAACTTATTTAAAAAATAGACAATTTGGATAGAACTATAACAAAAAGATTGAGTCACTAACAGAAACATTACCAACAAACAAATATAGGACCAGACACTTTCACTTGTGAATCCTATAAAATGTTTATAAAATTAACTCTAAGTCTTCCCAAGCTCCTTCATTACATAAAAGAATAAGGACTTCTCAATTTAATTTATGAGGCCAGCATTATCCTGGTACAAATTTCCAATGAAGACATTGTGAGAAAAGAGAAACTACTGATTACTATCCCTAATGACTATATGTACAGAAAAAATTATACCATGACCAAGTGGAATTTATCCCAACAATGCAAGTGTGGTTTTACAAAGTATACTACATGTGTTAGTCAGCTTCCCATAGCTGTAATAAAATACTTAAGAAAATTAATATACAATGATTAAAAGATTATTTTGGCTTATTGCTTTTTAGATTCCAGTTTATGACCAATTGCTCTCACACTTGGGCTGAAAACGAAATGTGCTATATATCTAGATTCATCTAAGTGTGTCAGAAGAGTTCAAAAACTACAAGTAAAAGGTGTATGGGTTTTATATTTGTGTGAGAGCTGACCAATAAGATTTTTTGTCATCTTAATTCAAAAAGTCAGCATTAAGACCTGGTTAACATCTGTTTGTCCTGACTGAATAAATGTCTTATTGTATAAGAAAAATACAGTTGATGGTCAGGTAACAAGTTTATTTTCATTGTTAATGTTGTTCTCTAATATTATAAAATCTAGAGCTATCTGATTTTTGTCAATACTGTTAGCTTACATAGAATTAGTTATAGTTACCAGTATATGTAGTCCAATATAAAAATGGGTCAATGGACTACCCGAGGTAGGCCAGTGTAAAAAATGGGTCAATGTGCAAAAAACCTTGATGGATATATTAATAGATTTCAAAACCTGGCTATTATGTTTGATCTAACAAAGATGAGATGTATATCCTATTGTGTTTCTGGGACTTCGGCTCCCATTAATCAGCTTCTAAGTTTGACCTTTGGGGTGTCTCTACAACAGAAATAAGGTAAAAAAAATTACATTTGGATTCCAAACTTTGCTGTTCAAGGTTGTCTAAAACATTGTTATTTCAGTTAGTTCTGGTTAAAATGTAAACATCTAAAAAAAAAGGACTGTAACTCTTTAGGGTGCAGGCCACTGTCAAACTTAGATTGATAATGTTAATTTGTTTCTTATTTTGTTAAAATGTACAAAATTATTTCAAAATGTAAATTAAAGAAGGGAATTATAATAAAAAGGAACTAGTATGTAGGGATGAAAGAAATGTTAAGAAGGTATGTAAGTATGAAAAATTTTGGTAAGGAAAGACAAAAGGAAAGAAAAAAAATAAGAAAGTGTCTTGCATGGTAAGAAAGTTTATCCTAAGATTGTCCCAAATGGAAAAGGAAGAAATAAGATAATATTAGAAGGCTAAAAGCAAGTCACAGAAGGTTTGAGCATGTTAAAAAATGATTGTCTAGGATTAAATTTATGAAAGGAATATTGCATGTGATAAAGATGGTTATATTTTAAAATTATTCAAAAGGTTTACAATGAAATTAAAATAATTTCCTATGTTTCTGTTTTCTATGGGTATCTATGTATAAATCAGTATTAAAACATCAGTTTAGCTACCTCAGTTTATCACAGCTGCCTGAAGTCAGCAGCCTCAGAACCAACTGTTTCAGAAACAACCCACCAGACTGCTTGTGAAAATCTATATGGTTCCTCATGGATAATACAGCTCCTAAAACTGTATTATAAGTTTTGTTTCTCACAGGCTTATGCTGTCAAGCTCCAGATGATGCTCCAGATAATATCCTAGATAAACATCTGTGGGAGCACCTTGCATGGCCATGGACCCACGTTTGCTGCTCAGCTCGAGCCCACCGAAAGTTGTGGCCACGACTACAGGCCATATATAAAATAACACCCCCACCAACTCCATATGACTTTCAGCTGGAGACTGGGTCTTTGTCCAATGGCACCAGCAAGAGACACTCCAACCCTGCTGGAAAGGCCCATACTTGGGGCTCCTGACTACCCTCACAGCCCTCAAGGTGGGCAGCATAGCAGCTTGAACACACCACATCCACGTGTGGGCAGCAGACCACTACTGGGACCTCTACTGAGTTCAGCAACCCAGTAGAGACACCATGAAAAGGATCACCACGCAGAGGCCTCTAAAACACACATGAAAGACATCAGTGGAAAATCACCAGGCACACCCATAACTCGCTCAAGCTAAAACTCAGAAGGGTCAATGGGTAATTATTATGGACTAAACGTAAGATTTACCCAAACTAGTTACCTCAGCATTGTTATCTCCCTTTTCCTCCTGCATTTTTCCTTGCCTGTAATCCCCCATGAATAGCTAATGCTATAGGTCTTCTAAACCAATCACGGTAAAGCCCATTTTGCAGATACCAGCTACAGCCACGCCCTCTCGGCATCTGCATGCTAATTATTCATGCAGTCCATAGGCAATATCTCAACGTGAGAAATAAGCCCCGAGAGAAGGTGTGGTCGCTGGCCAAAAGTATTCTCCACTCTTAGATATTATTTCATAACTATTATTCTTTTAGTAATGATTCTTTTAACTCTCCACATGAATTGCTCTGGTGGTGTAAGATCAGGACTGTGAGAGAAACTGAGTCTGTGGAAAATAAACTTTCAGCTTTGTTCAAATGGTAATAGATGCAGTGGCAGCATTCCAGGCAGTAATTACAAATGCAGAACTCCACCCTTATCTTTGACCTTCATTAGCCAAGGGCTGAAAGGAAACTTGACCTTTGCACCTAGTAATAGCGATGCCTGGAGATATAGCGACACCACCTGGTTAATAAGCATATCGTTTGAGGAAAAGTGCTCAGCTGCTCAGCTGCTAGAGAAGTATATTTGACAACTAAATCTAAAAACTTCATGTTATTTCTTGGTGTTTACCTGCTAAACTGTGTTATGAGTTTGCTTAAGCTTTCAGACAGCAGATTGTATTGCAGAAAAAAACCAGCAGACATTCATCGAAATAAAGCTGGAATCTCGGACTTCGTCCCCCATTCAGCTCAAGGAGGTTGCTAGATAGAGAAGGACATTGGACTAAGCCCTAGGAATAAAAGTTCCGAAAGTGTTAAAGAAAACTCTTAAAAACCGGACTCCTCAAGTGATTTTGGGTGTGACTTTTGTTCTTCTGGAATTAGCCCACTAAAAGCCTCTGTAGCTGCAAGGCCAAAGGGGCTGAATCGAAGCACAAGACCCACCTGGGATAATGGGACTGATTTCAATCACAAAGACCTGTGATATCACAGGCCTTACTTTTGTCTTGTTCAGGGTTGATAATCTGCATGTGTATATCTCTATTGTACCTTGGGTGTTTTGCACTTTTTTACTAGAGAATCACTGGGAGAGGGGAATATATAAAAAATCTTGTGTCCAGAATAAAGTGTTCGATTGCACAAGAAGCATTGATCCATGTCAGGTTCTTTCCAGAAGCACCGCTAATAGGATTCTTTCCTAGAAGGGAAAGAATCGCTGCAGAAAAGAATCTGCAGTACTTCACTCTATCCTTCCCCATCTTTTCTGAGATCGATCGCTAGTGAACTCACGCCCCCAACTGAGCAAAAAGTCCGTGGCACCATTTAGATGTTAGTTCAACTGCTGATTTATTTTCTCAATTTGTATATAAATTTCAGTCAATTTTGAATGTGCATTCTTGGTGGAGTTATGAAGTTTCCTTGGGAATGTTTTGCATAGTAATTATCCTTCTTTGCTTATGTTTTCCAGTCCTCATCCTCACTACCCAAACGATAAGAGCCTTGACAACTAAAGTAAATATTCTCAAATTAAAAAGTAAAGGGGAAAATGCTGCAGCATCTCATGCAAGCCTTGAGCAAAAGCTTGGCCAGGGGGCCCACAAAGGCTGGAGTCCCCCGTGAGAAAAACTAGTCCTTACCCTTCAAAAGAATTATTTTAAAATTATTTGAATTAACATGTATGATTGGAATTAAAATACATGGGCAGTGACACGTGAGAGACTCAGCAAAGATCCTTTTTACTCCCAAGGATAAAGTTTGGGCCAACATATAAGATTAAATTCAAGCTGACCTTATGATATGAGGCAAAGCATACTTTCTAGGATATATTAAATGTCTGACACCCTGTCCTGAAGTCTGTTAAAGACTTTTTCTGTCCTTGAAGTTTCCTGCTTGCATGACTGTGGTTTTGTCTATTCTGCCAAGAAAGAAAGTATAAAGATTGTAACAAATCCTGAATAAAATTGGAGAAGCTTTCATCTGGTCTCATGTGTCAGACTCTTTTCTCACTCAAGCTTGACTCTTCTCTCACCAACACATGACCCCTGACTCCTGCTAGAGCTGGACCCCAGCAATAAGTGAAGTTACAGTTCCCACAGAAAACGCCCAGCCTGGCACCCATGGGGACTCATGTAGCCATGATAAACTCCCTGGGTCTGAGACTTTGTGGTGCAAGCCAGAGAGGTGGGAGTGGATTCTGCTGTTGGACATAGCAGAGGCTCAGACAGACTCAGGTTATGATCAGTGAAAAGTGTGGGAGAAAACCTACACTTAACACTAGACCCACTAGTAGGAGCTCCGGAATCACTACAGACCTCCCAAGCATGTGAATGGGGAGAAGTAAGATCAGACCAGCCCTAGCTGTGGAGAACAAAGACTTCTTTGCATACCTGCTGACACCTCTAAATTCCTACTACTAAGATTGGATCAGACATAATATCCACCAAAGACAAGATGCCAAGACATTAGAAAAACAAGCCTGAGAACCCTGAAAATACAAGAAGTAGGAACAGTAAAGGAATAATGGAAATCACAAATACTGACCTACAAAAAAATGCAAGAAAAATTCCAAATCCTGATCTTCAATATGAGAAAAGCCTCAAAGCAAGTATACTGGAAATGAAAGAGGAAATAAAGACACTAAGAAAGAGTCAGAAAGATGTCTGGGATGAAATGAAAGAGTCAATAAATGAAATGAAGACAGCAATAGAAAGAAATTTGGGAAGATTAGATAAAATGAAAAATAGAATATCAGTGATAGAAGACAGTTTATTTAAAACCAAAAGCATGACAGGTGTGGTGATGTATGCTTGTAATCCCAGCATTCGGGAGGCTGAAACCAAAGGATCGTGGTTCGCAGATAGCCTCAGATACTTAGTGAGGCCCTCTGCAACTCAGTGAGACCTAGTTTCAAAATAAAGAATAAAAAATAGGGCAGGGGCTGTAGTTCAGAGGTTGAATAACCCTGAGTTCATTCCCAGACCTGCAAAAAAATAAAAAAATAAAAAATAAAACCAAAAGCACAGTCAACTGTAGAGATTCTTCTCCAGGACTTGGGAGGGAGAGACCTGAGAGGAGAAATCGGAACAGCTACCGGATGGGCAGCTGCCCTGAACACCGGACAGTTGGCTGATGACCAGCCATCCTGAAATGAAAGTAACAGCTACCTGATGAGTAGCCGTACTAAAATGTAATTGCCTGATGAGCAACTACCCTGAAAAATGAACGCACGGAACATTTCCTCCTGTGCAACTGACCACTTTATTTTAGACACAAGATTTTTTATAGTTCCCTGTTTCCCAGTGATTCCCTAGTAGAAAAGTGTAAACATCAAAGAACAATAGTGAGGCATTAAGTGAAAGGCAAGTAAATCACCAATCATAAACAAGACAAAAGGAAGGCCTGTGACATTACAGGTCTTGTGATTAGCCCCATGATTACAGGTCTCTAAGATCAGCCCCCTGACCTTGCGGGTGGGTCCTGGGGGGCAAATTCCGGAAAGACAATGGTCATGCCCAGAGTTTTGGAGAATTCCACCTTTCATAGAATCTCCTTTAACTCTTTCAGGAACCTTCCATTCCTTAGGCTTCATCCATGTCTTCCATCAGTCAACAGCATACAGAAGTCATTACAACAACAAAACCTAAGCATCTAACAACTATGGAACAACATAAAATGTCCTAATACAGATAAAAGGCAAGGTATAGAACAAGAGTATTTATAATCTCTTCAGAAAAATAATTTCAGAGAATTTTACAAACATGGAAAGAGACTTGGACTTACATGTTCAGAAGACAAACAGAACACCATTAAGACAAGATTAAAGAAGATTCTCCAGCCGGGCGTGGTGGTGCACACTTGTAATCCCCGCGCTTGGGAGGCGGAGACAGGAGGATCGCGCAGGTTCGAAGCCAGCCGTGCTGGCGTAAGAGACCCTGTTTCAAAAATATAAAATAGGTCTGGGAGTGTAGCCCGGAGGAAGGAGGGCTTCCAGGAACCCAAGTACCACCAAAAAAAAAAAAAAGAAGATTCTCCCCATGCCATTAATAATCAAAATGATCAACATAGAGGCAAAGGAAAGAATCTTAAAAGCAGTGGGAACAAAAGAATAGGTGACATATAGGGGCAAAACAATAAAAATCACCCCAGACTATACAACTCAAGTCATGAATGTCAGAAGAGATTGGTATGATATGATCCAGATCTTGGAAGAAAACAACTTCCAATCAAAATAGCTATATCCAGCAAAATTATTAATCAAAATTGATGTAGAAATAAGTGTTTCAAGATAAGCATAATTTCAAAAAATTTATGAATTCAAAACCAACACTGGAGAAAATACTTAAAGAAATAAATCATAAAGAAGAAAAATGAAGCAGACTTCAGAACCAGAGAAATTATGAAATTGATCAGTGGGGCATGTAAGTAAAGATGAAATAACATACCAAACAGAAGATAGAACAAAAAATTACAGGAAACAAAAGCCATATTTCAATAATAACTCTGACATCAAAGGACTTACCTTACCAATCAAAGGACATAGATTGAGCCGGGCGTGGTGGCGCACGCTTGTAATCCCCGTTCTTGGGAGGCTGAGACAGGAACATCGCGCAGGTTCAAAGCCAGCCTCAGCTACTTAGTGAGGCTCTCAGCAACTTAGTGATACCCTGTTTCCAAATAAAATATAAAATAGGTCTGGGAGTATAGCCTGGAGGTAGAAAGCCTCTGGGTTCCACCCCCAGTACTAACAAACAAAAAAAAAGGACATATATTGGCAATGTGGATTAAAATACATAATCAAAATATATGTTGCTTGCAAGAAACCCACTGTATAGTCAAAGACATTCATGGACTGAAAGCGACCAGATGAAAAAAGATATATCATGCTAATAGAGACCAAAAATTGGCAGGGGTAGTAATACTGATATCCAACAAAACAGACTTTAAGCTAAAACACATCAGAAGAGACAAAGCAGGGCACTTTTTTTTAAAAGGAACAATCCATCAAGAAGATATAATGATAGTAAATGTTTATGTCCCCAATGTGGGTGCACCCACATTTGTAAAACAAACCCTCCAAGACATCAGATCTCTAATAGACCCAAATACAATAATATTGGGAGGCTTCAACACACCTCTCATGCCAGTAGATTGATCTTCAGGGCAAAAGATGAGTAAATACTCTTCAAAACTAAAGAAAACTATAAACCAAATGGTCCTAATAGACACATACAGAATATTTCAACCAGGAACAGCAGAATACACATTCTTCTCAGCAGCCCATGGAACCTTCTCCAAAATAGATTACATCCTGAGCCACAAAGGAAGCACCAGAAAATCCAAAGAATATAATTCCCTGCATCTTTTCATACCACAATGGAATAAAAGTAGAAATCAACAACAGGAAGACCAAAATAAACTATTTAAATAAATGGCCATTCCACCAAAAGTGATCTACAGATTCAATGCAGTTCCTACCAAAATACCAATGACATTCTTCATAGGCCTAGAAAAATCAATTATGAATTTTATTTGGATAAGGAAAAGACCAAGAATAGCCAAAGCAATACTTAGCAATAAGAACTATACAAGAGGCATCACAATCCCTGACTTGAAATTATACTATAGAGCAAAAATAGTAAAAAACAAAACAAAACAAAAAAAAAAACAGCATGATATTGGCACAACAGGCATACAGATCAGTGGAACAGAATAGAAGATACAGAAACAAACCCACATACCTATAGGCAATTAATCTTAGATAAAAAGGTGAAAATCATACACTAGAGAAAATACAGTCTTTTCAACAAATGGTGCTGGGAGAACTGGCTATTTGTAAAAAGATGGAACTAAATCCTTACCTCTCACCCTGCAAGGAATCAACTCAAGATGGATCAAAGACTTAGAAATTAGACTTAGAAATTAGACCAGAGACTGTGAAGTTATTAGAGGAGGGCATAGGCTCAACACTCCAACATATAGGAACAGGCAGTAACTTTCTCAACAAGACATCCAAAGCACAGGAAAGTAAAGCAAGAATTAACAAGTGGAATGGCATAAAAGGAAACCATCAAGAACCTAAAGAGAAAGCCTACAGAATGGGTGAAGATCTTTACCAGCCACCATTCTGATAGAGGGCTAATATCCAGAATATACAAAGAGTTCAAAAGACTCTACACTAGCAAAACAAATAATCAAACAAAGAAATGAGTAACTGAATTGAATAGATGCTTCACAAAAAAGATACAAATGGCCAATATATACATAAAAAGATATTCAACATCATTAGCCATTAGGGAGATCAAATCAAAACTATGCTGAGATTCCATCTAACCCCAATCAGAGTGGCAAGTATAAAGAAATCAAATAACAACAAATGCTGGCGAGAATGTGGGGAAATAGAAAACTCTTTTACATTGGTGGTGGAAGTACAAACTAGTACAGCCACTATGAAGATCAGTTTAAAGATTCCTTAGAAAACTGGGAATGAATCCACCATATGATCTGGCTATACCACTCAGGTATCTTTTCAAAGCAGCTGAAATAAATAATTACAGTAACATATGCATACCCATATTCATAGCAGCACAATTTGTAATAGCCAAAATATGGAACCAACCTAGGTCTCCATCAACAGAAGAATGGATTGCAAAATTATGGGAAATACACACAATGGAATTATACTCAGCTATAAAGAAGAACAAAACCATGTCATTCACAAGAAGATGGAAAGACCTGGAGAACATTACATTAAGTGAGATCAGCCAAGCACAGAAAGAGAAGGGACATATGTTTTCTCTAATATTCCCAAATTAGGGACTATTAAGAATACCAGAGGGACTCCAGATAATGGAGAGGAAACCTCTGCAAAGCTGAAATGGAAGTGTAGGAGATGAAGAAGGCTGAGGTTGATTAATGGAGGAGCTACATTCTAATATGTGTAAAAGTATGAATGTAGCATGGTCAAACTGAACACTCAGTATTGGAAGGGGGGAAGAGGAAGTGGGGCAAGGAGAGGGCAACAAGCACAGTCTGAATGTATGCCAATTTCAATATTATCTACATAAAAATAAAAAATAAAAATAAAAAGAAGTATCTGATGCATACTCATATTAAAATTATGACTTTAAATTTTTGATCACATTAGTTTAACATTAGTTAAAGTCATAAATGGTTTTTTTGTGTTTTCTAAAGATATAAAAATAAATTCATGATCCAATGACATATTTGTAGAAAAGATGAACAAATTGGTCCTCTTAAAAAATAAGGAAGACAGGCATGGGGGTATACTCCTGTAATTTCATTACAGGGAGGCTGAGAGAAGAGGACCAAAGGTTCGAGGCCAGCCTCAGCAATTTAGTGAAATCCTCAGCAACTTAGTGAGACCCTGTTTTAATTAATAAAAACAGGGCTATGGGTGTAGCACAGAGGTAGAATGGCCTTTTATTTAATCCCTAGTACCCAAAACAAAACAAAAAAGAACAAAAACTTGGGGATTTCTGTGGTGATGTAAATAGTTTTTATCTTAGCTATCTCAGTGACATCAACAGAGTTGTGATATTGTGACAGAGTTTTGCAGAATATGTTCATTTGGAGAAAATTGGGAAAAGGGTACATTGGATTTATATTTTTCTTATAATTGCATGTCAGTAAATAAAAACTATAATTAATTTCTAAAGTTTTTACTCTTAAACTTACATATCTTAGAACAAGACCAAAGCAAGTTACTATTTTTAATCAATAATAAAAATACAGAATAATAAAAGTTCTTTACAATTCTACTTGATGGCATTGATAATAAATATTTGTTTCAGTTCTTTACCAATCTTACCACACTAAGGAAATACACAGTAATTTTTCTTCCAGAGGATAGAAACAAATCATTTCTTCAAAATACTAATTTAATCTATTCTGCTAAAGCATAACATAATCATGCATTTTCCATTAAAATGCATTTTTAAGGTCATATGGACTCATTATCAAAGTAGAAGCTTAGCACAAAGTAAGGGAAAAAAGATAGTCCTCTAAGGCTTTGAAGGAACCTTGTTTTTATAAGATAAATAGCAATTTCCCATCAGAGTCATTTGGGAAATGCCCATGAGCAGCCAGTATCAGGGGAGATGATGGCTTTGCCCACAGAGAGACTCAAGTCTATAGAAGGAAGGAGATTGAGAATTGGATCCTAAATACCTCTGGTCCCTTAGGTTTCCAGCAAGACCCAGTCCCTACTCAGTGCTTGTAGAGTGTACAGGCAGTGTATTTTATGAATAAAAGCAAGATTGCAGATGTCTAGCTCAGTTATTTGACTCCAGGGGAATCAAACATGATCTCTGTATCCTGGATTCCAAAAATAGGAGTGGACCCTTCTGAGGCCCTGGTAAGCAAAGCTCATTTATTCTGTTGGTATATACTGTAAGATTTTTCCGTTTTGAGTCTGTCTTTTGCAAGACAAGGATGGAGTACAACTCTCTAATATACTATCAACTATCAATTTAATGGTCAAATCAAAATATTTATCTGTTTGACCAGTTGTACACCTGAATTAACCAGCATCTGGCATGAGTCAACCACCTTTCTCACCAGCTGGAGAGTGCTAAATTGAATAGTTCTTCATTGACCCTTAATTCAGCTCAGAGAATTGATCCCATTCAGAGGTTGTTGAGTCACCTCATGTTCTCCTCTGATTGGTGTTGTGGTTGTCAGTGGAACTGATGAGTCCTGTGATAATTTACTAAGTATTTGTAATTTTACTTTGTGACAAACTCTTTCTATTTATCTATTTTTATTTTTCTTGCTTCCTTTTTCATTTTTTTTCAAGATACGTAAAAAGGCTTTATTTTCAGAGGAGTGGGAATTTAATCAAACAGGCCAAATACCATGTCATCATCATACTCTTTGGATTCTTTCTTCTTGTCTTTCTTCTCCTCTGCTGTGGCAGGGCCAGGGCCAGCAGCAAGTGCTGCAGAGCCGGAGGCAGCAGAGACAGCCACAGCCCCACAGCTGGTACATTGGCAAGCTTGCCAATACCTGAGCAATGACGTCCTCAATGTTTTATTCTATTCAGCTCATTGATGACCTTGTTTAGCTGACTGTCAACCGCCTCAATGCCCATGCTGCTCAGGATCTTCTAGATGTCTTTGGTGCTAGGAGATGAGTTGTCTCCAAGGGCAGCCAGCAGGTAGGAAGCAATGTAGCCCATGTCGCCAGCAGCGAGGAACAGGCCTCATGTGTGTGACACTGGTGGCAGCAGGGAGCAAAAGCCCTTTTTCTTTTTATTTTTCTTTATTTGATTGGTGCATTATGGTTTTATATAATAGCAAAATTTCTTACTATGTATTTGTACATGCACATACATAATTTGGTAAACTTTATTCCCCAGCACATCCCCTTTTCTTCTCTACACCCCTCCTCTTTCCTCTTTCTCTAGTTTACTGGCATTCCTTCTATTTTCACAATTTTTTTTCTCTCTCTAGCTTACAGATATAAGAGAAAATATATGACATATGACTCTTGACTTTCTGAGTCTGGGGAAAGTTTCTTCTCTTTCCCACAAGTTTCCTTTATATGTGTGTCCTGAAGGAATTAAATGCTTCCCAGTTAGAAAAATGTTAGAATTTGGAAGTAATGTGAAAATGATCAATCCAAATAATTCTCCAATGATTTGATCTCCTTTCTCTTTACAAACTGTTCCTGTTGAATATATGCAGTGAGAGGAAGAATATTTCTTTCCCAAAGAGCCCATATACTTGTTGACAGTCAGGCAAAATTTGGAGAAAAAGAAGGAGTAGGGAGAAAGAGCTGAAGAGTAGAAGAAAGAAAAATGAGGGAGAAAGGAGAAGAGGAAGGGGAAAGTACTACAATTTATTAAGCACTTACTTGATCTCAACCCTGTGCCAACATTATTTACAGACATATTGTATGATTTGCTGGGATTGACAATCTAGAATCAAGCAACATATGTGAACAGCATAAGAATACATTATTAAAGGCCACACCTCTAGCTTTTAAAATATTTTTATTGTTGCATTACAATTATAAATTATAATGAGATTCAAAATGATATAAACATACATGCACACAGTACTTGGTATGTTTCCCTCTAAACCCTCCTATATATTTGGATAATTGACAGTGATGCCTTCATATGTGAACATAATAGTATTTGATTATATAGTAGTTTCCTTGGCTGGTCTCACTTAACATAATAGTCTTTGTTCCATCCGTTTTCCTGCAAATGACATTATTTAGTTCTTCTTTATGGATGATTAAAACTCCATTCTGTGTATATAACACATTTTCTTTATCCATTTATCTGTCAATGGACACCTAGGTTGGTTCAATAATTTGTCTATTGTAAATTATGCTACTATAAATAATGAGAGTATGTATGTATCACTGTAATATTATAACTTTAATTTTTGGGGTAAGAGTGAGTGAGGTAGTACAACTGAGCCATATGGTGATTGCATTTCTAATCTTTTGAGGAGCCTTCATACTGATCTCCATAGTGGTTGCACCAATTTATAATCTCACCAACAGTGTATAAGAGCGTCTATCTGTGGCATCCTCACCAGAATTTATTTTTGTTTGTGTTCTTGATAAATGTGATTCTTCTTTCAAGTTAAAAATTTTGTTTTTATTTGAAGAAAATATGATTGTCTACATGAAGTAGTAAATTTTACAGAATATAAGAATATACAGAATATAAATAATATAAAAATTATAACTAATACTTGAATAAGCAAGATTATTGGCATAAGATCAATATAAAATTCAATTATATTTCTGTAAACTAACAACAAATAAGTATTTTAATTGGAGTTAGATGGAATTTAAGTGTAGTTTTAATTTGCATTTCCATGATTGCTAATGATTTTGAAATTTTAAAAGATATTCATTGGCTATTTGAATTCTTTTAAGAAATATTTATTCAGTTTAGTTGCCATTTTTATTGTATTTTTAGTGTGATGTTTTTTTAAGTTCTTTGTGTATTCTAGACATTAGTCCTCTACCAAAAGAGAGTCAAAGATCTTCTCTCATTCTGTAGGCTTTGTCTTTAGTTACTTGATTGTTTCCTTTGCTGTGCAGAAACTTTGCAATCTAATGCCTTTCCATTTATTTATTCCTGGTTTTACTTCCTGAGCTTTGGGAGTTTTATTGAAGAAGTCTCTACCAGTGCCTATATGTTCAAGAGTTAGTCCTATGTTTTCTTCTATTAATGGCAAAATTTCTGATCTAATTTCTAGGTCTTTGATTCACTCTGAATTGACTTTTGTCCAGTATTAAGAGAGGGATCCAATTTCATACTCCTACATATGGATATTTGGTTTTCCCAGCACCATTCTTTGAAAAAGAGGTCTTATCTTTATTATCTTTAGCATTTCCTTTTTTTTTTTTGGTGGTGGTACTGGGATTCCTGGAAACCCTTCTACCTCCAGGCTATACTCCCAGACCTATTTTATATTTTTATTTGGAAACAGGGTCTCTTAAGGCAGTGAGGCTGGCTTCGAAACTGCACAATCCTCCTGTTTCCGCCTCCCAAGTGCTGGGATTACAAGTTGTGCCACCATGCCCAGCCTATCTCTAGCATTTATTTTTGGCACCTTTTTCAAAAATTGACTACCTATTCAGTTAAAGACTTGCTTTTGTATATTCTATTCCCTTATATATGTGTGTTTTGGTTCAAATAGCATACTATTCTAGCTTTCTAAATAGTTTTCTCTTTTAAGTTACTCATTTCTGCAGAGATAAGGGAAAAGATCATGGCTTCATGGTGAATAAGGAGGACAGTATCATTAACTTATGTGTTGTCCTTGGAAGCCTCCTCTGATATGACCTGAAGACTACAGAATTGCTTAAAGGTTATCAAGTTTGAGTTGCCCAGATATTTTTGTGGTTGAACAGGAATTTGAACCCAGTCTGTTTAGTTGTAAGACTGTCTTCTTAATCAGGTCTTACTATGTTCCTGGTCAGGTCTCTCCTACTTTTCAACTGGCTTTCTATTCTCTATCATGAGTCTGTGCTGTATTTGAGTGGAGAAGCAGCCTGGTAGCAGCAATGCAGTTACCTAGTAGAGGCGAAAGGGTAATTCCCTGTGAACATTCTCAAAAAGGGTTCTATAATTTCTAAGGCACTACAGTAACATAGTTTTTCAAAGATTAATATGAAATGATCATAAAATTAGCAGTATGAAAGTAAGTTCAGGAGACAACATAAAAGGTTGTCAGAAAGTGTGACTTTTGATAGGACTGTACCTTTACCAACCAAAAAAGTAGACTTTCTTTTCATGAAGCTAAAACAGAGATGAAAGTTGCCCTGTGAGACCTTTACTCTTTTCACATCTGTGGGATGATGCAAACTAGTCTTTGTATCTATGCCTCACAAGAGGAAGTGTTAGCAGTTAGGTGCACAAGATCAAGTGAGTCTAAATGTCACTTCTGCCACTTTCTACCTGATGAGCATTTAAGGTCTCTGTGCCTCTATGTAAAGTGAGCCTCCATCTGTAAAGGGAGCATGATAAAAGTATACACCACACAGATTTTTGTGATAATTATATGTGTTCGATATTTTTAGCACATAGAATAACACCTGGATAATCACAGCATTCTCTTAGCAACAGAGCAGCAACATTGAGGAGTCTGGCTGTGTTCCATCATAATTGAAGCTCTTTCTCAGATCTCATATCATTATTTGGGCTTCACAGGGAGTGGAGAGAACTCCTACCTTTGTCCCTTTCCCATTCTCCACTCCATGAGGTCAGGGTCTGACTCATCAGTTTCTGTGAATCCTCTGAGCACCAAAACTTTCAGTAACACAAATCACAGGTAAGCTCCATAAGTCACCTAGAAAGTTTGAACTAGTACTCTACAAGGTGGCATCTAGAACTCTGAATCAGTCCTCAAATAAGATCAGTGTATCTGCAAAAATCAACTTATGTGAGATGAAAGGAACATCTTAATTACTTACACAATCACAGTAAGATCATGCAAAGGAAACTGGGATTTGATGCTATGTCTCCTTCACAATAAGAGCAATCCCTTTATAAAGCAATAACTGAAGCCCTAAGTACCTATTTAGTTCTCGATATGTTCGTGTATATGACTTTTGCAGTGCTAGGCACATTTTTATGTTCCTGTAGAACCTTGTAGTCCATTTTACAGATGAGAAACTCTCAGGGAAGCTAAACAACTTGTCCAAACTCTGACTCATAAATAAGAATCACTGGCCTTGTTTGGGGGCTCTCTGGATACTGATGATAAATACCTCTTTGCGACACCCACACAGGGCTTTATGTGACTTTACATAGGTTTCCTAAGCTCCCTTTGCTTCCCTTAGCCATCTGGTCCTTCCGTAACTGCCTTAAAGAGGAAGATCCAGTACTAGGGCATCAAGAACCACAAAGTGAGATCAGCCTCAGACACTGCCTAAGGCTACAGTGGCAGCAAATTTTCTATATGCTCTGAGCTTTGTGGTGTGGTGAATGGCTTTCACCAAGATAAGACTGCAGAGGATACCTGCATGGTTTCAACTCACCCAAAAGGACCTAAAGATATCTTACACACTTGGTTGGTTGCACACACTGCCTTGAGCTACCCATTTCTGCATCTTCCTTTTCTGTTTGTACATCCTTAAAGCTGTTTCATGAGTCTGATTTTGTCTATTACAAATTTGAGCAGAAGACTTTTCTGCCACCCCTTCCCCACCCATTACACTTATATGGGTTCTGACTTCAGAATAAGAATCTCAGACCTCACACTCGCATTATTTTCTCTTAATAGTGTCATGGACACCACAGCAGAAGTAAGAAGCTTTCTTCCCAACTCACTGACAGGCTGAAAGGAGAGGAAAATAAAATCAATATGATAAGGGTCATTTCCCTAAAGGTAGAGTGTTTGGAGCAGGATGGGAGGGATTCTTGTCTTGGATCCTTGGCTATCTAGGTCCTTTCTAAGAGTTCACAAGCCCTCTGGATATGCTTCTTATTTTACTCTCTGTCTCATCTACCTTTTATATCTTCTTACTTTCTGGAATTCCCCATGCCACCACAGTATACCCAGCAAGGGTGTATGGTGGATGATCCTCCTTCCATTTTTTTCTACCTCTCCTTTGTGTTCCTCTCTCTCTTATGTTTCTCCTTTCCCTAAAGACTGGTATTGCTCCTGATAAAGATGTAATGTGGGGAAAGAAGGGATGATTGAAGTCATATTTTACTATTCCAAATTTTTTCTTTTCCTGTTTTAGGTCTCAATACAGAGAAGATCTTGCTTTACTCAAAAAATCTCCCAAATATCTTATTGAAGAATAAAAGTTATTCATTGTCTACATTGTTTGTTTAAGCTAGAATCATCTACATTTGCCTGTTTTGTCTCTGAGTGTTCTGCATTTGGGGAATCCAAGGTATGGTGATCCCATCCTGGGAAAACCAAACAATGATAGTGGAGTTTGTTCTTCGAGGATTCTCTTCAATCCTACAGCTAAATATTTCCCTCTTTATGATGTTTTTAGTTTTCTACATCTTAACAATTTCTGGAAATGTCCTCATTGTTCTCTTGGTTTTATTCAACCATCTCCTCCATACCCCCATGTATTTCTTCTTGGTGAACTTGTCCTTTCTGGAGATCTGGTACACTTCCAACATTGTCCCGAAGATGTTGTTAATCATCATAGCTGGACAGAAGACTATCTCTATCACTGGCTGCCTAGCACAGTTTTATTTATTTGGATCCCTGGCTGCAACAGAGTGCCTCTTGCTTGCTGTGATGTCCTTTGACCGCTACCTGGCCATCTGCCAACCTCTCCGCTACCCCATGCTCATGACTGCCTCCCTCTGCATTAGGCTGTCTGCTGGCTCCTGGCTCTGCTGCTTCCTCCTCACGTCAATCACTTTGGTTATGCTGTGTAGACTAACCTTCTGTGGACCTAATGAAATTGATCACTTCTTTTGTGACTTCACTCCTCTTGTCCATCTCTCCTGCACAGACACCTCACTGACTGAGAATATTGCCTTTGCCACCTCTTCTGCAGTGACTCTGGTCCCATTTCTCCTCATTGCAGCCTCCTACTCCTGCATCCTTGCTGCTATCCTAAGAATCCCATCGGGCACAGGCCGGAGAAAGGCCTTCTCCACCTGCTCTTCCCACCTCACTGTGGTCACGGTGTTTTATGGGACACTTATTGCCACATATCTTGTGCCCTCAGCCAATGCTTCCCAAATCTTGCGAAAAGGTTTCTCTCTGCTCTACACTATACTGACACCCATGTCCAACCCTATCATCTACAGCCTGAGAAACAGAGACATCCATGAAGCTCTAAAGAAGTGCTTGAGAAAGAAATCTGTTTCACTCAGATGATGCCAAAAGGAAAAGATCTATATAGATGAACAGATACTGCTGAAGACATCTGCAGACACTCCTGGTTTCTGACAGCCTTGAGTAAACCAATGTCTCTGGTTATGGCTCAAGCAGGTCAGATTCTGCTCCATCATTTCCAGTTGTCTTGGGTTACTGTGCAAAAGATTGTATTCAAAAATAATTGAACTTGTTCACTACCCATTCATTCAAATGTACATAAAAATCTGCTCTGTCCAAGGCACTGTGTTGGACATAAATGACAGAATGATGGACCAGACCAGAGACATTCTCTGCTTTCATTAAACTCACAGTCTTAGGGAGAATAACTAAAGAAATAGCTAGTCTAAAAATATAAATACAAAATTATACTTGTGATCCAAATACCAAACACTGACAATATCAAATGCTAGTGAGGATGTTGAACAACAGGTACTCTAATTCATTGCTGGTGAGAACACAATATGGTACATCCACTTTAGAAGACATTTTTTCAGTTTCTCACAAAAACTAAGCATACTCTTACAATAATATTTAGCAAACATGCTCTTTTGCATTTATCTAAATTAGTTTAAAACTTATTTTAATAAATATACTACATACAGATGCTTATAATAGCATTATTCACAGTTGCCAAAACTAGGAAGCAACCAAGACATTCTTCAGCAGGTGAATGGATAAACTGTGGTACACCCAGAACACTGAATATTATTTAATGCTAAGTGAAGTGTGTATGTATGCGTCTGCCATCTTGTACCCCATTAAGATGCATGACTGCAATGCACCAATAAAAAATAAAAATATAAATACACAAAAAGACAGAGAAATCTTAAAGGCATATTGCTAAATGAAAGTAACAAAGTTGGAAAAGCTACATACGGTATGAGTCCAACTGCATGACATTCTTGTAAAAATAAAACTATGGAGATGGTAAAAGGATCAGGGGTTTCCAAGTGTTAGAAGGAAGGGAGTGATGAATAAGCAGAACACAGAGGTAATTTAGGGCAGTGAAACTACTCTGTATAATACTATAAGGGTGGACATGCGTCATTATTCATTTTTTCCAAATTCATAAAATGTATAATGCCACGAGTGAACCCTAATTGGACATTGAGTGACTACAATGTGTCACTGTAGCTTTCTTTGTTATAGCAATTGTACCACTCGGATGGGATTTTGGTAGTAGGAAGATTGTGTGTGTGTGTGGTGGGGAGAGGATATGTAAGAACTCTGTGCTTTCTGTTCAATTTTAATGTGAACTTAAAACTTCTCTAAAAAAACCCATTTTTAAAATACAAGATGTTAGTTGTACATCAAGAATGTGGAGCTTCAGTTCCTTTTCTGATTTGGCCTAGAAAAAGTACTTTTAATCCTTTGCATTCTAGCATGAGAAGTGGGAAAATGAAGATTTGGAGAAATGGGGCTACACAAAGGACTAATGACTATCTTCAGCACACCATTCCTGGCTTTCATATTTATTGAGTGCCACCTCCTCCTGCCAAGCTTTCTGCCAGGCTCTTACTCACTACTCCCACCCATCCCCACACACAACACACTGACACATGTGTTCAGTAGTTAAATCATAAGGTGTGGTGAGCATGTGTTTGTTCTTAGCTCTATGAAATTCTAAAAAGCTAAATTGATGTCATAATGGAAAAGCTGAAGTCAGCATCACAAACTCAGGTGCTGCCTGCCTCCTTGCCTGGTTCCTACAAATCATGCCCCCCTAGAGCTGAGACCAGAGTTATCTCTGGCTTAAACTTTTCTGTTTTTTTTTTTTAAGTCAAACAATGAAATTATGTTCACCATTCATAGAGTTTACTCAAAATTCTAGCTGGGAAACAACACATATGCTACTGTCTAAAAAGATGCTCAGGCTTTATGAAGAGAGAATTATCTTGTTCTAGCACTTCTTATAAACTGAGAGAAAATTGTTGAGATCATTGTTACTTTCACAGAAGTCAAGTATAGATGACCGACTTTCCATTATCCACAGGTGGCTCATCTACAGCAAGTGTAAATGTCAGGGAACTTGGGGGAAGGAGGGTGGTTGAAAGAGAGAACAGGCTTTTGTGTCCTGGAAATGTTTCGAATTCAAGCTATGCCACTTTCTAGCAGTGTGGCTTTGGGTAAGCTACTAAAATCACTAATCTTAGCATTTTTTATCCGTGAAGCAGAAAATGTCCTATATATGTCACACTGCTATTGGATAAGGTTGTGTGCACTATGCTGGCTGTCTCACAGGCAGAACTCAATGAATGAAGAACTACAGTAATGCTTCTTCCATATTCTGCCTTCCATACAAAATCCTAGCCAAAGATATTATCTAGTAGAAATTCACTTTTGAAATGATAAAGTAATAAATGCTCAGAATTGTTAAGGTCCAGGAAAAAAATGGGTCACCTACTTAATATTCTTTCATAAAGAGGGAAGTGATTCCTTAGCAGAGGTCCCCGACTTATTTGGCTTACCAACCCCTTTGTTAGAAAATGACTCCCCCAATTTTCTTCTTTAAGTAAATAAACATAAAGGTAGATTGACAAATTTGCATTCTTTTATGTATCTATATTTTGTTCCAGTGTCCCCTGGAAATGGTATCATCTATTTTGACAATGTGTGCAGGGAATGGGTAGAATTCCTGTGGGTAATTCTGAGCCCAGGCTTATATACTCAATGCCATATCACTTACCAACTTCGTGGCTTCTCTTCTTGCCCAGGGACACAGAGCAGATCTCTTTGTATACACCACAACTGCATCTAAGATCACCATTTTGTTAAATTTAACAGGCAGAGTGTAGTGTATCACAGCACACGCTATAGCCTCTGATGTTTCCACCATCTCTAGCCCCATGGTGCACTTCCTACAAGGTCACAGCCTGGAATAAGGTCATGAGGTATCGGGAGTTTTGTGGTCAGCAAACTAAACCGCTGTTTGCTATTTCTTCCTCAGGAAGCCACAACTCCAAGCCTGTTAAATAGAGAGAGGAAGATGTTGGTTAGAACTGGCTTCCTATTTCCACTAAAACATAAGAATGAAACCCAATGCCCTGGAGCTCCTTTCAAGTCAGTGAGGGCTGGAGGGCTGGAGGAGCCACATTCTTGGACCCACAACTGGAAATAAACCCCAAACACTGCCAAAGAATGAAGCTTGACCACCTACCAATGGTGTTCTATCCTTAGAGTTGGGCAAAGGTTCCTAAGAATCCACCAAAAATATGAAGGTGGGTAAAAAGCCATTGAGACCCACCCCTGGGCTCCCAAGGCATATCTGCTTTTATCTGTCTTATTTGTTGCTATTCCATTTAAAACTTCATTTGAATAAAGACTTCTGTTCCTGTATATGTATACACAAACATATTTGTTTTTAACTAGGCCTCTATTTTCTTTAGAGCTTCCTTTATTTCTCTGCTGGACAAATTACACACAAAAAATAGGATCATGTTTGGCATAATTTATGCCCTGTAAAGTCAAGAACAGTTGGATTACCCTGGCTAAGAGGAGAATAAAGAGAAGGCTATCGTTCCTAGGATGACCAGCTTCTGTAAATTATATTTTAAAGTACATCTACCAGCACTATCTTTTTAAAAGTTATTTTAGTTGACATAAAATAATTGTGCATATTTATGAGGTACAGTGTCATAATTAGATACACATATAGTAATATGTAATTGTAAAATCAGGGCAATTAGCATTTCCATCTCCTTAATCATAATTTCTTTGTGTTGGAAACCTAAGAAAGTTTCTAATTCTTTATAAAAATATATAAGAAGTTGTTGTAAAATACAGTCACTCTACTGTGCTACAGAACCCTAGAACTTTCCCCTCCCATCTAACATATTTTGGGTACTGGTATACAACCTTCCTCTGTCCCCTGGTCTTGCTTAGCCTTTCATAGTCACTATTCTACTCTCTTCATTTATGAAATCAACTTTTTAGTTTCCATATGGCCTCAAGCTGCACAGTGCCTTGATCAAAACCTCTCAGTCCTGGCTCTTCTGGCCAACACCAAACCCATTGCTGTCCTCGCAGATGGTAGAAATTCCCCTACATGCTATCCTGTGCAGGAGTGCGTCTTCAAGGGGGATATGAGGAGAGTCTCCTCCCTCATCTGCACACACAGTATCTGACAGGAATATAATTGCGAAAACACTCCTTTATGGCTTGCTGTGATGTTAGGAAATAAAGAATGTGCCTATTTACTCGCAACACTCCACTAAAGGTGAAAAGTACTCAGGGATGGAGCCCTCTGGTGGAAGCTAACAGCTATGGATATAGATGATTACAGTTGGTTGTTTTTTTTTTTTTTAAGGAAGCTTAAGCAGCAAAACAAGGAAAGTGTGGAAGAAAAACAACGTCGATTATTAAACACCCTGAAAGAACTAGGTGACTTTTATCTAGAACATTACTGGGATTTCCAAAGCTGGGTTCCTTTACTTTTCCAAATTCTGCCTTCTCAAGCATGTAAAATATACAAAATATCAATATCAGGCTTGACACAACTCTCATAGACTTTACTGACATGAAGTGCCAACGAGGAAATTTAAGCTTCATTTTCAGTGAAGATACAGCACTCTCTGAATCTTTTGTAGTATTAGATAATAAAAAAAGTTTATCAGCAAATGCACTACAAATAATCAGATGGAGACAGAAGAAGTTGACATTTTAATGAGCGGTGATATTTACTCTGCAACTTTATCAACCAAATCAATTATTTCACCTGTGCCCAAACTGGATGGATCTTTTTGGAAGATAAAACACAGAGTAGAAAAATTATTTGGCAGACTTTTATCTGGTGAATAGACTTGTCTTAAATAAAGGATTCCCACAGTGTATAAGAATTCTTATTTTCCTACCTCCTCACCAGCATTTACTGTTGTTTGTATTCTTGATGATTCTATTATAATTGGGGTTAGATGAAATCTCAGTATAGTTTTGATTTGCAGCTCCCTGATTGATAATAATATTTAACATTTTTCCATATATTTGTGGATTATTTGTATTTCTTTTGTGAAGTGACTGTTTAGTCAATTGCCTATTTCTTTATTGGATTATTTGTTTTTTAGTGTTATCTTTTAAGTTATTTGCATATTCTGAATATTATTCCTCTATCAGAGGAATATCTGGCAAAAATCTGTTACCATTCTATAGATTTCATTTTTAGACTCTTGAAGGGGTTTCTTTTGCATAACAGAAACTTTTAAATTTAAGTCATACCACATAAAAATTTTTTGTTTTCATTTCCTGAGCTTTGGGAGTATTACAGAGGAAGTTTCTATCAGTGTCTATATGTTGGATTGTTGAACCGCCCTCCTCTGTACTTTCAGAGTTTGGTTTAATTTCCAGGTCTTTGATTCATCTTGAATTCACTTTTGTGCAAGGTGAGAGTTTGGGGTTTAATTCAATTTTTTCACAAATAGAAAACCATTTTTTTCAATACCATTTGTTGAAAGGCTCTCTTTTCCCCAGTGTATGTTTTTATAACTTTTTCAAAATCATTTCTTTATAAGTGTGTGGATTTAACTTTTGTATCTTTATTACATTCCACTGTTCTGTCTGTCTATAGCTCTGTAGTATAATTTATTTTTTATTTTTAAAATTTTTTTACATGGTAACTTAGAACCTGTTTTATTTTTTTTATTTTTTTTTAAAGGACATGATCCTTTATCTGGAAGACCCAAAGAACTCAACCAAAAGACTTCTGGACCTGATTGACAAATTCAGCAAAGTCGCAGGTTACAAAATCAACCTAAAGAAATCAGTGGCTTTTCTTTATGCCAACAACGAATCCACAATGAAAGAAATAAAAACAGCAATTCCATTCACTATAACCTCAAAACCAATAAAATACCTAGGAATAAACCTAAACAAAGATGTAAAAGACCTCTACAACAAAAACTATAAAACATTAAAGAAAGAAATTGAAGAAGACCTTGGAAGATGGAAAGATCTCCCGTGCTCATGGATAGGCAGAATAAATATCATCAAAATGGCCATTCTGCCAAAACTGATCTATAGGTTCAATGCAATTCCCATTAAAATACCAGTGGCATTCTTCAGAGACCTAGAAAAATCAATCGTGAACTTCATATGGAGAAAGAAAAGACCTAGAATAGCTAAAGCAATTCTCAATAACAAGAAACACGCAGGAGGCATTACAATCCCAGACTTCAAACTATACTATAGAGCAATAGTAGTAAAAACAGCATGGTACTGGCACAAAAACAGATATACTGACCAGTGGATTAGAATAGAAGATACAGAAACAAACCCACACATCTTTAGTCAATTAATCTTTGACAAAGGGGCCAAACACATACGCTGGAGAAAAGACAGCCTTTTCAACAAGTGGTGCTGGGAGAACTGGCTAACCATTTGTAAAAAGATGAATCTAAACCCCTATATCTCACCAAACACAGGAATCAACTCAAGATGGATCAAAGACTTAGAAATTAGACCTGAGACTGTGAAGTTAATAAAGGAGAGCATAGGTTCAACACTACAACATATTGGCACAGGCAGTAACTTTCTCAAAAAAACTCCCCAAAGCTCAGGAAATTAAAGCAAGAATAAACAAGTGGGATAACATCAAACTAAAAAGTTTCTTCTCATCAAAGGAAACTATCAATAACCTTAAGAGGAAGCCCACAGAATGGGAAAGGATCTTTACCAGCCACCATTCTGATAGGGGGCTAATATCCAGAGTATACAAAGAGCTCAAAAGACTCTACACTAGCAAAACAAACAACCCGATCAAGAAATGGGCAAATGAACTAAATAGACACTTCACAAAAGAAGAGATACAAAGGGCTAATAGATACATGAAAAGATGTTCTTCATCACTGGCCACCAGGGAGATGCAAATCAAAACTACACTGAGATTCCATCTAACCCCAGTCAGAGTAGCAAGCATAAAGAAATCAAACAACAACAAATGCTGGAGAGGATGTGGGGAAAGAGGAACTCTTTTACAATGTTGGTGGGAATGCAAACTAGTTCAACCACTATGGAGATCTGTGTGGAGATTCCTAAGAAAGGTGGGAATAGATCCACCATATGATCCAGCTATACCACTCCTGGGTATCTTTCCAAAGGGGTTGAATTCAGAGAAATATAGCAACATATGCATACCTATGTTCATAGCAGCACAATATGTAATAGCCAAAATATGGAACCAACCCAGATCACCATCAACAGATGAATGGATAGCAAAACTGTGGGAAATACACACAATGGAATTCTATTCAGCCATAAGGAAGAACAAAATTATATCATTTGCAAGAAGATGGAAAGCCCTGGAGAACATTATGTTAAGTGAGATCAGCCAAGCACAAAAGAAGAAGATACATATGTTTCCTCTAATATGCCCAAACTAGGAAACACAAAGAATACCAGTGGGACTCCAGTTATTGAAGGGGAAATACTAGCTAAGTTTTGATGGTAAGATAGGAGAGGAGGAAGGTCGGTCTTGATTAACGAGGGTCTACACCTGAACATGTGTAAAATTATGAATAAGTCATGGTTAACCTGGACAGCCATTGGTGGGAGGGGGGAAAGGAAAACGGGGGCAGGGGGTGCATCAAATATAGTGTAAATGTATACTATTTACGTTCAATAAAAAATTGTTTAAATAAAAAAAATAAAAAAATTTAAAAAAGTTTATTTTTTGGAATCTCAGTGTAGTTTTGATTTGCATCTCCCTGATGGCCAGTGATGAAGAACATCTTTTCATGTATCTATTGGCCCTTTGTATCTCTTCTTTGTGAAGTGTCTATTTAGCTCATTTGCCCATTTCTTGATTGGGTTGTTTGTTTTGCTAGTGTGGAGTCTTTTGAGCTCTTTGTATATTCTGGATATTAGCCCCCTATCAGAATGGTGGCTGGTAAAGATCCTTTCCCATTCTGTAGGCTTCCTCTTGAGGTTATTGATAGTTTCCTTTGATGAGAAGAAACTTTTTAGTTTGATGCTATCCCACTTGTTTATTCTTGCTTTAATTTCCTGGGCTTTGGAGGTTTTGCTAACCCCAGTCAGAGTGGCAGGCATAAAGAAATCAAACAACAACAAATGCTGGCGAGGATGTGGGGAAAGAGGAACTCTTACACGGTTGGTGGGAATGCAAACTAGTTCAACCACTATGGAGATCTGTGTGGAGATTTCTGAGAAAGGTGGGAATAGATCCACCATATGATCCAGCTATACCACTCCTGGGTATCTTTCTAAAGGGGTTGAATTCAGAGAAATACAGCAACATATGCATACCTATGTTCATAGCAGCACAATTTGTAATAGCCAAAATATGGGACCAACCCAGATCACCATCAACAGATGAATGGATAGCAAAACTGTGGAAAATACACACAATGGAATTCTATTCAGCCATAAATAAGAACAAAATTATATCATTTTCAAGAAGATGGGAAGCCCTGGAGAACATTATGTTAAGTGAGATCAGCCAAGCACAGAAGGAGAAGGTAGATATGTTTCCTCTAATATGCCCAAACTAGAAAACACAAAGAATACCAGTGGGACTCCAGATAATGGAGGGGAAATACCATCAAAGTTTGAATGAAAAGATAGGAGAGTAGGAAGGCTGATCTTGATTAATAAGGGTCTACATGTGAACATGTGTAAAATTATGAATAAGACATGGTTAACCTGGACAACCATTGGTGGGAGGGGGGAAGGGAAAACGGGGGCAGGGGGCAGAGGGCACCAAATATAGTTTAAATGTATACTATTTATGTTCAATAAAAAATTGTTAAAAGAAAAATAAATAAAATCCATTTAAAAAGAAAAAATAATAAAGTTTATTTTTTATTTTTTTGTGGATTTTTTATTGGTGCATTATATTCAACCATCATAATTGGGGTAAAAAACTTGTGTGTACAAACATGTACTCATCGCTGATTTAACCCCTACCCAATTCCCACCCCATTCCCTCCCCATCCCTCCCTACCTTGATTGGCTTAGTGATTGACTTCGATATGTTTAAGTACATTGTGTGTTTTAGAGATTGTCCTCTTCCCCCCTCCTTTCTCCTCCTTTAGGTTGTCTTGTTTGCTCCTCTATAGGATTTCCTCTTTCAAGAGTTCCTTCTATGGCCCATTTCTCCCTAACTCTCACATATTAGGGAAAGCATCTGATTTCTATTTTTTGAGACTGACTAATCTCACTTAGCATAATGTCCTTCAGTTCCATCCATTTTCCTGAAAACAATGTAATTGAGTTTTTTAATGGCTGAGTAAAATTCCATTATGTACATATCCCACAATTTTGTAAACCATTCATCTGTTGATGGGCATCTTGCCTGGTTCCATAGTTTGGCTATGGTGAATTGTGCAGCTATGAACATAGATACACAAACATTAGTTTGGTAGTTTGGCTTCCTACCTTTTGGGTAGATACCCAGAGTAGTATTGCTGGTTCAAATGGTAGATTTGTTCCCACTCTTCTGAGGATTCTCCATACTGTTTTCCATAAGTGGTTGCACTAATTTGCAATCCCACCAACAATGTCTTAGAGTTCCCACTTCTCCACATCCTCGCCAGCATCTGTTGTTGTTTGTGTTTTGAATGATTGCCATTCTAGTTGGAGTTAGGTGAAATCTCAGGGTAGTTTTGATTTGCATCTCTCTGATTGCCAGTGATGTTGAGCACTTTTTCATGCATGTATTGGCCATTTGAATTTCTTCTTTTGTGAAGTGTCTATTTAGTTCATTTGCCCATTTTGTTATTGGATGCTTTGTTTTCTTAGTGTTGAGTTTCTTGAGTTCTCTGTATTTTCTAGATATTAGTCCTCTATCAGATGGGTAGGTGGCAAAAATCTTCTCCCATTCTGTTGGCTCTCGATTGAGGTTCTTGATATTTTCCTTTGCTGAACAGAAGCTCTTCAGTTTCATGCAATCCCATGTATTGATTTGCCTCTTAATTTGTTGTGCCTTTGGGGTCTTGTTGAGGAAATGTTTATCTGTGCCTATGTGTTGTAGTGTTGGACCTATGCCCTCTTCAAAGAGCTTCAAGGTCTCTGGTTTAATTTCCAAGTCTTTGATCCATCGTGAGTTGACTTTTGTACAGGGTGAAAAAGTGGGATTAATTTCCTATTTTCTGCATATGGTTAACCAGTTTTGCCAACACCATTTGTTAAAGAGGCTATCTTTTTTCCAGTGTATGTTTTTGGCCCCTCTGTCAAAAATCAATTGGCTGAAACTGTGTGGACTTGTTTCTGGGTCTTCTATTCTGCTCCATTGGTCTATATATCTGTTCTTTTGCCAGTACCATGCTGTTTTTATTACATGGCTTTGTAGTATAGTTTAAAGTCAGGTATTGTGATTCCTCCTGCGTGGTTTTTGTTGCTGAGAACTACCTTGGCTATTATGGGCTTTTTGTTATTCCAGATAAATTTAAGGACTGATTTTTCTATGTCTGTGAGGAATTATCTTGATAGTTTAATGGACATTGCATTAAATCTGTAGATCACTTTTGGATGGATGGCCATTTTAATGATATTTATTCTGCGAATCCATGAACATGGAAGATCCTTCCATCTTCTAAGATCTTCGATTTCTTTTTTCAGTGTTTTGTAATTTTCTTTGTAGAGATCTTTTACCTCCTTGGTCAAGTTTATTCCTAGGTATTTTTTTTTGTGGGAGATCCTGAGTGGAAGTGTTTTCTGAATTTCTTTTTCAGTGCATTTATGGTTGGTGTACAGGAAAGCTTCTGATTTTTTAAGATTGATTTTGTATCCAGATACTTTGCTGAATTTGTTGATCAGTTCTATAAGCCTTTTGTTTGAGTTTGTTGGGTTTTCTAAATATACTATCATATCATCTGCAAATAGTGAAAGCTTGATTTCTTCTTTTCCTATTTGTACTCCATTGATTTCTTTTTCTTGCCTTATTGCTCTGGCTAGAGTCTCTTGTACTATATTGAAGAGAAGTGGTGATAGTGGACATTCTTGTCTCGTTCCAGTTTTTAGGGGGAATTCTTGAAGTTTTTCCCCATTCCATATGATGTTGGCAGTGGGCTTATTGTAGATTGGCTTAATAATGTTGAGAAATATTCCTTCTATTCCAATTCTTTGCAGTATTTTATCATAAATGGATGTTGAGTTTTATCAAATGCTTTTTCAGCATCTATTGAGATGATGATGTGATTTTTGTCTTTGATTCTGTTTATATGATGAATTACATGGATTGATTTTCATATATTGAACCAACCTTGCATCCCTGGGATGAACCCTACCTGGTCATGGTGTATGATTTTCTTTTTTTTTTAATTTTTTATTGGTGCACTGTATTCATACATCATAGTGGGATACAAACTTTGTAGACATACATGTACACATCGCCCAGTCAGCCCCCACCCGATCCCCTCCCCATTCCCTCCCCATCCCTCCCTCCCATGCTTGGCTTAGTGGTTGACATCTAGTATTATAGCAATTTATCCAAAATTAAAGATGAGAATCTCACATAACAGTTTCATTTGTCTGATACCAATCTTTTGATGACTTAAAGATAACATTTCAATATTTCTTTTTACTTTCTTACCAGAGATTATTTTTTTTCTATTTTTAGGTGAAAATATCATATATTTATATATTTATTTTTCAGAAAAAAAATCTATCCTAATATGGAATATGGACTCTAGATACCCAAAACGATCTTGAAAAAGAAGAAAGCTAGAAGATATATATTTTCTGATTTCAAACCATATAAAGCTACAATAATTGAAACAGTGTAGTACTATTCTAAAGGCAGATCTATAAATCATTGGAGTTAAATAAAAGCCTAGAGCTAAATCCTTCCCTATATTGTCAAGTTATTTTTGACAAGGTTTCCACGAACATTTGATGGTGGAAATAATAATCTTTTAACTAAATATTGTTGAAACATTATAATTACATGGAAAAGAATAAAGTTGGACCCTTACCTAATCCCATATTCAAATATTAATTCAAAACAGATAAAAGATCTAAATATAAATCTTAAGACTATAAACTTTTAGGAGAAAATCTGGGTCATAAAACCTCACAACATTGAAATTGGCAGTGATTTCTTGGATATCATTTCAATGGCACAGGCAACAAAAGAGTATAATAGAATGGCATAAAATATTTCCAAATGCTATATCTGAAGGTATATTAATATTCCAACTAGAAATCCTAAAAATTAACAACAGTAAAGGCAAACAATACCATTTAGAGATAGGTAAAAGACTAACATAAATAATGAATCTCCACAGATAACCAATCTTAGTTGTCTGTTGGATGGAAAATCTTGTTTCTCTGGTTCTGGTGTGTGTTACCTATTTCTTCTTTGTAGTTAATCTCTGAGTATTTTCTCTAGCACTGGTTTTGAAGACATAAATTCCTTCAGTTTCTGTTTGTCATGGAAGCTTCTTATTTCCCCATCTAATTTGATAGAAAGTTTTGCTGGGTAGGAAATTTTTGGCTGGAAGTTGTTTTCTTTCAGAGTTTGGAATATGTTACTCCAAGCCCTTCTGGCCATCATGACTTGGTTCGGGAAGTCTGGAGTGATTTTAATTGGTTTGCCTCTGAATGTCACTTGGCCCTTTGTTTTTGTTGCCTTTAAGATTCTCTGCTTGGCTTCCACATTGGTCATTTTGACAATTATGTGGCGTGAGGATCCTCTTCTCCGATCCTGTCTAAAGGGAGTTCTGTAAGTTTCCTGAATCTGTGTATCAACCTCTTGCTCTATGTTTGGAAAATTTTCTGCTATTACTTCCTTGAAGAGATTATTGATCCCTTTGGTTTCACTTTCTTTTCCCTCCTCTATTCCAATTATTCTTAGGTTAGCTCTCTTAAAATGGGCCCATATTTCTTCAATATCAGATTCCTGCTGTCGGATATTTTTTTCTAGATTAGAAACTATGCGTTCATTTTTGGAATGATCATCTTCTAAGATCAAGATTCTGTTCTCTATGTGTTCTAATCGGTTGTTTGTGCTTTTAATTGAGGCCTTTACTTCATTAATTGCATCCTTTATCTCTTTTTGGCTCTCTCTGAGTTCTTTTTGAAGCACCTCTATTATTTCTACAGTTATTTTCCTGATTTGATCTTCTAGAAATCTCTGATTTTCTGTTTTATTGGGTTCTGATGTTGTGGGGTTGTGGGCATTCATTGCTCCATTGTTATTCCTCTTTCCCATGATTTCGGAAGTTTGTGCCTTCTTTGGGTTCTTCCCTTGGGTCACTATGACTTCACTTAAGGTGCTCTGGATCTCGAGTCTGTGGTATCTCAGACCCCACTACTCCTTTACTGGGTTGTATCACAGAGTCTCTGACCCAGAGAGTTGATAGAGGCTGCTTTAGACATTGGGGGGTGCCAGGTTGCACGTTCTCCTATGGTGTGATATCTCTGCCACCGCCACTCCCCCACTGGGTCAAGTCCCAGGGAGTACAGTACTGGGATTTCTCCTCTGTGGCCCACAATTTGACTCACTGTTCTTGAGTATGCAGATGTAGCTGTACTGGTCTCGGTGAATTCGCTGCTGCTGCCGCCGGTGGCAAAATGGCGCTGCTGCTACGCCCTCGGCCGTGAGGCTGGCGTATTTCTTCTTGGTTTTGAGTTCCACTCTGAATTCCTTCAGCGTGTGCTGAGCTCAGCCACTGGGAGCTTTAGATGCTCTCTGCGCCGAGAAATCCCGCCTGGCCGTTCCACAGTGGCTCACCTCGGCTTGCTGTAGCCGCCCGGTGAACTCGCCGCTGCCGCCGGCAGTATGGCGCTGCTGCCGGCGTCCTCGGGCGTGAGGCCAGTGTATCTCCTCTGTGGCTCTGAGCTCTGTTCTCAGTCCACTTTCTCTCTGGAGCCTGGTGATTTTTTTGTTTCTCTGGTGATGGTGTTTTCTGGCTATGAAAGGCGCTGATTTTGTGGTAATGTAGATTGGTTGTTAGCGGGGCTCTTAAGCCCTGCTTTTCTCGGTCGCCATCTTCCCAAAAGTCCATGATTTTGTTGATGTGGTTTTGAATGCATGTTCCTAGTATTTTGTTTAATAGTTTTGCATCCAAGTTCATCAGAGATATAGGCCTGTAGTTTTCCTTCCTTTAACTGTCTTTTTTCAGTTTGGGTATTAGTGTGATGTTGGCTTCATATAATTTATTTGGGATAGTCCCGGTTTTTTCTATTTCATGAAATAGTTTGAGGAGTATTGGGGTTAGCTCTTTTATATAGGTCTTATAGAATTCACTTGGGAAACCATCTGGTCCTGGGATTTTCTTTGATGGTAAGCTCTTTATTGCTGTTTCAATCTCTTTGTTATTGTTTAAGTGTTCTATATCTTCTTGACTCAGTTTAGGAAGGTTGTATTTATCTAGGAAGTTTTTGATTTCCCCCAGATTTTCCATTTTGTTGAAGTATATTTTTTCAAAGTAGTTTCTGATAATCCTCTGGATTTCTATGCTGTCAGTAGTAATGTCTCCTTTTTCATCACATATCTTCATAATTTGGGCGATTCTCTCTTTTTTTTAGTTAGGATGGCTAGTGGTTTATCAATCTTGTTAATTTTTTCAAGAAACCAGCTTTTGGTTTTGTTGATTTTCTGTATTTTTTTTCTATTTTGTTAATTTCTGCTCTAATTTTAATAATTTCCCGTCTTCTGCTGGATTTGGGGTTCAATTGTTCCTGCTTTTCAATGGCTTTGAGGTGTGTCATTAGGCTATTTATTTGAAGATTTTCTGTTTTTCTTATGTGAGCACTCAGTGCTATAAATTTTCCTCTTAATACTGCCTTCAAAGTGTCCCAGAGTTTTTGATATGTTGTATCTTTATTTTCATTTGTTTCTAGAAATTTCTTGATTTCACCTCTTACATCTTCTATGACCCATTCTTTATTCAGAAGTGCGTTATTCAGTTCCCACATGTTTACGTTGTTTCTCTGGTTTTTCTATAGTTGATTTCTAGTTTTATTCCATTATGGTCTGAAATGACACAGGAAAGGATGTAACTTTTTTTAAAATTTACTAGTGCTCATTTTGTGTCCCAGGACATGATCTATTTTGAAGAAGGTTTTGTGAGCAGCTGAGAAAAATGTAAACTCCACTGTAGTTGGGTGAAATATTCTATATGTGTCCAACAGGTCCATTTGGTTAATGGTGTTCTTTAGTTCTGAGGCATCTTTGCTGACTCTTGTCTGGAAGATCGGTCTAATGTTGTGAGAGGTGTGTTGAAGTCTCCCAGTATCATTGTATTGGGAATTATGTGTGACTTATGTCACAAAGAGTTTGATTTATGAAAGTAGCTGCACCTATGTTTGGGGCATAGATGTTGATTATTGTTATTTCCTCTTGCTGGATTATTCCTTTTACCAGTGAAATATGACCTTCTTTGTCTCTTCTAATAAGTTTGGGTTTGAAGTCTAGCTTGTCTGATATCATAGTTGCTACTCCTGCTTGTCTTCGAGTACCATTAGCATGGATTACCTTGCTCCAGCCCTTTACCTTGAGTTTGTTGCTATCTTTACTTGTAAGGTGTGTTTCTTGTAAGCAGCAGATGGATGGATTCTGGCTTTTAATCCATTTTGCCACTTTATGTCTTTTTATTGGGGAGTTGAGGCCATTTACATTCAGTGTGATTATAGACAGATAAATTTTAATTCCGAACATGTTAAGATTTTATTTCTGTTTGAAATACTGTTCTTCTTCTTTGCTTAGTTGTCTGCTTAATGGAAAATCTTGTTTCTCTGGTTCTGGTGTGAGTTACCTATTTATTCTTTGTTGTTAATCTCCTTGTGTATTTTCTCTAGTGCTGGTTTTGAAGACATAAATTCTTTCAGCTTTTGTTTGTCATAGAAGCTTCTTATTTCCTGTTCTATTTTTGTAGATAGATTTGTTGGGCAGGAAATTTTTGACTGGAAGTTGTTTTTTTCAATGTTTGGAATATGTTACTCCAAGCCCTTCTGGCTCTCATGACTTGGTTTGGGAAGTCTGGAGTGATTCTAATTGGTTTGCCTCTGTATGTTACTTGGCCTTTTGTTTTTGTTGCCTTTAAGATTTTCTCCTTAGCTTCCACATTGGTCATTTGGACAATTATGTGGCATGGGGAACCTCTTCTCTCATCCTGTCTAAAGGGAGTTCTATAAGTTTCCTGGACCTGTGTATTGACCTCTTGCTCTATTTTGGAAATTTTTCTGCTATTACTTCCTTGAAGAGATTGTTGATCCCTTTGGTTTCACCTTCTTTTCCCTCCTCTATTCTGATAATTCTTAGGTCAGCTCTCTTAAAATGGGCCCATATGTCTCTAATGTCAAATTCCTGCTATCAGGTATTTTTTCTAAGTTATAAACTATGCGTTCATTTTTGGAGTGATCATCTTCTAGGAGTTAAATTCTATTCTCTATGTGGTCTAATCGATTGTTTATACTTTGAATTGAGGCTTTCCTTCAATGATTGCATCCTTTATTTCTTTTAATCTCTCTCTACATTCTTTTCAAAGGTCCTGAATTATTTCTACAGTTTTATTCCTGAATTTATCTTCTGGAGGTCTCTGAATCTGTGTTATTAGGTTCTGATATTGTGGGGTTGTGGGCTTTCATTGCTTCATTTTTATTCCTCTTTCCCATTATCAGAAATTTGTGCCTTCTCTGGGTTTTTCCCTGGGTCACAATGACTTCACTTAGGGTGCTCTGGATCTCAAATCTGTGGTAATCTCCAGTACTCCTTTACTGTGTTGTATCGCAAAGTCTCAGACCCAGGAACTTAATCAAGGTTGTGTGATACTGTGGGGGTGACAGGCTGGGTGTTTTCCTTGGGTGAGCTGTGACTCGCTTGTGAGATCTCTGCCATCGCTACTCCTTCACTGGGTTGGACTGCAAAATCTCAGACCCAGGGAGATTATCAAAGCTGCACAAGTCCATGGGGGTGCAGTGCTGGGATTTCTCCTTTAGGGAAAAATCACTTGTGATTGTTGTGTGCACTGACCTGGAGCTGTCACGGGTGTGGTGAACTCACCACCCCTGCTGCCAATAAGGCACTGTTGCCACTCCTTCGGCCATGCAGCTGGAATATTTCTTTTCTGGTTTTGGGCTTCGCTCTGAGTCCCTAGAGGGTGTGATGAGCTTGGCCACTGGGAGTTTTAGGCATTCTTTGCGCTGAAAGAACTGCTGAATTACACCTGAATGATCTGTCGCTGCTCAATTCAGCTCCTTGTTTACCTTTATTCTCTGGAGCCTGGTGCTGTGAGGGAAGATCGTGCCGGCGCCTGAAGTATAATTTAAAATCAGGTATGTGATGCCCCCAGCATAGTTCTTAATGCTGAGGCTTTTCTGGTCATTTTTGCATATGAATTTTTATATAAACTTTAGGACTAATTTTGGATTTCATTGACTCTGTAGAATGGCCATTTTGTTAATATTTATTCTGCATACCCCAAAGTCTGAGATATCTTTACATTTTTTAAGATCTTCAATTTCTTTTTTTTAGTATTTTATAACTTTTATTGTAGAGGAATTTTATCTCATTGTTTAGATTCATTCCCAGGTATTTTATTGTTTTTGAGATTATTGTGAATGAAATTGTTTTCCAGATTTCTATTTCCATGGAATCATAGTTGGTGTATAGAAAAGTTACTGACTTTTTTGTAGATTGATTTTATATTCTACTAGTTGGCTGAATTTTTAATCAGATATAGAAGTCTTTTGATTGAGTTTAATGATTAAAAAGAGAAGATTCCTTTTTTGAAATTGCACTATCAACTAAATCAAATATTCACTCTAAATAAATTTTAAAAAATAATCTTCCTTAAATTTGTATTAAAATCCTTTCAAATCATTTTAAAATTTTATTTTTAATTGCTATTTTTTATCTTTTTCCTCTTTACTTTCTAATATATTTATTTCTTTGTTATTGGTGATATTTTGGAGGTCTCTATTGTGTTTCACCATCTCTGTTAGTTTTATTTTTTCTTCTCACCTTTCTTATTGTTTTATCATTGCCTAATATTTATTTTTAATCCATTTAGTTTTTGCTTTCTATTTTAAGATGTTTTGTCCCATTTGTTTATGTGCTACTAGTCTTGTTCAAGGTTTCTTATCTTTCTAAATTGAGACATCTCTTTGTGTAGATGTGTCTGTCTATAGGTTAGCCCGCAGCTTGGCTTCATCTGAGTCTTTACTTCTTCTTATATTTTGCTCTATTTTATTCTTCTCCTTTTGAGCATTCATCATTTTTTGTGATAACAGCACAGTAATATTTTTCTCTCATTTTGATTCTTCTCTCTCTCTCTCTCTCTCTCTCTCTCTCTCTCTCTCTCTCTCTCTCTCTCTCTCTCTCTTTTTTTTTTTTTTGGTGGTACCGGGGTTCCTGGACATCCTTCTACCTCCAGACTACACTCCCAGACCTATTTTATACTTTTTTATTTGGAAACAGGATCTCTTAAGCCAGCAAGGCTGGCTTCGAACTTGCATGATCCTCCTGTCTCCACCTCCCAAGCACGGGGATTACAAGCATGCCTTACCATGCCTGGCTGATTCTTCTCTGTTTTGAACTGTCCCTATTATACTCTTTTCTTCCTAACCCTTATTCTACAAAATATCATTGTCTACCTGGACATAAAATTCCAACCTGATGTGAAAACTGACCTCTTTTTTCTGGTACTGGAGATGGAACCCAAGGGCATTTTACCTCTGAGCTACACCCTCAGCCTGTTTTTAATTCTTTATTTTGAAACAGGGTCTCACTGAGTTGCAGAGGCCTCATTAAGTAGCTAAAGTTGTCTGCGAACTGTGATCCTCCTGTCTCAGCCTCCCAAATGCTGGAATTACAAGCATGTGCCACCACGCCTGATTAAAAACTGACCTTTTAAAGATTGGACACAGGGGCCCCAGGTGGGATCGCCCAGAGCACTCCAGACCCCTGGAGAAACCGGGACCCGGTCGCAAGGCCCTGGGCCCTGGGCGGGGGTCAGGCAGAGCACGCTGGACCCCAGAAAAGCTGGGGCCTGGGTTGCAGGACTCTGGGCCCTGGGCAGGATCTTGTAGAGCACGCCAGACCCCTGGAGAAACCGGGGCCCGGTCGCAAGGCCCTGGACCTGGGCAGGGGTCAGGTGGGGCACACCAGACCCCGGAAGAGCCGGGCCCTGGGTTACAGGACTCTGGGCCCCAGGCGGGAATCCTGTGGGGCACGCCGGACCCCAGAAGAGCCGGCCCGGGTCGCAGGACTCTGGGCCCGGCGTGGAATCGCGCGGGGCACACCAGACCCCTGGAGAAACCGGGGCCCTGTCACAAGGCCCTGGACCCGGATGGGGGTCAGGCGGGGCACGCCGAACCCTGGAAGAGCTGGGATCCAGGTCGCAGGACTCTGGGCCCAGGGCAGAATTGCACGGAGCATGCCAGACCCCTGGAGAAACCGGGGCCCAGTTGCAAGGCCCTGGACCCTGGGCAGGGGTCAGGCGGGGTACACCAGACCCCAGAAGAGCTGGGGCCCAGAGCTTTGACCCGGGCCCCAGGTGGGATCACACAGAGCATGCCAGACCCCTGGAGAAACCGGGGCCAGTCACAAGGCCCAGGACCCCTGGGAAGGAATCCTGTGGGGCACGCCGGGCCCCTGGAAGAGCTGGGGCCTGGGTTGCAGGACTCTGGGCTCTGGACAGAGTCGTGTGGAGCACGCTGGACCCCCGGGGAAACTGGGCTTGGGTCACAGTGCTACTGAGTGCCTGATCCCACAACCTCCTCAAACCACACATACTGTCTTATTTTTTTTTAAAAAAAAAAAAAAAAGGAAAAGAAAAAAAAAGAAAAATATCGGAGAGGGGTCAAGAAGGTTGTAGTGGATGCCAGGATACTGGAGATGCAGACAAAACCTATCCAAATGAACTGGAACTTTTGGAAAAATTCCCCACAAAGGAGGTCTGCTTCTTCTCTACATTCTTAAGAATCTTGAACATCACCTGTAAGGAGAGAGTTAGCGGAGACCTGGGGGGAAGGCGGTATTGGAAGCAGTCTCTGCAATGGCAGTGGAGACTTGTATTCAGGAGAGGCAGAAATCGGATCCTACCAACCTTATTTTTTGGAGAAATTACACCAACGTCTAATGCTACCGTCGTGCATGCTTAGGAACACTGGACAACATTCAGAATGGAAAAAACAGCTTGGAAAAGATTTGAAATGGTGGAGGCAGTGGCAATGGCAGTGGCCAGTACTCAGGGGAGGCAGAGATCTGATGCACTACACCTGGAACTTTTGAAGTAATAACCCCAAAGGCAGAATGCTACCACCACGCACCCTCGAGATGTGGGACAAATGGCTGGGTGAAGAGAGTGCTCAGATTGGAGCCTGCCAAGGGATGAGGCCGGTGATGGAGACAGCAAAGCTGGGATTGGAGACTGCCATGAGGCAAGGCCAGTGCTGGAGCCTCCAAGGCTGGGTTCGGAGACTGCCGAGGGGGTAGGCTGGTGCTGGGGCCAGCGGCCAGCATCAAAGCCTGCCGTGAGGCAAAGCCACTACTGAGGCCTCCGTGCCTGGGATCGGAGCTTGCCAAGAGGTTAGGCCGGTGCCAGGGCCAGCGAGGCCAGAATCAGAGCCTGCCATGAGGCAAGGCTGGAGCTGGGGCCTCCGAGGCCAGGATCGGAGCCTGCCGAGGATTTAGGCCAGTGCTGGGCCAGCAGCCAGCATCGGAGCCTGCCATGAGGCAAGGCTGCTACTGAGGCCTCCGAGACTGGAATCAGCCTACCGAGGGGTTAGGTCAGTGCCCGGGCCAGCAAGGCCGGGATCAGAGCCTGCTGTGAGGCACAGCCAGTACTGGTGCCTCCGAGGCTGGAATTGGAGCCTGCCAAGGGGTTAGGCCAGTGCCAGGGCCAGCAAGGCCGGGATCAAACCCTGCCGTGAGGCAAGGCCGGTGCTGGGGCCTCCAAGACCGTGATTGAAGCCTGCCGAGGGGTTAGGCCAGTGCTGGGGCCAGCAGCCAGCATCAGAGCCTTCCATGAGGCAAGGCCGCTACTGAGGCCTCCGAGGCCATGAGTGGTTAGGCCAGTGCCCAGGCCAGCAAGGCCAGGATCGAACCCTGCCATGAGGCAAGGCTGGTGCTGGGGCCTCCAAGACTGTGATCGAAGCCTGCAGAGGAGTTAGGCTGGTGCCAGGTCCAGCAGCCAGCATCAGAGCCTTCCCTGAGGCAAGGCCGCTACTGAGGCCTCCAAGGCTGGGATCGGAGCCTGACGAGGGGTTAGGCCTGTGCTGGGGCCAATGACCGGCATCAGAGCCTGCCTTGAGGCAAGGCCGCTACTGAGGCCTCCAAGGCCTGGATTGGATCCTGCCAAGGGGTAAGGCCATTGCCAGGGCCAGTGAGGCCGGGATTGGAGCCTGCCTTGAGGCAAGACTGGGCTGGGACCTCCAAGGCCAGGATCGGAGTCTGCCAAGGGGTATGCCGGTACCAGGGCCAGCGGTCACAATTGGAGCCTTCCATGAGTCAAGGCTGCTACTGAGGCCTCCGAGGCTGGGATCAGAGCCTGCTGAGGGGTTAGGCCAGTACCGGGGCCAGTGAGGCCAGGATCCGAACCTGCCAAAAGGTTAGGCTGATGCTGGGGCCAGTGGCCAGAATCAGAACCTGCCATGAGGCAAGGCCGCTACTGGGGCCTCCGAGGCCAGAGTCAGAGCCTACCAAGGGGTTAGGCCAGTGCCCGGGCCTGCGAGGCCAGGATCAGAGCCTGCCATGAGGCACGGCTGGAGCTGGGGCCTCTGAGGTTGTGATTGGAGTCAGCCGAGGGGTTAGGCCGGTGCTGGGGCCAGCGGCCGGCATTGAAGCCTGCCTTGAGGCAAGGCCACTACTGAGGCCTCCGAGGCCTGGATTGGATCCTGCCGACAGGTAAGGCCAGTATCAGGGCCAGTGAAGCCAGGATCGGAGCCTGCTGTGAGGCACGGCTGCTACTAAGGCCTTCGAGGCTGGGATTGGAGGCTGCCAAAGCATTAGGCCGGTGCCGGGGTCAGCAAGGTTGGTATTGGAGCCTGCCCTGAGGCAAGGCCAGAGCTGGGGCCTCCGAGGTTGTGATCGGAGTCAGCCGAGGGGTTAGGCCAGTGCCTGGGCCAGCAAAGCCAGGATCAGAGCCTGCTGTGAGGCACGGCTGGTACTGGTGCCTCCGAGGCTGGGATTGGAGCCTGCCGAGGGGTTAGGCCAGTGCCGGGGCCAGCAAGGCCGGGATCGGACCCTGCTGTGAAGCAAGGCCAGTGCTGGGGCCTCTAAAACCATGATTGAAGCCTGCAGAGGGGTTAGGCCAGTGCCAGGGCCAGCAGCCGGCATCAGAGCCTTCCATGAGGCAAGGCCGCTACTGAGGCCTCCGAGGCCGGGATCGGAGCCTGCCAAGGGCTTAGGCCAGTGGCCAGCATTGGAACCTGCCTTGAGGCAAGGCCACTACTTAGGCCTTCGAGGCCTGGATTGGATCCTGCCGAGGGGTAAGGCTGATGCCAGGGCCAGTGAGGCCGGGATCAGAGCTTGCCATGAGGCATGGCCGCTACTAAGGCCTCCGAGGCTGGGATTGGAGCCTGCCATGAGGCTAGGCCGATGCCGGGGCCTCCGAGCCTGGAATCAGAGCCTGCCAAAGGTTTAGGCCAGTGCCGGGGTCAGCAAGGTTAGGATTTGAGCCTGCCGTGAAGCAAGGCTAAGCTGGGGCCTCTGAGGCTGGGATCGGAGCCTGCCAAGGGGTATGCTGGTGCCGGGGCCAGCGGTCCAATTAGAGCCTGCCTTGGGACAAGGCCATTACTGAGGCCTCCGAGGTCAGGATCAGAGCCTGCCAAGGAGATAGGCCAGTTTCAGGGCCAGTGAGACCTGGATCAGAGTCTGCCGTGAGGCAAGGCCAGAGGTGGGGCCCTCGAGGCCTGGATTGGAGTCTGCCGAGGGGTAAGGCTGGTGCCAAGGCCAGTGAGGCTGGGATCAGAGCCTACCATGAGGCACGGCCACTACTTAGGCCTCCGAGGCCGGGATCGGAGCCTGCTGAGAGGGTAGGCCAGTGGCGGGGCCAGCAAGGCCGCAATCGGAACCTCCCACGAGGCAAGGCCAGTGTTGGGGCCTCCGAGGCCGGGATCAGAGCCTGCCGAGGGGTTAGGCTGGTGCCTGGGCCAGCAAGTCCAGGAGCAGAGCCTGCTGTGAGGCAAGGCTGGTGCTGGGAACTCCGAGGCCAGGATCAGAGCCTACCGAGGGGTAGGCCAGTGCCGGAGCCAGCAACCAACACCAGATCCTGTCTAGAGGTAAGGCTGGTTCTGGAGCCTCCAAGGCTGGGATTGGAGCCTGCCAAAGGGTTAGGCCGGTGCCGGGGTCAGCAAGGTTGGAATCAGAGCCTGCCGTGAGGCAAGGCTGGTGCTGGCACCTCCGAGGCCAGGATTGGAGCCTGCTGAGGAGTAGGCCAGTGCCAGGGTCAGCGGCCGGCATCAGAGCCTGCCTTGAGGCAAGGCCGCTACTGCGACCTCCGAGGCCATGATTGGAGCCTGCCAAGGGGTTAGGCTGGTACCGGGGCCAGTGAGGCTGGGATCGAAACCTGCCATGAGGCAAGGCTGGTGCTGGGGCCTCCGAGGCCAGGAGAGGAGTCTGTCAAGGGGTTAGGCCAGTGCCAGGGTCAGTGAGGCTGGGACAGAGCCTGCCTTGAGGCTTGGCCGGTGTTGGAGCCACCGAGGCTAGGATCAGTGTCAGCCAAAGGGTTAGGCCGGTGTGGGGCCAGCAAGGCCAGAATCCGGGCCTCCCATGAGGCAAGGCCACTGCTTGAGCCAGCGAGGTCTGGATCAGTCCACCAGGTAGCCAGGCCATTACTGCGGCTGTCAAGAGTGGGATCGGTACTTGCAACGCGGCATGCACAGAGAAATATCGCAGAAAATAAAAACCAGTTGCTTCCCTTAATCAGCAATAACTAGGAGGAAAGGGGTAACAGGAAGAGGTCTTGTTATAGAAAGGGCCCTATAACAAAGCAATTAAGGTGACCAATCATAGGGTATGGAATAGGGGATGATGGAGCCTCTTTAAAACTCAGGAGGTACATAAACAAATGTATCAAAGTTAATCACCAAACAAGCATGGGATTGAGGGAGGGGGAGGGAATGGAATGGGGAGTGGATGAGGGCTATTTGGATAATGTGTGCTTGTATATCCTCTCAAGTCTTGTATTCCAATGTGATATATGATTATAATGCACCAATAAAAATAAATTTTAAAAACTATAATAAAATAAAATAAAATAAAGATTGGACATAGAGAAACAAATGCTCTGCTTCTAGCTACACCAAATTCAGAACATACTGTAGGATAATCTACCAATTTCTATTAGTGAACCCCCAGTATACTTACATGAAACAATGGGAGAAGAGGCACATCTCCCTACAAATTGGAAGGAAGTCTGAAAAGAGTGGATGCTTTATACAGCACTCCCAGTACCAACAAAACAGCCAAACTGATGATAGACCACCCTCCTAAATGGTCAACAAATTCTGTCCAGCTCACATGACAGCCTAGAGGAGGTGACCAAGCAAATGAGACACTAAAATATTCCAGTCACTCCAGACAATATACCTAAATATTTAAAGAGGCAGTTAGCACTCAGTTTAAATGTCCAATTATAAGAAACGTGATTAGAAATTAATTCAACTTCATCACAGGTTCCTAAGACCCATGAAAACATGGGGAAACTCCACCAAAACAATAACTAATCCTTACAACCTAATAATACAGAACCTACTAAAATAGAAGTGCAGAGGAGAGGCCGAACTGCACGTAGCACGCCAGGCCCCTGGAGAAACTGGGCCCAGTAAGACGCTGGGTTCTGGGCGGGGGTCGCGCGCGGTGCACAAAAGCCAGGGCCCAGGGACCCAGGCCCTGGGCTGAACTGCGCGTAGCACGCCAGACCCCTGGAGAAACCGGGCCCAGTAAGACGCTGGGTTCTGGGAGGGGGTCGCGTGCAGGGCACGCCAGATGGGGCCCGGGTCGCAGGACTCTGGGCCCCAGGCCGAACTGCGAGTAGCACGCCAGACCCCTGAAGAAACTGGGCCCAGTAAGAAGCTGGGTTCTGGGCAGGGGTCGCGCGCAGGGCACACCAGCTGGGGCCCGGGTCGCAGGACTCTGGGCCCCAGGCCGAACTGCGAGTAGAGGAGGTAAGAAAGCCGTTATGGATGCCAGGACACTGGAGATGCAGATAAAACTTATCTAAATGCACTGGAACTTATGGAAAAATTCGCCATGAAAGAGGACTGCTATTTCTCTATATTGTTAAGAATCTCAGACATCACATATAAGGAGAGAGTTTAGCAGAGACCAAGGAGAAATGCGGTGTTGAAAGAGTTCTCCGCGATGGTGGTGGAGACTTGTATTCAGGAGAAGCAGAAACTGGATCTTACCAACTTTATTTTTTTGGAGAAATTACACCAAATGTCGAATGCTACCATCACGCATGCTTAGGAACACTGGACAACATTCAGAGTGGAAAAAGAGCCTGGGAAGGATTTGAAACGGTGGAGGCAGTGGCAATGCCAGTGGCCAATACTCAGGGGAGGCAGAGATCTGATACATTACACCTGGAACCTTTGAAATAATAACCACAGAGACAGTGATCGGAAGCTGCTGAGGGGTTAGGTGGGCGCTGGGGCCAGTGGCCGACATCGGAGCTTGCTGTGAGGCAAGGCCACTACTGAGGCCTCCGTGGCCGGGACTGGAACCTGCAGAGGGGTTAGACCGATGCTGGGGCCAGCGAGGCCGGCATTGGAGCCTGCCATGAGGCAAGGCCGATGCTGAGGCCTCCGAGGTCAGGATAAGAGCCTGCCGAGGGGTTAGGCCGGTGCTGGGGCCAGTGAGGCCGGCATTGGAGCCTGCCGTGAGGCAAGGCCGGTACTGGGGCCTCCGAGGTCAGGATAAGAGCCTGCCGAGGGGTTAGGCCGGTGCTGGGGCCAGTGAGGCTGGCATTGGAGACTGCCGTGAGGCAAGGCCGGTACTGGGACATCCGAGGCTGGGATAAGAGCCTGTCGAGGGGTTAGGCCGGTGCTGGGGCCAGCGAGGCCGGCATCGGAGCCTGCCATGAGGCAAGGCCGGTACTGGGGCTTCCGAGGCCAGGATAACAACCTGCCAAAGGGCTAGACCGGTGCTGGGGCCAGCGAGGCCCGCATCGGAGCCTGCCTTGAGGCATGACCAGTGCTGGGGCCTCCAAGGCCGGGATCAGAGCCTGCCGAGGGTTAGGCCGGTGCTGGGGCCAGCGAGGCTGGCATCGGAGCCTGCCTTGAGGCAAGGCCGGCACTGGAGCCTCCGAGGCCAGGATAAGAGCCTGCCGAGGGGTTAGGCCAGTGCTGGGGCCAGCGAGGCCGGCAGTGGGGCCTGCCGTGAGGCATGACCAGTGCTGGGGCCTCTGAGGCCGGGATCGGAGCCTGCTGAAGGGTTAGGCCGGTGCTGGAGCCAGCGAGGCCGGCATCAGAGCCTGCCGTGAGGCATGACCAGTGCTGGGGTCTCCGAGGCCAGGATCGGAGCCTGCCGAGGGGTTAGGCCGGTGCTGGGGCCAGTGAGGCCGGCATTGGAGCCTGCCATGAGGCAAGGCCGATGCTGAGGCCTCCGAGGTCAGGATAAGAGCCTGCCGAGGGGTTAGGCCGGTGCTGGGGCCAGTGAGGCCGGCATTGGAGCCTGCCGTGAGGCAAGGCCGGTACTGGGGCCTCCGAGGTCAGGATAAGAGCCTGCCGAGGGGTTAGGCCGGTGCTGGGGCCAGTGAGGCCGGCATTGGAGACTGCCGTGAGGCAAGGCCGGTACTGGGACATCCGAGGCTGGGATAAGAGCCTGTCGAGGGGTTAGGCCGGTGCTGGGGCCAGCGAGGCCGGCATCGGAGCCTGCCATGAGGCAAGGCCGGTACTGGGGCTTCCGAGGCCAGGATAACAACCTGCCAAAGGGCTAGACTGGTGCTGGGGCCAGCGAGGCCCGCATCGGAGCCTGCCTTGAGGCATGACCAGTGCTGGGGCCTCCAAGGCCGGGATCAGAGCCTGCCGAGGGTTAGGCCGGTGCTGGGGCCAGCGAGGCTGGCATCGGAGCCTGCCTTGAGGCAAGGCCGGTACTGGAGCCTCCGAGGCCAGGATAAGAGCCTGCCGAGGGGTTAGGCCAGTGCTGGGGCCAGCGAGGCCGGCAGTGGGGCCTGCCGTGAGGCATGACCAGTGCTGGGGCCTCTGAGGCCGGGATCGGAGCCTGCTGAAGGGTTAGGCCTGTGCTGGAGCCAGCGAGGCCGGCATCAGAGCCTGCCGTGAGGCATGACCAGTGCTGGGGTCTCAGAGGCCAGGATCGGAGCCTGCCGAGGGGTTAGGCCGGTGCTGGGGCCAGTGAGGCCGGCATCGGAGCCTGCCGTGAGGCAAGGCTGGTACTGGGGCCTCTGAGGCCAGAATAAGAGCCTGCCTAGGGGTTAGGCCAGTGCTGGGGCCAGCGAGGCCAGCATCAGAGCCTGCCGTGAGGCATGACCAGTGCTGGGGCCTCCGAGGCCAGGATCGGAGCCTGCCGCGGGGTTAGGCCAGTGCTGGGGCCAGTGAGGCCGGCATTGAAGCCTGCCGTGAGGCATGACCAGTGCTGGGGCCTCCGAGGCCGGGATCGGAGCCTGCCGAGGGGTTAGGCTGGTGCTGGGGCCAGTGAGGCTGGCATCGGAGCCTGCCTTGAGGCAAGGCCGGTACAGGGGCCTCGAGGCCAGGATAAGAGCCTGCCGAGGGGTTAGGCCGGTGCTGGGGCCAGCGAGGCCGGCATTGGAGCCTGCTGTGAGGCATGACCAATGCTGGGGCCTCCGAGGCCGGGATCGGAGCCTGCCGAGGGGTTAGGCCAGTACTGGGGCCAGTGAGGCCGGCATTGGAGCCTGCCTTGAGGCAAGGCCGGTACTGGGGCCTCCGATGCCAGGATAAGAGCCTGCCGAGGGGTTAGGAAGGTGCTGGGGCCAGCGAGGCCAGTATCGGAGCCGGCCGAGGGGTTAGGCTGGTGCTGGGGCCAGCGAGGCCGGCACCGGAACCTGCCATGAGGCAAGGCCGGTACTGGGGCCTCCGAGCCCGGGATTGGAGCCTGCCGAGGGGTGAGGCCGATGCTGGGGCCAGCAAGGCCGGCATTGGAGCCTGCCGTGAGGCAAGGCCGGTGCTGAGGCCAGCGAGGCCGGCACCGGAGCCTGCCGCGGGGTTAGGCCAGTGCTGGGGCCAGTGAGGCCGGCATCGGAGCCTGCCTTGAGGCAAGGCCGGTACTGGGGCCTCGAGGCCAGGATAAGAGCCTGCCGAGGGGTTAGGCCGGTGCTGGGGCCAGCGAGGCCGGCATTGGAGCCTGCCGTGAGGCATGACCAGTGCTGGGGCTTCTGAGGCCGGGATCGGAGCCTGCCGAGGGATTAGGCCGGTGCTGGGGCCAGTGAGGCCGGCATTGGAGCCTGCCTTGAGGCAAGGCCGGTACTGGGGCCTCCGATGCCAGGATAAGAGCCTGCCGAGGGGTTAGGAAGGTACTGGGGCCAGTGAGGCCAGTATCGGAGCCGGCTGAGGGGTTAGGCCGGTGCTGGGGCCAGCAAGGCCGGCACCGGAGCCTGCCATGAGGCAAGGCCGGTACTGGGGCCTCCGAGCCCGGGATTGGAGCCTGCCGAGGGGTGAGGCCGATGCTGGGGCCAGCAAGGCCGGCATTGGAGCCTGCCGTGAGGCAAGGCCGGTGCTGAGGCCTCCAAGGCCGGGATTGGAGCCTGCCTTGAGACATGGCCAGTGCTGAGGCCTCCTAACCCGGGAATGGAATCTGCCAAGGGGTTAGGCCGGTGCTGGGGCCAACGAGGCCGGCATTGGAGCCTGCCGTGAGGCTAGGCCGGTGCTGGGGCCTCCGAGGCTGGGATTGGAATCTTGCCAAGGGGTTAGACCGGTGCAGGGGCCAATGGCAAGCATCGGAGCCTGGCGTGAGGCAAGTTCACTCCTGCGGCCTCCAAGGCCGGGACCAAAGCCAGCTTAGGGGTTAGACCGGTTCAGGGGCCAGCGAGACCAGAACTAGGGCCTCCCATGAGGCAAGGCCGCTGCTTGAGCCAGCGAGGTCTGGATCAGTCCACTGAGTAGCTAGGCCACTACTGGGACCATCAAGAGTGGGATCGGTACTTGCAACGCAGCATGCACAGAGAAATATCACAGAAAATATAAATCAGATGCTTCTCTTAATCAGCAATAACTAGGAGGAAAAGGGCAACAGGAAGAGGTTGAGCTATAGAAAGGGCCCTATAGTAAAGTAACTAATGTGACCAATCAGAGGGTATGTAATACTGGAGGACGGAGCCTCTTTAAAACGCAGGAGGTACATAAACATATGTATCAAAGTAAATCACCAAAGAAGCATGCGATGGAGGGAGGGGGGGGGAATGGGATGGGGGCTGGAGGAGGGCTAATTGGATGATGTGTGCTTGTATATCCTCTCAAGTCTTGTACTCCAATGTGATTGATATATGACTACAATGCACCAATTTAAAAAATAAATTAATAAAAAAAGAAGTGCAGAGGATATCAGATGAAGAATTCAGAATTTTGACATTACATATGATCAATGGTCTCAAGAAAAAAGCCAGAGAAAACATTCTGGATATTAAGAACTATGTCCATAAAGAAATAATAGAAAACCTGAATGAATTAAAAGGTTTAATAAACAATTGTATTATAGCTATCACAAATAGAATAGATCACACGAATATCAGAGTCTCAGCCATACAAGATAGTATATTCAAAACTAAAAATATAGTCATGAATTTCAGAAAAACAACACATCAGCAGTATCAGAACATCCAAGAAATTTGGGATAATTAATTAGAGTAATTGACACTGAGAAGAGCATAGAAACCCAGACAAAGAGAATTAAGAATTTGTTCAAAGAAATAATATCAGAAAATGTCTTAATCTTGGATCAATATGAGGACATGCAAACACAGGAGACATTCAGAAACCAAATCAGACAAGATCAAAGAACATGCAACATTATAATCAAAATTACATTGAGACTAAGGAGAGAATCCTAAGTGTTGAGAGCAAAAAAACTTACTGACATTCAGAGGTAAAATGATAAAATCACTCCAGATTTTTCAACCCAAGACTACTATATCCAGCAAAGCTACCCATAAAAGTTGATGAAGAAATAAAAAGTTTCCAAGATAAGGAGAAGTTAAACTCTTCATGATGACCAAACAAACCATCACTTGAGAAAATACTCAAATAAATGAACCACAAAGAAGAAATTAAAAAAATCCAAACCAAAGAAGAAATTAATACCACCAGATAAAAATTAAACTAAGGATAATTAATACTGCCTCAAATTATAAGAAAAAACCTTTATTCAAAATGACAGAAATTAAAAATCACCGTCAATTCATTGTTGAAATTGTTTGGGTTTTTTGTTCTCTGTGTGTGTGTGTGTGTGTGTGTGTGTGTGTGTGTGTGTGTGTGTGTGTGTATACCTGATTGCTCTTTTGGTTTTTTTTTCTATTATTGGAGGGTATTTGTGGGGGTGGTTGGCTTTCTTTGTTCTTTTGTTCTGTTTTGTTTTTATGATTTTTGTTTTGCTTTGTTTGTTTCACTTTGTTGTATTATAACCCACATACCAAATCCTCTTCTAAGCTTTTCCACTTGTACAAGTCTACTCTCTACTCTATCCCTCTTCTATCTTTTCTCTTTTATTATCACTCCCTAGACCCATATTAACTCCAATTCATATCACTATACCAGAAACTATACATTGGTTACTAGACTTCTACTACATTGGTATTATCTCTAATCTCTAGTATATACTACCTTAACAAACTCATATACTCATACTATTCAACCCTATCTGAGACCTTACCCTATTCTTCCATACTTCTTCACTTTCCTAATTACTCAACCTTCACTGTTGAAAATAACTTTCCCAAGATGGCGACCGAGAAAAGCGGGGCTTAAGAGTCCCGCTAACAACCAATCTCCATTACCACAAAAAGAGCGCCTTTCATAGCCAGAAAACACCATCACCAGAAAAACAAAAAAACCACCAGGCTCCAGAGAGAAAGCGGACTGAGAACAGAGCTCAGGGCCACAGAGGAGACACACGCGACCGAGGACGCGGCAGCAGCGCCATACTGCCGGCGGCAACGGCGAACTCAACGGATGGCTACAGCAAGCCGAGGAGAGCCGCTGCAGAACAGCCAGGCGGGATCTTTCGGCGCAGACAGCATTTAAAGCTCCCAGTGGCTGAGCTCAGCACACGCTGCAGGGATTCAGAGTGGAAATCAAAACCAGAGAAGAAAAAATACGCCAGCCTCATGGCCGAGGGTGTGGCAGAGGCGCCATATTGCCACCGGCGGCGGCAGCAGGAGTGAATTCACCGAGTCCAGTACAGCTACATCTGCATACTCAAGAACAGTGAGTCAAATTGCGGGCCACAGAGAAGAAATCCCAGTATTGTGCCTCCTGGGACTTGACCCAGTGAGGGAGTGGTGGTGGCAGAGATATCACACCATAGGAGATTGTGCAACCTGGCACCCCCCATAGTTTAAAGCAGCCTCTATCGACTCCCTGGGTCGGAGACTCTGTGATACAACCCAGTAAAGGAGTAGTGGGGTCTGAGATAATACAGACTCGAGATCCAGAGCACCTTAAGTGAAGCCATAGTGACCCAAGGGAAGAACCCAGAGAAGGCACAAACCTCCGAAATCATGGGAAAGAGGAATAACACTGGAGTAATGAATGTGCACAACCCCACAACATCAGAACCTGATAAAACAGAAAATCAGAGATTTCTAGAAGATCAAATCAGGAAAATAACTGTAGAAATAATAGAGGTGCTTCGAAAAGAACTCAGAGAGAGCCAAAAAGAGATAAAGGATGCAATTAATGAAGTAAAGGCCTCAATTCAAAGCACAAACAACCGATTAGAACACATGGAGAACAGAATCTCGCTCTTAGAAGATGAACAATCCAAAAATGAATGCATAGTTTCTAATCTAGAAAAAAACATCCAACAGCAGGAATATGACATTGAAGAAATATGGGCCCATCTTAAGAGAGCTAACCTAAGAATAATTGGAATAGAGGAGGGAAGAGAAAGTGATACCAAAGGGATCAACAATCTCTTCAAGGAAGTAATAGCAGAAAATTTTCCAAATATAGAGCAAGAGGTTGATACACAGATCCAGGAAACTTATAGAACTCCCTTTAGACAGGATCGGAGAAGAGGATCCTCACGCCATATAATTGTCAAAATGACCAATGTGGAAGCCAAGCAGAGAATCTTAAAGGCAACAAAAACAAAGGGCCAAGTGACATTCAGAGGCAAACCAATTAGAATCACTCCAGACTTCCCAAACCAAGTCATGAGAGCCAGAAGGGCTTGGAGTAACATATTCCAAACTCTGAAAGAAAACAACTTCCAGCCAAAAATTTCCTATCCAGCAAAACTTTCTATCAAATTAGATGGAGAAATAAGAAGCTTCCATGACAAACAGAAATTGAAGGAATTTATGTCTTCAAAACCAGCACTAGAGAAAATACTCAAAGAGATTAACTACAAAGAAGAAATAGGTAACACACACCAGAACCAGAGAAACAAGATTTTCCATCCAACAGACAACTAAGATTGTTTATCTGTGGAGATTTATTATTTATGTTAGTCTTTTACCTATCTCTAAATTGTATTGTTTGCCTTTATTGTTGTTAATTTTTAGGATTTCTAGTTGGAATATTAATATACCTTCAGATATAGCATTTGGAAATATTTTATCCAATTCTATTAGTAACTTTTAACTCTGTTTACATTGTCTTTGGATATACAATATTTTCTTTTATTTTTTAGGGAGTTTGTATATTCTTCTGTTGCCTGTGCCATTGAAATGATATCCAAGAAATCACTGCCAATTTCAATGTTGTGAGGTTTTATGACCCAGATTTTCTCCTAAAAGTTTATAGTCTTAAGATTTATATTTAGGTCTTTTATCTATTTTGAGTTAATACTTGTATGTGGGATTAGGTAAGGGTCCAATTTTATTGTTTTCCATGTAATTATTATTTTTCAACAATATTTAGTTAAAAGACTATTATTTCCACCACCAAATGTTCATGGAAACCTTGTCAAAAATAACTTGACAATATAGGGAAGAATTTAGCTCTAGGCTTGTATTTAACTCCAATGGTCTATATATCTGCCTTTAGAACAGTACTACACTGTTTCAATTATTGTAGCTTTATATGGTTTGAAATCAGAAAATATATATCTGCTAGCTTTGTTCTTTTTCAAGATCGTTTTGGGTATCTAGAATTCATATTCCATATTAGGATAGATTTTTTTTCTGAAAAATAAATATATAAATATATGATAGTTTCACCTAAAAAAACAGAAAAAAATATGCTCTGGTAAGAAAGAAAGCAAAAAGAAATATTGAAATGTTATCTTTAAATCATCAAACGCTTGGTATCAGACAAATGAAACTGTTATGTGAGATTATCATTTTTAATTTTGGATAAATTGCTATAATACTAGATGTCAACCACTAAGCCAAGCATGGGAAGGAGGCATGGGGAGAGAATGGGGTGGGGATCGGGTGGGGGCTGACTGGGAGATGTGTGCATTTATGTCTACAAAAGTTTGTATCCCACTATGATGTATGAATACAGTGCACCAATAAAATAAAAAATAAATAAAAAAAGAAAATAACTTTCCCTTGAATATACCAGCTGACAGCTAGAGACTGAGAGAAATATACCAAAAGCAACAAGAACAAACTTCTGAAATCATGGGAAAGAGGAACAAAAATGTAGTGATGAGCTCTCACAACCCCACAATAACAGAACCTGATAACACAGAAATGGAGAGATTTTCAGAAGATCACATGAGGAATGTAACTACAGAAATAATAGAGGATTTTAGAAAATAATTTAGAGAGTCTGAAAGAAATAAAGGATGCAATTACTGAAGTAAAGGCATCAATTCAAACTATAAACAATCTATCAGTCCACATGGAGAATAGAATCTCACTCTTAGAAGATGATCACTCCAAAAATGAATGTAGAGTTTATACAATTGAAAAAAAACAATTCGTCAACAGGAATTGGACATTGAAGAAATAGGAGCCTATCGTAAGAGAGCTAACTTAAGAATTATCAGCATAGAGGAGGGAAAAGAAGGTGAAACCAAAGGAATCAACAATCTCTTCAAAGAAGTAATGGCAGAAAATTTTCCAAACATAGAGCAAGAGACTGATACACAGGTTCAGGAAATGTACAGAACCCCCTTTAGACAAGATCCGAGAAAAGGCTCTCCACATCATATAATAGTTAACATGACCTATGTAGAAGCCAAAGAGAAAATCTTAATGGCAACAAACACAAAAGGCCAAGTGACATTCAGAGGCAAAGCAATTAAAATCACTCCAGACTTACCAAACCAAGTCATGAAAGCCAAAAGGGCCTGCAGTAACATATTCTAAACCCTACAAGAAAACACCTTCCAGCCAAGACTTTCCTACACAGAAAAACAATCTTTCAAATTAAATGGGGAAATAAGAAGCTTCCATGACAAACAGAAGTTAAAGGAATTTATGTCTTCAAAACCAGCACTAGAGAAAATAATCAAAGAGATAAATACAAAAAAGTAACAAGTAATACAAGCTAGAACCAGAGAAACAAGAACTTCCATCCAGCAGAAAACTAAACAAAAAAGAACAAACAGTATTTCAAACTGAAATAAAACCTTAACATTTTAGGAATTAAAAATCATCTCTCAATAATCACACTGAATTTAAATGGCCTCAAGTCCCCAATAAAAAGAAATAAAGTAGAAAAATGGATAAAAAAACAGAACCTATCTATCGGCTGCTTGCAAAAAAAAAAAAAACACCTTACAAATAAAGATAGAAACAAACTCAAGGTAAATGGCTAAGTAAGGTAATCCATGCCAATGAAACTTGAAGACAAGCAGGAAGAGCAACTATGATATCAGACAAGTTAGACTTCAAACCCAAGCTTATTAGAAGAGACAAAGGACATTTTTTACTGGTAAAAGGAGCAATCCATTAAGAGGAAATAACAGTAATCAACATTTTTGCCCCAAACACAGGCACAACATTTTCATAAAACAAAATCTGTGTGACATTAAAAACACGTAAATCCCAATACAATAATACTGGGGGACTTCAACACCCCTCTCACATCATTAAACCGATCTTCTAGACAGAAGGCCAGGAAAGCCAGGTGTGGTGGTGCACGCTTGTCATCCCCGTGCTTGGGAGGCGGAGACAGGAGGATCACACAGGTTCGAAGCCAGCCGTGCTGATTTAAGAGACCCTGCTTCCAAAAATAAAAAATAGGTCTGGGAGTGTAGCCCAGAGGTAGAAGGGTTTCCAGGAACCCCAGAACCACCAAAAAAAAAAAAAGTCAGGAAAAATGCCTCAGAGCTAAAGAACATCATTAATCAAATGGACCTTTTGGACACATATAGAATATTTCACCAACTAGAGTGGAGTTCACATTTTTCTCAGCGGTGTATGGAAACTTCTCCAAAACTGATCATATCCTGGGCTGCAAAGTGAGCACTAGCAAATTAAAAAAATATGACATACTTTCTTATGTCTTTTCAGACCATAATGAAATAAAATTAAAAATTAACTATAAAAAAACAGAGAAACCACATGAACATGTGGAGGCTGAACACCACACTTCTGAATGAATAATGGGTCATAGAAGATGCAAGAGTTGAAATCAAGAAATTTCTAGAAACAAATGAAAATAAAGATATAACATATCAAAACCTCTGGGACACTTTGAAATCAGTATTGAGAGGAAAATTCATAGCACTGAGTGTTCACTTAAGAAAAACAGAAAATCTTCAAATAACCTAATGACACACTTCAAAGCCCTTGAAAAACAGGAACAATCTAACTCCAAAGCCAGTAGAATGAAGAAAATTATTAAAATTAGAGCAGAAATTAACAAAGTAGAGAATATAAAATACAGAAAATCAACAAAACCCAAAGCTTTTTTCTTGAAAAATTAACAAGATAGACAACCACTAGACAACTTAACTAAAAAAAAGAGAGAATCAATCCAAATTATGAAGATAAGAGATGAAAAAGGAGATATTACTACTGACAGTGTAGAAATCAAGAGGATTATCAGAAAGTACTTTGAAAAACTATATTCAAACAAAATGGAAAATCTGGAGGAAGCTGAGAACTTTCTAGATAAATACAACCTTCCTAAACTGAGTCAAGAAGATATAGAACACTTAAACCAACCAATAGTAATCAAAGAGACTGAAACAGCAATAAAGAGCCTACCATCAAAGAAAAGCCCAGGACCAGATGGTTTCCCAAGTGAATTCTATAAAACTTTTATAGAAGAGCTAATACCAATACTCCTCAACCTATTTTGTGAAATAGAAAAAAACAGAACTCTCCCAAATACATTCTATGAAGCCAATATCACATTAATTCCAAGGCCAAATAAAAAGACAGTTCAAGGAAGTAGAACTGCAGGCCTATATCTTTGATGAATTTGGATGCAAAACTGCTAAACAAAATACTAGCAACATACATTCAAAAACACAAAGAAAATCATACATTATGACCAGGTAGGGTTCATCCCAAGGATGCAAGGCTGGTTCAACATATGAAAATAATTCCATGTAATTCATCATATAGACAGAACCAAAGACAAAAATCACATGATCATTTTAGTAGACACTGAAAAAGCATTTTATAAAAATACAACATCCATTTATGATAAAAGCACTGCAATGAATTGGAATAGAAGAAACATATCTCATCATCATAAAGGCAATGCAAAGTAAGCCCACCGCTAACATCAGATTAAATGGGGAAAAACTTCAAGAATTTTCCCTAAATACAGGAACAAGACAAGGATGTCCATTATCACCACTTCTCTTCAATATAGTACTAGAGACTCTAGCCAGAGCAATAAGGCAAGAAAAGAAAATCAGAGGAGTACAAATAGGAAATGAAGAACTCAAACTTTCACTATTTGCAGATGACATAATACTATACCTAGAAAACCCATCAAACTCAACCAAAAGATTTATAGGACTGATCAACAAATTCAGCAAAGTATCTGGATACAAAATCAATCTTAAAAAATCAGAAGCTTTTCTGTACACCAACAATAAGTCTATTGAAAGAAATATTTAGAAAACACTTCCACTCAGGATCTCCCACAAAAAACTAAAATACTTAGGGATAAACTTAACCAATTTGGTAAAAAGTTCTCTACAAATAAAATTATAAAACATTGAAAAAAAGAAATTGAAGATCTTGGAAGATTGAAAGATCTGCCATGCTCATGGATAGGCAGAATAAATATCATTAAAATGCCCATCCTTCCAAAAGTGATCTACAGATTCAACGCAATGCCCATTAATTACCAAGATCATTTTATAGACATATAAAATCAGTCCTTAAATTCATTTGGAACAACAAAAAGCCCAGAATAGCCAAAGTAGTTTTCAGCAACAAAAACCATGCAAGAGTAATTACAATACCTGTCTTCAAACTATACTACAAAGCCATTGTAATAAAAACAGCATGATACTAGCAAAAAACAAAACAGATTCATAGACCAATGCAGCAGAATAGAAGACCCAGAAACAAGTCCTCACACAGCCAATTGATTTTTGACAAAGGTGCCAAACACATACACTGAAAAAAGCCGTTCAACAAATGGTGTTGGCAAAACTGGTTAACCAAATGCAGAAAACTGGAAATTAATACCACTTTCTCACCCTGTACAAGAGTCAATTCAAGATGGATCAAAGACTTGGAAATTTGACCAGAGACCTTGAGGCTCCTTGAAGAGGGAATAGGTTCAACACTGCAACTCATAGGCACAGAAAAAACTTTCTCCACAAGACTCCAAAGGCACAACAAATTAAAAGGTGAATCAATATGTGGGATTGCATGAAACTGAAGAGCTTCTGTACAGAAAAGGAAACTGCCAATCTCAATCAAGAGCCAACCAATGGGAGATGATTTTTTACCACCTACTCCTTTGATAGAGGGCTAATATCTAGAATATACAGAGAACTCAAGAAACTCAACACTAAGGAAACAAATAATCCTATCAAATCATGGGCAAGCAAACTAAATAGACACTTCATGAAAGAAGAAATTCAAATGGCCAATAAATACATGAAAAAATTTCTCAAAATCACTGGCAATCGGAGAGATGCAAGTAAAAACTACCCTGAGATTTCACCTAACTCCAACTAGAATGGCAACTATTCAAAGCACAAACAACAACAAATGCTGGCGAGGATGTGGAGAAGTGGGAACTCTAAAACATTGAGGGTGGGATTGCAAATTAGTGCAACCACTTTTGAAAACAGTATGGAGACTCCTCAGAAGAATGGGAACAAATCTACCATTCAATCCAGCAATACAACTTCTGGGTATCTACCCCAAAATAAGGAAACCAAACTACCAAACTAATGCATGTGTATCTATGTTCATAGCTGCACAATTCACCATAACCAAACTATGGTTCTAGCCAAGATGTCCATTCAAAAGATGAATGGATTACAACACTGTGAGACATATATACACAATGGAATTTTACTCAGCCATTAAAAAAACACAATTGCAGCATTTACAGGGAAATGAATGGATCTTGAGGACATTATGCTAAGTGAGATTAGTCAGTCACAAAAAGTAGGAATCATATGCTTTCCCTAATATGTGAAAGCTAATGTGAAAGGAGTCATAGGAGGAACTCCAGGTGAAGAAGGAGATTCTGTAGAGGAACAAATAAGGAAACCTAACTGTGGGGATGGGAGTAGAGAGAAGGAAACTCTTTAAAGTGCATGATGTAAAGCCGGGCGTGGTGGCGCACGCTTGTAATCCCTGCACTTGGGAGGTGGAGACAGGAGGATCGCACAGGTTTGAAGCCAGCCGCACTGGCATCAGAGACCCTGCTTCAAAAATATAAAATAGGTCTGGGAGTGTAGCCCAGAGGTAGAAGGGCTTCCAGGAACCCCAGTACCACCAAAAAAGAATTAACTGTATAATCTATTAATTCATACTAATTCTCAAGCGTGAGAGGGAGGGACTGGGAGAGAGTTGGGTGGGGACTTGGAGGAGGCTGGCTGGGTGATGTGTGTATTTATGTCTACACAGATTTTTGCCTCATCATGATGTATAAATACAATGCACCAATAAATATTAAAAAATAATAATAAAATGGCCATCCTTCCAAAAGCTATCTACACATTCAAAGCAATCCCTATCAAAATGTCATCCTTCAAAGACCTAAATAAGCCGGGCGTGGTGGCGCACGCTTGTAATCCCCGCGCTTGGGAGGCGGAGACAGGAGGATCGCGCAGGTTCGAAGCCAGCCGTGCTGGCGTAAGAGACCCTGTTTCAAAAATATAAAATAGGTCTGGGAGTGTAGCCCAGAGGAAGAAGGGCTTCCAGGAACCCCAGTACCACCAAAAAAAAAAGACCTAAATAAATCAGTTACAAAATTTATATGGAAAAACAAAACACCCATAACAGCCAAATTCTCAGCCACAAGATCCATGCCAGAGGCATCACAATACCTGACTTCCAATTTTATCACAAAGTGATAGTAATAAAAAGTGCATGGTATTGGCACAAAAATAGACATATAGACTAATGGAATAGAAGACTTAGTATCAAAGCTCCATATCTGTAACCAGTTGGTCTTTGACAAAGGTGCTAAAGACATACACTGGAGAAATGACATCTATTGGGAAAAATGGCTATCCATATGTAGAAAAATGGAATTAAACCTTAATCTCTCACCCCACACAAACGTCAACTCGAGATGGTTCAAAGATCAAGAAATTAGACTAGAAACTTTGAAACTGCTATAAAAGGGTATAGGATCAACATTTCAACATATAGATACAGGTAAAACTTCCCCAGTAAGACTCAGAAAGCTCAGGACGTTGAAACAATAATCAGTGAATGAGATAACATTAAAATAAAAATCTGCACTATAAAGGAAATCATTGATTCTATAGAAAGAGAGGCTACTGAATAGAAGAAGATTTTAACCATCTATTTCAGATATTAGACAAAGATATTACAAAGGTCTAATATTTAGAATACATATAAAGAGCTTAAACATTAAAAAACAAATAACTCAAAAAGTGGGTAACTGAACCGAATAGACTCTTTTCAAAAGAAGAAGTATAAATTGCCAACAAATAAATGAAAAACTGTTCATCATCTTTAGCAATCAGGGAAATGCAAATCAAAACTATGCTGAGATTCCATCTTGCTCCAGTTAGGATGTCAATCATTAAAAACACAAATAATACACTTCCGGGAAGATGGCGACAGAGGAAAGCGGGGCTTACAAGCCCCGCTAACAACCAATCTCTATTACCACAAAATCAGCGCCTTTCATAGCCAGAAAACACCATCAGCAGAGAAACAAAAAATGTAATTACAAGGGACAGAGAAAAAGAGGGCTGGAAAAACGAGACACCAGAAACCAGACCGCAGTGCTGCAGCCGGAGCCGCGGCATGGAGTGGCGGGCGCCATCTTCTTTTGCAGCACCAGGCTCGAGAGAGGAAAAGAACTCATAACGGAGCTCAGAGCCAAAGAGGAGATATGCTGGCCTCATGCCCGAGGACGCGGCAGCAGTGCCTTACTGCCGGCGGCAGTGGCGAATTCACCAGACAGCTCTAGACCAACGCACTAAACAGCCCACCAGGCTCCAGAGAGGAGTGGTGGACAGCAAGCCGAGGTGAGCCGCTGTGGAACAGCCGGGCGGGATTCGGCAGATTTTTTGGCGTAGTGAGCATCTAAAGCTCCCAGGGGCTGGGCTCAGCACACCTTGCAGGGACTCAGAGCGGAGCTCAAAACCAGAGAAGAAATATGCCAGCCTCACGGCCGAGGGCATAACAGCAGCGCCATATTGCCACCGGCGGCAGCAGCAGCGAATTGATTGAGTCCACTACAGTTACATCTGCGCACTCAACAACAGTGAGTCAAATTGCGGGCCACAGAGGAGAAATCCCAGTACTGACTCCCAGGGACTTGACCCAGTGAGGGAGTGGCGGTAGCAGAGATATCACACCATAGGAGAACACCCAACCTGGAACCCCCCATGGTCTAAAGCAGCCTCAATTGACTCCCTGGGTCTGAGACTCTGCGATACAACCCAGTAAAGGAGTAGTGGGCACCGAGATACCACAGACTCGAGATCCAGAGCACCTTAAGTGAAGTCATAGTGACCCAAGGGAAGAACCCAGAGAAGGCACAAACTTTCGAAATCCTGGGAAAGAGGAATAACAATGGAGCAATGAATGCCCACAACCCCACAACATCAGAACCCGATAAAACAGAAATTCAGAGATTTCTAGAAGATCAAATCAGGAAAATAACTGTAGAAATAATAAAGGTGTTTTGAAAAGAATTCAGAGAGAGTCAAAAAGAGATAAAGGATGCAATTAATGAAGTAAAGGCCTCAATTCAAAGTACAAACAACTGACTAGACCACATGGAGAATAGAATCTTGATCTTAGAAGAAAATCATTCAAAAAATGAACGCATAGTTTCTAATTTAGGAAAAAAAGTCTGACAGTAGGAATCTGACATTGAAGAAATATGGGCCCATTTTAAGAGAGCTAACCTAAGAATAATTGGAATAGAAGAGGGAAAAGAAGGCGAAACCAAAGGGATAAGTAATATCTTCAAAGAAATAATAGCAGAAAATTTTCCAAACATAGAGCAAGAGGTCAATACACAGGTCCAGGAAACTTATAGAACTCCCTTTAGACAGGATCCAATAAGAGGTTCCCCACGCCACATAATTGTCAAAATGACCAATGTGGAAGCCAAGCAGAGAATTTTAAAGGCAACAAAAACAAAGGGCCAAGTGACATTCAGAGGCAAACCAATTAGAATCACTCCAGACTTCCCAAACCAAGTCATGAGAGCCAGAAGGGCTTGGAGTAACATATTCCAAACTCTGAAAGAAAACAACTTCCAGCCAAAAATTTCCTACCCAGCAAAACTTTCGATCAAATTAAATGGGGAAATAAGAAACTTCCACAAAACAGAAACTGAAGGAATTTATGTCTTCAAAACCAGCGCTAGAGAAAATACTCAAAGAGATTAACTACAAAGAAGAAATAGGTAATTCACACCAGAACCAGAGAAATAAGATTTTCCATCCAACAGACAACTAAGATGGGTTATCTGTGGAGATTCATTATTTATGTTAGTCTTTTACCTATCTCTAAATTGTATTATTTGCTTTTATTGTTGCTAATTTTTAGGATTTCTATTTGGAATATTAATATACCTTCAGATATAGCATTTGGAAATATTTTATCCCATTCTATCAGTAATTTTTAACTCGGTTTACATTGTCTTTGGATATACAATATGCTTTTATTTTTTAGGGAGTTTGTTTACCCTTTTGTTGCCTGTGCCATTGAAATCATATCCAAGATATCACTGCCAATTTCAATGTTGCAAGGTTTTATGACCCAGATTTTCTTCTAAAAGTTTATAGTCTTAAGATTTATATTTAGGTCTTTTATATATTTTGAGTTAATATTTGTATATGATGTTAGGTAAGGGTCCGATTTTATTCTTTTCCATGTAATTATTATTTTTCAACAATATTTAGTTAAAAGATAATTATTTCCTCCACCAAATGTTCGTGGAAACCTTGTCAAAAATAAGTTGACAATATAGGGAAGAATTTAGCTCTAGGCTTTTATTTAACTCCAATGGTTTATATATTTGCCTTTAGAACAGTACTACACTGTTTCAATTATTGTAGCTTTATATGGTTTGAAATAAAAAAATTATACATCTTCTAGCTTTGTTATTTTTCGAGATCATTTTGGGTACTAGAGTCCATATTACATATTAGGATAGATTTTTTGTGAAAAATAAATAAATAAATATATGATAGTTTCACCTTAAAAAAGAAAAAGAAAGAAATATTCTCTAGTAAGAAAGAAAGCAAAAAGAAATATTGAAATTTTATCCTTAAGTCATCAAAGCTTGGTATCAGACAAATGAAACTGTTATGTGAGATTATCAACGTTAATATTGGATAAATTGTTATAATACTAGATGTCAACCACTAAGCCAAGCATGGGAAGGACGGATGGGGAGGGAACGGGGTGGGGATCGGGTAGGGGCTAACTGGGCGATGTGTGCATGTATGTCTACAAAAGTATTATTTTTATCCCATTATGATGTATGAATACAGTGAACCAATAAAATAAAATTAAAAAACACAAATAATAAATGCTGGGAAGGGTGTGGAGAGATAGGAACACTATTACACTCTTGGTGGGACTGCAAACTAGGACAGCTGCTTTGAAAATCAGTGTGGAGATTTATCAGGATATAAGGACAAGAACTAACATAAGACCTAACAATAGTGCTCCTGGGCTCTTCCCAAAGGAAATGAAATCAGAATATCATAAATACTTGCATATTCATGACCATAGCAGTAAAATTTGCAATAGCCAAATTATTGAATCAGCCTATGTCTCTATCAACAAATGAATGAATCATGAATGGAAAGAATGACTATCCAGTATTATCCAGTGAATCAGGACTTGAAATGGGAATAGAAAATGAATGGCCAGCTGAGAGTTTTAAGCTGGGCAGTGGCATGACTTAAATTTACATTTTATAAAGCTTTCTTAGGGGTAGAGTGAAAAATATATCCAAGCTGGTCTTTAAGGAGGTTGGGATTCTATAAACTAACTGAAAGACAAGGGGATATTAAACACAAGTGTCTGTGGGATTAGACACAAGTGGCCTAATATGTGACATATTTAGACAAAGGTATAATTTATAGAATTTGGTGGTATAATTTATAGAATTTGATGGAAGAAGAGAAACTAACTTAAGAAAATGCCTTTTTTTGACATCGGGAAGCTGGAAAGCTCATTAGACCTTCCCCAAGATGGTGGATGTTCGGGAGAAACAAGTGTGGGCTTGGGGACTGAGTTTACTGAGCTGAACTTGTATGCTGGGTTTGCAGCACCTCAGAGACATCTATGTAGATATATGTGAGCTTGACTGAAAGGTTGGATTGTTCATATACAGGAGATTTGTGAATCTTTGGAAAAGAGAAGTAACCATTGAAGCCATCAGAATGGGCAAGCTCACTGAGAAAATGTTGGTCCAGCAAGAAATCTCTCCTCAGCTCCACAACAACTGTCATGTGGCCACAGGCCTGAGTGAGGGAAAGGGATTCCAGTCCTAAAGAGGAAAATTTGTAACAGCATTTCCTAAAGTGAAGTTATGCTGAAAAAATTGTTCCTGAGTGAAACACACACACACACACACACACACACACACACACACACGCACCTCCATGATTAAAGTTAAATAGGTCTGGGAAATATGCATATTATATTCCCTGCTTAGAGAATGCCAAGAACTGCAATCTCTTTAGGAAAGAAACATTTCATTTTTGTTTAACTCAGTTTCCCTAGGGAGCCCTCACTGTAGATTATTTCAGAATCTCAGTCACAGGGTGAAGGCAGAGGAAGAGAGCTAGCTTTCCACAGACATGCCTCCAAGTCAAGCCTGGGGAGAGTGTCATCCATCCATTCATTTATCAGATGATGAAATTGGTCCTTGATTATTGGTTTCCAGTTTCACAACTGGCTAGTTCTTACATTGGGTTGTTGCCATCTTCCTTGACCCTTTCAATTTAATAACTCTGGTAAGGGGCACAAAGTGAATATTTGAAACGTTTTTCATAATGTACTGGTTATAGTATTTCCCAAACAGCATTCTCTGTAACCTTGGGTTGAAGTTCTAGCTTTGTAATTTCTTAGTTGCCTAATCTTAGGCAGGTCATCTAATCTCTTGAGATTCTCATCTCATCTATAAGTGAGGAGCTAATGGCAACTAGTCATATTACTGATAGATGTTATTACTAATAAACTGAGGCTTAGAGATTGAGATTTGCTGAAGATCTCACAGCTAGCAGAGATAAAACTGGGATGGAAACCAGGTACTAGGGTGCTCTGAATTCAGGAGCTCTTAATCTAGTGCTTCCTATACTAAGCAAATCACTTCTATTTTAGATCGTAATTTGGGGACTGCCTCTGTCAACATTCTCACATAAACACAATGTCACTTTTGAGAGAGATAAAAGTAGTGCCTCATTAAATTGGAGCCTAACGCCAGCCAAAAGCCAGATGGAGAGAGTGTGGGGAGACAACAGAGTATCTTCAGAGAGACATTTCAAAGTCTCAATCCTAGAAAACTTTTTTTTGCAGTACTGGGGATAGAGGCCAGAGGAATTCCACCCCTAACCCAACACCCCCAGCCCTGTTTTTATTCTTTATTTTGAAACAAGTTCTCACTGAGTTTCAAAGGGCCTCACTAAGTAGCTAAGGCTGTCCTCAAACCATGATCCTCCTGTCTAAGCCTCCCTATACTGGGATTATAAGCATGCACCACCACAACCAGCTCTAGAAAACTTTAAAAAAAATATTGGTTCTTGTGTTTTCCTCCAGTCTCAGTCTCCCTGACTTGGAAACTGGTGTGGGTATGGGAATATTTATTCTTGAGCAGATCCACAGGCAATTCTGAGGTGACACCTTGATTAGCAAATATTGTTCTTTCTAAACAAAAGTCTTTCAAATCACCACTCAAATCATGTTAGAACCCACTAGGACTCAGATTAGTTCCTGAACCAACTTGTTCTTCAGATTTTTCCTTTGTTTCACAGAAACCAGTTTAGAGTTGGCTGTGGCAGGCTTCTAAAAGAAGTGACTGGGGTAGGGTTGAACCTCTGAGGTTAAGAGGGTGGACTCAGCCTCACTTCCTCCTTTTTCTTATCTGGGCTTCCTGTCGTCACAACCCAATCGTATTTTTTCTCCCTTCACTTCTCCTTTTACACAAATAGCCTCAGACATCTGCGTTAGCAGCCTTGTCGTGGCCACCTCAAGATAATCACCAAATTCAGAATAAAGGACTGAGACACAGTACAAAAGGTAAGATTGATGACTTTTTAACTGGTTTGAGATCAAAGCCCTGAACCATTTTTATGTGTGGTAGATACAGTCTTAGGAATCTTTGTACATCTCTCTAGTAACTTTAAATTTTTCTGTTAAACAAACAGCGCTGAAACTAATATATATATATTCAGTAATATCCTAGTAATGCCCCCAAAGTCAATCAGGCCAGAAATAATTTGAGTTAATTATATTCCACTATAAGATGTATCTTTGGCCTGGGCATTCACAAGTTTAAATTGCTACAGAACTTAAATTACTTATTCTGTGTGGTAATTTCTGAAGCTTGGGGTTTTCTGTTTTAGAGGAAGTTGGAGAGATTTCTTATGTGCTTTGGTCTTTAGAAAATTGGTTTTGTGATTTTAAAGCCAAGAAATAACTCACAGCCAAAAACATTTAGAATGGAAGCTAGCCAAGTTCAGTGGTCTACTCCTGTAACCTAGTACATGGGAGTTTGAGACAGGGGGCTCATGGGTTCAAGAACAGCTCCAGCAATGGGGGATCTCCCTAGGTTCTCAGCAACTTAGTGTGACCCTGTTTCACATTAAAAAATAAAAAATGGCCTGTGTGGTGGTGCACACTTGTAATCCCAGTACTTGGGAGACTGAGACAGGAGGACTCAGGTTGAAGGACAACCTCAGTTACTTAGTGAGGCTCTCTGCAACTTAGTAAGACCTTATCTCAGAAATAAAGAATAAAAATAGGGCTGGGGGTGTAGCTCAGAGGTAGAATGCCCCTGGGTTCCATTCCCAGTACTGCAAGTTAATTAATTAATTAATTAATTAAAATAAAATAAAAAGGGCTAAGGTTGTATCTCAGAGATAAAATGCCCCTGGATTCAATCCCCAGAACAAAAAAAATATGGAGGAGGAAGAGGAGAAGGCGGAGGAGGGAGAGGAGGGGAAGGAGGAGGAGGAAGAGGAGAAAAGAACAAAATAATAGAAAAGAAGAGCAGCTGGGAGATATGTATTTGTTTCCATTTGAGAAAATTTCTAAAGTAAAGTTAGTGAGTTCAAATGTGATTCCTCAGAGCCACTAAGTAGAAGATTGTTTAAATACTGTAACACAGAAGATGCTTGCTCATTAACTTTATGTTAACATGTGAAGGCTAGTTTGTTTGCTTCCAAAAGCAGAAGACATTACGATCTACAGGGCTTGCCAAATTACCTTATCCTTGGTGAATATTGATTAAATATAATATGAAATACACTATGAAAGGCAACCCACAAAACATGTTATAGCAGTAATTTCCAACTCATGTACCATAAATAATGAGATTGCAAAGACTCATCAAAGTGATGGCTAAGCTTTGGTCCACGCTTTCTGTGACTACCATCATGGTTGTTCATCACCACAGGAAACTCAAATTTAATCTTTCCTTCTTTTAAGACCTGTGAGAATCTCATTTGACAGTGCCTGGAGGAGAAAAGGGAAATGCCCCTGTATTAATAGTAACTTGCCTAAAAATAAGGGCAGGGATATGGTAGAAGACTCTCAATTCCCCAAGACCAGACTTTGGAATTAATTCACTTAATGACCAGGGATTGGGCACCTCCTGGGGCTAAGGACTGTAATTTAAACAGTACTTGTAGGAAGGAGAAGGAATGAGGTAGAAGGGGGATAGTGGTTCACCTACAGTTCTTTCCTCAAGGAACTCCCATGGGAGATAAGACATAGCATACTGTACAAGGACTTTGGAAGAAGGTACGCCAAAGAAGATCCTGAGCTGCTGGATTAACTAAGTTTTGCTTTCTCAACCTGGAGGGGAATCTGCACTGTTTTGTAACTGTGGTTGAATGAGAGCAGACGTTGAACTGAAACATGATTTCCTGTGATGTTTCCTGTGTGGGTCAGTTAAGAGTATTTGCTTTTTTTTTTTAAATTAAAGGACTCTGTACTTTTATATGCACAGAAAATGATTCAAAGCCCATCTATCCACAGTTACAATTACTGTCACTTGAATAGCCTCACCTTTATCCACTGACAAGAGATAAAAAGAAAAAGAAAAATTCCGCCAGTCTTTACTTTCTTAAGCCCTCTCGTCAATCTCTGACTATCCAGAGCCCTTCAGACTCCTGTTCTTCTTACCTACTCTTCCCATCTGCAACATACCAGTGGTCAGGCATTGTGCTCCGTGCTAGAGACACAGGGATAACTGATGTGGTTATCAACTCAAAGAGCACACCAAAGGTGACAAACACAAAAATATAAAAATAAACACAATGTTCTTTTTTCTAGAAGGGAGAAAAAATGTGAACAAAATGTAGGAGATGTTTAAAAATGTGCCAAAGACTTTCTGGGAAAGGAGGTCTTCTTGGCCTACCTTCCAAAGAAGAAGGGTTTGCTATGGATACTGAAGATATTGGCATTAAAGACAAAGGGCACCATGTATGCCAAATCAGAGAAGTATGACCTTCCTCCCTGGCATGTTAGAAATGAATTAAGCAACAGAGACTGCAAAAAAAAAAAAAAAAGTCAGAGGACCACAGGAAGTGCAAAGACCTTTCTCCTACTTAGCACTTGAAAATGGGTGGCATGACCACGAACAGATGGGTCCTGAGATAGCCATGGGCAGATCTATGTCCAAGACATGCACATGACAGTATTGGTGGGATGTGGCTTGAATGAAGGTGTGAAGGTGAAGAAGCAGGTTTCTTCCTATTCAATCTCAATTCTCTTCCTAGACCAAAAGGAACCATATTATATTTGTGATGTTACAGCCATTTTATTTCAGTTTCTGTTCCAGGAACTATTTGGCTGATTTAGTTACAGTGGTTTGATTTGTGTTCCTAGATTAGTTAGATCACAGCCATTTATACCCAGCAAGCATCTACTTTATGTAGACAGCTCTAAGCTGTATAGACTAGGCATTGTCCCTCAGAAAGCTCTCATAACTGGCTGCCACTGCACCTTCAAAAAGCTGAAAAACAGTAAGCCAGAAAAACCAGGTAGTTGTGAAGAGCTAGTCTCTGGAGTGCCTGCAGAGCAAGGGAGGGGATGATTGCAGGTGGAAGTTGGACTCTCAGTTTGAAAAGGTTGTACAGAAGTAAATTTAGGGAAAGAGGAAAATATGAATTTTTAAATCCAGTGGATGAGCACTCAGAGAGAAGGCCACAGATCTCTATGATTGGAATGTAAAGGTGGGTCCCCTCTTCTCATTACCCATTTTACAACCACATGGTAGAGCTCCTATCAAAATAGTAACCTCAGTATATGATAGCATTGTTGTAAAAGACAAGACATCATATTCCCAAATTCAGAACTGACCTACCAGTTCTTTTCTAAGGGTGGCTCTGAGCTATATAATAGATTTTAAAGAACAAAATAAATCAGGAGCCATGTAAATGATTATAGAACTGTGGTATCTTGTGAAATGGCTACAGGTATTTTCTGTACTAGGTACCCAGGCACTGAGGTATCTCATTTGTCCCTCATAACCACCTACTAGGTAGGTGTTATTATCTGCATTTAAAGACAAGGATGCTATAAAAATGTCAGATGGTTTAAGTAAGTTGTCCAAAGCCATAGTTCTGGTAATTTTCATGGCCAGAACTCAAATCTAGATATGCCTGATTCCAGAGCTAAGGTTCATCCATAGAATACTATGGTCTTTGAACTGTTAATAAGTAATCTTCACCATATAAGTTATGGTGCTTTTATTAAATATTCCCCGGACCAGGAAGCAACTACAGGGCAGTAATTACCTGCAAAAGGTAGCATCTGGCCCTGCCCTAACCCAGCTGCAAAACAGCGACTGGGCCAAACCTCAGTGTTTTGATGAAGTCTAACCTGGGCTGAGAGGCAGGAGCAAGTCCTCCTGTGTCTGTGAAGCATGGCCCATATCCCTGCCCACCCTATGTGGGTGAGCAGCAATTCCAGAGGCCCCACCCAGATGTGAAGCCCATCACATAGTCCTGCCCCGCTGCGAATTCAAAAGAGTTCTGTGCAGCCAGGGGAGACAATATGCAATCTTGCCCAATATTATTGCAAGGCCCATACAGCAACCCCACCTAACAGCAGAGTCCAGCTGTTGATCTCAACAAACTACGGAGCACAGCCAGCAATACCATTCAACCTCAGAGCACAGAAAGTGGTCTAGTTCCACTAGAAAAATCTTATTCTAACATCTGATAGATTAAGTGAAAAAATTCCATCACCACCAAAGAACACCTGCAAAGGCTGGAGGAGGTGGCAATCTACTTAACTACACAGCAATCAATGTCAAAAAACAAGGACTATGAATAAGTTATTTTCAGTATGAGAATAGAGTTGTAGTTATAAAATATGCTTTTCTCTTAGAGACCACAATATATATTAGCATATAAGTTTCTCAAAAGTCATTCATTTAAAAAATACCCTTGTTTTATGTAACATTTTTACTTAATCTCATTTACTACCAAAATTATTTGACCATGTGTTCTTCTCACTTCCTGTTGCCTTGCTTGTTTCTGTTTTAATTTTTTATTTTTATTTTTTTGAGAAGCACTGAACAGCCTATAAACATGATGGTCTAGGTAAAAACAAAGCTGCCTCCTGTAGCTCCAGATTGGCCTCTGAATTGGGTCAGACAAGGATAGTGCTCAAGAACACATAGAAGCTCTTGAAGTTTCTATTTATTCTTAGCTGCTGCTAAATTTGATTAAATTCTGGACTAGATTAGATGGTAGTGCAAGTACAGGTCAGAGAAAAGAGAGCTGGAACTAGAAATTCACAAGAACATTTATCAGTCCAAAGTCTTTGCTCGTAGAAAACTAAAGGATAACGTTCATCCCTGGCCTCCATGTTGGGCCCTCAGAGGTGTCTACAGCTATGTGCAGTTTGGTCAGGGAGGTTTCCTGGAAACTGACATTGGGGACTTTCTGCACAGAATCATGAGTCATAGGATTAGGAAAGGTAGATTTTAGCTGTGAGTGGGGTTTCATTTCCTTTGAAAAGTTATTGGAAGGAGTGGGAGGCTCAATAACCAGTAAATAATAGCGACAAAATGGCAGGGCTAATGAAGTAGCATTCTTTCTGGGTTTATGTGAAAATGGGGACCATTTTTGGATTGGTAAAAGTAGTTATCTTTACCAATAGGATACTTTCTCTTTCAATTTGGCATTAGTCTGAGTAAGTGGAAAATCAGGAAGGAAAGAACAGGTTCTTTTTTGTTTTTTGAAGAACAGAACCAGTAGGGATATCCTCAGGTTTGTGGGCACCTTGCTAGTTGGAGCTCTGAGCAAAAATGTGGTTTTATAGGCCTGAAGCAGCTGTCACAGGATCCTGGGGATGATGTTACTCTAGGAGGAATGAAGCAACTGTACTAGGATGCTGGGAATGGTGTGACTGTAGGAGGCATATAGACCAGTCTCTTTTTGTTATTGATGAGTAAGCTATTTGCCTATGTTTAAGGCATCAGTCTAAGAATTTAATGAAAAAATCAAGCTCAAAGCTCCTGACTGCAATATTATGTTTATTCCACAACATGATATTATTTGGAGTTAATGAACCAAGGTTAGTTATTTATTCATTCAACTGTCTTATTATTGTGTAATGAAATATTATACTTGGATTAAAAGATAAACAGAGTTACTCCTACCTTCAAGGAGCTCACATTCTAGTGATGGAAGAGATACTTGTAAGCCAAAGCAATCAGCACAATGACAGAGCTGCACAGGATTTACAGGCACTTCTTGGTGGCAATGAGGGTTGGATGTGAAGAATTATACATAGAGAAATTGCCATGGAAAAGTGATGCTAGAGCTGAGTCATCTGGAAGAGCAATAAGTAACCAGACTGAGAGGTCAGGAGGAGAGAAAAGTGCAAATGTCAGCATGAGCAAGGGTTAGGAAGGAGATACTGCAACAAATATTTTAAGGTCACTTGGTAAATTTTAAAATATATATAAGCAGAGAATATTGCTGTGTGTTTGAAGCCATGGATGGCCAGGAGTTAATTAGGAAGGGACTTTTGATATATGTTATATACATCTGCATGAATCTATCACCTTAGACAAGACAATGAACATACTTCTCATTCTTAAGAAATTCTGTATGACCTTTTAAAATCCCTTTCACCTACCTTTTTCTACTTTCTCTCTCCTTACCTTGTACACTCCCATCTGGGAAATCATTGATCTACTTTTTCTGGGTGATGACTAGTTCTTTCCTAAAATTGTTATATAGCTGGAATCAAAAAATAAATACTTTTATGTCTAGTTTTTTTACTTACCATAATTATTTTGAGATTTGCCCATTCTGTAGTGAGTTATCAATAAATGGTTCATTCAATTTTATTGCTGAGTAGAATTCCATTGTGTAGTTATACCACAGTTCATCTGTTGGTGGACATTTGAGTTGGTTTCCATTTTTTACTTTTACAAATGATGGTGCTATGAACATTCCTGTACAAATCTTTATTTGAACATATACTTTCATTTCTCTTGAGTAAAAACCTATGTCTGTCAACATTCTCATTTATATTACTCAAGGCAACTGACCACAAAACTTACAGTAAGAAAGATTCATTTGCTCACAGATTTTTTGAAGATTCTGAGTTCAGTTCATATGAAGCCAATATCTGTGCATCTAAGATCATGGCATACCAAAATAGAGAGAGGGAGAAAGCAAAGCTCTGTTCTCACATTATGGAGGTGTTGAAGGAGAGAGAGATAGAGAGGATTTAAAAACACAAGCACAATACCTAAGACTACACCCCACAGACTCACCCTCTTTAGTCACACACAACCAGCCTAGGTTTCCTACTAATGAGATTACAACTCTCATGGCATAGCTATATCAACTTCAAGCTTGTATTTTGAATACATAAAAAACCTATAAACTCAAAGCTCAATGGTAAGAAAATAAACAACCAATTTTAAATGATCAAAATATCTGAGAAGCACTTCACCAAAGAAACCATATGGGTGGAAAATAAGCAAATGAGTAAATTTTTCTACCACACTAGTCATTAGGGAAATGCAAACTAAAACCGCCATGACATACTAGTATCTATCCCCTATAATGAATAAAATAGTTTTTAAAAACTAACCAGTGTTGGTCAAGATATGGTGGAACTGAAACTCTCATATACTATTGCTGGATAGGTAAAATGATATACTCACATCAAAAAAAGTTTACTAGTCTTGCAGGCAGTTAAACATAGACATATATAATCCAGCCATTATATTCACATGTTATTATGGCCAGGTATGGAATATCCCCTAAAGAGCTCAGAGTTGATATAGTTAAATCATGAGGAGTGTAAGCTCAGTTTTGAAGAAATCTAATTTATCATTATTTGTGGATCAATTATTAGTATCTTAGCTAAGAATGGCTAATCAACATTGCAAAGATTTTTTCTTATATTTTTGAAGTATCATAGTTTCAGACTTTACATTAATATATGAGATCCATTTTTAGATACTTTTTGATGTAATGAAAGACTATATGGCAAATCTTTTTTTTTGAATATTGATATCCAGTTGTTTCAGTGTTGTTTGTTGACAAGACCATTCTTCATTCTCTAATATATTGACTTCAAATCTTTGGTAAAAGTAGTTGTTCATACATGTCTGAATTTTCTATTCTGTTCCACTGATTATTTGTTTACCTTTTTTAGCATCTAAATTATTTATTAACATATTATTTAAAGATAATTACAAATATTATTAGCCCAAGCTTCCAAGAAAATTAAATGGAAACAAAGCTAGCTGCATTTATTTCTCATTTGTGTACATCTAAGCCACAAGAAGAATTGGTGTCTTTCCTTTTTTAAATTTTTATTGGTGCATTTTATTTATACATCATGATGACACAAAAACTTGTGTAGACATAAATGAACATATCACTCAGACAGCCCCCTCACAATCCTCACCCCACTGCCTCCCCATCCCTCCCTCTCATGCTTGGCTTAATGGTTAACTATGATATGAATTAGTACATTGTGCACTTTAGAGTTTTCTTCTCCCTTCCTCCCATCGCCACAGTTACATTGCCTTATTTGCTCCTTTTTATGATCTCCTTTTTGCCTGGAGTTCTTCCTATGACCCCTTTCACCTTAGCTTTCATATATTAGCTCTTCATATATATATTTCTTACTTTTTGTGATGGATACCCAGAAGTGGTATTGCTGGATCAAATGGTAGATTTATTCCTATTTTTCTAAGGATTCTTCACACTGTTTTCCAAAATGGTTGCACTAATTTGCAATCCCACCAACAATGTTTTAGAGTTCCCACTTTTCCACATCCTCGCCAGCATTTGTTGTTGTTTGTGTTTTGAATGATTACCATTCTAGTTGGAGTTAGGTGAAATCTCAGGGTAGTTTTGACTTGCATCTCTCTGATTGCCAGTGATTTTGAGCTTTTTTTTTTCATGTAATTATTGGCTATTTGCATTTCTTTTTTTCATGAAGTGTCTATTTAGTTTGCTTGCCCATTTTGTTATTGGATGCTTTGTTTTCTTAGTGTTGAGTTTCTTGAGTTCTCTGTATATTCTAGATATTAGTCCTCTATCAGTGGATTAGGTGACAAAAATCTTCTCCCATTCTGTTGGCTCTCGATTGAGGTTCTTGATAGGTTCCTTTGCTTAACAGAAGCTCTCCAGTTTCATGCAATCCCACGTATTGATTTGCCTTTTAATTTGTTGTGCCTTTGGGGTCTTGTTGAGAAGGTGTTTATCTGTGCCTATGTGTTACAGTGTTAGACCTATGCCCTCTTCAAGGAGCTTCAAGGTCTCTGGTTTGATTTCCAAGTCTTTGATCCATCTTAAATTGACTTCTTACAGGGTAAGAAAGTGGTATTAATTTCCTATTTTCTGCATATGGTTAACCAGTTTTGCCAACACCATTTGTTAAAGAGGCTATCTTTCTTCAAAGTATTTTTTGGCCCCTTTGTCAAAAATCAATTGGCTGAAAGTGTGTGGACTTGTTTCTGGGTCTTCTATTCTGCTCCACTGGTCTATGTATCTGTTTTTGTGCGAGTACCATGCTGTTTTTATTACAATGGCTTTGTAGTATAGTTTAAAGTCAGGTGTTGTGATTCCTCCTGCATGGTTTTTGTTGCTGAGAACTACCTTGGTTATTCTGGGCTTTTTGTTATTCCAGATAAATTTAAGGACTGATTTTTCTATGTCTGTGAGGAATTATCTTGGTAGTATAATGGGCATTGCATTAAATCTGCAGATCACTTTTGGAAGGATGGCCATTTTAATGATACTTATTATGTGAATCCATGAACATGGAAGATCCTTTCATCTTCGAAGATCTTCGATTTCTTTTTTCGGTATTTTATAATTTTCTTTGTAGAGATCTTTTACCTCCTAAGTTAGGAGGTAAGTAAATACTTATTTCTAAATATTTTACTTTTTGTGGAAGATCCTGAGTGGAAGTGTTTTCTGAATTTCTTTTTCAGTGGATTTATGGTTGGTGTACAGGAAATCTTATGATTTTTTAAGATTGATTTTGTATCTGTATACTTTGCTGAATTTGTTGATCAGTTCTATAAGCCTTTTGGTTGAGTTTGTTGAGTTTTCTTTCTTTTTTATTTTTCTTTTTTATTATTTGCGGGTCTGGGGATGAAACCCAGGGGCATTCAACCTCCGAGCTACACCCCCTACCCTGTTTTTTATTATTTATTTTGAAACCAGGTCTCACTGAGTTGCAGAGGGCCTCACTAAGTAGCTGAAGCAGTCCACAAACCACAATCCTCCAGGTCTCAGCCTCCCAAATGCTGGGATTACAAGCATGTGCCACCATGCCTGGCTGAGTTTGTTGAGTTTGCTAAATATAGTATCATGTCATCTACAAATAGTGAAAGTTTGAGTTCTTCTTTTCCTATTTGTATTCCTCTGATTTCCTTTTCTTACCTTATTGTTCTGGCTAGAGTCTCTAGTACTATATTGAAGAGAAGTGGTGATAATGGACATCCTTGTCTCATTCCTGTTTTTAGGGGGAATTCTTGAAGTTTTTCCCCATTTAATATGATATTGGCAGTGGGCTTATTGTAGATTGCCTTAATAGTGTTGAGATAAGTTCTTTCTATTCCAATTCTCTGCAGTGTTTTTATCATAAATGGATGTTGAATTTTATCAAATGCTTTTTCATCATCTATTAAAATGATCGTGTGATTATTGTCCTTGCTTCTGTTTATATGGTGAATTACATGGATTTGTTTTTGTATGTTGAACCAGTCTTGCATCCCTGGGATGAAACCTACCTGGTCATTGTGTATGATTTTCTTGATGTGGTTTTGAATGCGTGTTCCTAGTATTTTGTTTAATAGTTTTACATTCAAGTTCATCAGAGATATAGGCCTGTAGTTTTCCTTCCTTTAATTGTCTGTATTCGGTTTGGGTATTAGTGTAATGTTGGCTTCATAGATTGTATTTCAGAGTGTCCCGGTTTTTTCTGTTTCATGAAATAGTTTGAGTAGTATTGGGGTTAGCTCTTCTATAAAGGTTTTATAGAATTCACTTGGGAAACCATCTGGTACTGGGCTTTTCTCTGATGGTAGGCTCTTTATTGCTGTTTCAATCTCTTTGATTGTTATTGGTTGGTTTAAGTGTTCTATATCTTCTTGACTCAGTTTAGGAAGGTTGCAATTATCTAGGAAGTTGTTGATTTTCTCCAGATTTTCCATTTTGTTGGAGTATAATTCTTCAAAGTAGTTTCTGATAATCCTCTGGATTTCTAAACTCTCAGTAGTAATTTCTCATTTTTCATCCCTTATCTTCTTAACTTAGGTTGATTCTCCCTTTTTTAACTTAGGTTGGCTAGTGGTTTATCTATCCTGTTAATTTTTTCAAGAAACCAGCTTTTGGTTTTGTTGATTTTCTGTATTTTTTAATTCTCTATTTCATTAATTTTTGCTCTAATTTTTATAACTTTCTGTCTTCCTTTGGCTTGGGGGTTCAATTGTTCCTTCTTTTCAAGGGCTTTGAGGTGTGTTGTTAGATTATTTATTTGAAGATTTTCTGTTTTTTTTTTTTTATGTGAGCACTCAGTGCTATTTATTTTCCTCTTAATACTGCCTTCAATGTGTCCCAGAGGTTTTGATATGTTGTATCTTTACTTTCATTTGTTTCTAGAAATTTCTTGATTTCACCTTTCATGTCTTCTATGACTGATTCTTCATTCAGAAGTGTGGTGTTCAGTCTCCACGTGTTTATGTTTTTCTCTGGGTCTTCTATAGTTGATTTCTAGTTTCATTCCATTATAATCTGAAATGACACAGGGAAGTATGTAACATTTTTGAAATTTGCTAGTGCTCATTTTGTGTCCCAGGATGTGATCTGTTTTGGAGAAGGTTCCATGAGCAGCTGAGAAAAATGTAAACTCCGCTGTAGTTGGGTGAAATATTCTATATGTGTCCAACAGGTCCATTTGGTTAATGGTGTTCTTTAGTTCTGAGGCATCTTTACTGACTTTTTGTCTGGAAGATCGGTCTAGTGTTGTGAGAGGTGTGTTGAAGTCTCCCCGTATTATTGTATTATGATTTATGTGTGACTTCATGTCACAAAGAGTTTGATTTATGAAAGTACCTGCATCTATGTTTGGGGCATAGATGTTGATTATTGTTATTTCCTCCTGCTGGATTACCCCTTTTACCAGTAAAATATGACCTTCTTTGTCTCTTCTAATAAGTTTGGGTTTGAAGTCTAGCTTGTATGATATCATAGTTGCTACTCCTGCTTGTCTTCAAGTACAATTAGCATGGATTACCTTGCTCCAGCCCTTTACCTTGAGTTTGTTCCTATCTTTACTTGTAAGGTGTGTTTCTTGTAAACAGCAGATAGATGAATTCTGGTTTTTAATCCATTTTGCCACCTTTGTCTTTTTATTGGGAAGTTGAGGCCATTTACATTTAACGTTGTTATAGAGAGATAATTTTTAATTCCTAAGATGTTAATATATTATTTCTGTTCAAGATATTGTTTATTCTTCTTTGCTTAGTTGTCTACTGGATGGGAAATCTTGTTTCTTTGGTTCTGTTGTATATTACATATTTCTTTGCAGTTAATCTCCTTGAGTATTTTCTCTAGCGCTGGTTTTGAAGACATAAATTCCTTCAGTTTCTGTTTGTCGTGGAAGCTTCTTATTTCCCCATCTAATTTGATAGATAGTTTTTCTGGGTAGGAAGTTTTTGGCTAGAAGTTGTTTTCTTTCAGAGTTTGGAATATGTTACTCTAAGCCCTTCTGGCTCTCATGACTTGGTTTGGGAAGTCTGGAGTGATTCTAATTGGTTTGCCTCTGAATGTCACTTGGCCCTTTGTTTTTGTTGCCTTTAAGATTCTCTGCTTGGCGTCCACATTGGTCATTTTGACAATTATGTGGCGTGGGGATCCTCTTCTCTGATCCTGTCTAAAGGGAGTTCTATAAGTTTCCTGGACCTGTGTATGGACCTCTTGCTCTATGTTTGGAAAGTTTTCTGCTATCACTTTCTTGAAGAGATTTTTGATCCCTTTGGTTTCACCTTCTTTTCCCTCCTCTATTCCAATTATTCTTAGGTTAGCTCTCTTAAAATGGGCCCATATTTATTCAATGTCAATTTCCTGTTGCTGGATTTTTTTTTCTAAATTAGAGACTATGCGTTCATTTTTGGAGTGATCACCTTCTAGGAGTGAGATTTTATTCTCCGTGTGGTCTAATCTGTTGTTTATACTTTGAATTGAGGCCTTTACTTCAATGATTGCATCCTTTATCTCTTTTTTACTGTCTGAATTCTTTTCGAAAGTCCTCTATTATTTCTACAGTTATTTTCCTGATTTGATCATTTAGAGATCTTTGAATTTCTGTGTTATCGGGTTCTGATGTTGTGGGGTTGTGGGCATTCATTGCTCCATTGTTATTCCTCTTTCCCATGATTTCGAAAGTTTGTGCCTTCTCTGGGTTCTTCCCTTGGGTCACTATGATTTCACTTAAGGTGCTCTGGATATCGAGTCTGTGGTATCTCAGTCACCACTACTTCTTTACTGGGTTGTATCGCAAAGTATTAGACCCAGGGAGTCAATCAAGGCTGCTTCAGACCATGGGGGTGCCAGGCTGGGCGTTCTCCCACGGGGAGCTGCAACTATGGTGTGATATCTCTGCCAGTGCCACTCCCCCACTAGGTTGGACTGCAAAAATCTCCAACCTAGGGAGACTATCTGCACACGCCTCTTGGAGTACAGTACTGGGATTTCTCCTCTAGGGGCTGCAATTTGACTCACAGTTGTTGAGTGTGCTGATGGAACTAGAGTTTACTCGGTGAACTTGCTGTTTCCGCCACTGGCAATATGGTGCCACTGCCACACCCTTGGCCATGAGGCTGACGTATTTCTTCTCTGGTTTTGAGCTCTGCTCTGAGTCCCTGCAGATTGTGCTGAGCCTGGCCCCTGGGAGCTTTAGATGCTACTTGCACCAAAAACACTGCTGTTTTCTGCCCAGCTCTTCCACAGCTGCTCACCTTGTCTCACTGTCCACCCCTCCTCTCAGAAACCTGGTAGCTTGTTGAGTGCGCTGATCTGGACCCATCCAGTGAATTCGCCACTGCCTCCAGCAGTATGGCGCTGCTGTAGCATCCTCAGCCGTGAGTCCAGCGTATCTCCTCTCTGGTTTTGAGCTCATTTTTTAGTCCCCCTCCTCTCTGGAGCCTGGTTCTGTGAGGGAAGATGGCGCTGGCATGACTCCGCTCCAGCTGTGGCACTGCAGGCTGGTTTCTTTTCTGGTGTCTGGTTGTACTTCCAGCCCTTTTTTTCTCTGTCCTTGCAATTACAGTTTTTATTTCTCTGCTGATGGTGTTTTCTGGCTATGAAAGGTGCTGATTTTGTGGTAATAGAGATAGATTGTTATCAGGACTCGTAAATGCCACTTTTCTCCTTCGCCATCTTCCTGGAACTCCGATAGTTTCCTTTTCTGTATAGAAGCTCTTCAGTTTAATGCATCCCATGTATTGATCCACCTTTTAGTTTCTTGTACTTTGAGATCTTGTTGAGAAAGTTTTTACCTGTGCTTTGTGTTGGCACAGATAAAACCTTTGGGACTTATGCCCTCTTCAAGGAACTTCAAGGTCTTTTGTCTAATTTCCAGGTCTTTGATTCATCTTGAATTGACTCTTGTGCAGGTTGAAAAAGTAGGGTTTATTTCTATTTTTCTGCATATGGCTAACTAGTTTTGCCAACACCATTTGTTGAACAGGCTTTTTTCCAGTGCATGTTTTTGGCCCCTTTGTCAAAAATCTATTGACTTTAAGTGTGCAGATTTATTTCTGGGTCTTCTGTTATGCTTCATTGGTCTATGTATCTTTTTTGCCATTACCATACTGTTTTTATTACTTTGGCTTATGGCTTTGTAATATATTTTAAAGTTAGGTATTGTGTTTCCTCCCGCATGTTTTTTTTTCCCTGAGAAATACTTTGGCTGTTTTGGGGTTTTTGTTGTTTCAAATGAATTTAAATATTTTTCTATGTCCATAAGAAATAACCTTGGCAATTTAATAGGTACTGTGTTGAATCTGTAGATCACTTTTGCAAGTATGGCCATTTGATTATATTTATTTTGCCTATCCAAGAACATGAAAGATTATTTTATTTTCTAAGGTCTTCATCATTTTTTAAATGTTTCATAATTTTCTTCATATAGGTCTTTTGCCTCCTTGGTTAAGTTTATCCCTAAATATATTATTTTTTTCTAGAAAATCCTGAGTGGAAGTGTTTTCTGAATTTCTTTTTCAGTGGATTTATGGTTGGCATAGAGAAAAGCTTCTGATATTTTAAGATTGATTTTGTATCCAGACACTGCTGAATTTGTTGATCAGCTCTATAAGCCTTTTGGTTGAGTTTGTTGTATCTTCTCAGTATAGTATCATGTAATCTGCAAATGGTGAAAGTGTTAGTTCTTTTTGCTATGTGTACTTTTTTATTTCCTTTTCTTGACTTACTGCTCTGGCTAGAATCTCAACAACAACAGTCTAACCCCAAAGCCAGTAAAGAAGTAAAAAAATTATTAAAATCAGAGCAGAAATCAATGAAGTAGAGAATAAAAAACAATACAGAAAATAAACAAAAACAAAGGCTGGTTTCTTGAAAAACTTAACAAGATAGATAAGCCACTAGCCAACTTAACCAAAAAAAAAAAAAAGAGAGAATGAAGTCAAAGCACAAAAATAAGACATGACAAAGGAGATATCATCACTCCTTGTAGAAATCCAGATGATTATCAGAAACTACTTTGGAAAATCATACTCCAACAAAATGGAAAATCTAGACAAAATTGATAACTTTCTAGATAAATACAAATTTCCTAAACTGAGTCGAGAGATATAGAAAATTTAAATGAACCAATGGCAATCAAAGAGATTAAAGCAACAATAAAGAACATGCCATCAAACAAAATCCCAGGACCAGATGGTTTCCCACATGAATTTTATAAAACATTTATAGAAGAGCCAATCCCAATATTCTTCTATCTATATCATGAAATAAAAAGAAACAGGACTCTCCCAAATACATTGTATTAAGTCAACATCTCATTTATACCAAAATCAAAAAAAGACTGCTCAAAGAAAAAAAGCTACAGGCCTATATCATTGATGAACTTAGATGCCAAACTTCAAAACAAAATTCTAGCAATACCCATCAAGAAAATCATACACAATACCCAAGTAGGGTTCATCCAGGGATGCAAGCAGGTTCAACATATGAAAATCAATCCACATAATTCATCACATAAATAGAACCAAATACAAAAATCACATGATCATTTCAGTAGGTAGTGAAAAATTATTTGACAAAATTTAACATCCATTTATACTAAAACCACTGGAGAGAATTGGAATAGAAGAAATGTACCTCAACATCATAAAGGCAATCAACAGTAGGCCCACAGCCAACATCATATCAAATGGGAAAAAAATGCAAAAATTTCCCCTAAAAACAGGAACAAAGGTGCCAGGATGTAGCTCAGTGGCAAAGCACCTGCTTTGTAAGTGTGATGCCCTGGGTTTTATCCTTCAAAAAAAAAAAAAAAAACTCCTTTAAAAAAAAAAAACTGGGGACAGGCGCACAGGCCCCATGGTGCCTTGCCCTGATCCCCGGGAGAGCCGTGCAATTAAAACTTTACATGCCACGTGTACTGGAGCTCTCTCATGTTTTTCATACTCCGCCATACTCACATTATTTTTTATTTTATTCGCATAATTTTTTATTTTACTTATCACTTGGTGCCGAACCAGGAGAACTCTTGGGTCCCTCCCCCCTTTTTTTCTTCTTTTTTTCTTTTTTCTCTTTTTCTTTTTACTCTCTTTTTGAGCCCCGGACTCTAAGACCCGCCAGCAGCTCGACTGCGAGGTCCCACACGAGCGCTCTGATTGCAGGCGTTGCTCCCACCACTGCTGCTACTGCTGCCCCATGCCTGCCCGGACCATAAGCCTTCTTCCCCAGCCCCATGCTCTCTGGGAGAGCCGGCGGCCTTCTTCCCGCCCCGTGCTCTGCTGAGAGTCTGTGGCCATCTTTTTGGCCCCGCACTCTGCTGAAAGCCGGTGGCCATCTTTTTGATCCCGCACTCTGCTGAGAGCCCGCGGACATCTTTCTGGCCCTGCGCTCTGCTGAGAGCCGGTGGCCATCTTTTCCTGCCCACGTGCTCTCTTCCGGAGCGCCGGCGGCCATCTTCCACTGCCACCGCAGCCACAGCCACCACCGCCGGGGCATGCAGGCTCCGCCGGCTGCCAGGCTGCCAGTTCCACCCGCCCCGAGCCAGGCTCCTTGGGTGATGCTGGCACCTGCTCTGCCTGACAACCGCCTGTGTGGACCAGGACCTCTGCCTGCCACTTGGACCTCCTAAAACCACCGTTCCAGCTCGGCACTATGGTCACCGCCGGGACCTCTGGCTGGTTTGCCCCGCCTGCCCCGAGCCAGGGTCATTGGGTGGCGTACAGCTGGCCTCGGCGTCCGCCGCAGTCACCCGCACCAGGCGTAGCTCTACTCGCTGCTGCTGCTCCATTACACCCACCCAAGCCAGGCGCACTGGCAGTGCTCCTCAGGGCCCAGCCTCAGCATCTGCTGCATGCCTGGAAGCCATTTTGTCTCCACACCACAAACCCGGCAAGCCATGCTGCCTGCGTGCCACCATTTGATCTCACCTGCACTAGCCACCAGTGCCGTCCACACTAGCCACCAGCATCTGCGCGCCCCAGCTCCACCGTGCCCCCAGGAGCTTCTCAGTGCTTCTGTCACAGCCAGCGCTGTCTGGCAACGCTTCAGTCCGGTAAACTGCCTCCTTCCCTTGGTTAGCAGGTTCTGGACTTGGGTCTTCCGGTCCACTGGGACCCCAAAATCCAAGCGCTTGGTGACCCATTGTCCCCTGGTCCACTGGGACCACCCTCTGGATGACCAGGTCATCCTCCGGTTTTGAGAAGGAATGAAGACGTTCTTCCTTATCTCTTAACCTCCATTTCTGAACAATTGAGCAAGGAAATCAGGGACGCCCATTTCCTGTTCTTCATTTCCGCCCGCGAACCAATTATGGGAAGTCAAACCTTTATATTAGCAGATGCCCTGAGCGCCTGTCTGCCTTGATACGAGTTGGGAAATGGGTTGCGGTGGCCCAGGAATAGTTAGGAACTTTTCTAAGCGGTCTGGTATGCCTTCAAATGCTCTCCCCTATCAGCTGCCATTTATTTTCCTACCAGCCGCCATTTTGTGATGGTGCACAGTCACTGCCTAGTGACATCACAGTCACCATCTTGGCCCCCACCAGACTGCAATTTTGTTGGGCAGCTGCCCGGCCACTCCGCACGGTCCTAAACGTGTTAGGCTTCTGGCTCCCTTTCCGGCCTGCTTGGACACACCCTAGGTGCTGCGGGAAACGCCGGGGCCAGGCCGGGGCTGGGGCAACACCCTCTGTCTGCCCGTGGGGAGTCTGCATTGCCATTCTCGCTGGACACCCGCCCTGGGACATGCTCTTTGTGTGTGAGTGTAGGTCCGTCGCAGTTGACAGAACCTTAATGGCATCTAAAGTTTTAATTCCAGAGAGAAACAGGCGGAGATGGAGCATACACTCTGACTTTGCCAAAAAGCAGATCCCTGGTAGCTGCCCTTTGGCTGGCGGTGGCAGCTCAGCCCTCTGGAGCTCCACCTAGGTGTGGAGGACTGCAACGATGACTACCTTCAGGAGCCTGCCTGAAGTGGGGCGAAGCCATGCCCACCAATCAGACTGTGCCTGGAGTGTGGCCAGGAGGGCCACTGGAACAGTGCCCTTGGAAAAGGATGAGCCCCAGGTGCCTCAACACAGGGGGAGCACCTTTCCAGACCAGGCCCCGCCACTGGCCCTACTCAGCCTGGCTGAACACTGACGGCTCCTGGATCATTCAACCTCCATCCTCTTTGCCAGCTCAGGGTAGCTCTCCAGGTACTGAGTAAGCCAGTCTCCTTTTTAGTCACCTGCTCAATCTCATGATTTGTTTTTTTCTTTAATAGCCCTTGCCTGTTCAAGCCTCCTCATCACTAAGCTGTCCAGGGTAACCTCCAATTTGCACTGCAGCTATGCACCCACCTGCACCCCCTTCTGGGGGACTGGACTCCAGACTCCTCCCAGCCTGGGGCCCCTGATGACACCCCTTGACAGCAGGAAGAAGCTAGAGGGTCCAACGTCATCCGTTATCCCTACCATCAAAAGGCTGTGATGATAAGTTGTGTCCTGCACTCATGTGACTTTGTGTCACATGACCTCTGCAGGGCAAGGGAGGGGCTGAAACCCCTGCGAGAATTGGGCGTTTCCGGGAGTAAACCCCCATCTCGCGAGATGCATACTTTGAAAAGGAGAGCCCACATCCTCAAGCTTCAGACAGGCACGCGGGCCCCACAGTGCCTCGCCCTTATCCCCGGGAGAGCCATGCATTAAAACTTTACATGCCACGTGTAAAAATTAAAAAATTAAAAAAACTGGAACAAGACAATTATCACCATTTCTTTTCAATATAACTTAAATTTAATTCATTTTTTGGAAAATTGATCTGTTTTAATCACATAAAATCAATACAATAGCAGATTTCCTTTGTCATCTACAGTTATTTTCAGTTATATTCTAACATTCTTAGGTCAATCAGACAGCCTCCAGCCCAGCAGCAGAGGATTGTGGTGAGATTCTGAAGACATAGACTTCCATTAAAACTCATTCCAAGGCTTTTCCTTTTGGTTTGTTAAAGAAAGTGTTTTATAGGAAGATTTTTTAAAGAATTTTAGCCAGATACCAGGTTCTTTAATAATACATAGATCCATAAAATTTGTGTTTCCATCTGATAGGATAGGATTAAAAAGTAATTTTTACTTTTGTCATTTTTTGGTGACATGTAAAAGCAAAACTGTCAGATTCCTTTTGTAATAAATGAAGAAAAGAAGAGAAAAGAACAGATTTGGGCTTTTCTGGGTTTTTATTTCTGCTTGTCTTTTTGAGATTGAGACTTCAAAAGAGTTAAATCACACTTACACCACTATGAAGTTTAGTACTAATTTTTTACATGATAGAAAAAGAAAATATCCATTAGATATAAACATAAAGGTTTTTCATTGCAGATCAATATTTTCCTCCTACCCAAAGTGAATACATAATCAGGATAGTAACTGTTGACTATTCCAATTTCCCCATATGTTGTCCTCCATATGGGATTAATGGGGACAGCATTAGGTTTTTAAATAATTTTATGGTAGTGACCAGCTGTGTCTATGGCATCATAATCAGGGTCCACTTATTCTAAAAGACATAAAGGGAAATATGACTGTGGTTTTTCAACTGGCCACATCTGAATACATTCAGCTGTCACAGAAACTACAAAGGAAGGAAACTATATTCCAAGATTAATTTACTAGGATTTTAAAGTTCCCTTTCTTCCATGGTGCCCCAGAGTGATAATAATGTACTAGGGATTGCTGTGTTTTCTAGCTTCCATCTTCAAAGGGTCCCTAAGAAAGAGAATGGATAGGTCTGGAAGCCCTTATAAAAGTAGGGTGTGGTAAATTAGCTCCCATTTTTCTGAGGATTCTCCATACTGATTTCCATAGTGGTTTTACTAATTTACAATCCTTCCAACAATGTTTTAGGGTTTCCACTCTCCACATTCTCGCCAGCATTTGTTGTTGTTTGTGTTTTGAATGATTGCCATTCTAGTTGGGGTTAGGTGAAATCTCAGGGTAGTTTTGATTTGCATCTCTCTGATTGCCAATGATGATGAACATTTTTCATGCATTTATTGGCCATTTGAATTTATTCTTTCATAAAATTTATATTTATTTCCCTTGCCCATTTTTATTGGATTATTTTTTTTAGTGTTGAGTTTCTTAAGCTCTTTATTCTAGATATTAGTCCTCTATCTGAGGCATAGGTGGTAAAAATCTTCTCCCATTCTGTTGGCTCTTGGTTGAGAATCCTGACAGTTGCCTTTGCTGAACAGAAGCTCTTCAGTTTCATGCAGTCTCACATATTGATATGGCTTTTAGTTTGTTGTACCTTTGGGATCTTGTGAAGAAAGTTTTTATCTGTGCCTATGTGTTGCAGTGTTGGACCTCTACCCTCTTCAAGGAGCCTCAAGGTCTCTGATCTAATTTCCAAGTCTTTGATCCATCTTGAATTGACTCTTATGCAGGGTGAGAAAGTGGGAATAATTTCCAGTGTTCTGCATATGGTTAACCGTTTTGCCAACACCATTTGTTGAACAGACTTTCTTCCAGTGTATTTTTTGGCCCCTTTGTCAAATATCAAATGACTGAAAGTGTGTAGATTTGTTTCTGAGTCTTCTATCCTGTTCCATTGGTCTATATGTCTGTTTTTGTGCCAATACCATGCTGTTTTTTATTACAGTGGCTTTGTAGTATAGTTTAAAGTCAGGTATTGTGATTTCTCCTACCATTTGACCCAGCAATACCACTTCTTGGTATCTATCCAAAAGAAATCAAACCAAACTACCAAACTAATCCATGTGTATCTATGTCCATAGCTGCACAATTCACCATTGCCAAACTATGGAACCAGCCAAGATGCCCATCAACAGATGAATGGATTATAAAACTATGGGATATGTACACAATGGAATTTTACTCAGCCATAAAATAAACAAAGTTATATAATTTTCAGGGAAATGGATGGAACTGGAGGACATTATGCTAAGTGGTTTGTCAGTCACAAAAAGTAAGAAAACAGATGCTTTCACTAATATGTGAACACTAAGGTGAAATGGGTCATAGGAAGAACTCCAGGTGAAAAAGGAGATCCTATAGAGGATAAAAAAAAAGTCATCCTAAATGAGGGTATGGGAGGGGAGAGGAAGGAAACTCTCTAAAGCACATGATGTACATAAAAAAACATGATGTCAATCACTAAGCCAAGCATGGAGGGAGGGAGAAAAGGGAATGGGATGGGGAGGGGTAGGATTTAATGGGGTGATGTGTGTATGTATACTTTCACAATCTTTTTATCCCATTAAGATGTATGAATTCAATGCACCAATAAAAAATAAAATAAAAAAATAAAAGTAAGGTGTGGTCCCATTGGGTGGAATGTGTGTGGCCCAAACCCTGGAGCTGAGGGCAGTGTGATGTTCACTATGGTTGGCGGACCACTTGAAGGCAGGTTTTATTAGCTAGCAGAGGAGGAGGCAGAGCTCCCGGGTATCCTGTAACAGGCTTTAGCTTGATCTCAGAGTCTTGAGTCCATCCTTCTCTTTTTATTTTCTTTACCTTTATCTTTTTTTTCCTGGCTGCCCAGGCTCTTTTCCTCATGTCACATCAAGTTTGCAGCCATTGACAATCTTCAAGGACTTAAATTAAAGGAGTTCTCAGAAGCCACTTCTGCAGCTTGCCTGGCAAACTGGATGAAAACACACTGCACCACTGTCTCTGCAAAACAATTATCTTACAGGTCTTTCAGAACTGGTAGAAATGATTTCTGAGATCTCAGTAATGGTATTGCCAAGGCCACCAACATATAGTGTTTCCTTCAGTGGGTCCAGATGAGTTGTTATTGAAGCCCATTTTAGAAAATTTTCTGTTACAGGGTTATCAACTACATAAATCTATCTTGATATTCTGATCAGCCAGAGGGTCATCTGAATCTTTAGTTTTCTTATGTCTGTATGAACATTCTTCTCTCTTACACTCTCCTTTCACTCAGAAACAGCAATTGTGGGGCCAATTCATTTTGTAGTAAGATGAGTATGAAACAAGTTGAGTAGCATGTCACTGGTTTATGTGGCTTTCCCAAGTATGACCATTGGCCATGCTCCATAAGAGTTAAAAAATTTTTCTCTCCATATTGATCTTCATAGTGGTTGTACTAATTTACAGTCCCATAGTATGTTAGAGTTCACAAATTTAACAAGTCTTTATTACAAAATTAGAAGAAAATAGAACAAGAAGACAAGGAAAAGCAGCATGCAGACATGAGGGAGAGTCCAGAAATAGAACTCTGACCCCCTTTTCATCCTTGGCCTTTAAATAAACTTTGTATTGGTATCTTCTTATCAGTGTTAACAAGGCAGTGAGCTAGTAACTTATTCCTTAGCTAGGTGGTGACTCTTTGCCTCCAGACAGTGAACTTACTAAGTGCAGTTGTCAATAATCTACCTGGCTTCTGCCTCTATTATATTAGGATATACTGGTTGCTCATCAACTATGGGGTGGAGTGCTTTGAAGTAACACACATAGTTAAACTTTTCTATACCCAGGCAAGGTCACAAAGGGGAGGAAGTAAACAGAGGCACTGATTGCCTCTACATATTTTTAGGGCTAAAAGCTTCAATTGTCTCTAGGCCTTTAAGGCTAAAGGCCTTAGTTTCCTTAACATTTTTACTATGGGTTAATCATTAGAACAAAGGGCAAAGAAAGAAGAACTCTGACATATAACAGCTGCTTCCCCTCCCTGCCTGAGTGCCTGGGCAGCACCCAGGCTCTGACTTCTTTGTACATTTTGGAAATTAATACCAGAGAAATTTTCCAATACCAGCACCCTCCTCTTTCTTTTAACTTTCTGACTCCCATCAGCCAAAGGGACTGAGGACAAAGAAAGCCAATCGAGTTACTTCCATGCTGAGAGGAGATGGAGTGGGGCCCCTGGCCTTGAGGTTGTGAGGAAGTCACTGTGGGGACTAGATCAGCTGATGTTTGAGGTGTCCATGGCTGTCCAAGGGGCTCTAGCAGATGTTCATCTGGGATATTATCTGGAGCATCATCTGGAACTCGATGGCTTTAACTCTGTTGAAGCAAACTTAACCACATAATTTAGTAACTATGGACCAAATATAAGTATGAATAGAATAACCTCTAAAGGTTTCAAAAGAGGAAGGCTTAATAGAATCTTACTATTGTAATCTTGATGATTGCCATTCTCACTGGAGCTAGATGGAATTGTAGTGTAGTTTTTATTTGAATTTCCCTGATTACAATGATGTTGAACTTCTTAATGTATTTGTTGGCCATTGCATTTCTCTTCTTTTGAGAAGTATTGATTCAGTTTGATTGCCTTTTGGTTGGATAAATTTAGTGTTTAATTTTTGTGTTATTTATATAGTTTATATATTAGACTTCTATTAGAGGAGTAATTTGAAAGGATTTTCTTCCATTATGTAGACTCTCTTTTCAGACCCTTGACTATTTGCTTTGTTGTGCAGAAGCTTTTTAATTTAATATTATTTCATTTGCTTATTTCCTGAGCTTTGGGGGTCTTATTGGGGAAGTCTCCACTAGTGCCTATATGTTGGAGAGTTAGTTCTATATTTTCATCCTGTAATTGCAAGGTTTGTGATCTAATTTCTAGGCTTTTTATCCACCTTGAGTTAATTTTTATGCATGATGCACAACAACTATGAAGACCAGTTTGGTTCAACTATGAAGATCAGTATGTTTCTCAAAAGACTAGAAATGGAACTACCATATGACCCAGCTATACCATTCTTCAGTATATTTTCAAAGGAATTAAATTCAGAATATTATAGTGATGTATGCATATCCATGTTTATAGCAGCACAATTCAAAATAACCACATTATATAACCAAGCTAGGTATTTGTTTGGTGAGGAATGAATAAATAAAATATGGTATATAAATGAAATGGAATTTTACTCAGTCATAAAGAGCAAAATTATATCATTTGTTTCAAGTTCTATATCACTCTGTCTTGTGAGCCATGACTGCCTTGGTCTTGGAATCTCAGCTCTGCCTCCTCAGCCAGACAACCTTTCAGAATTTTTTCTCCATCCTGTGGTCTAGAAATTGTCAGTGCAGTAATTGGGGACAATCATGGCACTCACATCACTTATTTCCCACCTTTCAGGGTCACAGTTCCTGATTGTTTTATGTCCAGTGTCTTGCAAGCCATCATTCTATAGTCTGTATATATTTGGGTTGTTTCAGGTGAGAGGATAAATCTGGTTCCTGTTCATCTATTTTGGCCAGAGACACAATCCAAAATATGTGATTTTATATAATTTCACATTAAGAATACTAAAGTGAACATGCAAAATTAATTTTGTAATTCATCTTAGTTATCTTAATATATCCCAAATATTACCACTTCAGCATGCAATCCATATAAAATCATTAATATATTTTTGTACAAAGTGTATATTTTATATTTATAGCACATTTAAATTCAGACACTCCAAATTTCAGGTGTTCATTATTCACAGCTCAACTATAGAGTTCCCAGGATTATGTTAGTCAATGTTTAGCTGCTCAAGCCAAATGACACTCATTTGAATGTCAATTTAAATGTCACATTCATGAAATATTCTTTTATCAGCCAACTAAAAATATAAATTTTTATGGCATTTAGTACTGCTTTTTGAGATGATTTATTTTATCTCATATAGCTTAATATAGCTTGTGCAAAGGGTGACAGGCTTTCCAAAAATGTAGAAATGAGGAACCTCCACACTGATCTCCACAGTTGCTGCACTAATATGCAATCACAACAAAATTTTTTGTTTCCCTGCATCATTATCAATATTTAATATTGTTTGTATTCTTGATAATTGCCATTCTAATTGGAACCAGATGAAATATCAATCTAGTTTTGACTTGCATTTCCCTGATTGCTAATGATTGTGAATTTTTTATATATTTATTAGTCATTTGTATTTCATCCATACTGTTTAATTTAATGCTGGAAATTGCTTGTTGACTTGAAACAAAAATAAATTTTGAGGATGAACAAATTGGTACCTCAGCTCAGAATTTAATGAGTGATGTGTGCATGTATACCTCTATCATCTTGTACCCCATTAACATGTACAACTACAATACACTGATAAAAATAAATAAGATAAGCAAAACACAAAGAAAATAAAAAACTAAAAGAATATTTTGGGATAACTTTCTAGAGGATAGCCATAACCCAAACTGAAGATGATGATGGCAATTCCTGAACCCTGAACATTTGTGCTTTTGAGTCTCTGGTTTTGAACACATTGCAGAACCAGATCACTTATTTCCTTTTTTCGTCCTTTGACATTTTAGGGCAAGAACATCTCAGCATGGGCATGAGTACCTTGAAATTGCTGAAATATGTCCTGTTTTTCTTCAACTTGCTCTTTTGGGTAAGTATTTCTCTTCTGAGCATGGTTGAGCTACCCCCTTACCCCTTCAACCTGCCCAGCTAAGTTTTTCTTTTTCTCTACTAAAGAGTCAGGAGTGAAATGCAACCCATGCATACCTGAGTCATGTCTAACACACCCAAACTAGAAACAAAGGAGAAATAATTTCTTCCCTTATTCCCATCTTGTTACAATATAAGCCTACAAAATTGGAAGATACCAGTACAGTTAATAATGGAGGTGCGATTGCTCTCCAGGGGCTTTATATTACTGCTCTCACAACTGTCATCTATAGGTGAGAAACCAGCTGAAATTTGGGTAGTAAGTACCTGTTTATTTCCCCTGGATCCCTTAAAAGAATAACTGATTGAAAGAGAGGTCATATTTCCTAGGAAGGGTTCACTGTGCCACACTTAGCAATTAAACATCAGATTTATGATGGCTTGGTACTCATTTATCTATAAAGATTTCGATAAGTTTGGATTTTCTAGTTTTCTGCCAAACAATATGAGCTTCCTCAAACACCATATCTCCTATCTATGGTCATATTTTCAAAAGGGAAGGCCATATGTAAAAAAAAATTGAGTAGGCAAAGAGTAGGATATGTGATGTTAGGTATTCCTATGGTGAAGATATTGTGTGGCTCATAGGAATTACCCTTTCTTGGTATGAATGGGAAGAGATATGAGTGGAACTCTATATGAGAGAGTTTGGATTGCCTTTCTTCTAAGATCCTGGCAAAGGGGATAAAGATTTTGCATGAAAGTCTTGATTGAACATTTGTTCAATCAGAAACAGATGGTTCTGATTTCAAGAAAATGAGAACATGGGTGAGGAGAACTACAATTGGCTTTACAATGTGGAATTTTCCTTTCAGATCTGTGGATGCTGCATTCTAGGCTTTGGGATCTACCTCCTGATCCACAATACCTTTGGAGTGCTCTTCCATAACCTCCCCTTCCTCACACTGGGCAATGTGCTTGTCATCGTGGGTTCAATTATCATGGTGGTTGCCTTCCTTGGCTGCATGGGCTCTATCAAGGAGAACAAGTGCCTGCTTATGTCGGTGAGTCCTTATAGTAGATATGGTTCCCTGGCTTGGGGAGATAATTCCTTAAGTTTTATAATAAATTTCCCAGTACATCACCAATAAGCACAGGGAACTTATGGGTCAGCACACCAGATTATCCTGGTTTGTATAGACCAATAGTATTGCTTTTGACTGGAATTCCATGGTTAGGTGGGAGAGAGAATTGCTATTCCCCTTAGAATTCATTTTACACTGTTAATGATTCTTTGTCATTATAATTTCCCTTTGGAGCATTTTATTTTTTCTCCATGTCTGCTTGAAATCAAGTGCCATCCATCTGCCTAAATTTTTATGTTGGAACATATTTCAGGATCTGATTTAGAGTTTTTAACTGATGGAAATTTATCTATAAAGTGATAAACATAGTGGCCCTCCTTAAATGGGAGTTAGCATCCTTAACTCACATCTGCACAAAATTCTTCATAGTGAGTTCTAGTGTTCTAGAACAGCCCTTGAGTTCTAGTGTGAGATGATAAATACTTTCAGTTGTTCCCTGTTGGGTAATTATCCTAAGGAGCACCTTTCATCTTGGGTTTTATCTGAAAAAATTATTAAAAAAAGATCTCCATGTTTCTCTAATGTGTCCAGAGCAGAGCTTGGTATGAAAGTGCTTCTCTAACCATAGGTATGGTTCCCAATTGCCTTGGTTCTTCTGTAAATTATTTATTTTATCTTTCTCTTTTGGGTCAATACTGAAACCAGAGCCAAGAGAAAGAATGAAAAAAAAACTGTCTCTATTCTCAAGTAGTTCTCAGACTGATAGCAAAAAGCAAGAGATGATCAACATGGGTTAAAGGGTTTTATTAGTCAAAATTAATATTGCAGTAATGAGAAAGAATAAATGAAATGTGGGTTTGTGTATATTAATGGCATAAAGGAAGTAAGCCTCTAAATTTGGAGACAAAACTGAGCTTGAAGTATAAGTTCCTTCTCTCCCCCATCTTCAAAAGGCTAATTCAGCCTTCAGGCTCCATCAGCTATCCTTGATCTAGTAGAAAGGATAAAGACCAAAACTTTAAAGATACAGTTTAGTTTATGTTTTTTGCTTAACTGTTTCAATAGTCTAATGCAAGCATTGTTTTCTTTATTCAACAGATAACATAATATATGCATGGTATTCTGATAGACATAATGGGTGGGAGAGAACAAAATTAGGAGACAGTTTATCTGGTCCTTTAGACCCCAATTTTAGGAAAAGAGTACATATTCCTCACAAAAAAACAGGAGGTTTGCAAATCCTTAGGAAGGCAAGAACAGGAACATCCTGCACATGTACAGATACCTGTGGATGCCCTAAGGGCAGAGAATAGTGGATTGAAAACTGGGACCCATGTTTTGAGAATGTCTCTGCTTTGCCTCAGTTCTTTGTCCTGCTGCTGATTATCCTCCTTGCAGAGGTGACCTTGGCTATCCTGCTCTTCGTGTATGAACAAAAGGTAATATAACAAACACAATTTTGTCTTGTTGCTGAAAGTGGGGAGTGTGCAGTGTAAAAATTTGGTACAAAATAAAATAAAGCAGATAGGTGGGAAATAAATTAATTATAATTGGGGAGAGAGAACATACCTGAATGGCAGCATGTAGGGTGCCTAGAAAGAATAGTAAAACAAGTGTTTTTACTCATATTTAATTTCCCCCATGTATTTGGCAGTAGATGATGTCTGTGTCCATGCCTTAGAATAGTCCTTGCTTTGATTGCCCTTTTTCTTCCTTTGGAAAACCATAGTGCTAGAAGGATGAAAGTCCATTGAATATTTCTTCCTTTAATGTCACCTCACCTTTAGTACTTCTTCCCACATATGCACTCTCACTCCTCACTTCTCCAATTCCAAGGAGATAATTTGGGAGGGAGCAACAAGTTGACCAACTAGCCTGTACCAGACATTTTTTATTCCTTGAATTCTCCTTCTTTCCTTTTTTCTCTTCTTTTATAACAATGTCTCCTCTGTTGGAACCTGCCCTGCCCAGTTGAATGATTATGTGGCTGAAGGCCTGAATACCAGCATCCAACGTTACCACTCAGACAACAGCACCAAGACAGCATGGGACTCCATCCAGTCATTTGTAAGTACAAAAGAAATCTTCAACTCAGCTCAGTCTTCATTTTCTATCCTCAATCCCTGGGAACTATTGTTTAACTAGTGTTTCTCTGTAGGAAGTTTCAGAATCTAAAGTCCATAGTTCCAAGATCCAGAATAACATCTTGGCTATCACAAAAATTGCTTAGAAACACTTTTTACATAATTTTTACATATACAAAAGTAAAGAAAATATTTGCCAGTTTCATCTCATCTAATACCCTTCACGTTTGCAATAATATTTTAAAGCAAATACTAGACATTTTATCATTTTCTCCATCAAATATAATTAATATAGACTATAATCAAATTATCTTAATTTTCTCAAAAGTTTTCTAATGGGGTGAGAATTGAGGAAGGGTTAAATGAGTGATATCTACATGAATGTCTCTACCATCCTGTACTCCATAAAAATGTATGACTATACTTCACCAATAAAAAATTTTAAAATTAAGATCTAAACAAAACATATGTTAAAGTTGGATATGTCTCTAATTTTTTGAGTCTATAATAGTATTCTTCTTTGTTCATGCTATATGTTTGTGAAAAGAAATTAGATTATTTGTTCTGTAGATTTCCCCACTTTCTGGATCTTGCTAGTTTCTACCTCAAGGTATTTTGGTTTCAGGGAGCCTTTGTTTCTCATAAGAAAGGTTCTGTTTTATGGAAAGACTCATAGCTAGTATCTTCTGCTGCCTCGCATAAGAAGGCACATGATATTCAATTATATTGTTTTCTGTTATCTTAAGGCTGGCTGGTGGGCCAAGGTATGGTCAGCCTGATCTCTTTATCATAAAGTTCCCCAGATGCATAATTCTTGATATGTAAGATATGAATAAACTTATCCTCTCAACTTCACAGAGGTCTTATATAAATAAAATGGTATCTTCACAGAGGTCTTACGTGAATAAAATGGTATAACAGATTTGAAAGCACTTTGTTCCAATGAGCCCATAATAGTAGACTGATACAATTTTTGCTGTAGTCAGATCTGAATGGCACATCCTTTCTTCCAATGTCTAATTTTTTTTTCTGTAGACTGTCTAACCATTATGTTTCTGGTTATTTGGCCTATAGCTGCATTGCTGTGGTGTAAATGGCACCAGTGATTGGAAGAGTCATATACCAGCATCTTGCCCCTCAGATCCACAAGTTAAGGTAATTTTGTTGGCAACATTGTGTCACTAACTTCTTTATTTAAATGTTTAATTAGCTTTGTGATTGCAGTCATAAAGGACCTAGTCCTTCCATTTAGAAATTTGGGACTTTGAACCAAAGAAAGCACAGTGACAACTTCAGGTTAAAAAAACACAGCATAAAAATATTTCATTCATTTTGCTAGAAACAGAGTGAAGAATCTCACTATACTAAACTATTACATTAAATTGAGAGAGTTTGCTTGAAAATGGCAGTGGGTTGAGTCTAGATATTTCTTGGGCAAGCAATAGGTATCCATAGAGTTGAAAGTAAAATATACAGGATTAAGGTTAAAAAGTTTGTCCTTCTACCAGTTCTCTGTTCCTTCCTTAGAGGTGACAGAATCTAGCTCCTTAGTGAAATGAATTATAAGTGAAGGAGTGATTATTTGGGGAGGGAGAGTATCTTCTCACATAATTTAGAACCTCAGAATAGGCTCAGAGAAAAAGCCCAAGTCATCTTCCAACTAGACCAAATCACTAAGATTTGGGATATTACACACTCCTGAGGTTTGTAAATTTTCAGAAATTTTTTAGGTCTCTTAGAGAAAAACTAGGCTATCTACCAATCAACAACTTTCCAGGAGCTTAGTAGGGCAATGATAAAGTCATTGATTGTTGAAGCAGAACTTGAAATACAAATTAATTTTGGGTTACATAGCCTATATTCTTATTTGTTAATCTTAGATCAGCACTGAGTGTTCAAAGGACATAAGGGTATTTATTACTGACCTGCCTCTTTGGATCTAGTTTAACTCCGTAGGTAAGAATCTAGAACTTCTACATTAGGATCACTGGAATGCCAGGAAGTCTCCATTTTAATAATTTCTGCTTTATGCATATTTTGTTATCCATTCAAAGCAAACAAAATTATAATACCGACCTAAGTCTCTTTGATTGCACAGGACAAAATATAAACTATCTTTTCTAATAATTATCCTGAAAGTTGAATTACAGAATATTATCATTTGTACCTGTATTTTTGTAGGGTTGCTACATGAAAACACAGCAATGGTTTCACTCCAATTTCTTGTATATCGGAATCATTACCATCTGTGTATGTGTGATCCAGGTAAAAGCTTAATTCTAGTACTATTATAATGTTTAAATGAGTTAAATCATATAAAGTTTCAGAATAGCAATGGGAACATAGCACTTGTACAAAAATGTTATCTATTTAATTAGTATATGAATTCCCCCAAACAAGTAACAAATGCTTATCAATTTGACTCCAGTATGTAGAAAACATACTATGAAAACATCTTTTTTTTTTTTTTTTTTTTTTTGGTGGTACTGGGGTTCCTGAAGCCCTTATACCTCCGGGCTACACGCCCAGACCTATTTTATATTTTTATTTAGAAACAGGGTCTCCTAAGCCAGCGCACGCGGCTGGCTTCGAAGCTGCGCAATCCTCCTGTCTCCGCCTCCCAAGCGCGGGGATTACAAGCGTGCGCCACCACGCCCAGCTGAAAACATCTTTATAGTCAACTTATCCCCCAGAGATACAAGTTTATGAGTGATTCATAGTCAAATGAAAAGCTACTAAGCAGAATCCCACTTTGGTCACTCACTCATCTTGTCTGGAAAGATCATGACTGATGAACCAGTCCACTTGAAAAATTGGCCTTGTAGGTTAAGAAGGAGTTGATGAAAACTATGATAAATTTTCTAGTTGTTCCTGTGACTAGTTTAACAAGCAAGACTCAATTGGGAGGTATTTTGTGCTTTTTTGTAGTATGATATTTCTAACATTTTCTACTCAAGTATTTGATATATAACAGCCTATTTAAGACCTGACCAAGGAACTAAAAAAAAAAAGTGATTTTCCCCTGCTTGGAAAATCAAAGAGGAATGGGGCATGGGTAGAGTGTTAAGTTAACTGCAGTGTTAACAGAATTTGACTGTACCAGCATCAGGGTATGAAGGGTATGAAGCTGTCCCAATATGTTTTACTTCGTTGTCTTGTCCTTGTTCCCATTTATTTTACCATTGCTATTCTCAAGCTTAAAGAAAGAATTCTGAGCAGAAATTGAAAATGGTGGTAGAAAAGGTTGTTGCCATGTGATTGATATTTCCTATTTTGTGGAGCCAACCCCAGGAATTGTGGGAGAAATGGTTTCTGTTTTGAATACTTTACACTTTCCCAATTCTTCTTTCAGGTGCTGGGAATGTCCTTTGCATTGACTCTGAATTGCCAGATTGATAAAACCAGCCAAGCTCTAGGACTGTGACCTGAAACTTCCCTGTACTGGAGACAGTTACTTCATCTTTGAAAATCCACAGCAATATATAAATAGCATGAAGCTCCAGATGATAATCTGCTGCACTGACATCTTTGTCCTCCTCTCATCTCTTCATTGTTTTAGTCCCTGTCCTATACCACCAGAAAAAAAGGTTGTTGTTTAGGCACTTCAAATCTCAGGCAGCAAGATAGCCATTCACCCATTGATGGTGGAAGCCATGTCCCTCAAGGTGGTGAAACATACCTGGGTGGTTTTTAGACATGAAAAGCCAAGAGGACCTTGCAGCACTAGTGGTTTAAATTTAAAGGGTAGGTCTCAGATTTAAATGCCCAAATATCCCCAATGTCAAATCAGTCTCCAGCCTCTAATTCATTCCCAAAACTTCTATACTAAGTCACACATAAAAAAGCTAAAGGTTGTTCTAGAGCCAGACCCATTGGATCATTGTCACAAACTTGTGTTTCCTTTTGATCAGGAACATTGGCTATAGCAATGACAAAGTACTCTTTTTGCAAGAATGAAGTTTCACTTCAATTTAATTATTAAAGTGTCTTTTATTTAATTATTTCTGGAAAAAGCTATTCAGGAATTCATATCCTGACTTCAGCTAGTCTCTTAGCTTTTGAGTTACACAGCCATGGAGGTATTCAGTGCCAGTATTTCTGATGGGTTAGCCAGTAATCACTTTTAGAAGAATTAAAGTTGTTATTTCTTTATTAAACAAGTTTGTTAATATACTATTTTACTCTTTAATAAATAAAATATCTTATAATCTCAGTCTCAACCTTCTCTTGCTTATACCTCAAACACTCCTTGCATGACTCAAACTATTGTCCTGTCAGCAAGAGAAATATATTAGCTACCTAATGATTTAGTTCAATACTTAGTGGCTAAAAAAATTAATTGCCTTACCATTTGGGGGTGGTCAGAAATCTGAGAGCAGATTAATTTAGTTGTTCTGATTTAGGAATTCTTATATAACCATGATGGAGTGGTCAGCTATGGCTGGAGTTTTCTCAAGTTGTCAAACTATCATGTGGTCGCTGGCAAATATTTATCACTCATGCCTTTTCAGAGGTTGCCTTATAACATGACAGCTAGTTTTTCCCTACAGTGAAGCATTCAAGATAGAGCATGACATATAGCACCCAAACAGAATCACTTGTCCTTTTATACCCTAACTTAGAAGTGCCACTGCATCAGTTCTGTTGTATTCTATTCCTTAGAAGCTAGTCAAAATTTTTACACCAGATTCAAGGGGAGAAGATTGTACAAGGGTGTAAATTCTAGCAGAGTGAATATCACTAATGACCAATAAAAATTTGCCAACTATGCTATGTTTGTTAGGTCAGGAAAAGAAGCTTGACTAAATTGCCTATATGATAACTATAATGGTATAACAGAAAATTAGAGTAAATCTAATACAAAGCTGAATGTAGAGAACTCAGAGAGAAAATAAGATAGAATAATGAGCTTCTTTGTTGGAGTTTTGTTTAGGATATCCCACTTCATAAAAGAAAACTTGGTGATAGAATTTCTGGTAACACTTGAGGCCAGGAAAATGACATGGATCAGCTTCTCCTTTAGATCACCAAGAAGGATCTAGCCCTGAAGACACTTGAAATTCTGCTCTCCATAACTAGGAAAGAAAAAAATTACGTTTTTGAAGACAATAAATGTGTAGTAATTTGTTCCAGAAGCTGTAGGAAGATAATACATTAGCATATAGGTAGAAAAGATGTAGGTGAATTGAACAAATGATAACAGAATCATAAAGTCTAGCATAAGTATACAAGTCCAAAAAGATGAGACACAAAGCATAGTAGGCACAAAATTTGAAGTTATAATGACAGAGAATGCCCCAGAACTGATGAGAGGTATAATCCAAAAATAAGGCCAATTTAAACAAGAAATCAATTTAAAAGCATCATTAGAACTTATGGAAGCTGTGTGTGGTGGCTCATGCTTGTAATCTCAGCATTTGGGAGGCTGAGACAGGAGGATCTGGGTTTGCAGCCAGCCCCAGCTACTTAAGTGAGGCACTTTGCAACTTGGTGAGACCCTGCTTCAAAATAAAGAATAAAAAAGTAGGGCTGGGGATATCTCAGAGGTAGAATGCCCCTGGGTTCCATCTCCAGCACCAAAAAAGAAAAGTTATAGTTCTAGAAGTAGGCAACCAGAAGTGAAATATTAGAGCACCAAAGTTGCCTCCATCTAGACTATATGAATCAAAATTATAAATAATTGGGTTTTTTGACAAGGGCCAATTTTTATTAATTCAGGGGATAATGTAGAAGAACTACATACTGAACCCACCCTCAGCGTCAAACAAACCAGTCTGGCTATTTATACTTCCTTAAAACTCTGAGATTGCAGAATGGCTCTAAACAAAGATGGAGAGGAAAAAAGACAGGAAAAAACAAAGATCATTTCCTTGTGCAATTATTATAACAGATCAAGTCTCCCATATCTTTGTACAAAAGGTAAGGTAGGACTAAATGAACAGATGGTTCTCAGAATTTGCAATAAGTTCAAAGTAGTACCAAATAAAAATGCCCTAGATACCTGAGAGATACAAACATAAAACGTCTCTGTAAGTGGAAAAATTCTTCTATGCCTGAGAAAAAGCACACAAATGAATGTTCAAAAACAATGGTTAAGGCGCTGGCATCATCATCCCTCACAGCACAAGGCTCCAGAGAAGAAAGGTAAACAAGGAGCTGAAGTGAGCAGCTGCGGATAACTAGGGTGTAATTCAGCAGTTCTTTCAGCACAAAGAACATCTAAAACTCCCAGTGGCCAAGCTAATCAAACCCTCCGGGGACTCAGAACAACCCAAAAACAGAAAAGAAATTCGCCAGCCTCAAGCCTGCCAAAGGCGTGGCAGCAGTGCCATATTGCAAGAGGTGGAGGCGAGTAGACAATGCCCGCAACAGCTCCAGATCACCGTACACAACAACCATAAGCGAAATTGCAGGCCCTACAGGAGAAATCCCAGCACTGCACCCCGTGCAACTTGCGCAGCTTTGACAAAAACCCTGGATCTGAGGGGGGTTTTTTGTTTGTTTGTTTTTCTTTTTCTTTTTCTTTTTGTTTTGGTGGTACTGGGGTTCCTGGAAGCCCTTCTACCTCCAGGCTACACTCACAGACCAATTTTTACATTTTTATTTGGAAACAGGGTCTCCTAAGCCAGTGTGCATGGATGGCGTTGAACCTGCGTGATCCTCCTGTCTCTGCCTCCCAAGCACGGGGATTACAAGCGTGCAGCACCATGCCGAGCCCTGGATCTGAGATTTTGCAGTCCAACCCAGTGAAGGAGTAGCAATGGCAGAGATACCACACCCTAGTCTCAGCTCCCTGTGGGAAAATGCCAAGCCCAGCACCTTCAGGGTATTGTGCAGCCTTGATTAACTCCCTGAATCTGAGACTTTGTGATACAACCCAGTAAAGGAGTAGTGGTGACTGAGATAAACACAGACTTGAGATCCAGAGCACCGTAAGTGAAGTCGTAGTGATGCAGAGAAAAACCCAGAGAAGGCACAAACTTCTGAAATCATGGGAAAGAGGAATAACAATGAAGCAATGAGCACCCACAACCCCGCAACATCAGAACCTGATAACACAGAAATTCAGAGATTTTTAGAAGATCAAATCAGGAAAATAACTGTAGAAATAATACAGGACCTTTGAAAAGAATTTAGAGAGTCTAAAAGAAATAAAGGATGCAATCATTGAAGTATAGGCATCAATTCAGATTATAAACAATTGACTAGACCACATGGAGAATAGAATCTAGCTCATAGAAGATAATCACTCCAAAAACAAATGCATAGAGAAACCAGGGCCGATTGCAGGACACCAGGCCCCAGGCGAGGTCGTGCGGAGCATGCCCAACCCCCGGAGTAACCTGGGCCTGGGTCGAAAGGCCCTGGGCCCCAGGTGGGGCTCAGGTGGGGCACACCAGACCCCCATAAGAGCCAGGGCCTGGGTCTCAGGACTCTGGGCCCCAGGCAGAGTTGTGCAGAGCACGCCGGACACTCCCCCCCACCGAGAAACCAGGGCCCAGGGCCTTGGGCCCCAGGAGGGGCTCAGGTGGGGCCTGCTGGACCTCCTGAGAAACTGGGGCCTGGGTCACAGGACCTGGGCCCCGGGCGGGGTCGGGTGGAGCATGCTAGACACCCAGAGAAACCGGGGCCAGCCTCGCAAGGCACTGAGCCCAGGCGGGGGTCAGGCGGGGCACACAAGACCCCCGGAAGTGCTACTGAGTGCCTGATCCCACAACCTCCTCAAACCACAGATACTGTCTTCTCTTATTCAAAAAAAAAAAAAAAAAGAAAAAGTAAAAACAAAAGAAAAATATTGAAGAGGGGTCAAGAAGGGCACAGCAGATGCCAAGATACAGGAGATGCAGACAAAACTTATCCAAAATGAACTGGAACTTTTGGAAAAATTCACACAAAGGAGGACTGTTTCTTCTCTACATTCTTAAGAATCCTGGACATCATCTGTAAGGAGAGAGTTTAGCGGAGACTTAGGAGGAAGATGGTGTTGGAAGCAGTTGCTGCTATGGTGGTGCAGATTTGTATTCAGGAGATGCAGAAATCTGATCCTACCAACCTTATTTTTTGGAGAAATTACACCAAACATCAAATGCTACCGTCATGCATGCTTAGGAACACTGAACAACATTCAGAGTGGAAAAAGAGCTTGGGAAAGATTTGAAATGGTAGAGGCAGTGACAATGGCAGTGGCCAGTACTCAGGGGAGGCAGAGATCTGATGCTGGGGCCTCCAAGGCCTGGATTGGAGCCTGCTGAGGGGTAATGCTGGTGCTGGGGCCAGTGAGGCTGGGATTGGAGCCTGCCATGAGGCACGGCCGCTACAAAGGCCTCCGAGGCCACGATCAGAGCCTACTGAGAGGGTAGGACAGTGCTGGGTCCAGCAAGGCCAGGATTGGAGCCTGCCATGAGGCAATGCTGATGCTGGGACCTCCAAGGCTGGGCTTGGAGCCTGCTGAAGGGTTAGGCCAGTCCCAGGGTCAGAAAGATTGGGATTGGAGCCTGCCGTGAGGCAAGGCCGGTGCTAGGGCCTCTGAGGCCGGGATTGGAGCCTGCCAAGGGGTAGGCTGGTGCCGGGGCAAGCAGCCGGCATTGGAGCCTGCCTTGAGGCAAGGCTGCTACTGAGGCCTCTGAGGCCGGGATCAGAGCATGCCAAGGGGTTAGACCGGTGGCGGGGCCAGCAAGTCCCGAAGTGGAACTTGCCTTAAGGCAAGGCCAGTGCTGGGGCCTCCAAGGCCTAGATTAGAGCCTGCTGAGGGGTAAGGCTGGTGCTGGGGCCAGTGAGGCTGGGATTGAAGCCCACCGTGAGGCACAGCCACTACTAAGGCCTCCGAGGCCAGCATCAGAGCCTGCCAAAGGGTTAGGCCAGTGCCAGGACCAGCGGTTGGCATTAGAGCCTGTTGTGAGGCAAGGCCACTACTGAGGCACCTGAGGCCAGGATCAGAGCCTGCTGAGGGGTTAGGCCAGTGCCTGGGCCAGTGAGGCTGAGATTGGAGCCTGCCATGAGGCAAGGCCAATGCTGGGGCCTCCAAGTCCAGGATTGGAGCCTGCCAAAGGGTTAGACCGGTACCGGGATAGCAAGGTCGGGATCAGAGCCTGCCATGAGGCAAGGCCGGTGCTGGGGCCTCTGAGGACAGGATTGGAGCCTGCTGAGGGGTAAGGCTGGTGCCAGGGCCAGTGAGGCTCGGATTAGAGCCTGCCATGAGGCAAGGCCGCTACTAAGACCTCCGAGGCCAGAATCAGAGCCAGCAAGGCCAGGATTAGAGCCTGCCGAAGGGTTAGGCCAGTGTCAGGGTCAGGAAGGTCGGGATCAGAGCCTGCAGTGAGGCAAGGCCAGTGCTGGGGCCTCCGAGGCCAGGATCGGAGCCTGCCAAGGGGTTAGGCCATTGCCAGGGCCAGTGAGGCCAGGATCAGAGTCTGCCTTGAGGCAAGGCCGGTGCTGGGGCCTCCGAGCACGGGATCAGAACCTGACAAGGGGTTAGGCCGGTGCCGGGGCCAGTGGCTGGCATCGGAGCCTACCTTGAGGCAAGGCCACTACTGAAGCCTTCAAAGCCCGGATCAGAGCCTGCTGAGGGGTTAGGCCAGTGCCTGAGCTAGCGGCCAGCATTGGAGCCTGCCGTGACGCAAGGCCACTACTGTGGCCTCCGAGGCCAGGATCAGAGCCTGCTGAGGGGTTAGGCTGGTGCCGGGGCCAGCGAGGCTGGAATCGGAGCCTGCTGTAAGGCAAGGCCAGTGCTGGGGCCTCCGAGGCCAGGATTGGAGCTGCCAAAGGGTTAGGCCAGTATCAGGGTCTGCAAGGTCGGGATCAGAGCCTGCTGTGAAGCAAGCCCGGTGCTGCACCTCCAAGGCCGGGATCAAAGCCTGCCGAGGAGTTAGTTCAGTGCTGGGGCCAGCGAGGCCAGGATCAGAGTCTGCCTTGAGGCATGGCCGGTTCTGGGGCCTCCGAGCATGGAATCAGAACCTAACGAGGGGTTAGGCCGGTGCCGGGGCCAGCAGCCGGCATCAGAGCTTGCCATGAGGCAAGGCCACTACTGATACCCCAAGGCTGGGATCAGAGCCTGCCGAGGGGTAAGGCCAGTACCAGGGCCTGCGAGGCTGGGATCAGAGCCTACCATGAGCCAAGGCCGGTGCTGGGGCCTCCGAGGCCATGATTGGAGCCTGCCTAAGGGTTAGGCCGGTGCTAGGGTCATCAAGGTCGGGATTGGAGCCTGCCGTGAGGCAAGGCCGCTTCTGAGGTCTATGAGGCCGGGATTGGAGCTTGCTGAGGGGTTAGACCGGTGCCAGGGCCAGCAAGTCCGGGAGTGGAACCTGCTGTGAGGTGAGGCTGGTGCTGGGGCCTTCAAGGCCTGGATGAAGCCTGCCAAGGGGTAAGGCCGGTGCCAGGGCCAGTGAGGCCAGGATTGGAGCCTGCCATGAGGCACGACTGCTACTAAGGCCTCCAAGGTCGGAATCAGAGCCTGCCGAGAGGGTAGGCTGGTTCCAAGGCCAGAGAGGCCAGGATCGGAGCCTGCCATGAGGCAAGGCCAGTGCTGGGGCCTTCGAGGCCGGGCTTGGAGCCTACCAAATGGTTAGGCCTGTCCTGGGTTTAGCAAGGTCGGGATTGGAGCCTGCCATGAGCCAAGGCCATTGCTAGGGCCTCCAAGGCTGGGATCAGAGCCTGCTGAGAGGGTAGGTTGGTGCTGGGGCCAGCGGCCAGCATTGGAGTCTGCCTTGAGGCAAGGTCGCTACTGAGGCCCCCGAAGCCGGGATCAGAGCCTGCTGAGTAATTAGGCTGGTGCCAGGCCAGCGAGGCCGGAATCGGAGTCTGCCATGAGGCAAGGCTGGTGCTGGGGCCCTTAAGGCCTGTATTGGAGCCTGCCGAGGGGTAAGGCCAGTGTTGGGGCCAGCGAGGCCAGGATCAGAGCCTACCGTGAGGCACGGCAGCTACTAAGGCCTCCGATGCTGGGATTGGAGCCTGTTGAGAGGGTAGGCCGGTACCAGGGCCAGCGAGTCTAGGATTGGAGTCTGCCACGAGGCAAGGCTGGTGCTGGGTCCTCCAAGGCCGGGATCGGAGCCTGCCAAGGGGTTAGGCCAGTGCTGGTGACAACGAGGCCAGTAGCAGAGCCTGCCATGAGGCAAGGCTGGTGTTGGGGCCTCCAAGGCCTGATTGGAGCCTGATGAGGGGTAAGGCTGGTGCCAAGGCCAGTGAGGCTGGGATTGGAGCCTGCTGTGAGGCAAGGCCACTACTAAGGCCTCTGAGGCCAGAATCAGAGCCTGCCAAGAGGGTAGGGTGGTGCCGGGGCCAGCAAGGCTGGGATTGGAGCCTGCCGAAGGGTTAGGCCGGTGCTGGGGTCAGCAAAGTCGGGATCGGAGCCTGCCTTGAGGCAAGGCTGGTGTTGGGGCCTCCAAGGCTGGGATCAGAGCCTGCTGAGAGGTTAGACTGGTGCTAGGGCCAGCGGCCAGCATCGGAGCCTGCCTTGAGGCAAGGCCTCTACTGAGGCCTCCAAGGCCGGGATCAGAGCCTGCCATGAGGCAAGGCCGGTGCTTGAGCCAGCGAGATCTGAATCAGTCCACCGGGTAGCCAGGCCACTACTGGGGCCGTCAAGAGTGGGATCGGTACTTGCAACGGGGCATGCACAGAGAAATATTGCAGAAAAAAAAAACAGATGCTTCCCCTAATCAGCAATAACTAGGAGGAAAGGAATAACAGGAAGAGGTATTGTTATAGAAAGGACCCTATAGCAAAGCAATTAAGGTATGGGATAGGGGAGGTTGGAACCTCTTTAAATCTCAGGAGGAACATAAACAAATGTATCAGAGTTAATCACCAAACAAGCATGGGATCGAGGGAGGGGGAAGGAATGGGATGGGGAGTGGATGAGGGCTAATTGGATGGTGTGTACTTGTATATCCCCTCAAGTCTTATATTCCAATGTGATGTACGATTACAATGCACCAATAAAAATAAATTTAAAAAAGAAAAACAAAAATAAATGCATAGTTTATAACTTAAAAAATCTGAAAGAAGTTAATTTGACATTGAATAAATATGGGCCCATTTTAAGAGAGCTAACATAAGAATAATCGGAATAGAGGAAGGAAAAGAAGGTGAAACAAAAGGGATCAATAATCTCTTCAAGGAAGTAATAGCAGAAATTTTTCCAAACATAGAGCAAGAGGTCCATACACAGGTCCAGGAAACTTATAGAACTCCCTTTAGACAGGATGAGAGAAGAGGTTCCCCACGCCACATAATTGTCAAAATGACCAATGTGGAAGCCACGGAGAGAATCTTAAATGCTGCTCACAGAACTTTCTCCAAAATAGATCACATCCTGGGACACAAAATGAGCACTAGCAAATTTTAAAAATGTTACATACTCCCCTGTGTCATTTCAGATCATAATGAAATGAAACTAGAAATCAACTATAAGAAGACCCAGAGAAACAATATAAACATGTGGAGACTGAACACCATACTTCTGAATGAAGAATCAGTCATAGAAGACATGAGAGGTGAAATAAAGAAATTTCTAGAAACAAATGAAAATAAAGATACAACATATCAAAACCTCTGAGACACTTTGAAGGCAGTATTAAGAGGAAAATTTATAGTACTGAGTGCTCACATTAAAAAAAACAGAAAATCTTCAAATAAATAACCTAATGACACACCTCAAAGCCCTTGAAAGGAACAATCTAACCCCAAAGCCAGTAGAAGACAGGAAATTATTAAAATTAGAGCTAAAATTAATGAAATAGAGAATAAACAAAATAAGAAAATCAACAAAACTAAAAGTTGGTTTCTCTAAAAAATTAACAATATAGATAAAACACTAGCCAAGCTAACTAAAATAAGAGATAAAAAAATCCAAATTATGAAGATAGAATGAAAAAGAAGACATTACTACTGACAGTGTAGAAATATAGAGGATTATCAGAAACTCTTTTGAAAAACTATACTCCAACAAAATGGAAAATCTGGAGGAAATTGACAACTTTCCAGAAAAATACAACCTTCCTAAACTGAGTCAAGAAAATATAGAAAATTTAAACCAACCAAGAGTAATCAAAGAGACTGAAACAGCAATAAAGAGCTTACCATCAAAGAAAAGCCCAGGACCAGATGGTTTCCCAAGTGAATTCTATAAAACCTTTATAGAAGACCTAACCCCAATACTCTTCAAACTATATCGTGAAATAGAAAAAACCAGGACTCTCCCAAATATATTCTATGAAGCCAACATCACACTAATACCCAAACTGAAGAAAGACAGTTCAAGGAAGGAAAATTACAGGCCTATATCTCTGATGAACCTGGAAGCAAAAATACTAAACAAAATACTAGCAACATGCATTCAAAACCACATAAAGAAAATTATACAACATGACCAGGTAGGGTTTATTCCAAAGATGCAAGCCTGGTTCAACATACAAAAATCAATCCATGTAATTCATCATATAAACAGAATCCAAGACAAAAATCACATGATCATTTCAATAGATGCTGAAAAAGCATTTGATAAAATCCAACATCCATTTATGATTTAAAAAAAAACACTGCAGAGTATTAGAAAAGAAGGATCATATCTCAAAATCATAAAAGCAATCTATAATAAGCCCACCACCAACATCATATTAAATGGGGAAAAACTTCAAGAATTCCCCCTAAAAACTGGAACAAGACAAGGATGTCCATTATCACCACTTCTCTTCAATATAGTATTAGAGACTCTAGCCAGAGCAATAAGGCAAGAAAAGGAAATCAAAGAAGTACCAATAGAAAAGAAGAACTCAAACTTTCACTATTTGCAGATGACATGATACTCTATTTAGAAAACCCAACAAACTCAACGAAAAGGCTAATAGAACTGATCAACAAATTCAGCAAAGTGTCTGGATGCAAAATCAATCTTTAAAAAATCAGAAGCTATTCTGTACACCAACCATAAATCCAATGAAAAATAAATTCAGAAAACACTTATACTCAGAATCTCCCACAAAAAAAAAATCTTAGGAATAAACTTAAGCAATGAGGTAAAAGATCTCTACAACGAAAATTATAAAACATTGAAATAGAATTCAAAGATTTTAGAAGATGGAAAGATCTTCCATGTTCATGGATTGGCAGAATAAATATTATTAAAAAGGCCATCCTTCCAAAAGTGATCTACAGATTTAACACAATGTCCATTAAACTACCAAGATCATTCCTCACAGACATAGAAAAATTAGTCCTTAGCCAGGCGTGGTGGCGCACGCTTGTAATCCCCGCGCTTGGGAGGCAGAGACAGGAGGATCACGCAGGTTCGAAGCCAGCTGTGCGTGCTGGCTTAGGAGACCCTGTTTCCAAATATAAAATGTAAAAATAGGTCTGGGAGTGTAGCCCGGAGGTAGAAGGGCTTCCAGGAACCCCAGTACCACCAAAAAAAAGAAAAAAGAAAAATCAGTCCTTAAATTTATCTGGAATAACAAAAAGCTCAGACTAGACAAAGTAGTTCTCAGCAACAGAACCCATGCAGAAAGAATCACAATACCTGACTTTAAATTATACTACAAAGACATTGTAATAAAAATAGCATGGTACTGGCACAAAAACAGATACATAAACCAATGGAGCAAAAGAGAAGACCCAGAAACAAGTTCACACACTTTCAGCCAATTGACAAAGGGGAGAAAAACATACACTGGAAAAAAGATAGCCTCTTCAACAAATAGTGTTGGCAAAACTGGTTAACCATATGCAGAAAATTGGAAATTAATCCCACATTCTCACTCTGCACAAGAGTCGATTCAAGATGGATCAAAGAATTGGAAATTAAACCAGAGACTTTGAAACTCCTTGAAGAGGGCATAGGTCCAACAATGCAACACATAGGCACAGATAAAAACTTTCTCAACAAGACCCCAAAAGCACAACATATTAAAAGGTGAATCAGTACTTGGGATTGCATGAAGTTGAAGAGCTTCTGTTTAGCAAAGGAAACTGTCAGGATTCTCAACTGAGAACCAACATATTGGGAGAAGATTTTTGCTACCTATACCTCCAATAGAGGACTAATATCTAGAATATACAGAGAACTCAAGAAACTCAACACTAAAAAAACAAATCATCCAATAACAAAATGGGCAAGCAAACTAAATAGCACTTCACAAAAGAATAAATTCAAATGGCCAATAAATGCATGAAAAAATGCTCAACATCATTGGCAATCAGAGAGATGCAAATCAAAACTACCATGAGATTTCATCTAACTCCAACTAGAATGGCAATCATTCAAAACACTAACAAAACAAATGCTGGTGAGTATGTGGAGAAGTAGGAACCCTAAGACATTGTTGGCGGGATTGCAAATTAGTGCAACCCCTTTGGAAAACAGTATGGATAATCGTCAAAAGAATAGGAACAAATCTACCATTTGATCCAGCAATACCATTTCTGGGTATCTACCCAAAAGAAAAGAAACCAAAGTACCAAACTAATACATGTGTGTCTGTTTTCATAGCTGCACAATTCACCATGGCCAAACTATGGAACCAGCCAAGATGTCCATCAACAGATAAATATTTTACAAAACTGTGGGATATATACACAATGGAATTTTACTCAACCATTAAAAAAAACTCAGTTACATCATTTTCAGGGAAATGGATGGAACTGGAGGACATAATGCTAAGTGAGATTAATCAGTCACAAAAAATAACTAATCAGATGTGTTCCCTAATATGTGAAAGCTAAGGAGAAATGAGTCAAAGGAAAAAGTCTAGATGAAAAAGGGAATCCTATAGAAGAGCAAACAAGACAACCTAAATGAGGGGATGGGAGGGGGGAAGAAGGAAATTCTCTAAAACACACAATGTACTTAAACATATCGAAGTCAACCACTAAGCCAAGCAACAGGAGTGAAGGTGTGAATGGGGGTGGGAATTGGGTAGAAGCTAAATAGGTTATGTGTACATGTATGTTCACACAAGTTTTCTACCCCAATATGATATATGAATATAATGCACCAATAAAAAATGTAAAAATTACTCAGCGTTCACTCTTGCGGTATAGCTTAGAGACAATTTCCCCTAAAGCAGACTGTGGGAAAAAAATGGGCAAGTGAACTAAATAAATATTTTACAAAAGAAAAAATTCAAATTTGCCAATAAATATATAAACAATACTCAACATTATTAACAATCAGAGAAGTGCAAAACAAGACTACTCTGGGGATTCCAAATAATGAAATCTAAACTAGGGACTTTGGGCATATTATGGAAAACATAGGTCTCTTCTCTTTCTGTGCTTGGATGATTTCATTTAACATAATATTATCCAGGTCTTTCTATCTTGCAAATAACATGATTTTATTCTTCTTTATAGCTGAATAGAATTCCATTGTGTATATCAACCCATAATTTGTAATCCATTCATCTGTTGATGGAGACCTAGGTTGGTTCCATACTTTGGCTATTATTAATTGTGCTGCAATGAACATGGGTATGCATATGTTACTGTAGTTCTTTGATTTCAAGCCCTTTTGTCAAGATACTGAGGAGTGGTATAGCCGTGAATTCAATATGGTAGATCTATCCTCAGATTTCTTTTTTTTTTTTTAATTTATTTTTATTGGTGCAATGTATTCATACATCATAGTGGTATAAAGAAAATACTTTTGTAGACATACATGCACATCTCGCCCAGTTAGCCCCTACCACGATCCCCACCCCATTCCCTCCCCATCCCTCCTTCCCGCGCTTGGCTTACTGGTTGACATCTAGTATTATAGCAATTTATACAATATTAACATTGATAATCTCACATAACAGTTTCATTTGTCTGGTACCAAACTTTTGATGACTTAAAGATAACATTTCAATATTTCTTTTTGCTTTCTTTCTTACCAGAGAATATTTTTTTCTTTTTTTTTTTTTAGGTGAAACTATCATACATTTATTTATTTATTTTTCAGAAAAAATCTATCCTGATATGGAATATGGACTCTAGATACCCAAAACAGTCTCAAAGGAGAACAAAGCTAGAAGATGTATATTTTCTGATTTCAAACCATATAAAGCTACAATAATTGAAACAGTGTAGTACTGTTCTAAAGGCAGATATATAAACCATTGGAGCTAAATAAAAGCCTAGAGATAAATTCTTCCATACATTGTCAAGTTATTTTTGACAAGGTTTCCATGAACTTTTGGTGGAGGAAATACTAGTCTTTTAACTAAATATTGTTGAAAAATAATAATAAATGAAAAAGAATAAAATTGGACCCTTACCTAACACATATACAAATATTAACTCAAAATAGATAAAAGACCTAAATATAAATCTTAATACTATAAGCTTTTAGAAGAAAATCTGGGTCATAAAACCTTACAACATTGAAATTGGAAGTGATTTCTTGGATATGATTTCAATGGCACAGGCAACAAAAGAGTAAATAAACTCCCTAAAAAATAAAAAAAATATTGTATATCCAAAGACAATGTAAACAGAGTTAAAAGTTACTGATCCTCTTCCAAGAGTTCCTCCTATGACCCATTTCTCCCTAACTCTCACATATTAGGGAAAGCATCTGATTTCTTATTTTTTGTGCCTGACTAATCTCACTTAGCATAATGTCCTCCAGTTCCATCCATTTCCCTGAAAATGATGTAATTGAGTTTTTTTTGATGGCTGAGTAAAATTCCATTGTGTACATATCCCACAGTTTTGTAATCCATTCATCTGTTGATGGACATCTTGGCTGGTTCCATAGTTTGGCTATGGTGAATTGTGCAGCTATGAACATAGATACACATGCATTAGTTTGGTAGTTTGGTTTCTTTTCTTTTGGGTAGATACCCAACAGTGGTATTGCTGGATCAAATGGAAGATTTGTTCCCATTCTTCTGAGGATTCTCCATACTGTTTTCCAAAGTGGTTGCACTAATTTGCAATCCCACCAACAACGTCTTAGAGTTCCCACTTCTCCACATCCTCGCCAGCATCTATTGTTGTTTGTGTTTTCAATGATGGCCATTCTAGTTGGAGTTAGGTGAAATCTCAGGGTAGTTTTGATTTGCATCTCTCTGATTGCCAGTGATGTTGAGCATTTTTTCATGCATTTATTGGCCATTTGAATTTCTTCTTTTGTGAAGTGTCTATTTAGTTCATTTGCCCATTTTGTTATTGGATGCTTTGTTTTCTTAGTGTTGAGTTTCTTGAGTTCTCTGTATATTCTAGATATTAGTCCTCTATCAGTGGTGTAGGTGGCAAAAATCTTCTCCCATTCTGTTGGCTCTCGATTGAGGTTCTTGATAGTTTCCTTTGCTGAACAGAAGCTCTTCAGTTTCATGCAATCCCATGTATTGATTCTCCTTTTAATTTGTTGTGCCTTTGGGGTCTTGTTGAGGAAATGTTTGTCTGTGCCTATGTGTTGTAGTGTTGGACCTATGCCCTCTTCAAGGAGCTTCAAGGTCTCTGGTTTAATTTCCAAGTCTTTGATCCATCGTGAGTTGACTTTTGTACAGGGTGAAAAAGTGGGATTAACATCCAATTTTCTGCATATGGTTAACCAGTTTTGCCAACACCATTTGTTGAAGAGGCTATCTTTTTTCCAGTGTATGTTTTTGGCCCCTTTGTCAAAAATCAATTGGCTGAAAGTGTGTGGACTTGTTTCTGGGTCTTCTATTCTGCTCCATTGGTCTATATATCTGTTCTTTTGCCAGTACCATGCTGTTTTTATTACAATGGCTTTGTAGTATAGTTTAAAGTCAGGTATTGTGATTCCTCCTGCGTGGTTTTTGTTGCTGAGAACTACCTTGGCTATTCTGGGCTTTTTGTTATTCCAGATAAATTTAAGGACTGATTTTTCTATGTCTATGAGGAATGATCTTGGTAGTTTAATGGGCATTGCATTAAATCTGTAGATCACTTTTGGGAGGATGGCCATTTTAATGATATTAATTCTGCCAATCCATGAACATGGAAGGTCTTTCCATCTTCTAAGATCTTCTTCGATTTCTTTTTTCAGTGTTTTATAATTTTCTTTGTAGAGATCTTTTACTTCCTTGGTTAAGTTTATTCCTAGGTATTTTATTTTTTTGTGGGAGATTCTGAGTGGAAGTGTTTTCTGAATTTCTTTTTCAGTGGATTTATGGTTGGTGTACAGGAAAGCTTCTGATTTTTTAAGATTGATTTTGTATCCAGATACCTTGCTGAATTTGTTGATCAGTTCTATAAGCCTTTTGGTTGAGTTTGTTGGGTTTTCTAAATATAGTATCATGTCATCTGCAAATAGTGAAAGCTTAAGTTCTTCTTTTCCTATTTGTACTCCTTTGATTTCCTTTTCTTGCCTTATTGCTCTGGCTAGAGTCTCTAGTACTATATTGAAGAGAAGTGGTGATAGTGGACATCCTTGTCTCGTTCCAGTTTTTAGGGGAAATTCTTGAAGTTTTTCCCCATTTAATATGATGTTGGCAGTGGGCTTATTGTAGATTGCCTTAATAATGTTGAGATATGTTCCTTCTATTCCAATTCTCTGCAGTGTTTTTTATCATAAATGGATGTTGAATTTTATCAAATGCTTTTTCAGCATCTATTGAGATGATCATGTGGTTTTTGTCTTTGATTCTGTTTATATGATGAATTACATGGATTGTTTTTCGTATATTGAACCAGCCTTGCATCCCTGGGATGAACCCTACCTGGTCATGGTGAATGATTTTCTTGATGTGGTTTTGAATGCGTGTTGCTAGTATTTTGTTTAATAGTTTTGCATCCAAGTTCATCAGAGATATAGGCCTGTAGTTTTCCTTCCTTGAACTGTCTTTATTCGGTTTGGGTATTAGTGTGATGTTGGCTTCATAGAATGTATTTGGGAGAGTCCCGGTTTTTTCTATCTCCCGAAATAGTTTGAGTAGTATTGGGATTAGTTCTCCTATAAAGGTTTTATAGAATTCACTTGGGAAACCATCTGGTCCTGGGCTTTTCTTTGATGGTAAGCTCTTTATTGCTATTTCAATCTCTTTGATTGTTATTGGTTGGTTTAAGTGTTCTATATCTTCTTGACTCAGTTTAGGAAGGTTGTATTTATCTAGGAAGTTGTCGATTTCCTCCAGATTTATCCTCAGATTTCTAAGGAATCTCTACACTGATCTACATAGTGGCTGAACTACCTTTCACTCCCACCAAGAGTGTAAGAGAGTTCCTCTTTCCCCACATCCTCGCCAGCATTTGTTATTTGATTTCTTTATGCTTGCCACTCTGATTGGGGTTAGATGGAATCTCAACATAGTTTTGATTTGTATCTCCCTGATGGCTAATAATGTTGAACATCTTTTCATGTATCTATTGGCCACTTGTATCTCTTCTTTTATGAAGTGTCTATTCAATTCAGATGCCTATTTCTTGATTGGGTTATTTCTTTGCTAGTGTAGAGTCTTTTGAACTCTTTGTATGTTCTGGATATTAGCCCTCTATCAGAGTGGTGGCTGGTAAAGATCTCTAATTCTGTAGGCTTTCTCTTTAGGTTTTTGATGGCTTCCTTTGATGAGCAGAAACTCTTTACTTTGATGCAATCCGACTTGTTAATTCTTGATTTAATTACCTGTGCATTGTCTTGAGGTCTTTTTGAAAAAGTTACTGCCTGTGCCTATATGTTGTAGTGTTGAGCCTATGCCCTCCTCTAATAACTTCACATTCTCTGGTCTAATTTCTAAGTCTTTTATCTATCTTGAGTTGACTCCTGTTCATGGTAAGAGGTAGGGATTTAGTTCCATCGTTCTGCAAATAGATAGCCAGTTCTCCTAGCACCACTTGTTGAAAAAGCTGTCTTTTCTCCAGCATATGAGTTTGGCACCTTTGTCAAAGATTGATTGACTATAGGTGTCTGGAGTTGTTTCTGTATCCCATATTCTGTTCCATTGGTCTGTATGCCTGTTGTTGTGCCAATATCATGCTGTTTTTACTGCTATTGCTCTATAGTATAATTTGAAGTCAGGGGGTGTGATTTCTCCTGCATTTTTCTTATTGCTGAGGATTGCTTTGGCTATTCTAAGTCTTTTCTTTCTCCATATAAAATTTGTGACTGATTTTTTATATTCATGAAGAATGTCATTGAAATTTTGATAGGAATTGCATTGAATCTATATATCACTTTTGGCAGAATGGCCATTCTGATGATATTTATTCTGCCTAGCCATGAGTAAGAAGATCTTCCAAGGTCTTCTTAAGTTCTTTCTTTAATGTTTTATACTTTTTATTGTAGAAGTTTTTTACATCTTTGCTTAGGTTTATTTCTAGGTATTTTATTGGTTTTGAGGTTATAGTAAATGGAATTTTTATTTATTTTTTTCATTGTGGATTCATTTTGGCATATAGAAAAGTAACTGATTTCTTTATATTGATTTTGTATCCTGCAACTTTGCTGAATTGTTTAATTAGCTCCAATAGTCTTTTGATTGAATTCTTTGGGTCTTCTAGATAAAGGATCATGCCATCTAAAAACAAGAATAGTTTTATTTTTTCTCTTTCTAATTGAATTCCTTTGATTGCCTTCTCTTGTCTTATTGCTGTAGCAAAAGTCTTGAGGACTATATTGAACAGGATTGTTGATAGTGGGCATCCTTGTCTTGTTCCTGATTTTAGATAAAATTCTTTTTTTTTCTTGTGGGTCTGGGAATAAAACACAGGGGCATTTTACCTCCAAGATACACCCCCTGACCTGTTTTTTTATTCTTTATTTTCAAACAGGGTCTCACTAAGTTGCAGAGAGCCTTACTAAGTAGATGAAGCTGTCTGTGAGCCATGATCCTCCACTCTCAGCCTCCCTAATGTTGGGATTATAAGGGTGCACCACCATGCCTGACTTAGATAAAATTCTTGCAGTTTTTCCACATTCAAAATGATGTTGGCTTTGGGTTTGTTGTATATTGCCTTAATAATTTTGAAATACATTCCTTCTATCCCAATTTTCTGCAGCATTTTTAACATGAATGGATATTGGATTTTTTCAACTGCTTTTCAACATCTATTGATATGATCGTGTGGTTTTTGTTTTCAGTTCTATTTATGTGGTGAATAGCATGTACTGATTTGCATATGTTTAACCAGCCTTGCTTTTCTGGGATGAAACCAACTTGGTCATGGTATGCAATTCTCTTGAAATGGTTTTGAATGTGCATGGCTAGTATTTTGTTTAGAATTTTTGCATCTATATTCATCAAGGATGTTGGTCTGTAATTTTCCTTTCTTGAGGTATCTTTATTTGATTTGGGGATTAAGGTAATACTGGCCTCATAGAAGGAATGTGGAAAAATTAAATCTCTTTCAATTTCCCAGAATAAGTTGTGAAGTATTGGATTAGTTCTTCACAATTATGTGGTGTGGGTAACCTCTTCCCTGATCCTGTCTAAAGGGAGTTCTATAAGTTTCCTGGACCTGTGTTTCAACCTCTTGTTCTATGTCTGGAACATTTTCTGCTATTATTTCTTTGAAGAGATTATTGATCCTTTTGGTTTCACCTTCTTTTCCCTCATATATTCCGATTATTCTTAGGTCAACTCTCTTAAAGTGGGCCCATATTTCTTCAATGTCAAATTCCTGCTGTCAGTTTTGTTCTAAATTATAAACTATGCGTTCATTTCTAGAGTGATCATCTTCTAGGAGCAAGATGCTATTCTACATGTGGTCTAATCAATTGTTTATACTTTGAATTGAGGCCTTTACTTCGATGATTAGTTCCTTTAATTCTTTATAACTCTCTCTAAATTCTTTTCAAAGATCATGTATTACTACTACAGTTATATTCCTGATTTGATCTTCTGGATATCTCTGAATTTCTGTGTTATCAGGTTCTGATGTTGTGGTATTGTGGGCACTCATTGCTTCATTGTTATTCCTCTTTCCCATGATTTCAGAAGTTTGTGCCTTCTCTGGGTTCATCCCTGGGTCACTATGACTTCACTTAGAGTGCTGTGGATCTAGAGTCTGTGGTTATCTCAGTCACTACTACTCCTTTACTAGGTTGTATCACAAAGTCTCAGACTCAGGGAATTAATTGAGGCTGTGCAAACCATGGGGGTACAGGCTGTGTTTTCCTATGAGGAGCTGCTACTAGGATGTGGTATCTCTGCCACTGCTACTCCTTCACTGGAATGAACTGAAAAATCTTAGACCCAGGGAGATTATCAAAGCTGTGCAATTCCCTGGGGGTGCAGTACTGGGATTTCTCCTGTAGGGGCTGCAATTTCACTTACAGTTTTTGAGTGTACTGATCTTGAGCTGTCGCGGGTGCAGTGATCTAGCCGCTTCCCCTGGCAATATGGCGCTGCTGCTATGCCTTCGGTATATGTGAAGCCTGGTGTATTTCTTTTGTGGTTTTGAGCTCTTTTCTGAATCCCTGAAGGGCATGATGAGCTGGCCACTGGGAGTTTTAGACATTCTTTGCACTGAAAAAATCTGCTAAATTACACCCAAATGATCTACAGTTGTTCACTTCAGCTCCTTGTTTACCTTTCTTCTCTGGAGCCTGGTGGGTTGTTGAGTGCACTGATCTGGAGCTGTTGAGAGAGCAGTGAACTCACCACTACTGCTGGCAATATGGTACTGCTACCACGCCCTCAGCCATGAAGCTGGTGTATTTCTTTTCTGGTTTTGAGTTCTGTTATGAGTCCCTTTCTTCTCTTGAGCCTGGTGCTGCGAGGCAAGATGACGCCGGTGGGGCTCTGCTGCCGCAATGCGGGCTGGTTTCTTTTCTGGTCTCTGGTTGTTCTTCTAGCCTTCTTTTTCTCTGTCCCTTGTATTTACAGTTTTAATTTCTCTGTTGATGGTGTTTTCTGGCTATAAAAAGCACTGCTTATGTGGCAATAGAGATCGATTGTTAGTGGGACACATAAACGCTGCTTTTCTCAGTTGCCATCTTCTTGGAAGTCAAATTTTTGTTTTTTAATAAAGACCCCAAAACAATGCCATTTTTAAAATATTGTTTTTCTATATACTGACAAGCCTACTTAATTGACTGATGTTATTGTAGATCTAAGAAGACAAGAGAATTTTAAAGCATCAATTACATTTTTGTTTACCCAGTCTTATAATTAAATTATAGATCACCTCTAAAAAATTAAAAAATCAGAGGAACATTAGTGACTTAAAATAGTTTTTCTGCCAAAGAATAAACCTTTAAAAGCAATAGACATTGTATTTGGAAACCACTTTCAAACATAATCTTGATTAACTTTTTGCCTAGGAGAAATAGCATGTGTTCATAAGTTTAAGGATATTTTTACTCTAATCTCATGAATATATCTTGGGTTTACTCACTTTTTAGATTTACTTAAGTTATGTGAACTCAGAGGCATTTTGTTTTATTTATTTTTTATTTTATGAGCACTCATTTATTAATATGCCAATTTGTGATTTTATACAGACACACATAGCATAACAATATCAAAAGGTAGAAAATAAGAGATTCACAGATATTTGAATTGCCCAAAGTGAAGCCAGGTCCTAGGCACATACTTGGGAAAAACCTGTACAGTTGGCAATGCTGGTTAATCTATCAGGCATGGGTGACATTGAATCAAATTTATTCAGGTGGCCACTTCTTCTCTCATGGCAGGCAACTAGCTCAACAATTACCACTGTTTATCTCCTTTTTCCTAGGATACCAAACAAAGAATTAACCCTTGGATACCTGCTGAGTAGAGACAAGAGGAGAAAAATGCCAAAGAGACTTAATAAAGCTTCGAGTCAGACAATGACGGGGGTCCTGCCCACTAGTGGCAGGGTTGATTAGGAAGGTTGACTGCCGGCGGCTAGAAACACAAACACACACACACACACACACACACACACACACACACACACACACACATACACACATGAGCCAGGAGTCAAGTCAAGCAAGATCTCATTTATTCCTCTTAAAGCAACATATATATAGCAAAACCACGAGGGGAATTCCCATGGGGAAATAGCCTAGCCTATTGGGATAAAGATCACTAGCACGTAGTTCACAGCCAATCCCAGGCCAGTACATGAGCCATTCATGTGTGTGGAAGCTCCTTTAAAGGTAAAAAGGGAAAAACTGCTCAGTCTCCCCACCCATAATGAATGGGGAAACCACACCTTTGTAGCTTCCTCCAGGCACCATCTTAGCCCCTTTTCTGCTGAATCATTTTACTGTGGAAGTTCTTAAACTTTACCTAAAGCTTTGCCTTGGCCTGCAGGCCGCTCAGGGTGAGGGAAGCTGCATCTCTTTAGGCGCTGTATGCACACACCCCAACATATCCCCCTTTTTCTTTTATTTTATTGGGACTGGGCCTGTCTTAGGTTGTCCCCATCGAGTACCAGGGATGACCCGTCATTGGATAGAACAGATCTATGCTGTACCTTCTGTCTTTGGTTTCCCTGGCCCATGGGGATCTTACCCGTCATTGGTCACCAGCCCTTCAACATGCTGCGATTTCCCCCATCTGGGGAACTTGTAAGGCGGGAGAGAGGCGGTCATATTTAGAGCGCTGATCATAAGATTAATTTTCTTTGCTGGCAAGCCTTTGTTAATGCACTTCAATTTGGTTGATTTTAACAGAAACTGAACTAATCTATTTAAATCACAGGGGTCTATGATGCACAAAACTATGATAAACAGCAAGGGGCCCAACAAAGAAAGAAAATAGGGCAAAAGTCCATGAAAGCCGGTCCAGAACAGATTCTCCTGAAGATCTCCTCGCCGCCTCTCCAGATCATGTTGGAGCTGCTTAATCTTATCTTGTTCCTGCAAAAATAAGCAGATGCCTCCCTTTTCGGCTGTTAATAAGTCTAATACCCATCTTTTTTGTAATACCACATCGGCTAGAGAATCTAATTGGGCTTGTAAGTCTCAGACAGTTTCTGAGACAGCCTTAATACCATCAATCATTTGGAGGGAGAGTTTCCTATGTAACTCAAAGGCAATCCCAAGGCAGCCGCACCCATGGCAGTTCTGGCAGTAATCTCCAGGCCAATTAAGAGGGGGGATGGCTTGTATTGCCCTCCTTTTTCGCCCTCCCCAATCAAGATGGGGGGATGGGCATTGGTTCCTTCCCAAGGATAATATGTATATCGGGGAGCAGGGAGGCAAGGGTGCAAAGGCCTGTCCATGATGGGGGCAAAGACCCATATGCAATGCTATCGCCACAAACAAAAACCAACCTGGGAGGGGGACAAAGATTTTGGGAGGGATATTCAACAGTAATATTTATAGAGCAAAAACTTGAATCATCAACGTTGGGTGCCCACTAACAGGTATTATTTATTGATATTTTAAATGTCTGAATGGATAATGGGAAGGACATAGAGCAATTGGGGTGATCTAGTTTTGGGGACTCCTCTTGATTAATTAGGGACAAGGGCCGAGGTGGTCTGGCTTGAAGATAAAGCCAACAATCTCCAGCTACTTTGATGGAGGAAAAGGGAATCTCTGTGGTCCAATGCCTATGAAAAGGGGACAGGTTGAAGTCTTTTGAAAACTTTAAAATATTTAGGGTTAATAATGCTTTTCTTAATTGATCATGTGGGGGTAACAACTCCCCCTTTTATTTTTGTAATTGAACTTTTAGGGTATGATTATATTTTTCTATTAAAGCTTGTCCTTTTGGGTTATATGGAATGACCATAGTGTGAATAATTTTCCATAATTGTAGGAAGGAGGCGAAATGTTGACTAATAAAACAAGGGCCATTATCAGTTTTGATTTGTTCAGGAATACCAAGAAAACAAAACATTGAAGAAGGTGACTTATAGCATGTTTTGTCTTTTCACCCGAATGAGCTGAGGCCCAAGCAGTCCTGGAATAGGTATCTATGGAAACAAAAATATACTTGAGTTTTCCAAATGGTTGAAAATGAGTTACATCCACTTGCCATAATCCATTGGGGTGTAGGCCTCTCGGATTAACTCTGGACAATTGAAGGGGGAATATTTGCAAGAAGGGTTGACATGATTTACAAGTGTGAACAATTCTTTTTAAATCCTTAGTAGGGATTTGAGGATATTTGTGTTTTAATCCTCTCCAATTTACATCAGTTAATCAATGAAAATCCATGGCCTCTTCTACAGATAGGGCTTGAACTTTTGTAGAGGTTTCCCAAGATGAATATTGACCACCCACTCCTTGAACGGGGGCTTAGGGACTAGCTGCCATGAATGGGGGATTTCCTCTTTCCTAATCACTCTTCGATCCGCTCCAGTATCAATTAAGCATTTAAAATTTTTATCTCCAATTGTGATGACCATCTTGGGTCTTAACCCGGTCACCAGAGGTACCGTCCAATGGATTTCGGTGGAACTGTTACCCTTTTTTAACGGGGCTGGGGTAAGCCTTCTTGGGAGGTTAAAGGCTCCCCCTTTTAAGTTAAATTTGGACCAGCAGTCTCAGGCCCAATGAAAGCCCTTACAGCATTTGGGGCAGGGTGTCAGGGGGGTTTCCCCTTTCTTCCCTCCTCCCATAGGAGGCATGGCCTGGGACGGACACTCTTGGCAGAAATGGCCCTCTTTTTTGCATTTGAAACATGTGGGGGGGCAACCCTTGACTGCTGCATTGCCTGTATCAGAGTCTGTAGGCCCTCCTGTTGTCTTTCCTTTACTGCAGCTGTCATGGCTTGAAATTGGTGGCTCATAGAGCCAACATCCCGAGAGGCCACAATCCATCTCTCTAAAGTATGCCCCTTCAACCCTGTGCAGGCCAGCTTATGGTTGGCTGTCATCCCGTCCCACACTAGCATTCTGACAAATTTGTCTCTTAATGGACCAGCCAGAAACTTCCTCTTAAGGCTGTTATATACTCTCTCTATAAATGTAGGTAGATCCTCACTGGGCTTTTGAGTGATTGCCACAATAGGGGCCTCAGTGGGCCCATCGTCTAGTTTTCTCCCTGCTGCCAGTGCAGCCGCCCTAACCTGATCCTGGTATGGGGGGCAAGGCCGCCTGTTGTAGGCCAGTGGTATGCAGCTTGGCCATCCTGGTAAAAATGCCATAGGTTAAGGGGATGGCGGGATTGGCATCTAATTTAATATAAGCATCTATTAAAGTAGATAACAAATTTACTACATATAAACTATCTGAGAATAAATTTATAGACTCAAAAATCCTTGCAGGACTAGGGCTATGGCAAAAGATTCTTTGAATTGGGGGGTTCCTTTTACAGGCTGGAAGATGGTTTTCTGGGGCTGGGGATCCATTCTTTTACAAAAGGGGATAAATAATCATGGAGGTCCCTTCACGCCCTTGGAGCAGGGCCAACCCCAGGAGCAGCAGCCACCAGGCGAGGGTGGCAGCAGGGCGCGCAGCCCTGTTCCGGGCTGGGGCTGGGGCTGGTGGGGAGGTGCAGCCGCGAGGCAGCTGGGGAGGCGCAGCCTGCTGGACCAGCCCTTCCACTAGGGTTTCCACCACTGCCTTTTGGAGCTCTTTGAGATTCTGTGGTTCCCAGGGGTACCAGGCAGCTGGACGGTTTCCTCTGGGATTTATATTGATAGTTCCTCCGGCTCCCGCTTCGCCCACATATAGCGGCAGAGCCAAGGGTACGAAGAAGGAATTGGCTGGGAAAAGGGGCTGTGGGGATCCCTTAGCATCCCCAAAGGAATTGAGGGAGGGATTGGGAGGTTTCTTAGGGGCTTTGGGACCGGGGGAGGGTGTATGCTTGGCTGTCCCCTTTTCTGCTGGCTTGGGGCCACAGTCATTGAGTTTCTTTGGGGGTCGCGGGGGAAAACAACTTTTAAGCACAGAGATGGTGGGGAGAACTGCAAAGGGGGAGGGATCTCCCCTTTCTCTGTATGGGCTCACCTAACCAGCCCCTCAGCTTGATCCCAGGTATCCCAATCATAAAGATTACTTTCAGGGAGCCATGGGGCAGTTTTTAAAAGGTACCCCCAGGCCTGGGTGGCTTGGTTATCAGTGAGATTAAGTCCTCGGCTCTTGAAAAAGAGTCAAAGGGATTCTAGGGCAGGGTCAGGTTTAGAACTGGACTTTCCCATAATTTATGGGGAACACTCACCCACGGACCGATTGGCCTGTCAGCGTTTTGTCAAGAAAGAGTTCCTCGCATGGGGCATCAGACTGACAGGGGTCCTGCCCATCAGTGGCAGGGATGATTAGGAAGGTTGAGTGCCGACGGCTCGAACACACACACACACACACACACACACACACACACACGCCAGGAATCAAGTCAAGCAAGATCTCATTTATTCCTCTTAAAGCAACATATATATAGCACAAAACCACGAGGGGAATTCCCATGGGGAAATAGCCTAGCCTATCAGGATAAAGATCACTAGCACATAGTTCACAGCCAATCCCAGGCCAATACATGAGCCATTCATGTGTGTGGAAGCTCCTTTAAAGGGAAAAAGGGAAAAACTGCTCAGTCTCCCCACCCATAATGAGTGGGGAAACCACGCCTTTGTAGCTTCCTCCAGGCACCATCTTAGCCCCTTTTCTGCTGAATCATTTTACTGTGGAAGTTCTTAAACTTTACCTAAAGATTTGCCTTAGCCTTCAGGCTGCTCAGGCCAAGGGAGGCTGAATCTCTTTAGGTGCTGTATGCACACACCCCAACAAGACAAAACAAAAATAAAATAAAGACAAAACAAAATCAGAACAAAAATATACATGCAAACTCAGATAAAATTTATGAACTCAGGATAAAAGAAAGGCTGTACATCTGGTAGTAAAAAGCTATATTTTGCTCTAAATTCATCTTGACTTTTCCTTTTGGTTGGAGGGTGGGGTGGGGTGGGGTAGGGTGGGGTGGGGTGGGGTAGGGTGGGATGAGGTTGGGGTTAGATTGCAGAGCCCTATAATCCTAGAATTTTCCTTTAGAGTGTAAGAGAACATGTCACAATATTGTTTTACAAGATTTTACAAGAAATACTTAAACTATAAAGGATCTATCTACCTGGGCCAGGAGTCTTTTATAAAGCTTGTGAGATGTTATCAGTCACCCCACTGGAGGGGCCACTTATCCCTTCCAGTGAAAGAAGGCAGGCCTAGAAGAGTGACTTTAAATTTAACACTTCCCTCCTTGGACTTCCGGGAAGATGGAGACTAAGAAAAGCAGTGTTTACTTGATCTCTATTGCAACAAAATCAGTGATTTTCATAGCCAGAAAACACTACCAGCAGAGAAACAAAAAATGTAAACACAAGGGACAGAGAAAAAGAAGACTAGAAGAACAACCAGAGACTAGAAAAGAACCCAACCTGCATTGTGGTGGTGGAGCCGCACTGGCGCCATCTTGCCTCACAGCACCAGGCTCCAGAGAGGAAAGGTAAACAAGGAGCTGAAGTGAGCAGCTGCGGATCATTCAGGTGTAATTCAGCAGTTCTTTCAGTGCAAAGACCGTCTAAAACTCCCAGTTACCAAGCTCATCACGCCTTCTAGGGACTCAGACTGGAGCTCAAAACCAAAAAGAAATAAGCCAGCCTCATGGCTGAGGGCATAACAGTGGCGCTATATTGGCAGCTACTACAGAATATACTGCAGATCTTGAGAAAGCTCGATCAGGGGATCCACAACAGCGTAGATCCTCCATGAAGTATGTCTAGCATTCCTTTCTTCATAAAATTATTTTAGGATTATTTGGATTAATATGTATAATTGGAATTTTATGTATAAACATTATAACTAAAACTGATGGGCAGAGGCTTGTAAGAGACTCAGGCAGCAAAGATTTTTTTCCTAAGGATAAAGTTATTGGGCCAAACATTAAGTTCAAACTGACCTTAGTTTGAACCATTGTATAAGATTAAGTTTGAGTCAGCCTTGTGAGGTGAGACAAAGCATACTATGATTATTTAAATGTCTGGCACCCTTTCCCTAAACTTTATAAAAAATAATAACTTTTCCCCATCCTTGGCAATCCTGCTTGCATGGCTATGCCCTTGTTTTTCTGCCAAAAAATAAAGTATAAAAATTATGAATTCACGGGACGGCTACAGCAAGCCGAAGTGAGCCACTGCGGAACAGCTAGGCGGGATTTCTCCGCGCAGAGAGCATCTAAAGCTCCCAGTGGCCAAGCTCAGCACACGCTGCAGGGATTCAGAGTAGAAATCAAAATCAAGAAGAAAAACGCCAGCCCCATAGCCAAGGGTGTAGCAGCGGCGCCATATTGCCACCGGCGGCAGCAGCAGAGAATTCACCGAATCCAGTACAGCTACATCTGCGTACTCAAGAACAGTGAGTCAAATTGCGGGCCACAGAGGAGAAATCCCAGTACTGTACTCCCTGGGACTTGACCCAGTGGGGGAGGGGCGGTGGCAGAGATATCACACCATAGGAGAACGTGCAACCTGGCACACCCCACAGTCTAAAGAAGCCTCTATCGACTCTCTGGGTTGGAGACTCTGTGATAAAACCCAGTAAAGGAGTAGTGGGGTCCGAGATACTACTGACTCGAGATCCAGAACACCTTAAGGGAAGTCATAGTGACCCAAGGGAAGAACCCAGAGAAGGCACAAACATCGGAAATCATGGGAAAGAGGAATAATACTGGAGCAATTAATGCCCACAAGCCCACAACATCAGAACCCGATAAAACAGAAAATCAGAGATTTCTAGAAGATCAAATCAGGAAAATAACTGTAGAAATAATAGAGGTGCTTCGAAAAGAACTCAGAGAGAGCCAAAAAGAGATAAAGGATGCAATTAATGAAGTAAAGGCCTCAATTCAAAGCACAAACACCGATTAGAACACATGGAGAACAGAATCTCGCTCTTAGAAGATGAGCAATCCAAAAATGAATGCATAGTTTCTAATCTAGAAAAAAATATCCGACAGCAGGAATCTGACATTGAAGAAATATGGGCCCATTTTAAGAGAGCTAACCTAAGAATAATTGGAATAGAGGAGGGAAAAGAAAGTGAAACCAAAGGGATCAACAATCTCTTCAAGGAAGTAATAGCAGAAAATTTTCCAAACATAGAGCAAGAGGTTGATACACAGGTCCAGGAAACTTATAGAACTCCCTTTAGACAGGATCGGAGAAGAGGATCCCCACACCACATAATTGTCAAAATGACCAATGTGGAAGCCAAGCAGAGAATCTTAAAGGCAACAAAAACAAAGGGCCAAGTGACATTCAGAGGCAAACCAATTAGAATCACTCCAGACTTCCCAAACCAAGTCATGAGAGCCAGAAGGGCTTGGAGTAACATATTCCAAACTCTGAAAGAAAACAACTTCCAGCCAAAAATTTCCTACCCAGGAAAACTTTCTATCAAATTAGATGGAAAAATAAGAAGCTTCCATGACAAACAGAAACTGAAGGAATTTATGTCTTCAAAACCAGCACTAGAGAAAATACTCAAAGAGATTAACTACAAAGAAGAAATAGGTAACACACACCAGAACCAGAGAAACAAGAGTTTCCATCCAACAGACAATTAAGATTGGTTATCTGTGGAGATTCATTATTTATGTTAGTCTTTTACCTATCTCTAAATGGTATTGTTTGCCTTTATTGTTGTTAATTTTTAGGATTTCTAGTTGGAATATTAATATACCTTCAGATATAGCAATTGGAAATATTTTATCCCATTCTATTAGTAACTGTTAACTCTCTTTACACTGTCTTTGGATATACAATTTTTTTTTATTTTTTAGGGAGTCTGTATACTCCTCTGTTGCCTGTGCCATTGAAATCATAACCAAGAAATCACTGCCAATTTCAATGTTGTGAGGTTTTATGACTCAGATTTTCTCCTAAAAGTTTATAGTCTTAAGATTTATATTTAGGTCTATTATCTATTTTGAGTTAATATTTGTATATGGGATTAGGTAAGGGTCCAATTTTATTCTTTTACATGTAATTATTATTTTTTAACTATATTTAGTTAAAAGATTATCATTTCCACCACCAAATGTTCGTGGAAACCTTGTCAAAAATAACGTGACAATATAGGGAAGAATTTAGCTCTAGGCTTTTATTTAACTCCAATGGTTTATATATCTGCCTTTAGAATAGTACTACACTGTTTCAATTATTGTAGCTTTATATGGTTTGAAATCAGAAAATATATATCTTCTAGCTTTGTTCTTTTTCAAGATCGTTTTGGGTACCTAGACTCCATATTCCATATTAGGATAGATTTTTTTCTGAAAAATAAATATATAAATATATGATAGTTTCACCTAAAAAATAGAAAAAAATATTCTCTGGTAAGAAAGAAAGCAAAAAGAAATATTGAAATGTTATCTTTAAGTCATCAAAAGCTTGGTATCAGACAAATGAAACTGTTATGTGAGATTATCATTTTTAATTTTAGATAAATTGCCATAATACTGGATGTCAACTACTAAGCCAAGCATGGGAGGGAGGGATAGGGAGAGAATGGGGTGGGGATTGGGTGGGGGCTGACTGGGAAAAGTGTGCATGTATGTCTACAAAAGTATGTATCCTACTATGATGTATGAATACAGTGTACCAATAAAAAAAAAAAAAAAGCCCAGCGAAAACAAACCCCACTCAGACCTTGGACGATGATTTGGAGGAGAGCTGAATAAACTCCTCTTTGGGAGCGACCACTGGGAGGTTTCTTTCAGCCCCAAAGGAGGAAAGCGTTCAGCGTCCTGCCTCCCTTGCCTGTCCACTGTTGGCAGAAGGTCTGGTACCCTCTAAAAGGATTTATCTGTTAAAAATATCCTTAAAGTTACAAAAGTAAGCATGGTACATGCCCGCTTTGAAGTATGGGGCATGTACTGTCTGCCCTTGGAGAGTTTTTAGCCTTTTTTTTTTATCTCTATCTGCTAAAAGTTGTCTTTTGTGTCAAAAGCTTGACTTAAAATGATAAAATATACAAGGATATATATATATATATTCCTTTAAAATATGGAGACTTTGAGCCAAAACTCTTTTATATAATTGATAATTAATATTGGGTTAATACAGCTTGCTTTTTATCTTTTAACTTAACCTAAACTATTATAAAAATCTATATAATACTTTTTCTAAGTGTAGGTGTTTGTGTTTTAACATTTGGAGTTCAGCTGGGATAACAGCCAGCTTTTAATTGACCAAGGTCCATACAGGCTACACAGCTCTTGGCTAACACCTTAGAGGTAGAGAAAGAATTTTGTTGTTTTGCCTATGTAAAAAATCTTATTATTATATCTTAGTTAATGTGGCTTAATTTTGTTGGTAAAATCAAAACAGAAAAATGTCACTAGAAATTAACATATTTTATTTTCCTCAGGCTAAGGCAATTACTATTATACTCTCTTCCTAGTAGATATTTAAATTGTAATGTTCATTTTAAGGATTTATTTTGTTCATTTTAAGGATTTATTTTGTTAAAATAATGGTTTAACAGTCTAAAAATTCTCACAACAGATCTATGAAGATATAGTGTGACAGTATTTTTTTAATGGGCAGTATTTTTTTTAATGTATTTCAATCTTTGTCACTAAAGGCAAGATTTCGATTGTTTAATCTTTTGTCTACTATTTGGGTTGTTGTAAGGATTTAAAATAATATGTAAAATACCAAATGTGGCTGGTTGTAGCTAATTCAGTGATTTTATAATTTTTTTCAATATGATTCTATTTGGTAAAGTAACTGGAACCAATTTTATAATTTTCATATAAAACATAAGAAGATATCTTTTAGTGTTCTAATATCACTACCTTTAACTGACATAGACTTAATAACTTTTAACTGATTTCCAAACATGGGAGGGACACTTCTTCTGTCAATTGGTAAAATTAAATCTTCCAAATGATGTGAATATAGAATGAATATGGGATTATGTGTATATCTATGTGTGTTGTTTTCAAATAAAGTGATTCATTGTAAAAACAAAAAAAAACAAAACAAAAAAAATTATAACAAATCCTGAATAAAATGGAGAAGATTGATCTCGTGTGGCTTCTTCTCTTATCAACCTCGGCTTCCCCTCACCAACACACGAACCTCAACTCTGCTAGGGCTGGACCCCAGCAGGCAGCAGTGGTGGCGAGTTCAACACACCTGTGACAGTTCCATATCAGTGCTCTCAATAACCATAAGTGAAATTGCAGCCCCTAAAGGAGAAAGCCCAGCACTGCACCCCCAGGGACTTGTGCAAATTTTATAATCTCCCTGGGTCCAAGATTTTGCAGTACAACCCAGTGAAGGAGTAGTGATGGCAGAGATACCACACCCTAGTCTCAGCTCCTCATGAGAAAATGCCCAGCTCGGCACCACCATGGGAAAATGCCTAGCTCGGCACCACCACGGTCTCACACAGCCTCGATTAACTACCTAGGTCTGAGACTTTGTGATACAATCCAGTAAAGGAGTAATGGCAGTTAAAATTACCACAAACTCAAGATCCAGAGCACCCTAAGTGAAGTCGTGGTGACCCAGGGAAAAACCCAGAGAAGGCACAAACTTCTGAAATCATGGAAAAGAGGAACAACAATAGAGCAATTAATGCCCACAACCCCATAATATCAGAACCTGATAACACAGAAATTCAGAGATCTCCAGAAGATAAAATCAGGAATAAAACTGTAGAAATAATACAACATCTTCAAAAAGAATTTAGAGAAAGTTTAAAAGAAATAAAGGATGCAATCATTGACATAAAGGCCTCAATTCAAAGTATAAACAATCAATTAGACCACATGGAGAATAGAATCTCGCTCCTAGAAGATGATCACTCCAAAAAAGAATACATAATATATAACTTAGAAAAAATACAACAGTAGAAATCTGACAGTGAAGAAATATGGGCCCATTTTAAGAGAGCTAACCTAAGAATAATCGGAATAGAGGAGGGAAAAGAAGATGAAACCAAAGGATCAATAATCTCTTCAAAGAAATAATAGAAAAATTTCCAGACATAGAGCAAGAGGTCAATATACAGGTCCAGGAAACTTATAGAACTCCCTTTAGACAGGATCCAATAAGAGGTTCCCCACGCCACATAATTGTCAAAATGACCAATATAGAAGCCAAGCAGAAAATCTTAAAGGCAACAAAAACAAAAGGCCAAGTGACATTCAGAGGCAAACCAATTAGAATCACTCCAGACTTCCCAAACCAAGTCTTGAAAGCCAGAAGGGCTTGGAATAACATATTCCAAACTCTGAAAGAAAACAACTTCCAGCCAAAACTTTCCTACCCAGAAAAACTATCAAATTAGATGGAGAAATAAGAAGCTTCCATGACAAACAGAAACTGAAGGAATTTATGTCTTCAAAACCAGTGCTAGAGAAAATACTCAGAGATTAACTACAAAGAAGAAATAGATAATACACACCAGAACCAGAGAAACAAGATTTTCCATCCAGCAAACAACTAAGCAAATAATAATAAACAGTATTTCAAACAGAAATAAAATCTTAACATGTTAGGAATTAAGTTATCTCTCAATAATCACACTGAATGTAAATGGCCTCAATTCCCCAATAATAAGACATAGAGTGGCAAAATGGATTAAAAACCAGAATCCATCCATCTGCTGCTTACAAGAAACATGCCTTACAAGTAAAGATAGTAACAGACTCGAGGTAAAGGGCTTGAGAAAGGTAATTCATGTTAAGTAGCCATCCTAACAAATGTGAAGTGGTATTTCACTATAGTTTTTATTTGTATTTTCTTGATGATTAATTATTGTCGCGACCCTAAGGCTCTGACCAGCAGAGCCTAGGGAAGAAACACACGAATGCCGACTTGCTGATGAAACTACTTCCTCTTTATCCCCCGCAGCAGTTTCCTTATATACCATACCAAGCCTGTTCCCAAAATATCCACCAATCCCATTCCACCTATGTCCATCCCATGCTCCCTAGAAGGTACCTCATAGGCGTACTGGCCTAACCACGAGGCATTACGTCAAAGTCCATGCATGAGGTGCGTGATACTGACAACAGCGCATGCGCCAGCCAAGACCAACAGCGCATGTGCCAGCCAAGACCACCATCCTTGGCAGTCAGCCCAGTCGCCATCTTGGGCTGACGTGCCACACCCTGGCTTCCCACAAATTATATTATGATAATGATGAGTGATATTTATGTGTTTATTGGTCATATAAAAATCTTTGGAAATTCATCATCTATTTTAGTCTTTTACCTATTTCTAAATTGTACTGTTTGATTTATTGTTGCTAATTTAGGATTTCTATTTGGAATATTAATATACCTTCAGATATAGCATTTGGAAATATTTTATCCCATTTCATCAGTAACTTTTAGTTCTGTTTACATTGTCTTTGGATGTACAATATATTTTTATTTTTTATGAAGTTTGTTTGTTTATTCTTTTGTTACCTTGCCTTTGGAATCATATCCAAGAAATCACTGCCAATTTCAATGTTGTGAAGTTTTATGACCCAGGTTTTCTTTTAAAAGTTTAGTCTTAAGATTTAAATTTATGTCTTTTATCTATTTTGAATTAATATTTGTATATGGTGTTAGGTAAGGGTCCCAATTTTATTCTTTTTCATGTAATTATTATTTTTCAACAATATTTAGTGAAAAGATTATAATTTCCTTCATCAAATGTTCTTGGAAACCTTGTCAAAAATAACATGACCATATATGAAAGAATTTATTTCTAGGCCTTTTATGTTACTCCACTGGTTTATATATCTGCCTTTATAGCAGTACTATATTGTTTCGATTATTGTAGCTTTATAAGGTTTGAAATCAGAAAATATACATCTTCTAGCTTTGTTCTTTTTTGAGATTGTTTTGGGTATTTAAAGTTTATATTTCATGTTAGGATAGATTTTTTCTGAAAAAAAGTTGCATGATAGTTTTGCCTTAAAAATAAAATAAATTTAACACCTCCCTTCTTATGCATATTAAATTTAAAGAGCTTTCCTTTGTTCTCTTTCCCAACACACCATGAGAGGTGGAGGTTTAAACCTCCACCCATGGCCATAAATCATCCAATGATATCTCCCAAATATTTAGAGATCCAAGAATCTCAGTTCTGAGTAAATTATCTAAGCTTACTGAGCTTAGGAGGCTTTCTGCAGCCATTCATTGTTATGTACATGAGGCTGGTGTCTCAACTCTGGGGTCTCAGCCCAGGAATTAGATCAGTCCAGATGCCTTCTCTGCTCATATGGTGGCATCTTCACAGCCAGAGATAATTAAGTAACTCTAGCCTCATCCTGGGACTTTTAGCTATACCAAATTTTATTTATTTTTATTTATTTTCCTTTTTTTGGTGGTACTGTGGTTCCTGGAAGCCCGTCTATCTCTGGGCTACACTCCCAGACCTATTTTATTTTTGGAAACAGGGTCTCCTAAGCCAGCGCGGCTGGCTTCGGACCTGCATGATCCTCCTGTCTCTGCCTCCCAAGCGCGGGGATTACAAGCGTGCGCCACCACGCCCGGCTAGCTATACCAAATTTTAATGTCAGCCACTGCACTAGCTCCCCAGTGTGCCCCACCACAGACCCTGTGTCCCCAGCTGTGGCCCCTCTATCAAGAGTAACTGCAATAAAACACTTAAAAACAAGGGAAAAAAACAAACAGCCTAAAATATTTTTCTAGACTTACCAAGGTTCATTTCTCTGAAAGATTTGCATTTGGGCACCAAAGATATTATGGTTCAATGCCATCATGATGGAGTCTTTTCCTCAGCTCATTTAGAAAAAATGAGTTGAAAAACTCAGACTCACAGTTAAAGTAGAATTTATTATGAGCATATAGACAGAAAGTGAGTAAGGAGAGGGAAGGAAGAGAAAGTATCATGCTCAAAAGGGGGCATGCAGAATGTCCAATTGTATCACTGCAACCCCCTTAGATTCCTAGATCTTAAATACTATTTGTCCTAACTGGCCTTTCTTATCTGGGTTGCTAAGTTCTCAGGCCAAGAACCCACACTTTGTCAACATCTACATGGGAATATAAAATTCTTCATGTTTCTTCAATTCTGATAAGTAAGAAATGGTGTCTAGGTGGATTCTAGTTTGCATAATTCTAATTGTGAGTGAATTTGAACCCTTCATATGCTTGAATATTATTTTATTATCTCCTATGGTAAACTTTCTGTTTATGTGCCCCCCCTCCCATTTTTCTATTGGGTTTTTGGCCAGTGTTTCTTCCCAATTTATACTTTCACAAAACCACTTGGTCATTGTGCCAAAGATAATTGTCAGAGGACATTAGATGGAAGTAAGAAGACAGTTTTTTTATTTATTTCAGAAATCCAGCTGAGAAACAAAGATAAATCACAGAAGTGATAGTAAGCAATGTTTAGCTGCTAGGTATAATATGAATAAACCAAGAAAGTTTTCTATAAGACTGACTGTAGTGCATAGGACAAAAAAATCACAGAGACTTTAGAGTGATCTTGTGAGAATAAAGTTGCAATTTGAGTGAATATCAGAATGAGGTTAAAGTTTGAGGCCAGAAGCATGGAAAAATAGAGAATCTTTTTTATAAAGAATTCAAGCCAGATTTTAGTATAACAGAATATAATATAAGAAGAAATATAGGTGCTGTGTTACCTTTATAAGTTTTAAATCTTTAGTAAGAAATGATGACTGTCATTCTAACTGGAGTTAGGTGGAATCTCCGTGTAGTTGTTATTAATATTTACCTTATTGCTAATGCTTTTGAAATTTTTTTCCTTTTTTGTTTGTTTGTTTGTTTTTTGCAGTATTGAGAATAGAACCCAGGGGCATTCTACCTCAAATCCACACTCCTGGCCCTATTTTTTTATTCTTTATTTTGTAACAGGGTCTCACTGAGTTGCTAAGGGTGTCACTAAGAAGCTGGGGCTGGTCACAAACTGTGATTCTCCTGTGTCTCAGCCTCCCAAATGCAGGGATTACAAGCATGTGCCACCATGCCCAGCTAAATTGTTTTCATATATTTCTTGGTCTTTGTATTTCTCCTGTTCAGAAATGTATGTTCAATTGACTTTTTATGTTTTTAATTTTTTGGCTTTTATTGGTGCATTGTACTCGTATCATAATATAAATCATGTTGACAATGACATGCATGCACACAGTCCTTGCCTCCCCTGCCTCCCGATTTTCCTCCCTCTCAATATCAAATACCCAGATTGAAAATGGTATGTTCACATGTATACACATAGAATTTTTTAGTTTAAAGTCTTTTGAGTTCTTTATGTACTTGAGATAGAATCTTCTATCAGAGGAGTAGCTGGCAAGGTTTTCTCCCATTCTGTAGGCTCTCTCTTCAGACTCTTGTTTCCTTTGCTGTACAGATGGATTTTATTTTGATACCATCCCATTTATTGATTCTTGGCTTTATGCCTTGAATTTTTAGGGGTCTTATTGAGAAAATCTCTACCAGTGCTTTTATGTTAAAGAGTTGGTCCTATGTGTTCTTCCAGTATTTGCAAAATTTCTAGTCTTATTTATAGGTCTTTGAACCATCTCAAGTTGACTTGTACAAGGTGAGAGACAGGGATATAGTTTCATTCTTGGTTATGATATAGCATTTCTCCCACACCATTTATTGAAAAGGCTGCCTTTTTCCCAATATATAATTTTGAAAGTTTTGTCAGAGTTAACTGGCTTTAAATGTGAGGATTTGGCCGGAGGTGGTGGTGCACGCTTGTAATCCCCGCGCTTGGGAGTTGGAGACAGGAGGATCACGCTGGTTCGGAGCCAGCCTTGCTGGCTTAAGAGACCCTGTTTCCAAATTTAAAAAATATAAAAATAGGTCTGGGAGTGTAGCCCGGTGGTAGAAGGGCTTCCAGGAACCCCAGTACCACCAAAAAAAAAAAAAAAAGTGATAATTTGTCTCCGTATCTTCTATTTTATTCAATTAATTTATGTATCTGTTTTTATGTGAATACCATTCTGCTTTTATTTGTACTGCACAACAGTATAATTTGAATTAGGTATTGTGATGCATCCAGTATGTTTTTTATTTCTGAGAATTGTTTTGGCTACTCTAGGTGTTTCTTTTCTTCATATGAATTTTAGGCTGGTGAGAATGTGGTAAAATAGAAATTTGTTCCAGCAAACATTCTCACTATCATGGCCCAAAAATCTGACCAAGAAAGGAATATTTATTTTCACACAATTTTGGAGATTTAGAGGTTCAGTCTCTGTCAGGCTGGATCTGCAGAGCTCAGCACATGTCAGTGGGCAGCAGAGTGAGGAAGAGATAAAAGGCTCTGCTCTCACATTTTATAGGCTGGAAGCAGAAATAGCAGTGGGAGAAAGAACCTTCTAATACCCAAGGCACACTCCCAAAACCTCTTCTTAGCAACTAAGCCTCACTTCCAAAATTGCTACCTTGTTTCTCTGAGGGCCAGAGGCCATTCTAAATTCAAGTATTACAGAACTCTTGTATAATGTTCATGGAATTATAAATTAGTATGTCCATGATGAAGATAAGTATAAATGTTTCTTAAAAGACTATGAATGGAATCCCCATATGACCCAGGTAGAGCTCAATATGAATATTTCAATATTTCAGTATTTCAGTACTTTAGCACTCCTCAGTATCTTTCCAAAATAATTGAAGCCAGAATACTACAATGATGCATGCGTATCCATATTTATAGCAGCACAATTCACAATAGCCAGATTATGGAACCAACCTAGGTGTCCATAAATAAATGACTGCATAAAGACCATATGGTATATACACACAATGGAATTTTACTCAGTCATGAAGAACAAAACTATGTCTTTTGCAGAAAAGTTGATGGAGCTAGAAATCATTATGCTAAGTGAGATCAGCCTGTCACAGAAGTCAAGTATACATTTTCTCTCATATGTGGAAGCTTGGAAAACAGGAAACAAAGGAGACCTCAGATAAATGAGACAACCCAGTAGAATAGTAGAAGGATATTGGGAGAGGGAAGTGATGAGGGAAAAAATAATTTAAAAAGAAAAAAGTTTATGTAATGTTATGTTCATATACAAAGACATCACTACCAATCTCACTAATATATACAGGACTGGAGGGTGGGGAAGGATGTAGGATGAGGAAAAACACACCAAGTAATGTCTGCACATATGTTTTTATCACTTTGTATTTCATTATGATGCAAAATTACAAAGTACCAATAATAAAAGTATAAAAATAAAAGAGCAGAAAAGCAAAATAGGCTGAAATTTAAAAAGAGAATGAAGTAAAATGGAAGCTAAATATAAGATGTCTATTAGGAATTTAAATTTATTTTAACAAATACTGGTAGAATGCTATGTGTTAGGCAGTATTCCAAGGATTTATGAATACAAGTCATTTTATATCTTCTAATATTCTTTTGGTGTGTGTGTGTGTGTGTGTGTGTGTGTGTGTGTGTGTGCGCTTTGGGGGTGACTAGTATTAAAGTCATGAGCATTTTGCTTTGAATATACTCTTCAGCCCTTTTTTTTAAAATTTGAAACAGGGTCCCATTAAGTTACCATACACTGGCCTTGAATCTGGAATCTTCCTATCTCAGCATGTCAAGTACTGGAATTACAGGCATGTATCACTGCATCTGGCTTTTTCTTCCAGTCTTCAAAATGAATTTAAGATTGTTCTTTTTCATGAGATTTCCACAAAATGCCACACAGTTCCTGGAAACCCAAGCTGTAGTTTTCTGCTTCCTACTTTCTCAGCCTAGCCACCATAAGTGCTAACCAAGTTGCAGCAGCCTGCCTCATATGTGCTGCAGTTTCCTGGGGTCCCATGGCCAGCCACCACCAGGATTACTGGAATGGCCTTAGCCATGAGTCTTTTAGGTTTTTTCAAGGATTGATTATGCATCAGAAGCAACCAAGGGTACAGTTGTGGAACTGATTTCAGTGCTACAAACTCCTGTGTGGCAGTGATAGAGGGTAAACAAGCATAAGTGCTGGAGAATGCTGAAGGTGCCAGAACCACCCCCTCCATTGTTGCCTTTACAGCAGATAGTGAGGGACTTGTTGACATGCTGCAAAGTGACAGGCTGTCACCCAAACAATACATTCTATGCCACCAAGCATCTCATGATTGACACTATTATGACCCAGAGTACAGAAAGATATTAAAAATGTTTTCTTTAAAATTGTGCCTCCAATGGTGGTGTCTGGGTTGAAGTTCATAGAAAACTGTATTATCCAAGTAAGATTGGAGCATTTGTGTTGATAAATATGAAAGAAACTGCAGGAAATTAACTGGGGCACAAAGAAAAATGTCATCACAGTCCCTGCTTATTTCAATGTCTCACAGAGGCAGGCCACTACAGTGGCTGGCCAGAATATTTAGACTAAAATGTGCTTTGGGTGATTAATGAGCCCACAGTGGCTGCTCTAGCATATGGTCCAGATAAAATAATTGCTGTATATTATTTCAGTGGTGGAACTTTTGATATTTCTATCCTGGAAATTTATAAAGGAATCATTAAAGTGAAATTCACTACTGGGGATACCTTTTTAGGTGGTGAAGACTTTGACAAGGCCTTGTTATGACAAATTGTGAAGGAGTTCATGAGAGATGGGGGTTGATTTGATCAAAGACAGTCTGGTACTTCAAAGGGTATGGAAAGCTTCTGTCAAGGTTAAGTATGAACACTCCCCATCTGTGCACACTGACATAAACTTGTCAAATCTCATAATGGGCCAGGCGTGGTGATTACATGCTTGTAATCCCCATGCTTGGGAGGCAGAGACAGGAGGATCACACAGGTTTGAAGCCAGCCGCGCTGGCTTAAGAGACCCTGTTTTCAAATTTAAAAGTATAAAAATAGGTCTGGGAGTGTAACCTGGAGGTAGAAGGGTTTCCAGGAACCCCGGTACCACCAAAAAAAAAAAAAAATCTTATAATGGATGCTCCTGGACCCAAGCATTTGAATATGAGGCTGACCTGAGCTCAGTTCAAAGAAACTGTCTCTGATCTACTCAAAAAGACTGTTGCCCTAAGCCAAAAAGCTATGCAGGATACAGAAGTCAGTAAGAACAACACAGAGGGGAGAGTCTTATTAGTGGCATGACTGAGATACCCAAGGTTCAGCAGGCTGTTCAAAATCTCTGGTCCAGCCCCAAGTAGAGCTTTCAATCCTGATAAAGCTAAGGCCATGGAAGCTGATATTCAAGGAGATGTGTTGGCTGATGATGTCACAGATGTGCTGCTCCTAGATGTCACTCCCCTGTCTCTGGGTATCGAGATACTGGGAGGTTTCTTTACCAACCTTATTAACAGAAAAACTATTCCAACCAAGAAGATCCAAGTGTTTTCTACTGCTGCTGATGGCCAGACTCAAGTGGAGATTAAAGTGTGTCAGGGTGAAAAACAAACAAACCAACAAACAAAACAGAATAGTGAAAGTAGTTTTTGGCAACAAGAACCAAGCAGGAAGCATCAGAATACTTGACTTCAAAATATACTACAAAGCTATAATAATAAAAATAGCATGGTTTTGGCACAGAAGCAGACACATAGACCAATGGAGCAGAATAGAAGACTCAAACAAATCTGCATGCTTGTAGTCATTTGATTTTTAACAAAGGGACCAAAAATACACATTGGAAAAAAGATAGGCTCTTCAACAAATAGTGTTGGCAAAACTGGTTAACCATATGCAGAAAAATAGAAATAAACTTCACTTTCTCACCCTACACAAGAGTTAATTGAAGATTGGTCAAAGACCTAGAAATTAGACCAAAGACCTACCAGTTACTTGGAGAAGCCATAGGTCCTTAGGCACAGGTAAATCCTTTCTTGTTGGGAATCCAGCCCAACAGCGGCAGGGCTTGGAGAGATGATGAGTACCAACGACCCGATCACCACACGGAGCCGGGAGATATGTCAAGCAAAATCTCATTTATTTCTCTCCAAGCAATCATATATATAGCACCAAACCATGAGGGGAATTCCCATGGGAAATAGCCTAGCCTATCCAGGATAAAGATCACTAGCACGTAGCTCACGGCCAATCCCAGGCCAGTACATGAGCCATTCATGTGTGCGGAACCTCCTTTAAAAGGAAAAACTGCTCAGTCTCCCCACCTATAATGAATGGGGAAACCACGCCTCTGTAGCTTCCTCCAGGCGCCATCTTAGTCCCTTTTCTGCTGAATCACTTTACTTAAAGTTTTGCCTTAGGCTTCAGGCCACTCAAGCTGAGGAAGGCTGCATCTCCTTAGGTGCTGTATGGACACACCCCATCATATCCCCCTTTTTCTTTTATTTTATTGGGACTGGGCCTGTCTTAAGTTGTCCCCATCGAGTACCAGGGATTACCCGTCATTGGATAGCACAGATCTATGCTGTACCTGTCTTAGGTTTCCCTGGCCCATGGGGATCTTACCCATCATTGGCCACCAGCCCTTCAACATGCTGCGATTTTCCCCATCTGGGGAACTTGTAAGGTGGGAGAGAGGCGGTCGTATTTAGAGCGCCAATCCTAAGATTTATTTTCTTTGCTGGCAAGCCTTTGGTAATGCACTTCAATTTGGTTGATATTAACAGAAATTGAACTAATCTATTAAAATCACAGGGGTCTATGATGCACAAAACTATGATAAACAGCAAGGGGCCCAACAAAGGAAGAAAATAGGGCAAAAGTCCATGAAAGCTGGTTCAGAACAAATTCTCCTGAAGATCTCCTTGCTGCCTCTCCAGATCATGTTGGAGCTGCTTAATCTTATCTTGTTCCTGCAAAAATAAGCAGATGCCTCCCTTTTCGGCTGTTAATAAATCCAATACCCATATTTTTTGTGATACCACATAGGCTAGGGAATCTAATTGGGTTTGTAAGTCTCAGACAGTTTCTGAAACAGCTTTAATACCATCAATTATTTGGAGGGAGAGTTTCCTATGTAACTCAAAGGCCATCCCAAGGCCAGCCGCACCCATGGCAGTTCTGGAAGTAATCTCCAGGCCAATTAAGAAGGGGATGGCTTGAACTGCTCTCCTTTTTTGCCCTCCCCAATCAAAAGGGGGGATGGGCATTGGTTCCTCCCAAGGATAATATTTATATCGGGGAGCAGAGAGGCAAGGGTGCAAAGGCCTGACCATGATGGGGGCAAAGACCCATATGCAATGCTATTGCCACAAACAAAAATTAACCTGGGAGGGGGACAAAGATATTGGGAGGGAGATTTAACAGTAACATTTATAGAGCAAAAACTTGAACCATCAATGTTGGATGCCCAGTAACAGGTATTATTTATTGATATTTTAAATGTCTGAATGGATAATGGAAAGGACATAGAGCAATTGGGGTGATCTAGTTTGGGGGACTCCTCTTGATTAATTAGGGCCAAGGGCTGAGGTGGTCCAGCTCGAAGATAAATCCAACAATCTCTAGCTACTTTGATGGAGGAAAAGGGAATCTCTGTGGTCCAATGCCTATGAAAAGGGGAAAGGTTGGAGTCTTTTGAAAAATTTAAAATATTTAGGGTTAATAATGCTTTTCTTAATTGATTATGTGGGGGTAGTAACTCCCCCTTTTGTTTTTGTAATTGAACCTTTACGGTATGATTTTTTTTCTATTAAAGCTTGTCCTTTTGGGTTATATGGAATGCCCGTAGTGTGAATAATTTTCCATAATTGAAGGAAGGAGGTGAAATGTTGACTAATAAAACAAGGGCCATTATCAGTTTTGATTTGTTCAGGAATAACAAGAATAGCAAAACAATGAATAAAATAACTTATAGCATGTTTTTCTTTTCACCCGAATGAGCTGAGGCCCAATCAGCCCTGGAATAGTTATCTATAAAAACAAAAATATACTTAAATTTTTCAAATGGTTGAAAATGAGTTAATCCACTTGTCATAATCCATTGGGGCATAGACCTCTCATATTAACTCCAGACAATTGAAGGGGAGGTAGTTGCAAGATGGGTTGACATGATTTACAAGTGCAAACAATTCTTTTTAAATCTTTAGTAGGGATTTGAGGATATTTGTGTTTTAATCCCCTCTAATTTACATAGGTTAATCTATGAAAATCCATGGCCTCTTTTACAGATAGGGCTTGAACTTTTGTGCAGGCCATCCCTGTCCCTTCGCAATGGCACTCGCCCATTTCTTTAGGACCTATTGTCCCATGTTTAACTGCTATTGTTCCAACATGCCAGAGGCTGTTTATCTTGGAGACCTGCTGAGGATATGGGTATGGCCCGGCGCGATATTCACACCCTCTCCCCGGATTTTCAAGAGCCAGCGAGAGCTCACTGGACGTCACCGGAACCGCGATGCTTTCCAAGGCCCCTCTCTTAGGGCAAGCCCATTCCAGGGGCCCCTGCCCTTTACAAAGAAAAGAGAACTCTCCCCGGGGCTCCCGCCAGCTTCTCCGGGATCAGTTGCATTACTGCACTGGATGCCTCACAGCGACCATCTCTGCCACTTCGGATTTGGGGATCTGAACCCGATTCGCTTTCGATCGGCTCTAGTATCAATTAAATATTTAGAATTTTTATCTCCAATTGTGACGACCATCTTGGGTCTTAACCCATTTTTTACTGGGGCTGGGGGAAGTCCCCCTGGGAGGGTAAAAGCTCCTCCTTTTAAGTTAAATTTGGAGCGGCAGTCCCGGGCCCAATGAAAGCCCTTATGGCATTTGGGGCAGGGCATCCGGGGGGTTTCCCCCTTTCTTCCCTCCTCCCATAGGAGGTGTAGCCTGGGATGAACACTCTTGGTGGAAATGGCCCTCTTTTTTGCATTTGAAACACGTGGGAGGGGCAACCCTTGACTGCTGCATTGCCTGTATCAGAGTCTGTAGGCCCTCCTGTTGTCCTTCCTTTACCGCAGCTGTCATGGCTTGAAGTTGATGGCTCATAGAGCCAACATCCCGAGAGGCCACAATCCATCTCTCTAAAGTATGCCCCTTCAACCCTGCACAGGCCAGCTTATGGTCGGCTGTCATCCCGTCTCACACTAGCATTCTGACAAATTTGTCTCAATGGACCAGCCAGAAACTTCCTCTTAAGGCTGTTATATACTCTCTCTATAAATGTAGGTAGATCCTCACCGAGCTTTTGGGTGATTGCCGCAATAGGGGCCTCAGTGGGCCCATTGTCTAATTTTCTCCATGCCGCCAGTGCAGCCGCCCTAACCTGATCCTGGTATGGGGGGGATAAGGCTGCCTGCTGTAGGCCAGTGGTGTGCAGCTCGGCCGTTCCTGTAAGCATGCCATAGGTTAAGGGGATGGCGGGATCGGCATTCTGATTTCTTTCCCCCAAAATTTGGCATTCCTCCTGATAATAAGCCATCCATTTCATAAAGAGTGGCCCAGGGAGAACTGCCTTGGTTAGGTCTCTCCAGTCCTGGGGGACTAAAGCCTGATGGGCCAACCCTTCCACTAGGGTATCTGCCCAGGGGGAATTGGGACCATCCTCTGCCACCACCTTTCGGAGCTCTTTGAGATCCTGTGGTTCCCAGGGGTACCAGGTGGCTGGACGGTTTCCTCCTGGGTTGACGTTGACAGGAAAGAGGTCCACAGTTCCTCCAGCTCCCCCTACGTCAGCATAGAGCAGTGGAGCAGAGGTTATGGAGAATGAATTGGCCAGGGAAAGGGGGTGTGGGGAGTCCTTGGTGTCCCCAAAGGGATTGGAGGGATCAGGAGGTTTTTTAGGGGCTTCGGGACAAGAGGGGGGTGTGTGCTTGGCAGCCCCCTTTTTCGCTGGCTTGGGGATACAGTCAGTGAGTTTCTCTGGGGGTCACAGGGGGGAAACAAATTTTAAGTGCAGAGACGGTAGGGAGAACCGCAAAAGGGGGGATCTCCTCTTGCTCTGTCTGGGCTCTCCTAACCAGATCCTCAACTTGATCCCAGGTATCCCAATCATAAAGATTACTATCAGGGAGCCATGGGGCAGTTTTTAAAAGGTACCCCCAGGCCTGGGTGGCTTGGTTATCAGCGAGATTAAGTCCTCGGCTCTTGAGAAAGAGCCGAATGGATTCTAGGGCAGGGTCAGGTTTAGAACTGGACTTCCCCATATTCATATATGGGGGGATACTCACCCGAAGAGCAATCACCAGCAATTTCTTTTGTTAGGGGATGGAGAGGGGGCCTCACACGGGGCACCAGACTGTCTGGAATCCAGCCCAACAGCGGCGGGGCTTGGTGAGATGATGAGTACCGATGACTCAAACACAAACCCACGAGCCGGGAGTCAAGTCAAGCAAGATCTCATTTATTTCTCTCCAAGCAATCATATATATAGCACCAAACCACAAGGGAAATTCCCATGGGAAATAGCCTAGCCTATCAGGGATAAAGATCACTAGCACGTAGCTCACAGCCAATCCCAGGCCAGTACATGAGCCATTCATGTGTGCAGAAAGCTCCTTTAAAGGTAGAAAGGGAAAAACTGCTTAGTCTCCCCACCCATAATGAATGGGGAAACCACCACACCTTTGTAGCTTCCTCCAGGTGCCATCTTAGCCCATTTTCTGCTGAATCACTTTACTTAAAGTTTTGCCTTAGGCTGCAGTCTGCTCAGGCTGAGGGAGGCTGCATCTCCTTAGGCGCTGTATGGACACACCCCATCACTTTCTCAAAAAGACCCCACAGGCACAAGAAATTAAAAGGAGGGTCAATATGTGGAATTGCATTAAACTGAAGAGCTTCTGTGCAGCAAAGGAAATTATCAAGATCCTCAACAGAGAACAAACAGTATGGTAGAAGAGTTTTGCCACCTGCCCCTCCAATATAGGACTAATATCTAAAATATACAGAGAACTCAAGAAACTCACCACTAAGAAAACAAATAACCCAATCAAAAAAGGGCAAGTGAACTAAATAAACACTGCACAAAAGAAAAATTACAAGTGGCCAATAAATGTATTAAAAGTCCAATATCATTAGCCAGCAGAGATATGCAAATTAAAATTACCCTGATAATTTATCTAACCCCAATTAGAATGGCAATTGTTAAAAATCCAAACAACAAATGCTAGTGAGGATGTAGAGAAATGGGAACTCTAATACATTGCTGGTGAACTGCAAATCAATGCAAACACTTTGTTAAAATGTATGGAGGATCCTCAGAAGAATGGGAATGAGTCTGTCATATGACCCAGCAATACCACTCCTGGGTATCTACCCAAAAGCATATAAACCAAACTACCAGACTAATGCATGTATATCTATGTTTGTAGCCACACAATTTACAATTGCCAAACTATAAAACTAGTCAAGATGTCCATCAATAAATGAATGAATTACAAAACTATGGAATATGTACACAATGGAATTTTCAGCCATAAAAAACAAAATTATGTCATTTGCAAGAAAATGGATGAAACTGGAGAATATTATGCTGAGATTAGCCAATAACAAAAAATGAAAAGTTGGATGTTCTCCCTAATATGCTGAAGCTAGGCAGAAAATGGGACATAGAAAGGACTCTAGACAAAGCAGGAGAAACCTTAGATGAGTAAAGAAGGTAACCTAATGAAGGGAGATGAGAAGGAGAAAGAGGGAAGCATCCTAATGTACATGATATACATTCACAAACATATCAAATTCAGTCATTAAAGCCAAACTTGAGAAGGATGGAGAGAGGAAGGAATGGGGTGGAAATTGAGGAAAGGCTAAATGTGTTATGTGTGCATGTATTCCTCTACCATCCTATACCTCATATAGGATGAGGATATATTATTACAATGCACAAATATACAAATACATAATAAATAAAATTGTCCTTTCTCTGAATTTTAAATGTACTCAAAGAGGAACCCACAATCTTCTTCTCTGTTTATACCATTTCACTAAATAATATTATCCAGATTTATGACTTCAGATAATAACTTCTGCCTGATAGATTTTTACTATGTATCACCTAGTCCCAACATTTCCTCTGAGCTTCAAATCATTATATTCAATTACCTGCTTTAAATCCATACTTAGGTACTCAATAAATATTTCACATAATGTCCAATGTTGAATTCATAATTCCTTATAAAAATATTTCCTTCTTCAGGCTTCTCCCTTAATGGTACTACTACTCACCTAATTCCTCAAGACAATACTGTATTAGTCATGCTTAATTCTTTTTACCTCTTTACTCATATCCATTCTGGATATAAGCCACTAAATTCAAAATATAATCTAAATGTTTCACTAACCTAAGTCCACCACCTGGTTCCAAACCATCATCTCTCATAACCACTGAAATATCCTTGCAACTGGTTCAGTTTTGGGCCATCTATGCATTTACTTCACAATAGCAAATGACTTCGGACAAGTTGCTTCCACTTTCTTATTTACAAAGTAATCAATTAGTAATGCAAAGCACTAAAATGTTGATTAGCATTTTAAACACCTTTATGAGACTATATCACTCTTCTTAAAATCCTCCAATGGCTTTTCTTTACAACTATAAGCTCCAAGTACTTATAATCTATAATTCCCTACATACATTGTCCCCTTCCTACCTTTCAAAGTTCATCTTTCATCACATTTTCACATTTCCCACTTGTTCACTATAATCACAATGATCTTATGTTCCTGAAACAAGCAAACTCATCCCTACAACATGGCCATAATACTGTTCTTTCTACTTGCAATACTTTTCTCTAAGAACTTTGCATAAATCACTCCTTAGGAACAGGTCTCAACTCAAATGTGACTTTTTTCTTTTTGGTGGTACTGGCGTTCCTGGAAACCCTTCTACCTCTGGGCTACACTCCCAGACCTATTTTTTTTTTAATTGGGAAACAGGGTCTCTTAAGCCAGCTAGGCTGGCTTCAAACCAGCGCAGTCCTTCTGTCTCCACCCCCCAAGCGTGGGGATTACAAGTGTCTGCCACCACACCCAACAAATTTGACCTTTTTTAAAATTTTTTTTATTGGCGCATTGTATTCATACATCTTAATGAAATGTAAGATGGTAGAGACATACATGCATACATCACCCAATTAGCCATTACCCAGTTTCCACCCATTCCCTCTCTCTTCCTCCTTCTCATGTTTGACTTAGTGATTGACTTTGATATGTTTGTTAAAGTACATCATGTATATTAGAGAATTTCCCTCTTCCCCCTCCCATACCCTCAGTTAGGTCAACTTACTTGCTCATCTATAGAATCTCCTTCTTCCTCTAAAGTTTCTCCTGTGACCCATTTTTCTCCTTAGCTTTCAAATATTAGGGAGAGCATCCAAATTCTTATTTTTTGTGACTGACTAATCTTAGTTAGCATGACATCCTCCAGTTCAATCCATTTCCCTGTAAATGACATAATTGTGTTTTTCTTTATGGCTGAGTAAAATTTCATTGTGTACATATCCCACAGTTTTGTAATCCATTCATCCATTGATGGACATCTTGACTGGTTCCATAATTTGGCAATGGTGAATTGTGCACCTATGAACATAGATACACATGCATTAGATTGGTAGTTTGGTTTCCTTTCTTTTGGATAGATACCCAGGAGTGGTATTGCTGGATTATATGGTAAATTCATTCCCATTCTTCTAAGGATCCTCCATACTGTTCACCAAAGTGGTTGCACTAATTTGCAGTACCGCCAACAATGTTTTAGAGTTCCCATTTCTCCACATCCTCACCAGCATCTGTTGTGTTTTGAATGATTGTCATTATAGTTGGAGTTAGGTGGATTCTCAGGATAGTTCTGATTTGTATCTCTCTGATTGCTAATGATGTTATTTTTTCATGCATTTATTGTCCATTTGAATTTCTTCTTTTGTGAAGTGTCTATTTAGTTCACTTGCCTATTTTTATTGGGTTATTTGTTTTCTTAGTGCTGAGTTTCTTGAGTCCTTTGTATATTCTAGATATTAGTCCTCTATCATAGGAGTATTTAGAAAAAAATCTTCTCCCATTCTGTTGGCTCTTGGTTGAGGTTCTTAATAGTTTCCTTTGCAGTATAGAAGCACTTAAGTTTCATGTAATCCCATGTATTGATTCGCCTTTTAGTTTCTTGAGTCAAGAATATATAGAAAATTTAAACTAACAATTAGCAATCAAAGGGATTGAAACAAAAATAAAGAGCCTACCATCAAGATGGTAGGACCAGATGGTTTCCCAAGTGAATTTTATAAAACCTTTATAGAAGAGCTAATCCTGATATTCCTCAATCTATTTCATAAAATAGAAACAAACAAACAAAAACACACGGAACTTTCCCAAATACGTTATATGGACTTCCGGGAAGATGGTGACAGAGAAAAGCAGGGCTTATGAGCCCCAATAACAACCAATCTCTAGTACCACAATATCAGCACCTTTCATAGCCAGAAAACACCATCAGCAGAGAAACAAAAAATGTAACTACAAGGGAAAGAGAAAAAGAGGGCTGTAAAAATGAGACACCAGAAAGAAACTAGAGCCACAGCATGGAGCAGCATACCATCTTCTCTGCATCACCAGGTCCCAGAGAGGAGGGGGTCTCAGAACGGAGCTCAGAGCCACAGAGGAGATACGCAGGCCTCACACCTGAGGACGCGGCAGCAGCACCTTACTGCCAGTGGCAGCGGCGAGTTCACTGGACAGTACCAGAACAATGCACTAAACAGCCCACCAGGCTCCAGAGAGGAGCAGTGGACAGCGAGCCAAGGTGAGCTGCTGCAGATCAGCCGGGAGGAATTCGGCAGATTTCTTGGCGCAGGGAGCATCTAAAGCTCCCAGAGGCTGGGCTCAGCACACCCTGCAGGGACTCAGAGCAGAGCTCAAAACCAGAGAAGAAATATGCCAGCCTCACAGCCAAAGGTGTAGCAGCGGTGCCATATTGCCACCGGCGGCAGCAGCAGTGAATTCACTGAGTCCACTACAGTTCCATCTGCGCACTCAACAACAGTGAGTCAAATTGAGGGCCCTGGAGGAGAAATCACAGTACTGTACTCCCATGGACTTGACCCATTGGGGGAGTGGCGGTGGCAGAGATATCACACCATAGGAGAACACCCAACCTGGCACCCCCCATGGTCTAAAGCAGCCTCAATTGACTCCCTGGGTCTGAGACTCTGCGATACAACCCAGTAAAGGAGTAGTGGGGACCGAGATACCATAGACTCGAGATCCAGAGCACCTTAAGTGAAGTCATAGTGACCCAAGGGAAGAACCCAGAGAAGGCACAAACTTCCAAAATCATGGGAAAGAGGAATAACAATGGAGCAATGAATGCCCACAACCCCACAATATTATAATCTGATAAAACAGAAATTCAGAGATTTCTAGAAGATCAAATCAGGAAAATAACTGAAGAAATAATAGAAGTGTTTCTAAAAGAATTCAGAGAGAGACAAAAAGAGATAAAGGATGCAATTAATGAAGTAAAGGCCTCAATTCAAAGTACAAACAATCAACTAAACCACATGGAGAATAGAATCTTGCTCTTAGAAGATCATTTAAAAAATGAACGCATAGTTTCTAATTTAGAAAAAAAACCATTCAACAGCAGGAATCTGACATTGAAGAAATATGGGCCCATTTTAAGAGAGCTAACCTAAGAATAATTAAAATAGAGGAGAGAAAAGAAGGTGAAACCAAAGGTGTCAGTAATATCTTCAAAGAAATAATAGCATAAAATTTTCCAAACATAGAGCAAGAGGTCAATACACAGGTCCAGGAAACTTATAGAACTCCCTTTAGACAGGATCAGAGAAGAGGATCCCCATGACACATAATTGTCAAAATGACCAATGTGGAAGCCAAGCAGAGAATCTTAAAGGCAACAAAAACAAAGGGCCAAGTGACATTCAGAGGCAAACCAATTAGAATCACTCCAGACTTCCCAAACCAAGTCATGAAAGCCAGAAGGGCTTGGAGTAATATATTCCAAACTCTGAAAGAAAACAACTTCCAGCCAAAAATTTCCTACCCAGCAGAACTTTCTATCAAATTAGATGGGGAAATAAGAAGCTTCCATGAGAAACAGAAACTGAAGGAATTTATGTCTTCAAAACCAGCACTAGAGAAAATACTCAAAGAGATTAACTACAAAGAAGAAATAGGTAACACACACCAGAATCAGAGAAACAAGATTTTCCATCCAACAGACAACTAATATTGGTTATCTGTGGAGATTCATTATTTATGTTAGTCTTTTACCTATCTCTAAATTGTATTGTTTGCTTTTATTGTTGCTAATTCTTAGGATTTCTAGTTGGAATATTAATATACTTTCAGATATAGCATTTGGAAATATTTTATCCCATTTTATTAGTAACTTTTAACTCTGTTTACATTGTCTTTGGATATACAATATGTTTTTATTTTTTAGGGAGTTTGTTTACCCTTTTGTTGCCTGTGCCATTGAAATCATATCCAAGAAATCACTGCCAATTTCAATGTTGTGAGGTTTTATAACCCAGATTTTCTTCTAAAAGTTTATAGTCTTAAGATTTATATTTAGGTCTTTTACCTAATTTGAGTTAATATTTGTATGTGGGATTAGGTAAGGGTCCAATTTTATTCTTTTTCATGTAATTATTATTTTTCAACAATATTTAGTTAAAAGATAATTATTTCCTCCACCAAATGTTCATGGAAACCTTGTCAAAAATAACTTGACAATATATGGAAGAATTTATCTCTAGGCTTTTATTTAACTACAATGGTTTATATATCTGCCTTTAGAATAGTACTACACTGTTTCAATTATTGTAGCTTTATATGGTTTGAAATCAGAAAATATACATCTTCTAGCTTTGTTCTTTTTTGAGATCATTTTGGGTATCTAGAGTCCATATTCCATATCAGGATAGATTTTTTGTGAAAAATAAATAAATAAATATATGATAGTTTCACCTTAAAAAAGAAAAAGAAAGAAATATTCTCTGGTAAGAAAGAAAGCAAAAATATATGTTGAAATGTTATTTTTAAGTCATCAAAAGCTTGGTATCAGACAAATGAAACTGTTATGTGAGATTATCATCGTTAATATTGGATAAATTGCTATAATACTAGATGTCAACCACTAAGCCAAGCATGGGAAGGAGGGATGGGGAGGGAACGGGGTGGGGATCGGGTAGGGGCTAACTGGGCGATGTGTGCATGTATGTCTACAAAAGTATTATTTTTATCCCATTATGATATATGAATACAGTGCACCAATAAAAAATTTTAAAAATACATTATATGAAGCCAACATCCAATTAATACCCAAACCAAATAAAAACAGCTGAAGGAAGGAAAAGTACAGACCTATATCTTTGATGAAAGTTGATGCAAAACTGCTAAGCAAAATACTAGCAGGATGCATTCAAAACCACATGAAGAAAATCATACACCATGACCAGGTTGGGTTCATCCCAGGAATGCAGGCTGATTCAGCATATGAAAATCAGTCCAGACTTCTGGGAAGATGACGACCAAGAAAATCAGCATTTATGAGTCCAGGTAACACTCGATCTCTATTGCCACAAAATCAGTGCTTTTCATAGAGAGAAAACACTAACAACAGAGAAAGAAAAACTGTAAATACAAGGGACAGAGAAAAAGAAGACTAGAAGAACAACCAGAAAAGAAACCAGCCCACATCGCAGCAGTGGACGCCTTGCTGGCAACACCTTGCCTCACAGCACTAGGCTCCAGAGAAGAAAGGTAAAAAACAAGCTGAAGTGAGCAGCTGTGTATCACCCGGGTGTAATTCAGCAGTTCTTTAAGTGCAAAGAATGTTTAAAACCCCCAGTGGCCAAGCTCATCACACCCTCCAGGGATTCAGAACAGAGCTCAAAACCAGAAGAATTTTACGCCAGCCTCATGGCCAATGGTATGTCAGCAGCTTCATAGTGCAAACAGTGGCAGCAAGTTGACCACGCCCATACAGCTCCAGATCAGCGCACACAACAACTATAAGTGAAATTGTGGCCCCTAAAGGAGAAATCCCAGAACTGTACCCTCAGGGACTTGCACAAATTTGATAATCTCCCTGGGTCTGAGATTTTGCAGTCCAAGCCAGTGAATGAGTAGCGGTGGCAGAAATACCACACCCTAGTCACAGGTCCTCTTGGAAAATGCCCTTTCCAGCACTACCACAGTCTAAACAACCTTGATTAACTCCTTCAGGCTGAGACTTTGCAATATAACCCAGTAAAGGAGTAGTGGCACCTAAGATTACCACAAAATCAGGATCCAGAACACCCTAAGTGAAGTTGTGGTGACCCAGGGAAGAAACAAGAGAAGGCACAAACTTCTGAAATCATGGAAAAGAGGAACAACAATGGAGCCATGAAAGCCCACAACCCCACAATATCAGAACCTGATAACACAGATCTCCAGAAGATCAAATCAGGAATGTCACTGTTGAAATAATACAGAACCTTTGAAAAGAATTTAGGGTCTAAAAGAAATAAAGGATGCAATCATTGAAGTAAAGACATCAGTTCAAACTAGAAACAATTGATGATTAGACCACATGGAGAATAGAATCTCACTCCTAGAAGATGATCACCCCAAAAACAAATACATAACTTATAACTTAGAAAAAAATACAACAGTAGAAATTTGACATTGAAAAAATATGGGCCCATTATAAGAGAGCTAACCTAAAAATAATTCAAATAGAAGAGGGAAAAGAAGGTGAGATCAAAGGGATCAATAATCTCTTCAAAGAAATAATAGCAGAAAGATTTCCAAACATAGAGCAAGAGGTCGAAACTCAGGTCCAGGAAACTTATAGAATTCTCTTTAGACAGGATCAGAAAAAAGCTTCCTCACACAACATAATTGTCAAAATGACCAATGTAGAAGCCAAGGAGAGAATTTTAAAGACAACAAAAACAAAAGGCCAAGTGATATTCAGAGGCAAACCAATTAGAATCACTCCAGACTTCCCAAAGCAAGTCTTGAAAGCCAGAAGGCCTTGGAGTGACATATTCCAAACTCTGAAAGAAAACAACTTCAAGCCAAAACTTTCCTACCCAGAAAAACTATCTATCATATTAGTTGGAGAAATAAGAAGCTTCCATGACAAACAGAAACTGAAGGAATTTATGTCTTCAAAACCAGCACTAGAGTGCTGGGCATGGTGGTGCATGCTTGTAATCCCCGTGCTTGGGAAGCAGAGACAGGAAGATCGCACAGGTTTGAAGTCAGCCATGCTGGTTTAAGAAACCCTGTTTCCAAATTTAAAAAAGTATAAAATAGGTCTGGGAGTGTAGCCCCAAGGTAGAAGGAACCGCAGTACCACCACCAAAAAAAAAAAAAAAAAAAAAAATTCAGAGATTAACTACAAAGAAGAAATAGGCAATACACACCAGAACCAGAGATTTTCCATGCAGCAGACAACTAAGCAAAGAAGAATAAACAATATCTTAAACAGAAATAAAAATCTTAACATGTTAGGAATTAAAAGTTATTAAAAGGCAGAGTGCTGACAGAGCACCATCCTTTCTGGAGGCTCAGAGCTGGCCTCCATAACACTACCTCCCATTAGTGGAGAATGCAGGGAAATCAGACTTGGCCATCCTAAATGTGGAGAATAAAGACTCCTACATAAACGGTGGCAGAGAGAGACCGAGACTCCATACTGACGGAAAGCCAGAGGGTAACCTTTGCTTAATACATAACACAGCTGGACCTGTAGTGGCTGCTTACATAGACTGAGAAAATCTCAGAGAACCAAACTCACAGAAGGAAGGGTGCCGGTGGGATTCGGTATATGCACAGAAAGAGACTGCTGTAGACCTATATGCTGAATCGTCATTGTGTTGCAGAATTGCATTAATTTGTGGTTGAGGTTGTTTTTGGTTTTATTTGTTCCCTTTTTTGTATATAAGTGTATAAGTTTTGTGTATAAGTGAGTGTGTATACCTGATTGGTTATCTTGTTGAAATTTTTGTTTTGTTTTTATTTTTAACATGTCCTCAAAGCCTCTCCCAAGCCTCTTCCCCTTTCCACTATTTCTTTACTATCTTTCTTCTGGTTTTTAGCTCTCTCCTTTGGCTTGTATCAAACCTACTTCATATAATTATACCACAAATTCTACATTGTTTACTAGAACACTACAATGTCCTTACTATCTCTAACCTCTAGTATATACTAATATATACCAAACTCATACTTTCTCTCTATTCGACACTACCTGAGATTTTAACCTATTCTTTCATTTACTTCTGCACTTCCCTCCTTCCTCAACCTTCACTATTGAATACAATACAAGCTGTCCTTGGATTTACCAGCTGAAACTTAGAAACTGAAAGAAATACATCAAAAGCAACAGAGGCAAATGTTTGAAGCCATGAAAAGGAGAAATAACAAAGGAGCAATGAGCATCCACAACTCCACAACTACAGAATCTGAGAACACAGAACTGCAGAGGTCTCCAGAAGGTCAAATCAGAAATGTAACTGTAGAATTAATACAGGAATTCCAAAAAGAATTTAGAGAGAGCCTGAAAGAAATAGAGGATGCAATCACTGAGGTAAAGGCATCTATTCAAACTATAAACAATCGCTTAGACCATATGGAGAGTAGAATCTCGCTTCTACAAGATGATCACTCCAAAAATGAACACATAGTTTGTAACATAGAAAAAACAATTTGACAACAAGAACTAGACATTGAAGAAATTTTGGCCCACCTCAAACAAGCTAATTTGAGAAAATAGGTATAGAGGAGGGAAAAGAAGGTGAAACCAAGGGGCTCAGCAATCTGTTCAAAGAAGTAATAGCAGAAACTTTCTAGGCATAGAACAAGAGATTATACACAGGTACAGGAAACTTATAGAATCCCCTGTAGACAAGATCAGAGAAAAGGCTCTCCATGTCACATTAATAGTCAAAATGACCAATGTGGAAGCCAAATAAAAAATCTTAGGTGCAGCCAATTTCATAAAACAAACTCTTTGTGATATTAAGTCACATATAAATCTAAGTACAATAAGACTGGGAGACTTCAACACACCTCTTATACCACTAGATTGATCTTCTAGACAAAAGGTCAGTAAAGCCACCTCAGACCTAAAGAACACTATGAATCAAATGGACCTGTTGGACACATATAGAATTATCCACCCATCTACAGCAGAGTTCACATTTTTCTCAGAAGCTCACAGAACCTTTTCCAAGATAGATCACATCCTGGGCCACAAAATGAACACCAGAAAATGCAAAAAATGTGACATAATTCCCTGTCTCTTTTCAGACCATAATGGTATAAAACTAGAAATCAACTATAAAAAGACTCAGAGAAACCACATAAACATGTGGAGATTGAACAGCACACTTGTAAATGAAGAATGGGTTGTAGAAGAAATAAGGGGTGAAATCGAGAAATTCATAAAAACAAAAGAAAATAGAGAAACAACATATAAAAATCTCTGGGACACATTGAAGGCAGTATTAAAAGAAAAATTTATAGCACTGAATGCCCACATAAGAAAAACAGAAAATCATCAAATAAACAACTTAATGACACACCTCAAAGTCCTTAAAAAACAGGAACAATCTTAACCCAAAGCCAGTAGAAGACAAGAAATTGTCAAAATCAGAGTGAAAATAAATGAAGTAGAGAATAAACAAACAATACAGAAAATCAACAAAACCAAAAGTTGGTTCCTCAAAAAAATTAATAAGATAGATAAACCAGTAGCCAATTTAACTAAAAAAAGAGAGAATCAACCCAAATCCTGAAGATAAGAGATGAAAAAGGAGATATCACAACTGACAGTGCAGAAATCCAGAGGATTATCAGAAATTACTTCAAAAAACTATACTTCAACAAAGCCGAAAATCTGGAAGAAATGGACAACTTTCTAGATAAGTACAACCTTCCTAAACTAAGTCGAGAAGACACAGAAAACTTAAACCAACCAATAACAATCAAAGAGATTGAAACAGCAATAAAGACATTACCATCAAAGAAAAGCCCAGTTGAATTTTCTAAAACCTTTATAGAAGACATGATCCCAATACTTCTCAATCTTTTTCTCAAAATAGAGAGAAATGGGATGCTCCCAAATACATTCTACGAAGCCAACATCGCATTAATACCAAAACCAAATAAAGGCAATTCAAGGAAGAAAAATTACAGGCCTATATCTTTGATGAACTTGGACAGAAAACTATTAAACAAAATACTAGCAACACGCCTTCAAAACCACATCAAGAAAATCATACACCATGACAAGGTAGGCTTCATCCCAGAAATGAAAGGCTGGTTCAACATACAAAAATCAATCCATGTAATATATCACATAAACAGATCCAAAGACAAAAATCACATGATCATTTCAATAGATGCTGAAAAAGCCTTTGATAAAGTCCAACATCCATTTATGATAAAAGTACTGCAGAGACTTGGAAAAGAAGGAATATACCTCAACATCATAAAGGCAATCTACAATAAGCCCACAGCCAACATCATATTAAATTGGGAAAAACTTCAAGAATTTCCCCTAAAAACAGGTACAAGACAAGGATGTCCATTATCACCACTTCTCTTCAATATAGTACTTTAGACTCTAGCCAGAGCAATAAGACAAGAAAAGGAAATCAAAGGAGTACAAAAAGGAAAAGAAAAACTCAAACTTTCACTATTTGCAGATAAAATGATACTATACCTAGAAGACCCAACAAACTCAACCAAAAGACTTATAGACCTGATCAACAATTTCAGAAAAGTATCTGGATACAAAATCCATCTCAACAAATCAGAAGCTTTTCTGTACATCAACCATAAATCCACTGAAAAAGAAATTCAGAAAATACTTCCACTCAGGATTTCCCACACACACACAAAATAAAATACTAAGGAATAAACTTAACTAAGGAGGTAAAATACTTCTACAAACAAAACTATAAAACATTGAAAAAAGAAATTGAAGACCTTAGAAGATGGAAAGATCTTCCCTGTTCATGGATAGGCAGAATAAATATCAAAAGGGTCATACTCTGAAAAGTGATTTACAGATTCAATGCAATACCCATTAAACTACCAAGAACATTTCTTACAGACATAGAAAAATCAGTCCTTAAATTCATTTGGAACAATGAAAACCCAAGAATAGCCAAGGTAGTTCTCAGCAACAAAAACCATGCAGGAAGAATCACAATACCTGACCTTAAACTATACTACAAAGCCACTGTAATAAAAACAGCATGGTATTGGCACAAAAACTGACATATAGACAAATGGAACAGAAGACTCAGAAACAAATTCACACACTTTCAGCCATTTGATATTGACAAACAGGCCAAAAACATACACTGGAAAAAAGATAGCCTGTTCAACAAATGGTGTTGGCAAAACTGGTTAGCCATATGCAGAAAAATGGAAATTAACCCCCACTTTCTCACCCTGCACAAGAGTCAATTCAAGATGGATCAAAGACTTGGAAATCAGACCAGAGACCTTGAAGCTCCTTGAAGAGGGCATAGGTCCAACACTGCAAAACAGGCACAGATAAACACTTTCTCAACAAGACCCCAAAGGCACAAGAAACTAAAAGGTGTATCAATATGTGGGACTGCATGAAATTGAAGATCTCTGTTCAGCAAAGGAAACTGTCAGGATTCTCAACTAAGAGCCAATAGAATGGGAGAAGATTTTTACCACCCATGCCTCAGATAGAGGAGTAATATCTAGAATATATAAAGAGCTTAAGAAACTCAACACTAAAAATACAAATAATCCAATCAAAAAATGGGCAAGCGAACTAAATAGAAACTTCACGAAAAACGAAATTCAAATGGCCAATAAATGCATGAAAAATGTTCAACATCATTGGCAATCAGAGAAATGCAAATCAAAACTACCCTGAGATTTCACCTAACTCCAACTAGAATGGCAATCATTCAAAACACAAATAACAAATGATGGTGAGAATGTGGAGAAGTGGGAACCCTAAACCATTGTTGGAAGGATTGTAAATTAGTACAACCACTATGGAAAACAGTATGGAGAATCCTCAGAAAATTTGGAACTAATTTACCATTTGACCCAGCAATACTTCTTCTGGGTATCTATCCAAAAGAAATCAAACCAAACTACCAAACTAATCCATGTGTATCTATGTTCATAGCTGCACAATTCACCATTGCCAAACTATGGAACCAGCCAAGATGTCCATCAACAGAAGAATGGATTACAAAACTATGGGATATGTACATAATGGAATTTTACTCAGAAAAAAAAAAGTTGTATCATTTTCAGGGAAATGGATGGAACTGGAAGACATTATGCTAAGCAAGTTTAGTCAGTCACAAAAAGTAAGAAAACAGATGCTTTCACTAATATGTGAAAGCTAAGATGAAATGGAGCATAGGAGGAACTCCAGGTGAAAAAGCAGATCCTATAGAGAAGCAAACAAGGCAACCTAACTGAGGGGATGAGAGGGGAGAGGAGGGAAACTCTCTAAAGAACATGATGTACATAAAAAAAAAAACATATCAATGTCAATCACTAAGCCAAGCATGTAGGGAGGGAAGGGAATGGGATGGGAAGGGGGTAGGATTTCATGAGGTGATGTGTGCATGTATACTTTCACAAGCTTTTTATCCCATTAAGATGTATGAAGTCAATGCACCAATAAAAAAAAAGGAAAAAAAGTAAAGATACAACATATAAAAACCTCTGCGACACTTTGAAGGCAGTATTAAGAGGAAAATTTATAGCACTGAATGCTCACATAAGAAAAACAGAAAATCTTCAAATAAATAACCTAATGACATACCTCAAAACCCTTGAAAAACAGGAACAATCTAGCTCCAAAGCCAATAGAAGACAGGAAATTATTAAATCAGAGCAGAAATTACCAAAGTATAGAATAAAAGAACAGAAAATTTAAAAAAACAAAAGCTGGATTCTCGAAAAAAATAAGATAGATAGACCACTAGCTAACCTAACTAAAAAAAAAAAAAAAAAGAATCAACCCAAATTATGAAGATAGATGAAAAAGGAGACCTTACTAATTACACTGTAAAAATTTAGAGGATTATAAGAAACTACTTTGAAAAACTATACTCCAATAAAACGGAAAATCTGGAGGAAATTGACAGCTTTCTAGATAAATAAAACCTTCCTAATGTGAGTCAAGAAGACAAAGAAAATTTAAACCAACCAATAGCAATCAAAGAGATTTCTACAGCACTAAAAAGCTTACCATAAAAAAGCCCAGAATCAGAAGGTGTTCCAAGTGAGTTCTATAAAACCTTTATAGACAAGCTAACCCCAATACTTCTCAAACTATTTCGTGAAATAGAAAAAAACCAGGACTCTCCCAAATATATTCTATGAAGCCAACTAAACACTAATACCAAAATTGAATAAAGGCAGTTCAAAGAAGGAAAACTACAGGCCTATATCTTTGATGAACATGGATGCAATACCTGACTTTAAACTTTACTACAGTGACTTCCAGGAAAATGGCGAACAAGAAAAGCAGCGTTTATGAACCCCGATAACAAACAATCTCTATTGCCACAAAATCAGTACTTTTCATAGCCAGAAAACACCATCAGTAGAGAAATAAAAACTATAAATACAACGGACAGAGAAAAAGAAGGCTACAAGAACAACCAGAGACCAGAAAAGAAAATAGCCCGCACTGTGCAGGTGGAGCCGTGCCAGCGCCATCTTCCCTCACAGCACCAGGCTCCAGAGAAGAAAGGGACTCAGAAGGGAGCACAATACCATGGCACAGGACACAGCAACAGAGCCACATAGCCAGCAGTGACAGCAAAATCACAGCACCTGTGACAGCTCCAGATCAACTCACTCAACAACCCACCAAGCTCCAGAGAGGAAAGGTCAACAAGGAGCTGAAGTCAGCAACTGCAAATCATTTGGGTGTAATTCAGCAGTTTTTTCAACGCAAAGAAAGTCTAAAACTCCTAGTGGCCAAGCTCAGCACACCCTCCAGGGACTCATAATGGAGCTCAAAACCAGAAAAGAAATAAGCCTCACAGCCCAGGGCGTGGCAGCGGCGCCATTTTGCTAGCAGCAGTGGCGAGTTCAAGTCCACGACAGCTCCAGATCAACGCACTCAACAACCGTGAGTGAAATTGCAGCCCCCTAAAGGAGAAATCCCAGTATTGCACCCCCAGGGACTTGTGCAGCTTTGATAATCTCCCTGGTTCTGAGATTTTGCAGTCCAACCTAGTGAATGAGTAGCGGTGGCAGAGATACCACACCCTAGTTGCAGCTCCCTGTGGGAAAACACCCAGCCTGGCACCCCAATGATCTTGCACAGCCTTGATTAGCTCCCTGGGTCTGAGATTTTGTGATACAACCCAGTAAGGGAGTACTGGTGACTGAGATTACCACAGACTTGAGATCCAGAGCACCCTAAGTGAAGTCATAGTGACCCAGGGAAGAACCTAAAGAAGGCACAAAATTCCGAAATAATGGGAAAGAGGAATAACAATGGAGCAATGAACGCCCACAACCCCATAGCATCAGACCTGATAACACAGAAATTCAGAGATCTCCAGAAAATCAATCAGGAATATCATTGTAGAAATAATACAGGACTTTCAAAAGAATTCAGAGAGAGTCTAAAAGAAATAAAGGATGCAATCATTTAAAGGCCTCAATTCAAAGTATAAACAATCTATTAGACCACATGGAGAATAGAATCACACTCCTAGAAGATGATCACTCTAAAACGCAAAATAGATCACATCCTGTGACACAAAATGAGCACTAGTAAATTCAAAAAATGTTACATACTTCCCTGTGTCATTTCAGATCATAATGGAATGAAACTAGAAATCAACTATAAGATGACCCAGAGAAACAACATAAACATGTGAAGACTGAACACCACACTTCTGAATGAAGAATGGGTCATAGAAGATGTAAGAGGTGAAATCAAGAAATTTCTAGAAACAAATGAAAATAAAGATATAACATATCAAAACCTCTGGGGCAATATGAAGGTAGTATTAAGAGGAAAACTTATAGCACTAGTGCTCACATAAAAAAAAAACAGAAAATCTTCAAATAAATAACCTAATGAAAGACCTCAAAGCCCTTGAAAAGCAGGACCCCAAAATTGAACCCCAAAGCCAGTAGAAGACAGAAAATTATTAAAATTAGAGCAGAAATTAATGAAATAGAGAATAAAAAACAATACAGAAAATCAACAAAACCAAAAGCTGGCTTCTTGAAAAATTAATAAGAAGATAAACCACTAGCCACCCTAACTAAAAAACAAAAAAGGAGCGAATCAATCCAAAGTATGAACATAAGAGATGAAAAGGGAGACATTACTAATGACAGTGTAGAAATCCAGAGGATTATCAGAAACTACTTTAAAACCTATACACCAAAAAAAATGGAAAATATGAAGAAATGGACAACTTCTAGATAAATACAATCTTCCTAAACTGAGACAAGATGATATAGAACACTTAAACCAACCAATAACAATCAAAGAGATTGAAACAGCAATAAAGACATTACCTTCAAAGAAACTCCCAGGATCAGATGCCTTTCCAAGTGAATTCTATAAAAGCTTTATAGAAGAGCTAACCCCAATACTTCTCAAACTATTTCATGAAAGAGAAAAAAACTGAGACTTTCCCAAATACATTCTATGGCATTGGTGGTATAGTGGTGAGCATAGCTGCATTCCAAATATATTTTCTGAAGCCAACATCACACTAATACCCAAACCAAATAAAGACAGTTCAAGGAAGGAAAACTACAGGCCTATATCTCTGATGAACTTGAATGCAAAACTATTAAACAAAATACTAGCACACGGATTCAAAACCACATCAAGAAAATCATACACCATGACCAGGTAGGGTTCATCCCAGGGATGCAAGGCTGGTTCAACATATGAAAATCAATCCATGTAATTCATCATATAAACAGAATCACAGACAAAAATCACATGATCATTTCAATAGATGTTGAAAAAGCCTTTGATAAAATCAAACATCCATTTATGAAAAAATGCAGAGAATTGGAATAGAAGGAGCATATCTCAACATCATTAAGGCAATCTACAATAAGCCCACTGTCAACATCATATTAAATGAGGAAAAACTTCAAGAATTCCCCCCCAAAACAGGAATGAGGCAAGGATGTCCATTATCACCACTTCTCTTCAATATAGTACTATAGACTCTAGCCAGAACAATAAGGCAAGAAAAGGAAATCAAAGGAGTACAAATAGAAAAGAAGAACTCAAACTTTTACTATTTGCAGATAACATGATACTCTATTTAGAAAACCCAACAAACTCAACCAAAAGGCTTATAGAACTGATCAACAAATTCAGCAAATTGTATGGATACAAAATAAATCTTTAAAAAATCAGAAGTTTTCCTGTACACCAACCATATATCCACTGAAAAAGAAGTTCAGAAAACACTTCCACTCAGGATCTCCCACAAAATATAAAATACTTAGGAATAAACTTAAGCAATGAGGTAAAAGATCTCTACAAAGAAAATTATAAAAAAATTTTAAAAAAATCAAAGAAGATCTTAGAAGATGAAAAGATCTTCCATGTTCATGGATAGGCAGAATAAATATCATTAAAATGGCCATCCTCCCAAAAGTGATCTACAGATTCAACGCAATCCTCATTAAACTACCAAGATCATTCCTCACAGACATAGAAAAATCAGTTCTTAAATTTATCTGGAATAACAAAAATCCCAGAATATCCAAGGTAGTTCTCAACAACAAAAACCATGCAGGAGGGATCACAATACCTGACTTTAAACTATACCATAAAGCCACTGTAATAAAAACAGCAAGTTACTGGCAGAAAAACAGATACATAGACCAAAGGAGCAGAATAGAAGACCCAGAAACAAATACACACACTTTCAGTCAATTGATTTTTGACAAAAGGGCCAAAAACATACACTGGAAAAAAGATAGCCTCTTTAACAAATGGTGTTGGCAAAACTGGTTAACCATATGCAGAAAATTGGAAATTAATCCCACTTTCTCACCCTGTAAAAGAATCAATTCAAGATGGATCAAAGACTTGGAAATTAAACCAGACATTTTGAAGCTCCTTAAACAGGGCATAGGTCCAACACTGCAACACATATGCACAGATAAAAAAAAAAACTTTCTCAACAAGACCCCAAAGGCACAACAAATTAAAAGGCAAATCAATACTTGGGATTGCATGAAGTTGAAGAGCTTCTTTTCAGCAATAGGAAACTTCCAGGATCCTCAACTGAGAGCGAACAGAGTGGGAGAAGATTTACACCTCCGATAGAGGACTAATATCTAGAATATACAGAGATCAAGAAACTCAACATTAAGAAAACAAAGCAGGCCGGGCGTGGTGGCGCACGCTTGTAATCCCCGCGCTTGGGAGGCAGAGACAGGAGGATCACACAGGTTTGAAGCCAGCCATGAGCGCTGGCTTAGGAGACCCTGTTTCCAAATAAAAATGTAAAAATAGGTCTGGGAGTATAGCCCAGAGGTAGAAGGGCCTCCAGGAACTCCAGTACCACCACCATAAAAAAAAAAGAAGGAAAGAAAGAAAGAAAGAAAGAAAGAAAGAAAGAAAGAAAGAAAGAAGAAAGAAAACAAAGCATCCAATAACAAAATGGCCAAGCAAACTAAATAGACACTTCATGAAAGAAGAAATTGAAAATGGCCAACAAATGCATGAAAAAATGCTCAAAATCACTGGCAATCAGAGAGATGCAAATCAAAACTACCCTGAGATTTCACCTAACTCCAACTAGAATGGCAATCATTCAAAACACAAACAACAACAGATGCTGGCAAGGATGTGGAGAAGTGGGAACACTTAAACATTGTTGGTGGGATTGCAAATTAGTGCAACCACTTTGGAAAACAGTATGGAGAATCCTCAGAAGAATGGGAACAAATCTACCATTTGATCCAGCAATACCACTTTTGGGTATCTACTCAAAAGAAAGGAAACCAAAGTACTAAACTAATGCATGTGTATCTATGTTCATTTCTGCACAATTCAGCATAGCCAAACTATGGAAACAGCCAAGATGTCCATCAACAGAGGAATAGATTACAAAACTGTGGGATATGTACACAATGGAATTTTACTCAGCCATTTAAAAAAACTCAATTACATCATTTTCAGGGAGATGGATGGAACTGGAGGACATTATGCTAAGCAAGATTAGTCAGTCACAAAAAATAAGAAATCAGATGCTTTCCCTAATATGTGAAAGCTAAGGAGAAATGCATCATAGAAGGAACTCTAGATGAAAAAGGAAATCCTTTAGAGGAACAAACAAGACAACCTAAATGAGGGGATGGGCAGAGGGAAGAAGGAAATTCTCTAAAACACACAATGTACTCAAAAATATATCGAAGTCAACCATTAAGCCAAGCATGGGAAAGAGGAATGGGGAGGAAATGGGTTGGGAATTGGGTAGGGACTAAATGGGTGATGTGTATATGTATGATCACACAAGTTTTTTACCCCAATATGATATATGAATATAATGCACCAATAAAAAACTTAAAACATAAAATAAATTCATGTTATTAAAAAATCAATCCATGTTATTCATCATAAAAACAGAACCAAAGTCAAAAATCACACGATCATTTCAATAGACAGTGAAAAAGCATTTGACAAAATCTAACATCCATTTATGCTAAAAGCACTGCAGAGAATCAGAATAGAAATGTGACCTTCTCAAATAGGTTTCTCTAGCTACTTTTCTAAAATAATTACAACTGGTCACTCTCTTATCCTTTGCCTTTTTATTTTTCCTCATGCCCTTTTCATTATCTATAAATATTTGTCATCTTATTCTTTCTTTCTTCCTCAATCTCCATGAGGAAAGGGACTTTGCTTTATTTAGTTTTATCCCTAATACCATATATTAAAAGGATATATGTCAAATGAAATTGGGAAATACTCATTTAAGTTGGCTGAAATCCTGGATCACGTAACTAAAAAAACCCACGTAGATGTGGGAATAGGTATGACTTGTCAGTTCAGTCAGGATTTCTGCTGTGCGGTCATTGTCCTCTTCCATATATTAGTTTCATCTTCTTGCTGACTCCCTTCCTGATGGCAAAGTAGATATAATAATCCAAGTCTTTTTCCAAACAACTCAGGAGATAAAGTGTCAATTTTTTTTTTTTTATCAGACCACACCTGTGTGATGGCATATCTTGTAATCGCAGGATTTGGGTTGCTGAGACTGAAGGATTACTGGTTCAAGGATAACCTCAGCAAATTAACGGGACTCTAAGGGACTTAGGGAGACCATGTTTCAAAACAAAAACAAAGTAAAAAAAAATTTTTTTTTTTTTTTTTGGTGGTACTGGGATTCCTGGAAGCCCTTCTACCTCCGGGCTACACTCCCAGGCCTATTTTTTTACATTTTTATTTGGAAACAGGGTCTCCTAAGCCAGTGTGTGTGGCTGGCTTCGAACATGCGCGATCCTCCTGTCTCTGCCTCCCAAGCACAGGGATTACAAGCGTGTGCCACCACGCCCGGCAGTTAAAAAAAAAAAAAATTTAAAGCTCAGCAGTAGAATGGCTCTGAGTTTAATTCCCAGTAACACCTCAACACACAAATTATTCCTGAATAGATCAATGTGACAGTGAGAACACCACAAGCTACAACAGTCCTTCAAAGGAACTATCTCATGGTATAGACCTGTAGATTCAGACCCAGTCACCAAAGCAAATTTAAGAGATGTGCTGCTATAGTTTGGATCCTAAGTGTACCCCAAGGATAAATGTGGTTTTCTCCCCTGTGTGGCAGTCTTGGAGGTGGAGCCTATTTGGAGGTCTTCAGGTTATTGAGGAAATAACCTTCAAAGGGCCGCTGGTCTCTTCCTCTTTCTTCTGTTCCCTGGCTATCCATGTGAGCATCTTTGCCCACCATAATGTGCCACTTCACCACAGGCCCAAGAGCAACAGCCCAATGAACCATGGGCTGAAACCTCTAAAACCAGTGAACCAAAATAAACCTTTTTTCCTTTTAAGTTGATTATCTCAATATGTTACTGTGACAGAAAATACATGCAGAGAAGTACTGGTTTTTGAGGGATAGTAGTTATTTAAGGCTGTGTGCATTACTGAATAGAAGAAAAGTTCAATATTACATCATGCTATACTTACACATCACTGTGAAGCCGGGTTTTTTTTTTTTTTAAATTGCTGTAATAAAAAAGCACCATAGCCGGGCATGGTGGCGCACACTTGTAATCCCTGCGCTTGGGAGGCGGAGACAGGATCGCGCAGGTTCGAAGCCAGCCGTGCTGGCGTAAGAGACCCTGTTTCAAAAATATAAAATAGGTCTGGGAGTGTAGCCCGGAGGAAGAAGGGCTTCCAGGAACCCCGGTACCACAAAAAAAAAAAAAAAAGCACCATAATCCAATTAATATGTAACAGAAATTGAGGGTTGCAGTACCCAATTCCAAAGCTTGAGAGTTATGCAGTGCCCACTGTCACACCGTTCTTTGTGTGTATGATACTTGGGATGGAACCCAGGGGCATTCTGCCTCCGAGCGACAGCCCCAGCCCTATTTTTTTATTCTTTATTTTGATATAGGGTCTCCCTGAGTTGCAAAGGGCCTAAGTAGCTGAGCTGGCTGCAAACTGTGATCCTCCCTGTCTCAGCCTCCAGAATGCTGGGATTACAAGCATGTGCCAACACCCGGCTACTGTCACACCATTCTAATGATGTTTTTATTTTAAATGTTGAAATACAAATATTTTTCTCCAATTTCTGTGTTATTTCTTTAAATGGTTACAAAGATGTTAGGATATGCAAAAGGCATAATTTGAAGAATAACTTGCATCCATTACCCTTGACCTTTCCTCTTCGATGTTGGGAGAGATTTGGAACCTATCACTGTGATGTTAACTTAATAGTAAGAAGATCATTTCTAATCACATGAACCCTTTAAAAAAACATTGAGTTTTCTATGGGTGGTGGCAGCAGTCAGATTAGAGATATTAAAAGAATGTGATGCACCACCATTGAAAATCAGAAGATTTAGGAACTAAAAGGACTAGAGTATTCACCTAGCATCATAAGAAAATGGGAACTTGTCCTTCAACCACACGGAATTAGATTCTGTCAATCTGAATTAGCTTTAAGTTCATTCTTTCCCAGAGCCTCTGGGAAAAAAAGCCAGACTGCTTGACAACTTTTGTCTTTCTGGGACCCTAAAAAGAGAACCTAACTACATAAGTTCATCACAAGTTGGACTTGTGCCCTACAGAACTGTAAAATAACAGGTATTGTTTTAAGTTTCCAAGTTGTTAATGTGTTATGAAATAATAGAAAAATAGAGCGCATTGAGGTGTTTAGACATAAGTACTCAATAAACAGAACTATATTCTGAGACACTAAAAGTGCCCTAAACTGAGACTGGTACCCTTTGGTTTAAGACAATTCAGGGTTTACCCTTGGAGTGGGGTTAATCCTATCTAAACAAAATGGTGGTGCCCCAGAATGAATAATAGGAAGAAACACGATAAATGTGCATAGCAATAAAGAAAGAACACAAAGAAACCAAACATACAGTAGAGAAAACAAAATTAACAATAGATGCTAAAAATAAATATGTAAAATATATCAAAGGTAAGTATCATAAATCACTTTTTGACAACGGAGAGCAAAAGAGACATGCCAGTGAACAATTCCTCTTCCTGAAAGTTCTAAAACAAATATATAACAGAAGAAAACAATTGAGCTGAAGAAAGATCTGTGTTGGCAAAAAAACTCATGGTGTTGAGGAAAGAATCCAATAAAATCTGAAGACAAATGCTCTGTAAAGATTTGAGCAGAAATATTGGAATCCAATAAGGTACTTTAATTAAAGTACAAAGAGTAAATACTAATAAGTATTCAGGAAGTAAAATCAAATTGCTCTAAAAAGGGATAAGGACAAGATAGGCTTAAAGATCTCCTCAGCAATTAAAAATCTTCCTCCAATTCTCATGACCGAGCTCACATAGCATGTTGACACTGGCCTTCTTTTGCGCTTCACATGGGAGCCACCCCTCCCATGCTCCAGAGCCCTTGGATTCATTGTCTACCTGATGGGAAAGTTCTTCCACCCACCTCTTATCCCTGTGCTTATTTTACTCTTGTTTTTCCTTCAGACTTCAACTCATTATTTCTGAGAAAAAAACTGACTTATCCAAAACGGTAGTATATGAGACTATATTAAGGAGGTTCAAAAAGATACTTTATTTGCTCATCTTGTATATCTTTCACCTTAGTGGCTTTTCTCTCTCCAGGTGAAATGAAGAGTCATGGTAGTCAAGAATTGATTTGTTTGTATTACAAAGATCACTGAATATTGTACTGAGACTAGGCTGTAGAGTCATAAAGGAAGGGAGAACACATATGAGGTCCATAATCCATTCCAGAGATAATGGTAGCACTGGAGATGAAAAGCATCTAAACTAGTTGGTATTGTGGATTGTGAGATTATTAAGATGCAGGTTCCTGCTTAAAGGGTTAATGAAGCAACTCTGGCTCCTGAGCAGCAGCTTGGAATGCCAGGCTGGGAGGCAAGCATACTTCCTCTAATCAATGAGCTATGAGTTTTGCCAAGTTTCCTTCAAGGTCAGGAAGCAGCTCCAGACCTCTTTGCATGTCCTTCCCAGCACAGACATCTCTCAGAAAACGTATTGGTATGATAAACAGCTTGAGATGTTAAGGGCAGTCACAGGTGTTCTTTGCTTCTATTTGTAAAACAAAGAGTTGTTTTAAGTTTGAGATTAGTCCTTTGGCTTTACTTACACACATCCATTGTTGCTTTAAGATAACCTTGTAATATCTAAAATAGTTAATTTGTCTATGGATCCCATAGAAGCTTTCTCTATAAAAGTCTGATTGCTCTCTCAATAAAACATGCAGTGTACATGAAACCTGCATCCCTTGTATCCCGTGAATCGGCTTTACCCTTAAGTCTCCAGTGCACTAGACACTGACAGTGGATGAGGTATGAAAGAAAGTTATGACAAGTTTTTTTTGCCCTGAGCAACTAGTGCAATGAAGTTATCACTAGCTAAAACAGGGTAAACTATGGATGATCCTGGTTTGAGGAAAGAACACAATTTCAATTTGGACATACATTTGAGATGTTTATTTAGACATCCAAAAGAGGTTTAAATAGGCAGTTGGCTATAACCTAAGAGAGACATATGAGAACAGAGATAAAAACTCTGTCAGGTTGTCAGCATTTGGTGTTAAAAGCCATGAAACTGGAGGAGGTAACCAAGAAAGTGAGTAGCAGAGAAATAAACGAAAGGACTGAAACATAGGATACTTAAAATATTAAGAAACTGGGAGAAAATCAACAGACAACATGCTGTGTAATGGCCCAAAGTGTGATTTTCTATAAGTGAAAGTATATCAAGGATAAAGGATCTTGAACACTTGGCTGGTAACAAATCAATGTCACTATAAAAAGTTTTAAATTGAAAGAATTCTACAGGGTATAACAGCTACATAAAACATGAAGTCCTAGAATGGATACTACTTTGAAAAAAAGCTGTGATACTCAGGGTCAAACTGGCTAATTTGGCATGAGTATCAGAAGAATGAAAACTTACCGAAAGAAAATTAATGGCTTTAAAAGCAGGATAGAAAGTAGAAAAAAGCTATTTTGGTAAAAACATACATATATAGGTATGGGGCACAGAGCAGATCAGAAAGGATACACATTACAGTGTTAGCAGTAAGTATACAATGATGGTGGGAGAACAATGAGCAATGTTTTAATTTCTAGTACTTTGGCTGTTTTTTTCCTGTTTTTCCACAATATAATGCATAATTTCTGTAAAAAGATGTTTTAAAGTTTTACTAAAAATTCAATGATTAATGAAGTTATTAAGAATAACTGACCTTGGGATTAAGTAACATGGAAATCACTGATCATAAAAAGATCTCTTTTAGTTCCATGGGGGAGTAAAAACTGAATGAACTAATTTGGCAGTTTCTCAAAATATAAAGAGTTCCCATACCATTACCCAGCAATTACACTCTTAAGAATATGCCGAAGATAACTGAAAACATGCTCACAGAAAAACTTGTACACGACATTCATATCAACATTTTTAGTACCCAAAGTAGAAACAATCCAAATGTCCATAATAGGTAAATGAAAAAACAAATTGTGGCAGAGTTGACCTTCTCTGTTTGTAATAAAACCTGTACATCAATACTCTGGGGAAAAAAATTAACTGGGTTTGCAATAAATTTGTTTAGATTTCTTTTTCTTATCATTATTCCCTAAGGTATACAGTAAATTATCTACAAAGAATTTATATTGTACTAGGCATTATAAATAACCTAGGATTTAAAGTATACAGAGGGATATGAGTAGCTTATATGCAAATGCTACATGCCATTTTAGTTAGGAACTTGAATAGCCACAGATTTTGGTGTCCTTGGGGTGGAGTTCTGGAACTGATGCTCTATTTCATGAATATATATTCATACAACAGAATATTATTCAGCAATACATAATGAAGTACTGATGTATGCTACCACATGGATAATCTTGAAAACATTAGGCTAAGAGGAAAACAAAAATCACATTGTATGATTTCATATATCTGAAATCACAAACAACTCTATAGAAATGGTGTTGCTTAGTTGAGGGATAGGGACTGGGATGACTAATGGGAATGGAATGCTTGGGGAATGTTGAACATGTTCTAAAGTTAATAATATCAATATATACACACTAATGAATATATAATAAAAACTACTTTAAAGGGGGAGTTTTTTGATATGTGAATTATATTTTAATTAAGTTACTGGTTATTAAAAATGTTTAAAAGCCAGCACAATCTAATTGATTTCACTCTTCAGTATTTTCTTAAATTCTTTTTGTTGCCACTGTACATTTTCTCATTTTTCCCTCAAGGATTTGTTAATCATTTTAAATAACCTTTGCTTCTTTCTAAATCCATATCCCCACACTACTCTCAAACTCACCCAAATCATAGAAACAGAAAATTCTATGCCTCTATTAAGAAAAACTACATTTTACAACTTAAAAAGTATTAAATGTGACACTATTCAGATCTATTTTTAAAACAATCTATTTAACATACATACATATACTGGGTGGGGGGAATAATAATGGGCACTGCTGCCTATAACACATTGCTTTACACCAAGAATATATCAGATAACCTGAATTTCAAATACTGTTTTGAATTATATAAAATAACTTTGTAGCATTGCCAAACAAGTGTCTCACTTTGTGAAATGCTTAAATATTAAATAAGGCTGTAATACATTTTCTTTTATGAAATACAAATAACAAGAGAGTAAAAGGTATCATTTTATGGAAAGTAGACCAAAAGGGTACATATCCAAAATCAGTGGTAGAGTTTACAGATCAATTTCTCTCTTGGGAGTACAGAATTTCAATAGTACACAATAATTATATATTGTGGAGTGACACCTGAGCAATTTGCCTACAGATAAAATAACAAAAGCCCTGTACAAATATTCAAACTTGGGCAATTTCAGTTAAAATCATAGAAAAATATAAAAATTTTACTTCCAGAGAAAAGTATCTATTACAACAGTTCAGATACTCCATATAGACTATTCACAGGTCATATGTAAAACCAACTTTTCTGTATTCTAAATAAAATTTTATAATTGATGAAAAAGCAAGTTTCATATTCAAATATACTTTCAGAATACATCTGTAATTAACTTACAGTAGTCCCTCATTATCTGTGGTTTTTTTATGTTAAAGGAATTTTTATTAAAGGAATGACTTTGTTCAAAATCTGCTATAACTCAAGGTGTCTTTCTCCTGCTTTCTCTGGTCTCATTTACCCATGGTCAAGTGGTATCCAAAATTATTATGTGGAAAACTCCAGAAATAATCCATAAATTTTAAACTGTCATTTGGAGTGGTATAATGAAGTATCATTTTGTCCTGCTCAGGATATGAATTATCACTTTGTTCAGCATATCCTTGCTTTATATGCTACCTCACCATTATAACTTAAGTAGCTATTTCAGTCATCAGAGTGACTATCATGGTATTAGTGGTTGCATACAGGAGTCAGTACTATCTCCAGTTTTAGATATTCACTTGGGGGTCTCAGAATGTATCCCTGGCAGATAAAGGGGGGACTACTGTATTTACACAAAAGTCTATTTGAAAAGTTATTAAAGTCTTTAAATAGGGGACATTTTATTATTTTTGGTGCATCTTCTTACGCATTTCCTCAAGAGCCGCTTCTTTCTCTCTCAGCACCTGCTTAAGTCTTCTTATTTTTTCATCTCGGACAGTATCTTCTAATTCTGGTGGTGTCACTGGGAAAACATCTTCAGTGTAATTTTTATTAAAGGAATGACTTTGTTCAAAAGCTGCATATGAACTCAAAGTGCCTCTCTCCTGCTTCTCGTGGGAATCATGTTCCAACTCAGTTGTGTCTTCTGCAGTTTTGATGTGGCTTGTTACAATGTTACTTTTTGATACATCTGATGTTGGTAAAATACTAAGGGGTTGGGAACTGGTGGAATTAGTTCCCCCATTTATGACTGTGTTAAAAGCATTCTCCGTTTTTCTCTTCTTTGTGTGATTCATCTTCTTAATGGTTTTTGCTTTTCTTTTCTTATCCAAATGCTGTTGCAATGTTGAGTAAGATTTAAAAAAGTTATTATCATATATGTATATATAAAATGTACTTTCAAATTTAACAAGGTTTTTAGATGTAAGTATTTAGCAATTAAACTCAATGTAATAAAATTTATTCTGGACAACTATGGCAAAAAGGAAATGGAGCCCACTGGGTGGTACCAAAATGAATAGCAATATCCTAATCATATCCACTGAGAAAAATCTTAGTTCACACAGTCATACTCAAAGTCAAGTACTAGGAGCCATACTAACCTAAATAACAGCACTTAGGAAGTACCTGTGAAATACACTTGATTTTATTTATTTTCCTTTGCAAAGTAGGCTTATATATGGGAGATTTTCATTAAAAAAAAAGTTCAGAATACTAGGTAATGATGTATTCATAAGCAGAATGAGAATACATAAGTTATAGGGACATTTCTTACCACTACTATAGACTATATAGATTGCATTAAGGTATTAATAGTACTGCAATGAATACCTGCATGCTTATATGTTCTACTACAACTGAATTACTTCCTTTAGCAAATCTTCAAAGTAGGATAATTGTTTGAAATGCTATGATCATTTTCCTGTATTACAATAAAAATAGACAGTAGGTGAATAAAAATGTCTTCACTGTTGATAGATTACCTGTGCATATGGTTCTTTTTAACACTGTTGTGGTACAGTAGACATATTACATTTGCCAATTTAGTAGTAATCATTAATATTAGCACAAGGCTAAAAACCAAACTAAAAAATGAATACATTTATGTATCTTTGTATACCTACAAAGGACACTTTAAAAATTACCTGTTTTCTTTTTTCTTCTTTTACCACCAACTTTTCTTTGTAAGTATTACTCTTCACCAAACTGCTAAAGGAATCAAAACCTTTTCCAGAGCACAAATGGTCAGGAATTCGAGTAAGGCACACTCTTAAATCTTTAGTGAGACCAAGTATCTTTTTAAATTCATCATCATTCTTCAGATATAATGGCTTATTACTGCTTCCTTGAGAATCTTTCTTGTCATTTCTTTCTTGAGAATCTGCCTTTAATGTTGATGCCATCTCATTCTGAATCTGGAATTAAGAAAACACAAACAATGCTGCTAATTATTCAAGTTATTTTATCAAACTAGCAACTCAACTATCCTTTATACACATTGATCTGTTTATTTACTAAAAGTACTATTTAATTTTCCATAAAAGAACACATCATGTTTTAAGGGTTTATCTTTACCTTGCCACCCAGTCAAAACATGAATTTAACAAAATACAAACTTAAAACACTTCCCAACAAGTTCTAATTTTTACACTACAAAAGTAACAAGCAGTCCATTCTCAAGCAACAGAAATGAGAATAGAGACTAACAGCAACTTAAAAATAATCATGTTACATTAGAAAAATTATAGTTTTGTCCTGTCTTTCATTAATTGTATACTTTTGTATACTTATCAGAATTTACCTCCTTACATCTCTGGAGTTCAATGGATTCTGTACTGAAGGGAAGAAATAGTGACATTATTAAGTCGACTTCTAAGTAAACAAAGATAAGGTGGGTAGAAATATTTAGTAAGCACACATTCTTTTTGTTTTGTTTTTTTGGTGGTACTGGAGTTCCTGGAAACCCTTCTACCTCCGGGCTACACTCCCAGACCTATTTTTATATTTTTATTTGGAAACAGGATCTCTTAAGCCAGCAAGGCTGGCTTCGAACCTGCGTGATCCTCCTCTCTCCACCTCCCAAGCGCAGGGATAACAAGCGTGTGCCACCATGCCCAGCTCACACAAACATTCTTAAGAACAGAAGGGTAACTAGTGGGTATGTTGGGTAATTGAATGCAGAGTCAGAAAGAAGGGCTAAAAAAGGAAAAAGAAACATAAAAAAAAAAAGAAACCCCACCAAAAATATTGACAAGATCCTATTTCTACAAATGACTGAAAGTTACTGACTGGCCCTATCCCACCCTTTCCATGGTATCTAAAAACAAATTTAAAATGCTTAATATCTCACCATTGCCAAACACACACACAATAATTCCCACAATTCAGCTATCCTTTATGCATATTTCTCTTTTCATATGCTAAAATTAGGCTATTTAATATATGTGTATTTATACACATATATACACACATATGTATATGTATGTATACACACACACAACCTTACTAATCTTTACAGTCATATTACCCTTTGCAAATTCTTCTACAGCTTGTGTTTCTGTGCTTTTATTTTCCCCCCTATTGCTTGGCGGTGTTTTAAAGATTTGGCATTCCAAATGATTCAAGAGAAAGATACTGCTTGGACTCTCCCAACCATATTCTACAAATATTTACTAAGATAAAAGCTTTGACTTAAGTATGTTTGTATGAGGGAGTGGGAGGGGAAGAAAGAGGTATCATAGATAACTTTGAGAATTAAAGAAAAAATTTTCATATAGATATATAAAATACCCTGACATGGGAAAATTACCTTTGGTTCTTGGTCTCTGAAAACACACTGTTGTGAAGTAACAGTTGTTGCATCAACAGAGGAATTTATTTTCTCTATGCTCTGGATGGCATTTCCTTTTCTGGGGGCATTCTGTCCTGTACTAAATCCATCTGGAAAGACTGGCTGTGTAAATAAAGTCTTACTCTCTTTTAAGTAGTTACTGGAATGATGCATATTATGTGGGTTTGTGGTAGATGGTTTTTCAACTTTCTTATTCTTCTCTGCCCTTATATAAGCCATGGAAGCAGGCTGGATATTTGAAAGTGATTTTGTCTCCACCTGTAAAGATTTACTTTTAGCCAAAACAATATTTACAACCTCTTTAGATATTTCTGTGACTGGACTAGAACTCACTACCTGTGATGTGTCTTTTCTTGGTAGAATACCAGAAGAAACGGAATTCTGTTGGTCAATTTGTGATGGCAAAACATCTGTCCCCTTTTTAGCCAAAAGATAGACTTTCCCATTAAACATAACCAAAGCATTATCTTTAACAGGCACACTTATGGATTGTGTCCCACTAAGACCGATGGTATTCAGTGGTGGCATATTTATAGTATTATCTCCCAAATTTTTCCTATCTACAAAAGTTTTTAATATCTTTGAAGCCACATTATTTGAAGACTTAACAGGAACAAGAGATGGAGTACAAGGCTGTAGATTTTCTTGAAAAATCCATTTCACTGGAGCAGCTTGAGAATGCTGACCACCTTTTAATTTTGTCTCTGCAGCAACATTCCTTGTTTGTGTGGTATTTAGAATCACTGGTTTTGCTATTTCTTTAACAGGTTTTGGGTAAATATTTTGAAGGTTCTTGGTAACTACATTTTTCACTGTATTTACAGGAGATACATAAATAACTGTTGGTATTTGGGAGGCCTCAACTGTTCCTGAGGTACTTGTGGTTGCAGTTGCAAGTATCTTTTGCTGAACTGAAGAAGGTAATGATGATGCAGGTACAGATTTCACTTCAGCATGAGCTGGAATTTGTAAATGATGCCCAGAAGGCAAAACTGAAGACTTCATAGTCATTGAAAGACTCTGGGTATTGACTACAATACAGGATGAATCATTTTGTGTTGAGGGAGGAACAGCAAATGTCACACCATGACTCTTAACTTTAGAAACTGATGAAGTAAAATTTCCAGTCCCCACAGAAGTAATTCTACCTTTTTCTGCTGTATCTACTGTTCTTGTAAGAAAATAGTTTGAAGAACTGGCTGGCTGAAAAATGGGCAATTGAACTGATGTACTTGTGGAAGAGCTGGAAATCTGAGTCTGAAAAGTAACTTGAACTGGTTTTCCTGTATTCCCTTTCAAAGCATCAGACATGACTGAAGATTGAACTAGCGGGATAAGATTTCCAGAAGAATTAGGAATTGGAAGTAATTGCAGAAGATTTTTTCCATCCGAGCCAATCGTCTGAACTACTTGGTACATGCAGCCTGAAACACTTAAAAGAACATTTTGAGTAAATAAACACAACATACTACATGGTATATACATTTTATTTTAAAACAAACATTTGCAAATATTATTTAAAAATATTAAAATATAATAAAAACATACAATTTTCTACTTGAGTTATTAAAAGTAAAATACTACAAAACAGTATTTTGACTAGTTAACTTTTGTTTATATCTCATAGAATTAGAAAATAAGTATGAAATATTAACATTTACTCCTAAAATTAAAAGTAGAGATTTCTGAGGTTTGATCCTATATATATAACATAATGCATCCAGAATAGATTTCTCTTAAACTATCAGCATCACGTCTCCTTTTCCTTGAGTTCCTTTCTCTTGTCATCCTCCTTTACTATTACTGAGGATTCTCATTTTACTACTTATGCTTATTTATCTCAATCCTTTCATCCTAAACTTATCTTCTTGCAAATGACATTGACTTACAAGTTCTATCACTTGTCTTTTTCCTTTTGCTTAAGACATATGGTGATATCTTAGTATAACACATCTTTGTACGTAAGAACATCTTTCTTCTTTGATTTTTATTTCTTTTTTTTCTTTATTGCACTGCAGGGGATTGAACTCAGGGGCATTTTACCTCTGAGCTACACTCCCAGACCTATTTTTTATTCTTTATTTTGAAACAGGGTCTCACCAAGTGGCAGAGTACCTCACTAAGTAGCTGAGGCTAGCCGTGAACCTGAAATCCTCCTGTCTCAGCCTCCCAAGTACTGGGATTACTAGAGTGCACCACCACACCCAGCTTTGATTTTTTTTGTTTCAACAACATTTAAGATTTGGTGCTAAATAGTTCTTGGTCCTGTTAGTTCACTATCAATTGCTATCAATCTATTCATATAATACCATGGCAATTTAGCTGAATAGTTCTCAATGAAGATAAAAGACACTGGAAATCAATTTTTTTTAACCTAGCCAATTTTAGTCCCCACTCCTATGAGCTATTTCATAATATAGATTGCCAGATTTTTAGAAAAGTCAATATATACTCATTTTGTATAATTATTTGGGGATTACTTAAATGTAGACTCTCAAGTTATTTATACCTAACACTATCTTTCAGTTCATGGAAAACATTAAGCTTTTATGGGACAGAGGGCATCACACATGCTATCACTCTATCTAGGTACTCTCCCCCCACCTTGACAATTCTTCATAAAACTCAAGTCTAAGCATAAATGATACTTTTCAAAAGATGTATCTCTGACCGATTTAACTATCCTTACACTTTCTTCATAATAAATTTATAAACATTATAACAGTTAATCCTTCTATAATACATTTATCAGTGTTTTTATGTTTATGAACTGTCAGTCATGCTAAATTCTAATATAAGTGAGAGTCTACATTCTAGACTCAGTGTGACAGTAAATGGCTATGATCAAATAAAGAAAAAATGTGAAGACATTTAAGTACAATGATGCTCATAAGGAAAATAATAACAATAATGATTCTCAAAAGTGTAAAGATGTGTTTTACTACCTATAGGTACATTTTTAAAAAGCTATTGTATTAGCCGGGCATATAGTATTAATAAAAATCAATGCCCAAAATTCTGTATCTCATCAAGGACTGGAATTCAGTTTCAGACTTTTGAATACCAATCAACATCATTATATCCTTAGATTTTTTTTTTTTTTTTTTTTTTTTTGTGGGCCTGGGAATGGAACCCGGGAGCATTCAACCACCAAGCTACACCCCCTGCCCTATTTTTTGTTTTTTATTTTGAAACAGGGTCTCACCAAGTTGCGGAGGGCCTCACTAAGTAGCTGAGGCTGTCCGCGATCTGCGATCTTCCAGTCTCAGATTCCCAAACGCTGGGATTACAAGTGTGTGCCACCATGCCCGGCTCCTTAGAAAATTTTAAACAGACTTCTGGGCATTGGTAAGCACATCTAAATCTTATGTTGACATGTAACAAAACGTTAATCTTCAAAGAGAAGCATAAGCTCAAAAAAAGTTTGGATTCTTGCTTTCAGAGACTGAAGAAAACTCACCTCCATCACTTCCCTGCTCCCTCTAAAAAAGCACATTTGAAATAAATGAGAATTTATTCAACATTAATTCATTAATTGCAAAGATACTGACTGTTATAGTTTAGGCATCAGGTTGAGTCAATATACTACAGCCTACGGGCCAAATCTGATCTGTTCTGTTTTTGTGCATCCCACAAGCTAAAAATAGTTTTAGTATTTTAAACCAATGAAAAAAATCAAAAGGATGTTTAGTGGTATGAAATTATGAGATTCAAATTTAGTATCTATAAATAAAGTTTTATCATCACAAAAATTCATTTTAAAAATATTTAACATATGGCTGTTTTCATGCTATTGCAGTAGAGTTGAGTAGTTGCAACAGACATCATATAGTTCTCAAAGCCTAAAATATTTACTATTTGGCTCTTTACAAAAAGTGTTTGATGGCTTCCCAGATATATCAACCCATTAGCCCTAATACTACTGAGTTCATGAATGTGTATAAGTAATTTTCATTAAGATAAATGAAATGACTGAAGGAATTAAAAAATGCTTTCTTTTCTTAAAGTATTTTCTTTGCCAGCTTATCCTATCTGAACAATATAATTATTCCCTATTTTGTATTCTTTCCTAGATATTTTCTTTTATTTAAATAATTTCAATTATTAAATGATCACTGATATAGCAATAACTTCAATATCTATATCTGTAGCTTCTTTGAGATGTGAACCTTCCCCTTGACATTTCCCTTCAGAATGCTAGAGGCTCCTAAAACTCAGTTTTGCCAGAGTATCTCTGCTCACCTAACCCTCCCAAATTCTTGGCTCATTCACCTTAGGTGACTAAACCAGAACATATAAATTCTGTTTCTCATTTCCTCTATCCAATCCACCAAAAAGTCAAATTGACGTACTGCTTTAACTTCCCTGTTCAACTCTTCAATTCGACTATGACCACTCTAGTTCAATCTCTGGCTTAAACCACTACTATAGCTTCATAAGTGATTTCTTTCCACCTTCAGTCTTTTCTACCCTCTCCCTTTAGGTTCATTCAGCACATTAAAACTCCTTCCCTGCTTAAAACATTAGTGAATTCCCATTATTCCTACTCAACTATTCAATCCCCAGCACCAAACCAAGCCCAAAAAAGTTACAGTGGGAGTATTTCAACAAGTAAGACAAAAGAATAGAAACTAACATTTAGGGAGGAAAAACACACTGTTTCTAAAGCAAGAGAAGTCAAAAGAGAAGATTTGAAGAAAACTGGGCAATTATATTAAATATTTCTTTGAGGGAATGAAGAATGAAGATTAAAAACATACACTAGAGGAAAGATGCAAAGCTTACTGAAATGGGGTAAAAGAAGAAATTTTTCTTTCTTTTTTTTTTTTAGTTTAGATGAACCAGAGCATAAGTAAACGCTTGTGAGTCATTAAGAGGAAGAAATGGGTAAATAAGGAGAAAGAAGTTGGGCATGGGGGTGCACACTTGTAATCCTAGCATTTGAGTGACTGACAGGAGGATCCAAGTTCACAGACTGCCTCAGTTAGTTAGTGAAGCTCTTTGCCTATCATTGAGGCCGGGTTTCAAAATAAAGAATAAAAAAATAGGGCTGGGGTACAGCTTGGAGGTAGAATGTCCCTGGGTTCCAATCTCAGTACTGAAAAAAAAAAAAGGAAAGGACCAATGACAAAGGTATGAAATGGGTACCAGAAAAACAGGTGGACGGACTGAACATTAAAGATAGATGAAGAAATAATTCCTTCCGTTGCAACTGAAGAAAAGATTAGGTACATTTGCAGGTAAGGTATATAGCTTTGTTACAAAGTTATAATTCTGATCTGATGACTTATTTTCATTATGAAAAAGGGTGTGGTATCATCTGCTAAAAATAACAAATGTAGGGAGAGATTTGAGAGTCAAAAATTTGAAAACTCTTTGTGAAAGAATAAGCTGAGCTTAGTGTTGCCAGGTAATATTAGTGACCTAAAGGGGAGGCAGTGATCATAAATTTATTGTGGTACCAAACCATGCTCTTGTGAGATTTTCCTTCTCTCACTACACATAAGCAAAGAGAAAATATATTGCTGAATAGACCCAGCGTTGGAGTGGCTTCAGAAAAATACAATAAAAATTAAAGAGAAGCAAAAGATTAAAAGTATTGGTAAGTTATTAAATGGTAAAATATAAAATCTAAACTAAATAGAAAGAAAAGAGACTAAGACTAAAATATGGAGAAAATAAAGGGTTTATTAGACTAGATTACTGTACTAGAGGCCCAGATAAAAGAATAAAGTGAGGGCACAGTAATGGATCATGTGCTTAGAATGCACAAGGCCTTGGATTCAATCCCCCGCACCAAACCAAGCCAACAAAAGTCATAGTGTGAGTATTTCAACATATAAGCTAGAAGAATGGGAACTGACAAAGCAGTATGCCTGAATCAATAATTTTGTTGAACCTCTTTCTTTTTCTGGTTCCCACTGAGTATGATTTGTGTGTCTTGACTTTTTAAATGCTCTCTTTCTTAATCATTTTCTTCTGCATTTTAAGTATTCAACCATTATACTCCAATGTACAGTTTTGTTGTTATTGTTGTTGTTTGTTTTTGGTACTAGGGATTGAATCCAGGGGCATTCTACCTCTGAGATAAAACCCTAGGTCTATTTTATTCTATATTTTGAACTAGGGTCTCACTAAGTTGCTGAGGACCTAAGTTGCTAAGGCTGTCCTCAAATCTATGATTCTCCTGTCTCAGCCTCCCAAGTACTAGGATTACAGGTGCGTGCCATCATGCCAAGATAAACTATGTTCTTTACCCTGTTTTTTCCTTCAAGACATTCTTCAATTAAAGACTGTATTAATTTTCATGGTGAACTATTTTCCTCATTTCCTCTGCAATAATGACTCCTTTTATTCCTAGCCTCAATATTAGTCTCAGTTCAATACCATGATATCTTACCAAAACACATTCATTTAAATCCATCTCTTTAAATTCAACAAGTTAAATACTCTCTATTAAAAAACAGCACTTTATTTTACTTCCCAAACATGTAGCAACCATACTTTCCAGGTCATATAACATTTTATATCACTTAGTTATCTCTGACTTATCATCAGAATCCTCTTTAATCACTTCTGACATACCCATAGCACACTGCGTACACGTTTACAAAAGGTAAATAGTAGAAAAATCTATACTGAATAGATTACCAAATGTGTAGTTATTTTATTAAACAGATCTTAAACATATTTTCTTTCTTTGCCATTGCAAACTTCCACTTCTCCAGATGAATTGTCATCACCTTGTATCTAACAAGCTTCATCTCATCTCTATATTTTGCTCTGATGCTTTAGTTTTTCTGATTGAAATTACCACTGATGCTGGGCATGGTAGTACACGCTTGTAATCCTTGCCCTTAGAAGGCTGAGACAGGAGGATTGCACAGGTTCAAAGCCAGCCTCACCTACTTAGAGAGGCTCTCAGCAACTTAATGAGACCCTGTTTCCAAATAAAATAAAAAATAGGTCTGGGAGTGTAGCCCGGAGGTAGAAAACCTCTGGGTTCCACCCCCAGTACCACCAAAAGAGAGAGAAAAAAATACCACTGACTAGTATGTATTCTCAGATGAACTGTTTTCATCCTGTGGAGTCCTTTATTTTATACACACCACCACCAATTCAGTTTGACAGGAAAACCATATATAATCTAGCTACAACCAATCCTTACAACAATTCCATCTACAAGATCTCTATAAGAAATCTCTTTTCTCACTAGAAAGACTTCTTTTCTATTCTGTAGTATGCCAGGTACATTACTTATAAGTATCCTTTAACTGTTTTTCTTCTCCAAAAACATAAAACAGGGTTCAAATTTCATCTTCTCCATGAAATATCTATCAGTCACTCAAACTCACATTATTTCAACACTGAAATCCCTGAAGCAGCTCTACTAGTGCTACAAATGCTAGGAGTTATACAATATCTATTTATTGCCTTTTATCTACTTTTTTTTTTTTTGGTGGTACTGGGGTTCCTGGAAACCCTTCTACCTCCAGGCTACACTCCTAGACACCTATTTTTTTATATTTTTATTTGAAAACAGGGTCTCTTAAGCCAGCAAGGCTGGCTTTGAACCTCCGCAATCCTCCTGTCTCTGCCTCCCAAGTGCAGGGATTACAAGCATGCGCCACCACGCCCGGCTTACTCTCTATTTTTTAAAGTGAATAAAATCAGATAAACAAAGAAAATGTGGTATACACACATAAAGCAATTTTACTTAGTCATAAAGAACAAAATTATGTCTTCTGCAGGACAATGAATAGAAAGTAAGATCAGCCAGTTTCATAAGGTCAAAGATTATAATTTTTCTTTTATGTGAAAACTGAAATAAAAACAGGAAACAAAAGAAACGTCAATCAAATGAGACCACCAAAATAATGGATACTGGGGGAAGGAGGGGGAAACAAGTTTTGAAGAAAGGAATAGTTCAAATAAGGTATGTCCATACATGAACATATTAATACAAATCTCACTAACATGTATGGAAAGGGGCGAAGAGGAAGCAGGTTAGGATAGGGAGTAAAATACACCAAGTTATGTGTGCATGTATTTTATGTTTCACTTTGAATCTCACTATAATATGAAATTAAAATGTATAAATAAAAGTATAAAAACATACAAAAATCAATACAAATAATGAATAAAATACTGTATTTCCAAGCAACATGGAAACTCAAGGCAAAAGATTTTATCAATAATTTTAAAGTTCTTCAACTACCAAGAATAGTAGACCTTCGAAATACCCAAAAATGATACAGTTCTAATCACCATTTCAACTATCTCAATGCATTTTTTTTAGTTTCCTTCTGTATAAATATATACTTCATCAGTAAAAAATTGCCTAACAAATTAGAAGCTTCAAGAACCCAAGAACCCATGCCTTTATAATTTTTTGTGCAAGAGAAGCATGTCCTAACTGACATGGTATTTAAACAAATTATGCAGATGCTTCATCCACATACTCCATTAGATGGCCTCCATACTTCTGCTTCATACAAAAAATTACTATTGCACATTCTATTTTCATAGCTAATCATTAGATGTTTTTCCTTTCCTCCCTCCATTTCTCCTCCTAATGGAGAAGGAAAAGGTAGCTTCTTCCAAGTCTATATATCACTATGGGGTTGCATAATCTCCAAGAGACCATAGATTCCTTAAAGGTAGGTTATCTTATTAATATCAATATTCTTGGCATCTAACAGAGCATTAATAGACATTTTAAACAACGTTTGCTGAACAAATCTTACAAATTATAATAAAAGGTAATCGATGATTTCCTAATAAAAAGAAATGAATTCCAAGTATTAAACCGAAAGAAAATTATTAATAAATCAAGGTGAAATTCATACTCCTTCAATCAATATACTTTTTTTTTCTAACCTAGAAGTAACCTTCCATTTATGAGATTAACTAAAATCCTAGAACGAATCTATTTTCTTAAAGATAATATTGGCCAGTGATGGTGGTGCATACCTGTAATCCAGTATATGGGAGGCTAAAAGAGGAAGATTGCAAGTTTATGTATATACCCTCAGCAACTTAGGTCTTCTGCAACTTAGACCCTATTTCAAAATAAAACATAGGGCTAGGGGTATAGCTCAGAGGCAGAATGCACCTGAGTTCAATCCCAATAACACAGCACGCATACTGGGCTGGCTCATGTCAGAATAAAAACTAGAATAAAATTCTGCATTCTATGCTCTAGCATGGTCATTTTAAAACAATAATTATCAGAAGCCGGGCGTGGTGGTGCACGCTTGTAATCCCCGCGCTTGGGAGGTGGAGACAGGAAGATGGCGCAGGTTCGAGGCCAGCCGCACTGGCTTAAGAGACCTTGTTTCCAAAAAAATAAAAATAGGTCTGGGAGTGTAGCCCAGAGAAGGGCTTCCAGAAACCCCAGTACCCCCCCCACACACACACAAAAAAAAACCCCAATAATTATCAGCATGCTAACTACTGTAAACAAGCTGGTATTTGAACTGAGAATCTACACTGAAAAAATATACTTGAAAACAGACTTAGAAGAGCCTTGAAAAGAGAAATATATTAGAAATGTGTAAGCTTGTAATCCTGTCTCTTCTACTTACCATTTGACTGACCGAAAACTTACTTAGCCTTATTCAAACCTCTTATTTCTTCATTTATTAAATGGGAAAAATAAATTTAACTATGAAAAGAAAATGAAATAACTGTTAGGGGCTGATCATTATTATCTTTCAATCAAATCTAGAAGAATAAATTCCTTTTGAAGGGGGTGATGGAGGTCCTACCATTGAACTACACCTCCAGCTTTTAAAATGTTTTTATTTTGAGACAGGATCTTGCCAAATTGCTTGGGCTGATTGAATAAGATATTTTGAAAACGTGATGAGAACTTAAACAAAAAGGCCTAGTAAGCAGGAAAACCTAGTACTTGGGAGGCTGAGGCAGGAGGATCAGCTACTTGGGAGGCTGAAGGAGGAGGATCACTTTAGCCAAGGAGTTTAAGACCAGCCTGAGTAACATAGTGAGCTGTAATCTCAAGGAGGAAAAATAAAGCCTATTAAATATATTGACAATATTATATATTTCTGATATTTTTGACTATTCTAATATTTATATGAGGCATGCACATACTAGAAATGAAATGATAAAAATGTAGGAGGCTACCCGGGCATGGTGACACATGCTTGTAATCTCAGCATTTGGGAGGCTGAGACAGAAGGAATGCAGTTCGTAGACAGCCTCAGCTACTTAGTGAGGCCCTTTGCAACTCAGTGAGACACTGTTTCAAAATAAAGAATAAAAAATAAGGCTAGAGGTGTACCTCAGAGGTAAAATGCCTCTGAGTTCCATCCCCAGTACTAGACCAAAAATAATAATAATAATAATAATAATAATAATAATAATTGGGAGGCTAATAAACACTTTTTTTGGTACTAGGAATTGCGCCCAAGAATATTTTATCTCTGAGCTACAACTGCAGCCCTTTTCGTTTTTTATTTTGAAACAGAATTTTGCTAAATTGGTGAGAGTCTCTCTACATTGCTGAGGGTGACCTAGAACCTGCAATTCTCCTGTCTCAGCATCCCAAGTACTGGGATTACAGACATGTGCCCCATGCCAGGTTCTGATAAATATTTTGTATACTTTTTGCAAAATATATTTTCAACTACGAGGAGACCCTGTTTTATCTTACAAATATTATGAAAATATCTAATATTATTTCATATACAGTAACATATACCACTTAATATAATGTAAATAATTGATACGTTACTATAATAGTTGTCATTAACTCTAATCCTAACAGGTGGGCAAAGTGAGTAAAGCCATTAACATTTCATAGTTGAGAAAATTGAGGGTTTGGAAACATTAGATAACTTATGCAGAATTACATGTTCTTCTTGAGCAATCTTATCCACTTTCTGTATTTACTTTAGTATAACCCCAAAACAGGGTCCCCAAATTCAAATGCAGTTGAAACATTATCTTTCTAACAAGACCAAGCCACCTGATAAGAGCACTAATTTTAGCTGGAAATTTAAAACCAAAGGGTTTAGAGAGGATAGATGCCTTTTGCCAATCACATATCTTAAGTCCTATTATTGTGTAATGTATAATCACAGGCTTTTGTTAAATATCTCTAAACTAATGACTCCGAAGTCTGTATTTTCAGCTCTCACCCTACCTAACTTCAAATTCAAATATCTTTATGACTGCTTTACATGCTCCTCATCTCTATTAATTTAACCAATTTCTATCCAGAACTCTGGCATTATAACTGATTCCCTCATTCTTCATTGCAATTCTCTATCAAGATCTTCCTAATGCCTATTCTCCTATTTTGGATCCAACCCCTCCTCTACATCAGCTAGTTCAAGCCCTCAGAATCTCTGACAAGGTACCAGAAAGTAGAATCCTTATATGTTGACCTCACCCCCAAATCCACACTGCCATCAGTTATCTAAAATAAGCACCTAACCATGCCGTTCCTTTTCTTAAAATCCTCTGGACAATCTCCAACAAATGAAGTCTAATTTCTTTAACAAGAGAACCAAACTCTTAAGATTTATCCTGCTTATAATACACAATCAAGCAAATTTCAATTGTAATAAATCTTACAGTTTGTTAACCAATTCTGACTAAACATATCTGCATTCATCTTTAATTGAAAAACTGATAGTTCCTAATTCAGCATCTTCCAAAACTTTTCCTATAAATGTGCTCTATCTTTAGTTACTATCATCAATTTCCAGGGAAAAACTGAGTATTTCTTTTTCTGAGGAGGAAGAAAGAAAAATAAGTTTGGAAATCTCTGTATTCTCTGACAACACCTTGTGCAAAATGCTATCATAAAATTTATGTATCAGCTCTCCTTTAGCCCCCTAAATAGACTGTAAGATTTCTCATGGGAATCTTTAAATTTCTATGAGTGATTCCCGTTCTTTGGTCTCCTCATTTAGCACTAACTATCACATACATAGTATATACTCTGCGAGTCTAAATAAGATAGACACTATTACAAATATCTTTCAGATTCTTTTCCTTGCATTTCTAGGATTAAATTTTGGCTTTACACTTTATGCCTGTATAAATTACATACTTCAAAAACTAAAGATTCTATACCACATTACTTAAGTTTTTTTAAAAAGGAGCAGTAACTCAAAAATTCAAGTATCTACAGAAAATAAAGTCACAACCATTTTAAGAAAAAAAATAATGATTTAGTACCATCAAAAATATCAAAAAATAAAAAACTTCAATAAACTTAAATGAGGTAGCATTAATCATTATTTACATAATCATATTTGGACATTGCACATACTGTTACTCTTGAAATAGAACAAAATCAAATATGCAACGAATTAACAAAGTGTCAAATATCTTCAGAAAGACTGCTGGTAACTGTCTCAAGTAAGTGATGTAAAGCCTCAATTATTTAATAAAATTAATACATATAAACATAAACAATGCATAAATCAATGAGTTAATGAACTTGAAATTACTTATTAATATAACCAAAACATAATTCAATTTTAATGTTTTTTTAAAAGTCCACAAATAGCCAGAAAGATTCGAAGCTGAATAAAAAAAGTTGAAGAACTAAAGTATCTTAAAAAATCTCTCTTATCTGTTCTTGGAAAAGAATGCAATCCTAAAATGTATTGCCTAAAAATTATGCTAGGTAAGCTGACATTAAATATCCATATACTAAAACAAGGTAGGAGAAATCATAAAAAGTAATTCCACTTTCCTATCTACATACAGAGCATTATCTCTGATTCCCAAAACATCAACAAAACTATGCATGCGAAAAGCTGGCACTTTTTACGACTTGTAATATTTTCATGGGCGATGCTTCAAAGTTTTGGCTATTATGACTATTTCCTTTGATAATGCAGCACATTTTTTTAAATTTATAGTACTGGGGTTGGAACCCAAGGGCATTCTAACTTCGAGCTACACCCCTAGTCCTATTTTTTATTCTTTATTTTGAAACAGGGTCTCACTGAGTTGCAAAGGACCTCATTAAATAGCTGAGGCTGTTCAGGAACCTCAATCCTGTCTCAGCCTCCCAAATACTGTAATTACAAGTGTGCACCACCACACCCAGCACTTAATGCAGTGTTTTGTGTGTGGGCTTTTTTTTTTTTTTTTCTTTTCAGTACTGGGGATAGAATTCAGGGGCATTCTTCCTCCAAGCTATACCCCCAGCCATATTTTTTATTCTTTATTTCAAAAGAATCTCAATGAGTTGCAAAAGGCCTAAGTGGCTGAGGCTGTCCCATGAACTGCGATCCTCCAGTCTCAGCCTCCCAAATGTTGAGAATACAAGTGTGTGCCACCACACCCTGCTCAGCGCATGTTTTTATAGAATTACCACTATGCCAGGGTGCCCTAACAAGTGCTGGTAGTCTGGGCTACTAGGGTTGAAAAAGGAGAATCACTTGAACCCAGGATTTCAAGGTCAGCCTCAGCAACATAGTGAGACTCAACATGAATAAATAAGTCAGTTACAATTACTTCTTTACAATCAGGTTTTGCATCTACCTTGAGATGAAAAAAACCCAAGTCCTGGACTAAATTTTGCACAAAATTAAAAGTTGTATGCTTATAATAGCTAACATTTAAAAAGTGCTTTATTCTTCTACACGACTTCTACATATATTCTTTTAAATCTTAAAATATCTCAGGTATTACTTACAGACTGGAAATTGAGGCGCGTGGCATTACAAATACTAATCCAGCAAAGCTGGGATTAACATCAGGTAGCCTGCTTTTCTTCAAACACAATTTCTTGTTAATGAGTTTTCCATCTGAGTTCCCATACTCTGTTGATTTTTCTTCTGCAGACTTAATCTTTTTCACCACATATAGGACACCCACCAATGATAGGAAATACAAGTAAAAATACTCAACATTTTGCAGTTCTCATTTTCTTTTAATAAATCTTAAACAAAACTAAATTATTATCTATTTTCTATATTTACCAAGATGAACGACTTTCTAAAAATACTGGAATCTCACACCAAATATTCTTTTATATATGCATTTGACGAGATGGCATTCTCATTACACCTACTTCAAATATGCTATCCGAAAGGACTGATATGACTTTATTTTTCTCTCTTGAAATGCTATCATTTGAAACTTTTTTTTAAAAAATTCCATTTCTTTGTCCTAGAACAAGTTTTCTTCAACTGTACATCCTTTCTAACGCAATTAAAACGCCTCTTTTCGCCGCCGACACAGCGCCCCCTGGGCTGCACTTGCTAATCCGGGCCGACAGCGGCGAGTTTTTCTGCTTGTGCAAGAATCTTCGAGAAGCTTTTGGTCACGCAGGCGCGTCAGCCATGATGATTCGCCTGGCCTCTCCCGTGGAGGTCTACTCCGTCGGCCCATCAAACTTGAGAGGCGGGGCTGTCGGCTCTCGGTCCGCGCCGCCCCAGCGGGCCCGCGCCTGGCTGCTGAGTCCAGGCGGGCGGACTCGGCTCTCGCTGCTAAGAGACGGGAGAGGGGCGGACGCTGGGGCCATTCGCAATCGGTACTTACCAGCGAGAAGCGTTGCCTGAATTTTCTTCTGTGGGTTTCAGGAAGACCCTCTGCAGATTATTGGACATTTTAGTGGGGGCAGAAAGGACAGCGCATCGGGGAAGTGGGGAAAGTGGGGCCGAGGACCTGTGCCGGAGGAGCTGGGCGGAGGGCGGACGGCACAGCCGCTCCAGAGAGGCTCCCTGCGCGTCAGGGAGGCGGCCCCTCACACACAAGCAGGAAAATGCGGCGGTGATGGCGCCGCCCTCCCGCGGCTCGCAGCGAATCGCCGTGAGCCTCCGACACCCCCGGCCTACGTCATCGCCCCAGAGCCAACCGCAGCGGGCGAGCGAGGCCGGCTTTGCGTGGCACCGCCCACAACAGGGCGGGCTGCGTGGGAGGAGGCTTCGCTCCGCTCTGCCGGCCCCGCCCACCGAGGCCGCTGGCGAGGGCGAAGCTCGGCGCTGCGCTCTGCGATCGTCACGTCCGGTTGCTGAGGTGACTGGCTCGCTGACGCCCCGCCTTTATGATGCACTCCAATCGGAAGTCGGGTTTGCTCCCTCTTCTTCCGGATCAAAGAACGAATCACAAAAGAACAGTCTCCCGACGCCTACGCAAAATAGAATGTTTCCGGGGTCAATCGTGAATTTTCTCTCTTCTTTGGTAGTTAGGTTTTCTTCTCTTGTCTGTTTCAAAAGACATTGGAGGGATTATTTTTTAGTACCGACGCTCGTGGCGCAGAAAATATTAGACGCCTGCTTATGCCTAGAGATGTATTGTCGGTGCTTCGCTGAAGGTGTCTTGCTTTTTTTTTTTTTTTTTTTGTCCTTAAAGCTTTGTCTCTAGTCCTCTTCCTCCACTCCTCTTTTCACGCCTCAGTCAAAACTGTCACTTATTGTCATATTAGGTGATTCATTCGTACTCTAAAGTTTTCATTCTCTATATAAACTTTTTGCCACTTTTATTTGGATAGCAAAAAATAAATAGCTTTTCAAAAATCTCTAGCAGGGTGTGGTGGCGCACGTTTGTAATCCCAGCATTTGGGATGATGAGGCACGAGAATCGCGGTTCACGGACAGCCTCAGCTACTTAGTGAGACCCTTTGCCACTCATGGAGACCCTGTTTCAAAATAAAGAATAAAAACTAGGGCTGGGGGTGTAGCTTAGAAGTAGAATGTCCCTGGGTCCCATCCCCAGTACTGCAAAAAAAAGACCTCTAGAATACTACAGTTAAGTCACTGTCAGATAATTAGGTTTAGTCTCCAGTTAAGGGGTAAAGATTATACTTTGGCTGAGGCTGGTAAAGTGTTGGAAGAGTCCTTTCGAATATTCAGTTTTATCTGGTATAGGTATTAGAGTGAAGAAGGAGAGGAGGGGAGCAGGCGGGCTGATAAGAGTGGTGCCAACACCAAAAGATAGGGGAAAGTATTACTTATAGGGGAGGTGTATGCAAGTTATGCAAAAGATTTGTAAGTCTGTGGGTTTTTAGCACCACCTGAAACACGACGGGGCTAGTTTCTCCGCATTCAAACTGAAACAAGTAATCCAGTGTGTAAATAGAGCAGGAGGGATCTGACTTCTCAGAGTCAAGTGGGAGGAACCTGGACTTCTCACAGTTGAAGGGAGAGTGTTAAGGTCCGAGAGACACGCCTTCACCAACAACAGAGAACTCACCAGAAGCTGTAAATCACAGGCAGGGTTTATTGCAGTGCTGCAGAAACTGGCAATGCCAGGGTCTAATCTCCTTAACCAGCACACGGGTCAGTCCTCAGAGAAGAGACCTGGACCACATTTCAAGCTCTACATTTATAGTCGCAGAAGGGGTATTCACGTGGGGTACATCCAATAGGTTCACAAGATAACCAAGTATAGCTAATCAGTTCAAAAGAATGCACAGTACAGTTAACTTTAGCAACAGGATTTGGAGGTCACCTTCCCACGTCATCCGCCCAAGAAGGTTATCTCTTTTTGTTCAAGATATGTGCCTGGTCCCTAGGCTGGCCTTGGGAAAGGATATTAGGATGTTATCTCCCTTGTACCGGGTGTGAGCCCAGATTCAAGAAAGCTTAGGACAGGATGTTAGGATGTTATCTCCCTTGTACCGGGTGTGAGCCCAGACAAGGGAGCGACACAGGCAGGCTTTGAGTTTTCTACTTTTAAACATAAAAGAAACAACTCTTCTAACATTAACAAAGCAGGTATGGAATAAGCAAACAGTTCTACAGAAGCAGTTTTACAGAAGCAGGAGCTTGCAAGTTTTCTCTAACTTAATTTTATCTCTTAATATCCCAACAACATCTTAATTTTATAAGAAGAGGGCTGGCTTTAGAGGATGCAGGTTTTAGATGAATTAACTAGTAACAATATCTGTGTGAGAGTAAAGCCAAAGGACTAGTCTCAAAAAAAAAAACAACTTTTTGATTTACACTTAATAGTAAGAACTCCTGTGACTGCTCATCACTTCTCAAGCAGTTTATCATGCCAATAAGTTTCCTGAGAGATGTCTATGCAGGGAAGGACCTTTAACGAGAGGGCCGGGGCTGCTTCCCAACCTTGAAGGCCATTTGGCAAGACTCATAGCTCACTGATTAGAGAAAGTCTGCTTGTCTCCCAGCCTGGCATTACAAGCTGCTTCTCAGGAGCCAGAGTTGCTTCATTAACCCTTTAAGCAGGCTCCTGCATCTCAGTACTTTCACAGTGTATGATTACAATTCACCAATTAAAAGGGGAGGGGGCTGTTTCTCACAGACAGCACTCTTACAAGAGGATAATCTTTAACACAGTAGCTCGCCACAAACCTACAATCCTCCTGTCTCAGCCTCCCAAGTACTGGGAATACAGCATGTGCCACCATGCCTGGCTTTCTCCTACCTCTTCCGTTTCAGTGCCTTTTGAGGGTTTGTCCAATAAGGGAGTTCTTTAAATCTGGATAACTGACCCTTTTATTTTCCCAATCTGTCCCATCTCACCAGGTGATACCATATATGTCTACGACTTGAATTACCACCTTTATTCATGTTGTTATAACCCCAAATAATAATACTTTCCAAACACTTTTATAAGTGCTTCACAAATACTAACTTATTTACTTCTAACAACTCTCTTCTTTATTTACTTCCCTTTTCTAGTAAAAATTGCTATATAAAAATGAAGGAACTATCTAAACACAGAACAAATAACCTTTCAGCGGTCATATAGCTGATGAACAGTAGAGCTAGTTTCTCAATTCAGTTTGTCTATCTGGCTGCAAACCGCAGTTCTACTGGCTCCGCCTCCCAAATGCTGGGATTACAAGCAATAACAAGCATGCGCTATTATGCCTGGCTTTCATATGTTTTATAAGATATAGCAAAACATGTTATTGGGCATTGTATATGAAAAACTTTAATGGATAAGCTTTCTTTTGAGAATATAAAGTATCAAATGACTATGTAAGTTTTTTGTCTTATAAAACCTATTTTCCTCACTTATGTAAAATATCATTTTTATTTGTGTATTATAGCCATACATCTTAATGGAGTAAAGATGGTAGAAGCATACATGCACAAATAACTCATTTGAACATGTGAGAATGTCAAAAATCATTTGAGGATATGTGAGGGATTATTCATTCCATTAGTCTTTATACAAGTATCACACTGGGGTTTTTTTGGGGGGTGGGTACTGGGGATGGAACCAAGAGCATTCTACCTCTGAACTACACCCCCAGCCCTATTTTTTATTCTTTATTTTGAAACAAGGTCTCATTGAGTTGCAAAGGGCCTCACTAAGTAGTAGTTGAAGCTATACTTGAACCACAATCCTCCTGTTACAGCCTCAACCTCCCAAATGCTGGGATTGCAACCAGGCACCACCACACCTGGCCACCAGTTTTGATTTGTGTAAATTTGGACTGAGTTTTGAAGTCAGGAAGTATGAGTACCTATATTTTATTCTTTATTTAGTTTGGGGGGAGTACTAGATACCCCTTTTGATTCCTTGCAACTTTTAGGAGTTTTTCAATTTTTTATATATTGTTATTGGTGCATTGTAGTCTTGCATCATAATACAGTTCAGAGTGATAGTGATATACATTTACACAGCACTTAGTGAGCTTCAACCCAGCTCCCTCCCTTTCCCTTCCCCATACATGATATTGAGATTGGCATTGGTAGTCTCATATATGTACATAATATCAATGAAAGTATTTCCTTCATTAATTATGCCTCCCCCCTACCCTTCTCTAAACCCCCTGCATCACTCCACTGGGTTTTCCACCATTATCTACAGTCCTTCTTGTATACTAATTACTCCCTAGCTTCCACATATGAGAATAAATGTATGACTCCTTACTGTCTGGGACTGGCTGATTTTACTTAACATAATATTCTTTAGTTCCCTCCATTTTCCTGCAAATGACATAATTTTGTTCTTATTTATTGCAGAGTAGGATTCCATTGTGTGTATATTCCATAATTTTGTAATCCATTTACCTTTGATGGACATCTAGGTTGATTCCATGATTTGGCTATTGTGAATTGTGCTGATACAAACATAGATGTGCATATATCACTATAATATGCTGATTTAAATCTTTCTGGAAAGATACCAGGGTACATCTGGATCATATGGTGGATCCCTTCCCATTTACTTTAGGAATTTCCACAATTATCTCTATAGCCACTGCACTAATTTGAAATCCGACTAATAGTGTATAAAATTTCTACTTCCCACATCCTCACCAGCATTCATTGTTGCTTGTGAACAATATTATTGATTATTGCCATGCTAATTGGGATTAGATGGGATATCAATGTAGTTTTGATTTGTATCTTCCAAATTACTAATGATTGTGTGCATTTTTACATATGTATTGCCCATTTCCTTTTTTTATTTTTCTTCAGTACTGGAGACTGAACTCAGGGGCATTCTACTTATTTTATTTTTGAGAGGTAATATTATGTATTTATTTATGTTTGTGATACTGGGAATTGAATCCAGGGGCATTCTACCTTCAAGCTACACTTTCATCCCTTTTTATTTTTTATTTATTTATTTGTATTTTTACTTAACTTTTTATTGGTGCATTGTAGTCATATATCTTGATGGAGTACAAGATGGTGGAGACATACATGTACACATCACCCAGTTAGTCCTTACCCAATTTCTTCCCCATTCCCTCCCCCTCCACCTTCTCATGTTTGGCTTAGTGATTGACATTGTTATGTTTGTTACAGTACATTATGTGCATTAGAGAATTTCCCTCTTCCCCACTCCCATCCCCTCAGTTAGGTCGCCTTATTTGCTCATTTATAGTATCTCCTTCATTTAGAGTTCCTCCTATGGCTCATTTTCTTCCTAGCTTCCTCATATTAGAGACAGCATCCAATTTCTTATTTTTGTGACTGACTAATCTCACTTAGCATAATGTCCTCCATTTTCATTCATTTCTCTGTAAATGATGCAATTGCATTTTTCTTTATGGCTGAGTAAAATTCCATTGTGTACATATCCCATAGTATTGTCATCCATTTATCTGTAGATGGACCTCTTGGCTAGTTTCATTGGACATCTTGGCAATGGTAAATTGTGCAGCTGTGAACATGAATACACATACATTAGTTTGGTAATTTGGTTTCCATTCTTTTGGTAGATATCCAGAAGTAGTATTGCTGGATTGTATGGTAAGTTAATTCCCATTCTTCTGAGCATCTTCCGTACTGTTTTCCAAAGTGGTTGCACTAATTTGCAATCCCACCAACAATGTATTACACTTACCGCTTCTCCACATCCTCACTGGCATTTATTGTTGTTTGTGTTTTGAATAATTGCCATTCTAGTTGGAGTTAAGTAAAATCTCAGGGGAGTTTTGACTTGCATCACTCCAAAAATGAACATGTAGAATAATTGGCATTCTACTAATGAGCTATACCCCCAACACTATTTTTGTTACTTATTTTGAAACAGAATTTCACTAAGTTGTGAACGACTTCACTGTGTATCTGAGGCTGGCCATGAACTAGAGATACTCCTGTCTCTACCTCCCAAGTACTGGGATTACAAGCATGCTCCACCATTTCCTTCTTAGTTGCCCCTTTCTTGTTTGGGTTATTTGCTTTTTAGTGTTTTTTTTAAGTTCATTGTATATTATAGATAATATTCCTCTATCAGAGGCATAGCTGGCAAAGATCTTCTCTCATTCTGTAGGCTCTCTCTTGTAGACCCTTTATGATTTCCTTTGCTGTACAGTTTTCCAATTTAATATCATTCCACTTATTAATTCTTGTTTTAATTTCCAGAGATTTGAGAGTCTTATTGAGGGTGTTTCTACCAGTGCCTATATGTCAAAGTATTGGTCCTATAACCTCCACTAGTAATTTAAAATTCTCTGGTTTAATTTACAGGTCTTTGATCCATCTTGAGTTTATTCTTGTGCAGAGTGAGAGGTTGAGAATTAATCCCACTTTCCTACAAATGGATAACCAGTTTTGCCAACACTATTTGTTAAAAATGCTCTCTTCTTCAATGTATGTTTTTGGCACTTTTGTCAAAAATCAATTCATATAAGTGTATGGATTTGTTTCTGTACCTTATATCCTATTCCATTGGTCTAACTGTTTTTGTGCCGATATTATGGTGGGTTTTCTTTATTATTATAGCTCTAAAGAATAATTTGTAGTCAAGTACTATGATGCCTCCTGCATGGTTTTTATTGCTGAAAATTGCTTTGGCTATTCTGGGTATTTTTTCCATGTGAATTTTAGAACCAAATTTTCTAGATCTGTGAAGAATTACATTGGTATTTTATTTATTTATTTATTTATTTATTTATTTATTTATTTATTTATTTATTAGTGGTACTGGGGGTGGAACCCAGAGGCCTTCTACCTCTGGGCTATACTCCCAGACCTATTTTATATATATATTTTATTTGGAAACAGGGTCTCACTAAGTTGCTGAGAGCCTCACTAAGTAGCTGAGGCTGGCTTTGAAACTGTGTGATCCTCCTGTCTCAGCCTCCCAAGCACAGAGATTACAAGTGTGCGCCACCATGCCCGGCTACATTGGTATTTTAATTAAAAATTATTTTCATTGAAATATGGTAGGGTTTGCATTAAATCTGTAAACCAAGTTGACTAATATTAATATCTTAACAATATTAAGTTTTCCAACCAATACAAATGGGGTGTGTTTCTACTTATTTACATCTTTAATTTCTCTCAGAAATGCTCTATAGCTTTTATTGAATAAGTTTTCTACCTCCTTGATTAGGGTAATTCCTAATAATATTATTCTCTTAGTTGCTATTGTAAATGGAATTTATTTCTTATTTCCTTTTGGATTATTTATTGTTAGTGTACAGAAATTAGCTGGGCGTGGTGGTGCACACTTGTAATCCCCTTGCTTGGGAGGTGGAGACAGGAGGATCACTCAGGTTTAAAGCCAGCCTTGCTGGCTTAAGAGACCCTGTTTCCAAATAAAATATAAAATAGGTCTGGAGTGTAGCCTGGAGTTAAAATGGTTCCATTCCCAGTACCACAAAAAAAAAAAAAAAACAGAAAGAAAAGAAAGAAGTTGAACTGATTTTTTTTTACTTTGCTTGCTGCTATTTTTCTGGATTTCTTTCTTAGATCTAACTTTCTTGTATTTACAGAATCTTTAGATTTTTTGTTATATACATTAATATCAGCTATGAACAGAATATTACAACTTCCTTTCCAATTTGGATGCCTTTTTTCTTGTCTAATAGCTATGACCTGGACATCCAGAATATTGTTGAACACAAATGACAAAAGAAGATATCCTTGCCTTATTTCTTATAAGTGCTCAGTATTTCTTGACTGTGTATGATGCCTGCTATGGGTTTTTCATATGTGGCTTTTATTTTAGTAAGCTGGCTTCTTTCTAAATTTTTTAATATATTTGACTCAAGGCTCACAATATTTCTCTTCAAAATGACAAACTCATGTTATTTTTCTGCTCATTTTTTCTGAAAGTGTCACATCCAAGAGTAAAAGCCAGAGCTCATCTACTAAACTATAAGCATTATAGTGCTTTTTAAGGTCATGAAATATTATTATACTTTGTCAAGTGATTTTTCTGCATCAACTGAGATTAGCAGGTGTTTTCTCCTTTTTAAATGTGGTATACTGAGCTGGGCATGGTAGCACATGCTTGTAATCCCAATATTTGGGAGGCTGAAACATAAGAATTTCAAGTTCATGGCCAGCCTCAACTATTAGTGAGACCCTCCACAATTTAGCGAGACCCTGCTTCAAAATAAAGAATAAAAATTCAGGCTGGGGTGTAGCTCATAGGTAGAAAGCTCCTGGGTTCAATCCCCAACACCACAAAATAAATGAGTAAATAAACAGATAACTAAATAAAGAAATAAATAAATATGTTATGTTGGTTGATTTTCATAGGTTGAGCCAATTTTGCATTCTAGCAAGTGGTTTGCTGCTTATTGTGTTAAGGATATTTGAATCAATATTCACAAAGGATATTCATCTGTACTTATATAATCTTTGGGTTTTGTATCATGGTAGGATTAGACTCACAGAATGACTTAAGGAGTATTTCTTCATCTTCAATTTTATGAAAAGTTTGAAAGGAATTGATGTTACTTGTCCTTTAAATTATTTCTAAATTTCACAGAAGACACTGGTCCTGAAATTTTCTTTCTGGGGATAATTTTGACTATTTATTTATTTATTTATTTATTTATTTATTTATTTATTTATTGGTGGTACTGGGGTTCCTGGAAGCCCTTCTACCTCCGGGCTACACTCCCAGACCTATTTTTACATTTTTATTTGGAAACAGGGTCTCCTAAGCCAGCGTGCATAGCTGGCTTCGAACCTGTGTGATCCTCCTGTCTCTGCCTCCCAAGCGCGAGGATTACAAGTGTGCGCCACCACGCCCAGCCTTGACTACTGATTTAGTACTTGCTAAATATATGCTCAGATTTTCTATTTCTTCATGATTTTATCTTGGTAGGTTTTTTTGTTTAAGGTTTGTGCATGTAATCCAGGTTGTCTGATTCATTGGTATGAAGTTTTTTTTATAGTTGCATTGTAGTCATACATTTTAATTTGGTACAAAATGGTAGGGACATATATGCATACATCACTCATTTAACTTTTCCTTATTTCCCATGCATTCCTTCCCCCCTTCCCTTTCTCATGCTTGGCTTAGTGATTGACTTTGATGTGTTTGTGAATGTACATCATATACATTAGGAAACTTCCCTCTTTCCCCCTCTCGTCCTCCTCAGTTAAGTCATTTGCTCATCTATGGCTTCTCCTTCTTCTTCTAGAGTTCCTCCTATTATCCCTTTTCTCCCTAGATTCCACGTGTTAGGGAGAGCACTCATACTAGAGTTCCTACTTCTCCACACCCTCACCAGTATTTGTTGTTATTTGCATTTGTAATGATTGACATTCTAATCAGTTAGGTGAAATATAGGAGTAGTTTTGATTTGTATCTCTCTGATTGATAAATGACCAATAAATGTATACAATTATTAATATTCCTTTTTAATATTTTTCTTGATTATAGAGCTGTGAGTGGTGTCAAAACATGCAGTCTCTAGCTTCAAGTATCAAGCTAATGTGTAAATGGTTCAATGTAACTCAGTACAATAAGTGTTATAATTAAAAAAGCACAAATATTTTACCACAAAGGAAGGGCACCTAATTCAGAATGATGGAGCATTAATCAGAGAGTCATTTAAATTTTTTCTAAGTACCTACGATGTGCCAGATCCTGTACTGCACATCAGTGATGTGAAAATGAATCTTAATCAGCCTCTTTCTAAGAAAAAACATCATTAGTTGGAGCTCTTGCTTTGCTGTTGCCCTAAACAGGTACTTATTCTGCCTATTGGGTAACCCATTTCTGCCTCCTGAGACTTTACTCCAGCTCTAAGATTATTTTCCTATTTACCTTTTGAAGGATAGGATTTAGAATAATCAGGGTCAAAACCTGGGGATTTGGCTTCTTCCAAATGGGACTTAGAGAGTCTTACAGACTAAGAGCTACTGATGCAAACACTTTGTTATCATTACTCATTTATCAGCCCAAATGTATTATTAGAAATAGAGGGCTATAAGCATTGTGTGGGCCTCTAGACAATTTGAAAGATGATTTGCCTAGTCATTTTTTCTGCCCAAGTTTTCACAATCATTGCTGTGACCAAAGAAGTCTTACCTTTATTGCATTTCCTTAAAACCAAAGTGACATTCAGTGGCTGCTAGTGATTTAAAAAAAAGTGTCAGATGCCAGGTGTGGTGGTGCACACTTGTAATCTCAGTACTTGGAAAGCTGAGGAAGGAAGATTACAGTTTTATGACCAGCTCAGATATTTAGGGAGGCCATCTGCAGCTTAGTGAGAGCTTGTTTCAAAATTAAAAATTAAAAATAGGGGTAGGAGTACAACTCAAAGGTAGAGATTTATTCCCCAGTACAACATATAAAAAAAAGTCAGAGAGGGCACTTGTCTTTATGCAGTAGAATGGAGAAAGGTGACTTTCTTAGCAATTTTATAATTTAAACTACTATAATCTAATTGGCTCCTACTATTGCTTAAGGATACTTAGCATATAGCATTAATAAACTATGGGAAAATTGAACACAATTACTTCCTAACACATACCATTTGTCTTCACTCAGTTACCAGTTACCTTTATAGACAAATGAAAAAGTCAAAATAGCTGGGAGTGGTGGTGCATGCTTGTAATCTCTGCTCTTGGGAAGTGGAGACAGGAGGATCTCGCTGGTTTGAAGCCAGCCATGCTAACTTAAGAGACCCTGTTTCCAAATAAAAAGTATAAAATAGGTCTGGGGATGTAGCCTGGAGGTAGAAGGTCTTCCAGGAACCTCAATACCACCAAAAAAAAAAAAAAGAAAGAAAGAAAAAGTCAAAATAATTTACATTTAATAATAATTTTATTTGTTCCTACATAATGCTTTGTTAATGAAAATATTGGAAATAAAAATTCAAAAACAGGACTTCCGGTAAGATGGCGACCGAGGAAAGCGGCACTTACAAGTCCCGCTAAAATTGAACTCTATTACCACAAAACCAGCGCCTTTCAGAGCCAGAAAACACCACCAGCAAAGAAATAAAAACGGTAAATAAAAAGGACAGAGAAAAAGGGCTGGAAAAACAAGACACCAGAAAAAAACCAGCCGCAGCGCGGAGCGGCCAGAGGAGCCGGAGCGGCCAGAGCCGCAGCGCAGAAAAGTCAGAGCAGCGGCGCAAAGCGGGGCGGCCGGAGCAGCCGAGTGGAGTGGCCAGACCAGCCAGAGAGGAGCGGCCAGAGCAGCCGGAGAGGAGCGGCCAGAACAGCCGGAGCAGCCAGAGCCGCTTCGCGGAACCGCCAGAGCGGCCGGAGTGACCAGACCCACGGGGCGGAGCAGCCGGATCCGCGGTGCAGAGCAGCCAGAGAGGCCGGAGCGGCCAGACCCGTGGTGCAGAGCAGCCTGAGCCACAGCGCAGAGCGGCTGGAGCGGCGCGGCTTACATCTCCCCTAGATGCACCAGGCTCCAGAGAGGAGGGAAACTCAAAACAGAGCTCAAATCCAGAGAGGAGGTACTCTGGCCTCGCGGCCTAGGATGCAGAAGCAGCGTCTTACTGCTGGCGGCAGCGGCGAATTCACCAGACGGCCTAGACCAACCCACACAACCAGCCACCAGACGCCTGAGAGGAGGGGTGGACAGTGACCCAAGGTAAGCCGCTGCTGAACAGCCGGGCAGCAGTCAGCAGTTTCTCTGGTGCAAGGAGCGTCTAAAGCTCCCAAGGGCCAGGCACAGCACACCTGGCAGGGACTCAGCGGAGCTCAAAACCAGAGAAGAAATAGGCCACATCACGGCCGAGGGCGTGGCAGTGGTGCCATATTGCCAGTGGTGGCAGCAGCGAATCCACCGAGTTCACTACAGCTCCATCAGCGCACTCAACAAACGTGAGTCAAATTGCGGCCCCAAGGGGAGAAACCCCAGTACTGCACTCCCAGGGACTTGCGCAGATAGTCTCCCTGGGTCGGAGATTTTAGCAGTGCAGCCCAGTGGGGGAGTGGCAGTGGCAGAGATATCATACCATAGTCACAACTCCCCGCTGGAGAACATCCAACTTGGCACCCCCCACGGTCTAAGCAGCCTCAATTGACTCCCTGGGTCTGAGACTTTGTGATACAACTCAGTAAAGGAGTAGTGGTGACTGAGATACCACAGACTCGAGATCCAGAACATCTTAAGTGAACTCGTAGTGACTCAGGGAAGAACCCAGAGAAGGCACAAACTTCCAAAATCATGGGAAAGAGAAATAACAATGGAGCAGTGAATGCCCACAACCCCACAACATCAGAAATCTGATAACACAGAAATCCAAAGATCTCTAGAAGATCAAATTAGGAAAATAACTCTAGAAATAATAGAGGACTTTCGAAAAGAATTTAGAGAGAGTCAAAAAGAGATAAAGGATGCAATTAATGAAGTGAAGGCTTCAATTCAAAGTATAAACAAAAGATTAGACCACATGGAGAATAGAATCTTGCTTCTTGAAGATGACCATTCCAAAAATGAACGCATAGTTTCTAATTTAGAAAAAAAAAACTGACAGCAGGAATCTGACATTGAAGAAATATGGGCCCATTTCAAGAGAGCTAACCTAAGAATAATTGGAATAGAGGAGGGAAAAGAAGGTGAAACCAAAGGGATCAACAACATCTTCAAGGAAGTAATAGCAGAAAAATTTCCAAACATAGAGCAAGAGGTTGATACACAGGTCCAGGAAACTTATAGAACTCCCTTTAGACAGGATCAAAGAAGAGGATCCCCATGCCACATAATTGTCAAAATGACTAATGTGGAAGCCAAGCAGAGAATCTTAAAGGCAACAAAAACAAAAGGCCACGTGACATACAGAGGCAAACCAATTAGAATCACTCCAGACTTCCCAAACCAATTTATGAAAGCCAGAAGGGCATGGAGTAACATATTCCAAACTCTGAAAGAAAACAACTTCCAGCCAAAAATTTCCTACCCAGCAAAACTATCCATCAAATTAGATGGGGAAATAAGAAGCTTCCATGACAAACAGCAACTGAAGGAATTTATGTCTTCAAAACCAGCGCTAGAGAAAGTACTCAAGGAGATTAACTGCAAAGAGGAAATGGGTAATACATGCCAGAACCAAAGAAACAAGAATTCCCATCCAGCAGACAACTAAGCAAAGAAGAATAAACAGTATCTCAAACAGAAATAAGATCTTAACATGTTGGGAATTAAAAATTATTTCTCTATAATCACACTGAATGTAAATGGCCTCAACTCCCCAATAAAAAGACATAAAGTGGCAAAATGGATTAAAAGCCAGAATCCATCCATCTGCTGCTTACAAGAAACACACCTTACAAGTAAAGATAGGAACAAACTCAAGGTAAAGGGCTGGAGCAAGGTTATCCATGCTAATGGTACTCGAAGACAAGCAGGAGTAGCAACTATGATATCAGAAAAGTTAGACTTCAAACCCAAACTTATTAGAAGAGACAAAGAAGGTCACATTTTACTGGTAAAAGGAATAGGCCAGCAAGAGGAAATAACAATAATCAACATCTATGCCCCAAACATAGGGGCAGCTACTTTCATAAATCAAACTCTTTGTGACATGAAGTCACATATAAATCCCAATACAATAATACTGGGAGACTTCAACACACCTCTCACAATACTAGACCGATCTTCCCGACAAAGGGTCAGTAAAGATGTCTCAGAACTAAAGAACACCATTAACCAAATGGACCTGTTGGACGCATATAGAATATTTCACCCAACTACAGCAGAGTTCACACTTTTCTCAGCTGCTCACGGAACCTTCTCCAAAATAGATCACATCCTGGGACACAAAATGAGCACTAGCAAATTTAAAAAATGTTACATACTTCCCTGTGTCATTTCAGACCATAATGGAATGAAACTAGAAATCAACTATAAGACCCAAAGAAACAACATAAACATGTGGAGGCTGAACACCACACTTCTGAATGAAGAATGGGTCATAGAAGATGTAAGAGGTGAAATCAAGAAATTTCTAGAAACAAATGAAAATAAAGAAACAACATATCAAAACCTCTGGGACACTTTGAAGGCAGTATTAAGAGGAAAATTTATAGCACTGAGTGCTCACATAAGAAAAACAGAAAATCTTCAAATAAATAGCCTTACAACACACCTCAAAGCCCTTGAAAAGCAGGAACAATTGAACCCCAAAGCCAGCAGAAGACGGGAAATTATTAAAATTAGAGCAGAAATTAATGAAATAGAGAATAAAAAAACTATACAGAAAATCAACAAAACCAAAAGCTGGTTTCTTGAAAAGATTAACAAGATTGATAAACCACTGGCCAACCTAACTAAAAAAAAGAGAGAATCAACCCAAATTATTAGGATAAGGGATGAAAAAGGAGACATTACTACTGACAGTGTAGAAATCCAGAGGATTATCAGAAACTACTTTGAAAAACTATACTCCAACAAAATGGAAAATCTGGAGGAAATCGTCAACTTCCTAGATGAATACAACCTTCCTAAACTGAGTCAAGAAGATATAGAACACTTAAACCAACCAATAACAATCAAAGATTGAAACCGCAATAAAGAGCTTACCATAAAAGAAAAGCCCAGGACCAGATGGTTTCCCAAGTGAATTCTATAAAACGTTTACAGAAGAGCTAATCCCAATACTACTCAAACTATTTCGGGAAATAGAAAAACCCGGGACTCTACCAAATACATTCTATGAAGCCAACATCACACTAATACCCAAACCAAATAAAGACAGTTCAAGGAAGGAAAACTACAGGCCTATATCTCTGATGAACTTGGATGCAAAACTATTAAACAAAATACTAGCAACACGTATTCAAAACAACATCAAGAAAATCATTCATCACGACCAGGTAGGGTTCATCCCAGGGATGCAAGGCTGGTTCAATATACGAAAACCAATCCATGTAATTCATCATATAAACAGAATCAAAGACAAAAACCACATGATCATCTCAATAGATGCTGAAAAAGCATTTGATAAAATTCAACATCCATTTATGATAAAAAACACTGCAGAGAATTGGAATAGAAGGAACATATCTCAACATTATTAAGGAAATCTACAACAAGCCCACTGCCAGCATCATATTAAATGGGGAAAAACTTCAAGAATCCCCCCTAAAAACTGGAACGAGACAAGGATGTCCACTATCACCACTTCTCTTCAATATAGTACTAGAGACTCTAGCCAGAGCAATAAGGCAAGAAAAGGAAATCAAAGGAGTACAAATAGGAAAAGAAGAACTTAAGCTTTCACTATTTGCAGATGACATGATACTATATTTAGAAAACCCAACAAACTCAACCAAAAGGCTTATAGAACTGATCAACAAATTCAGCAAAGTATCTGGATACAAAATCAATCTTAAAAAATCAGAAGCTTTCCTGTACACCAACCATAAATCCACTGAAAAAGAAATTCAGAAAACACTTCCACTCAGGATCTCCCACAAAAAAATAAAATACCTAGGAATAAACTTGACCAAGGAGGTAAAAGATCTCTACAAAAAAAATTATAAAACACTGAAAAAAGAAATCGGAGATGATCTTAGAAGATGGAAAGATCTTCCATGTTCATGGATTGGCAGAATAAATATCATTAAAATGGCCATCCTCCCAAAAGTGATCTACAGATTTAATGCAATGCCCATTCAACTACCAAGATCATTCCTCACAGACATAGAAAAATCAGTCCTTAAATTTATCTGGAATAACAAAAAGCCCATAATAGCCAAGGTAGTTCTCAGCATCAAAAACCATGCAGGAGGAATCACAATACCTGACTTTAAACTATACTACAAAGCCATTGTAATAAAAACAACATGGTACTGGCAAAAGAACAGATATATAGACCAATGGAGCAGAATAGAAGACCCAGAAACAAGCCCACACACTTTCAGCCAATTGATTTTTGACAAAGGGGCCAAAAACATACACTGGAAAAAAGATAGCCTCTTTAACAAATGGTGTTGGCAAAACTGGTTAACCATATGCAGAAAATTGGATGTTAATCCCACTTTTTCACCCTGTACAAAAGTCAACTCACGATGGATCAAAGACTTGGAAATTAAACCAGAGACTTTGAAGCTCCTTGAAGAGGGCATAGGTCCAACACTACAACACATAGGCACAGACAAACATTTTCTCAATAAGATCACAAAGGCACAACAAATTTAAAGGAGAATCAATACATGGGATTTCATGAAACTGAAGAGCTTCTCTTCAGCAAAGGAAACTATCAAGAACCTCAATCGAGAGCAAACAGAATGGGAGAAGATTTTTGCCACCTACCCCTCCAATAGAGGACTAATATCTAGAATATACAGAGAACTCAAGAAACTCAACACTAAGAAAACAAAGCATCCAATAACAAAATGGGCAAATGAACTAAATAGACACTTCACAAAAGAAGAAATTCAAATGGCCAATACATGCATGAAAAAATGCTCAACATCACTAACAATCAGAGAGATGCAAATCAAAACTACCCTGAGATTTCACCTAACTCCAACTAGAATGGCAATCATTCAAAACACAAACAACAGATGCTGGCGAGGATGTGGAGAAGTGGGAACTCTAAGACATTGTTGGTGGGATTGCAAATTAGTGCAACCACTTTGGAAAACAGTATAGAGAATCCTCAGAAGAATGGGAACAAATCTACCGTTTGATCCAGCAATACCACTGTTGGGTATCTACCCAAAAGAAAGGAAAACAAACTACCAAACTAATGCATGTGTATCTATGTTCATAGCTGCACAATTCACCATAGCCAAACTATGGAACCAGCCAAGATGCCCATCAAGAGATGAATGGATTACAAAACTGTGGGATATGTACACAATGGAATTTTACTCAGCCATCAAAAAAAAAAAAAAACTCAATTACATCATTTTCAGGGAAAGGGATGGAACTGGAGGACATTATGCTAAGTGAGATTAGTCAGTCACAAAAAATAAGAAATCAGATGCTTTCCCTAATATGTGAGAGTTAGGGAGAAAAGAGGAGCAAACAAGATAACCTAAAGGAAGAGAAAGGAGGGGGAAGAGAAAAATCTCTAAAGCACACAATGTACTTAAACATATCGAAGTCAATCACTAAGCCAAGCAAGGAAGGGAGGGACGGGGAGGGAATGGGGTGGTATTTGGGTAGGGGTTAAATCAGCAATGAGTACATGTTTGTACACACAAGTTTTTTACCCCAATAAGTTGTATGAATATAATGCACCAATAAAAAATAAAAAATAAAAAATAAAAAAAATAAAAAATAAAAAAATAAAAAATTCAAAAACACACAAAATATTAAAGTCATACACAATCTCACCATGCAAAAATAACTCTCATGTAGGACTTCTAGGAAGATGGTGACCGAGAAAATCAGCAATTACAAGTCCTGTTAACACTCGATCTCTATTGCCACAAAATCAGCACTTTTCATAGCCAGAAAACACTATCAGCAGAGAAATAAAAAAATGTAAAACAAGGGACAGAGAAAAAGAAGAGTAGTAGAACAACCAGAGACCAGAAAAGAAACCAGTCTGCATTGCAGAGCCGCACCAGTTCCATCATGCCTCACAGCACCAGGCTCCAGAGAAAAAAAGTAAACAAGGAGCTGAAGTAAGAAGCTGCAGATCATTTGAGTGTAATTCAGCAGTTCTTTCAGTGCAAAGAACATCTAAAACTCCCAGTAGACAAGATTATCACGCCTTCCAAGGACTCAGAACAAAGCTCAAAACCAGAAAAGAAATAAGCCAGCCTCACGGCCGAGGGTGTGAAAGTGGCGCCATATTGCCAGCAGCAGCAGTGAGTTCACCACACCTGCAAGGACTACAGATCAGCACAAACAATAACTATAAGTGAAATTGCGGCCCCTACAGGAGAAATCCCAGCACTGCACTCCCAGTGACTTGCACAGTTTTGATAATCTCCCTGGGTCAGATATTCTGCAGTCCAACCCAGTGAAGATGTAGTGGTGACAAAGATACTACACCTTAGTTGCAGCTCCCCATAGGAAAATGTCCCGCTCAGCATCCCCACAGTCTCACGAAGCCTCGATTAACTCCCTGGGTCTGAGACATTACAATAAAACCAACTAAAGGAGTAGTGGATGCATATATGTCCCTACCATTTTGTACCAAATTAAAATCACTTAGGATGCCCTGGATCTCAAAAAACTCGAGATCCAGGGCATCCTAAGTGAAGTCATATTGACCTGGGGAAGAACCCAGAGAAGGCACAAACTTCTGAAATCATGGGAGAGAGGAACAACAATAAAGAAATGAATGCCCACAATCCCATAACATCAGAAACTGATAACACAGAAATTCAGAGATCTCCAGAATATCAAATCAGAAATATTACTGTAGAACTAATACAGGACTTTTGAAAAGAATTTACAGAGAGTCTAAAAGAAATAAAGGATGCAGTCATTGAAGTAAAGCCATCAATTCAAACTATAAACAATTGATTAGACCACATGGAAAATAGAATCTCACTCCTAGAAGATGATCACTCCAAAAACAAATGCATAATTTATAACTTAGAAAAAAATCACAGCAGGAATCTGACATTGAAGAAATATGGGCCCATTTTGAGAGAGCTAACCTAAGAATAATTGGAATAGAGGAGGAAAAAGAAGATGAAACCAAAGGGATAAATAATCAATTCAAGGAAGGGATAGCAGAAGATTTTTTAAACATAGAGCAAGAAGTTGATACACAGGTCCAGGAAACTTATAGAACTCTCTTTAGACAGGATCAGAGAAAAGCTTCCCCACGCCACGTAATTGTCAAAATGACCAATGTGGAAGCCAAGGAAAGAATCTTAAAGGCAAGATAAACAAAAGGCCAAGTGACATTCAGAGGCAAACCAATTAAAATCACTCCAGACTTCCCAAACCAAGTCAAGAAAGCCAGAAGGGCTTGGAGTAACATATTCCAAACTCTGAAAGAAAACAACTTCCAGCCAAAAATTTCCTACCCAGCAAAACTATCTATCAAATTAGATGGGGAAATAAGAAGCTTTCATGACAAACATAAACTGAAGGAAATTATGTCTTCAAAACCAGCACTAGAGAAAATACTCAAAGAGATGAACTACGAAGAAGAAATAGGTAACACATACCAGAACCAGAGAAACAAGATTTTCTATCCAGCAGACAAGCAAAGAAGAATAAACAGTATTTCAAACAGAAATAAAATATTAACATGTTAGGAATTATAAGTAATCTCTCAATAATCACACTGAATGTAAATGAGCTCAATTCCCCAATAAAAAGACATAAAATGGCAAAATGGATTAAAAACCAGAATCCATCCATCTCTGCTTACAAGAAACACACTTTACAAGTAAAGATAGTAGTAGACTCAAGGTAAAGGGCTGGAGCAAGGTAATTCATGTTAAGTAGCCATTCTAACAAATGTGAAGTAGTATTTCACTATAGGATTTATTTGCATTTCCTTAATGATTAGTTATATTATGATAATGATGAGTGATATTCATGTGTTTATTGGTCATATAAAAATCTTTGGAGATTCATTATTTTATTTTTTTATTTTTTTCCTTCCTTCCTCAGATTTTTTTATTGGTGCACTGTATTCATACATCATAATGGTATAAAGATAATACTTTTGTAGACATACATGCACACAATGCCCAGTTAGCCCCTACCCAATCCCCACCCCGTTCCCTCACCATCCCTCCTTCCCATGCTTGGCTTACTGGTTGACATCTAGTATTATAGCAATTTATCCAATATTAACGATGATAATCTCACATAACAGTTTCATTTGTCTGATACAAAGCTTTTGATAACTTAAAGATAACATTTCAATATTTCTTTTTGCTTTCTTTCTTACCAGAGAATATTTTTCTTTTCTTTTTTTAGGTGAAGCTATCGCTCATTTATTTATTTATTTTTCAGAAAAAATCTATACTGATATGGAATATAGACTCTAGATACCCAAAACAATCTCAAAGAAGAACAAAGCTAGAAGGTGTATATTTTCTGATTTCAAACCATATAAAGCTACAATAATTGAAACAGTGTAGTACTGTTCTAAAGGCAGATATATAAACCATTGTAGTTAAAAGCCTAGAGATAAATTCTTCCATATAATGTCAAAATATTTTGACAAGATTTCCACAAACATTTGGTGGAGGAAATAATAATATTTTAACTAAATATGTTATTTTTGACAAGGTTTCAAAGAACATTTGATGAAGGAATAATAATCTTTTCACTAAATATTGTTGAAAAATAATAATTACATGAAAAAGAATAAAATTGGACCCTTACCTAACACCATATACAAATATTAACTCAAAATAGATAAAAGACCTAAATATAAATCTTAAGACTATAAACTTTTAGAAGAAAATCTGGGTCATAAAACCTCACAACATTGAAATTGGCAGTGATTTCTTGGATATGATTTCAATGGCACAGGCAACAAAAGGGTAAACAAACTCCCCCCAAAATAAAAACATATTGTATATCCAAAGACAATGTAAACAGAGTTAAAAGTTACTGATAGAATGAGATAAAATATTTCCAAATGCTATATCTGAAGGTATATTAATATTCCAAATAGAAATCCTAAAAATTAGCAACAATAAAAGCAAACAATACAATTTAGAGATGGGTAAAAGACTAACATAAATAATGAATCTCCACAGATAACCAATCTTAGTTGTCTGTTGGATGGAAAATCTTGTTTCTCTGGTTCTGGTATGTGTTACCTATTTCTTCTTTATAGTTAATCTCTTTGAGTATTTTCTCTAGTGCTGGTTTTGAAGACATAAATTTCTTCAGTTTCTGTTTGTCATGATAGCTTCTTATTTCCCCATCTAATTTGATAGATAGTTTTGCTGGGTAGGAAATTTTTGGCTGGAAGTTGTTTTCTTTCAGAGTTTGGAATATGTTACTCCAAGCCCTTCTGGCTTTCTTGACTTGGTTTGGGAAGTCTGGAGTGATTCTAATTGGTTTGCCTCTGAATGTCACTTGGCTTTTTGTTTTTGTTGCCTTTAAGATTCTCTCCTTGGCTTCCACATTGGTCATTTTGACAATTATGTGGCGTGGGGATCCTCTTCTCTGATCCTCTCTAAAGGGAGTTCTATAAGTTTACTGGACCTGTGTATCGAACTCTTGCTCTATGTTTGGAAATTTTTCTGCTATTACTTCCTTGAAGAGATTGCTGATCCCTTTGGTTTCACCTTCTTTTCCCTCCTCTATTCCAATGATTCTTAGGTTAGCTCTCTCAAAATGGGCCCATATTTCTTCAATGTCAGATTCCTACTGTTGGATTTTTTTTTGTAAATTAGAAACTATGCGTTCATTTTTGGAGTGATAATCTTCTAGAAGCGAGATTCTATTCTCCATGTGGTCTAATCGGTTATTTATACTTTTAATTGAGGCCTTTACGTCATTAATTGCATCCTTTATCTTTTTTTGGCTCTCTCTCAGTTCTTTTTGTTTTTTTTTTTTTTAATTAATTTATTTTTTAAATTGGTGCATTGTAGTCATATATCAATCACATTGGAGTACAAGACTTGAGGGGATATACAAGCACACATCATCCAATTAGCCCTCCTCCAGCCCCCCGTCCCATTCCCTCCCCCTCCCTCCATCCCACACATCTTTGGTGATTTACTTTGATACATTTGTTTATGTACCTCCTGCATTTTAAAGAGGCTCCGTCCTCCAGTATTACATACCCTCTGATTGGTCACATTAGTTGCTTCACTATAGGGCCCTTTCTATAGCTCAACCTCTTCCTGTTGCCCTTTTCCTCCTAGTTATTGCTGATTAAGAGAAGCGTCTGATTTATATTTTCTGCGATATTTCTCTGTGCATGCTGCGTTGCAAGTACCAATCCCACTCTTGATGGTCCCAGTAGTGGCCTGGCTACTCAGTGGACTGATCCAGACCTCGCTGGCTCACGCAGCGGCCTTGCCTCATGGGAGGACCCAGTTCTGGTCTCGCTGGCCCCTGAACCGGTCAAACCCCTAAGCTGACTTTGGTCCCGACCTTGGAGGCCGCAGGAGTGAACTTGCCTCACGCCAGGCTCCGATGCTGGCCATTGGCCCCTGCACCGGTCTAACCCCTTGGAGGGATTCCAATCCTGGCCTCGGAGGCCCCAACACTGGTAATGCCTCACGGCAGGCTCCGATGCCGGCCTCACTGGCCCCAGCACCGGCCTAACCCCTTGACAGGCTCTTATCCTGGCCTCAGAGGCCCCAGTACGGGCCTTGCCTCACGGCAGGCTCCGATGCCGGCCTCGCTGGCCCCAGCACCGGCCTAACCTCTCGGCAGGCTCTTATCCTGGCCTCGGAGGCCCAAGTACCGGCCTTGCCTCACGGCAGGTTCCGATGCCGGCCTTGCTGGCCCCAGCACCGGCCTAACACCTCGGCATGCTCCGATCCCGGCCATGGAGGCCCCAGCACTGGTCATGCCTCACGGCAGGCTCCGCTGCCGGCCTCGTTGGCCCCAGCACCGGCCTAACCTCTTGGCAAGCTCTTATCCTGGCCTCGGAGGCCCCAGTAACGGCCTTGCCTCACGGTAGGCTCCGATGCCGGCCTCGCTGGCCCCAGCACCGGCCTAACCCCTCGGCAGGCTCTTATCCTGGCCTCGAGGCCCCAGTACCGGCCTTGCCTCAAGGCAGGCTCCGATGCTGGCCTCGCTGGCCCCAGCACCGGCCTAACCCCTCAGCAGGCTCTTATCCTGGCCTCGGAGGCCCCAGTACCAGCCTTGCCTCACGGCAGGCTCCGATGCCAGCCTCGCTGGCCCCAGCACCGGCCTAACCCCTCAGCAGGCTCTTATCCTGGCCTCGGAGGCCCCAGTACCGGCCTTGCCTCACGGCAGGCTCCGATGCCGGCCTCACTGGCCCCAGCAGCGGCCTAACCCCTCGGCAGGCTCCGATCCCAGCCTCAGAGGCCCCAGTACCGGCCTTGCCTCAAGGCAGGCTCCGATGCCGGCCTCGCTGGCCCCAGCACCGGCCTAACCCCTCGGCAGGCTCTTATCCTGGCCTCGGAGGCCCCGGTACCGGCCTTGCCTCACGGCAGGCTCCGATGCCGGCCTCGCTGGCCCCAGCAGCGGCCTAACCCCTCGGCAGGCTCCGATCCCGGCCTTGAGGCCCCAGCACCGGTCATGCCTCAAGGCAGGCTCCGATGCCGGCCTCGCTGGCCCCAGCACCGGCCTAACCCCTCAGCAGGCTCTTATCCTGGCCTCGGAGGCCCCAGTACCGGCCTTGCCTCACAGCAGGCTCCGATGCCAGCCTCGCTGGCCCCAGCACCGGCCTAATCCCTCGGCATGCTCCGATCCTGGCCTCGGAGGCCCCAGCACTGGTCATGCCTCACGGCAGGCTCCGCTGCCGGCCTCGTTGGCCCCAGCACCGGCCTAACCCCTCGGCAAGCTCTTATCCTGGCCTCGGAGGCCCCAGTACCGGCCTTGCCTCACAGCAGGCTCCGATGCCGGCCTCGCTGGCCCCAGCACCGGCCTAACCCCTCGGCATGCTCCGATCCTGGCCTCGGAGGCCCCAGCACTGGTCATGCCTCACGGCAGGCTCCGCTGCCGGCCTCGTTGGCCCCAGCACCGGCCTAACCCCTCGGCAAGCTCTTATCCTGGCCTCGGAGGCCCCAGTACCGGCCTTGCCTCAAGGCAGGCTCCGATGCCGGCCTCGCTGGCCCCAGCACCGGCCTAACCCCTCAGCAGGCTCTTATCCTGGCCTCGGAGGCCCCAGTACCGGCCTTGCCTCACGGCAGGCTCCGATGCCGGCCTCACTGGCCCCAGCAGCGGCCTAACCCCTCGGCAGGCTCCGATCCCGGCCTCAGAGGCCCCAGTACCGGCCTTGCCTCAAGGCAGGCTCCGATGCCGGCCTCGCTGGCCCCAGCAGCGGCCTAACCCCTCGGCAGGCTCCGATCCCGGCCTCAGAGGCCCCAGTACCGGCCTTGCCTCAAGGCAGGCTCCGATGCCGGCCTCGCTGGCCCCAGCAGCGGCCTAACCCCTCGGCAAGCTCCGATCCCGGCCTTGGAGGCCCCAGCACTGGTCATGCCTCAAGGCAGGCTCCGATGCCGGCCTCGCTGGCCCCAGCACCGGCCTAACCCCTCGGCAGGCTTTTATCCTGGCCTCGAGGCCCCAGTACCGGCCTTGCCTCAAGGCAGGCTCCGATGCCGGCCTCGCTGGCCCCAGCACCGGCCTAACCCATCAGCAGGCTCTTATCCTGGCCTCGGAGGCCCCAGTACCGGCCTTGCCTCACGGCAGGCTCCGATGCCGGCCTCACTGGCCCCAGCAGCGGCCTAACCCCTCGGCAGGCTCCGATCCCGGCCTCAGAGGCCCCAGTACCGGCCTTGCCTCAAGGCAGGCTCCGATGCCGGCCTCGCTGGCCCCAGCAGCGGCCTAACCCCTCGGCAGGCTCCGCTCCCGGCCTCGGAGGCCCCAGCACTGGTCATGCCTCAAGGCAGGCTCCGATGCCGGCCTCGCTGGCTCCAGCACCGGCCTAGCCCCTTGGCAGGCTCTTATCCTGGCCTCGGAGGCCCCAGTACCGGCCTTGCCTCACGGCAGGCTCCGATGCCGACCTCGCTGGCCCCAGCACTGGCCTAACCCCTCGGCAAGCTCTTATCCTGGCCTCGGAGGCCCCAGTACTGGCCTTGCCTCACAGCAGGCTCCGATGCCGGCCTCGCTGGCCCCAGCACTGGCCTAACCCCTCGGCAAGCTCTTATCCTGGCCTCGGAGGCCCCAGTACCGGCCTTGCCTCACAGCAGGCTCCGATGCCGGCCTCGCTGGCCCCAGCACCGGCCTAACCCCTCGGCAGGCTCCGATCCCGGCCTCAGAGGCCCTAGTACCGGCCTTGCCTCAAGGCAGGCTCCGATGCCGGCCTCGCTGGCCCCAGCAGCGGCCTAACCCCTCGGCAGGCTCCGATCCCGGCCTCGGAGGCCCCAGCACTGGTCATGCCTCAAGGCAGGCTCCGATGCCGGCCTCGCTGGCCCCAGCACTGGCCTAACCCCTCGGCAGGCTCTTGTCCTGGCCTCGGAGGCCCCAGTACCGGCCTTGCCTCAAGGCAGGCTCCGATGCCGGCCTCGCTGGCCCCAGCAGCGGCCTAACCCCTCGGCATGCTCCGATCCTGGCCTCGGAGGCCCCAGCACTGGTCATGCCTCAAGGCAGGCTCCGATGCCGGCCTCGCTGGCCCCAGCACCGGCCTAACCCCTCAGCAGGCTCTTATCCTGGCCTCGGAGGCCCCAGCACCGGCCTAACCCCTCGGCAGGCTCTTATCCTGGCCTCGGAGGCCCAAGTACCGGCCTTGCCTCAAGGCAGGCTCCGATGCCGGCCTCGCTGGCCCCAGCACTGGCCTAACCCCTCGGCATGCTCCGATCCCGGCCTCGGAGGCCCCAGCACTGGTCATGCCTCACGGCAGGCTCCGCTGCCGGCCTCGTTGGCCCCAGCACCGGCCTAACCCCTCGGCAAGCTCTTATCCTGGCCTCGGAGGCCCCAGTACCGGCCTTGCCTCACGGCAGGCTCCGATGCCGGCCTCGCTGACCCCAGCACCGGCCTAACCCCTCAGCAAGTTCCGGACCCGACCTCGGAGGCCCTAGCACAAGCCTTGCATCATGGCAGGCTCCAATGCCGGGCTCGCTGGCCCCAGCATCGTTCTAACCCCTCTGCAGGTTCCAATCCCGGCCACGGAGGCCTCAGTAGTGGCCTTGCCTCACAGCAAGCTCCGATGTCGGCCACTGGCCCCGGCGCCCGCCTAACCCCTCAGCAGGTTCCGATCACTGTCTCTGTGGTTAGTATTTCAAAGGTTCCAGTTGTAATGTATCAGATCTCTGCCTCCCCCGAATATTGGCCACTGGCATTGCCACTGCCTCCACCGTTTCAAATCCTTCCCAGGCTCTTTTTCCACTCTGAATGTTGTCCAGTGTTTCTAAGCATGCGTGATGGTAGCATTCGACATTTGGTGTAATTTCTCCAAAAAAATAAAGTTGGTAAGATCCGGTTTCTGCTTCTCCTGAATACAAGTCTCTACCACCATCGCGAAGAACTCTTTCAACACTGCATTTTTCCTTGGTCTCCGCTAAACTCTCTCCTTATATGTGATGTCTGAGATTCTTAACAATATAGAGAAATAGCAGTCCTCTTTCACGGCGAATTTTTCCATAAGTTCCAGTGCATTTAGATAAGTTTTGTCTGCATCTCCAGTGTCCTGGCATCCATAACGGCTTTCTTACCACCTCTCAGATATTTTTCTTTATCTTTTTCTGTTCTGGGCCCGGTTTCTCCAGGGGTCTGGCGTGCTACTTGCAGTTCGGCCGGGACCCAGAGTCCCGCGATCCGGGCCCCAGCTGGCGTGCCCTGTGCTCGACCCCCGCCCAGAACCCAGCGTCTTACTGGGCCTTGTTTCTCCAGGGGTCTGGCGTGCTATGCGCAGTTCAGTCTGGGGCCCAGAGTCCCGCGACCCGGGCCCCATCTGGCGTGCCCAGCCCGCGACCCCCGCCCAGAACCCAGCGTCTTACTGGGTCTGGTTTCTCCAGGGGTCTGGCGTGCTACGCGCAGTTCGGCCAGGGCCCAGAGTCCCGCGACCCGGGCCCCATTAGGCGTGCCCCGCCCGCGACCCCCGCCCAGAACCCAGCGTCTTACTGGGCCTGGTTTCTCCAGGGGTCTGGCGTGCTACGCACAGTTCGGCCGGGGCCCAGAGTCCTGCGACCCGGGCCCCATTAGGCGTGCCCCGCCCGCGACCCCCGCCCAGAACCCAGCGTCTTACTGGGCCTGGTTTCTCCAGGGGTCTGGCGTGCTACGTGCAGTTCGGCCCGGGGCCCAGGGTCCCGCGACCCAGGCCCCGGCTTTTGTGCGCCGCGCGCGACCCCTGCCCAGAACCCAGCGTCTTACTGGGCCTGGTTTCTCCAGGGATCTGGCGTGCTACTCGCAGTTCTGCCTGGGGCCCAGAGTCCCGCGACCTGGGCCCCATCTGGCGTGCCCAGCCCGCGACCCCAGCCCAGAACCCAGCGTCTTACTGGGCCTGGTTTCTCCAGGGGTCTGGCGTGCTATGCGCAGTTCAGTCTGGGGCCCAGAGTCCCGCGACCCGGGCCCCATCTGGCGTGCCCAGCCCGCGACCCCCGCCCAGAACCCAGCGTCTTACTGGGTCTGGTTTCTCCAGGGGTCTGGCGTGCTACGCGCAGTTCGGCCGGGGCCCTCTCAGTTCTTTTTGAAACACCTCTATTATTTCTACAGTTATTTTCCTGATTTGATATTCTAGAAATCTCTGGATTTCTGTTTTATCAGGTTCTGATGTTGTGGGATTGTGGGTATTCATTGCTCCATTGTTATTCCTCTTTCCCATGATTTCGGAAGTTTGTGCCTTCTCTGGGTTCTTCCCTTGGGTCACTACGACTTCACTTAAGGTGCTCTGGATCTCAAGTCTGTGGTATCTCAGTCACCACTACTCCTTTACTGGGTTGTATCGCAGAGTCTCAGACCCAGGGAGTCAATCGAGGCTGCTTTAGACAACGAGGGGTGTCAGGTTGGGTGTTCTCCTGTGGTTTGATATCACTGTCACCACCACTCCCCCACTAGGTCAAGTTCCTGGGAGTACAGTACTGGGATTTCTCCTCTAGGGGCCACAATTTGACTCACTGTTGTTGAGTGTGCAGATGGAGCTATAGTGAATCCTCTGCTGCTGCCACCGGTAGCAATATGGCGCCGCTGCCATGCCCTCGGCCGTGAGGCTTGTGTATTTCTTCTCTGTTTTTGAGCTCCTCTCTGAGTCCCTGAAGGGTGTGCTGAGCCCAGCCTCTGGAAGCTTTAGATGCTCCCTGAACCGAGAAATCTGCAGAATTCCTCCCGGCTGAACCGCAGCAGCTCACCTCTGCTCGCTGTCCGCCGCTCCTCTCTGGAGCCTGGTGGGCTGTTGATGCATTGGTCTGGTGCCATCCGGTGAGCTCGAGGCTGCCGCTGGCAGTAAGGCGCTGCTTCTGCGTCCTCGGGCTTGAGGCCGGCATATCTCCTCTCTGGCTCTGAGCTCCGTTCTGAGTTCCCTCCTCTCTGGAGCTGGTGCTGCACGGGAAAATGGCGCTAGCTGCTTCATGCTGTGGCTCCGGCTGCAGCACTGTGGTCTGGTTTCTTTCTGTTGTCTTGTTTTTCCAGCCCTCTTTTTCCATGTCCCTTTTAATTACATTTTTTTGTTTCTCTGCTGATGATGTTTTCTGGCTATGAAAGGTGCTGATTTTGTGGTAATAGAGATTGGTTGTTAGCAGGGCTTGTAAACCCCGCTTTTCTCCGTCGCCATCTTCCCAGAAGTCTCAATAACTATTTTAGTCTTTTACCTATTTCTAAATTTTATTGTTTGCTTTTATTGTTGCTAATTTTTAGGGTTTCTATTTGGAATATTAATATACCTTCAGAGATAGCATTTGGAAATATTTAACCCGTTCTATCAATAACTTTTAATTCTGTTTACATTGTCTTTGGATTTACAATATTTTTCTATTTTTTATGAAGTTTGTTTGTTTATTCTTTTGTTGCCTGTGCCTTTGGAATCATATCCATGAAATCACTGCCAATTTCAATGTTAAGTTTTATAACCCTGGTTTTCTTCTAAAAGTTTATAGTCTTAAGATTTACATTTAGGTCTTTTATCTATTTTGAGTTAATATTTGTATATGGTTAGGTAATAGCCCAATTTTATTATTTTTCATGTAGTTATTAGCTGCCAACAATATTTAGTGAAAAGATTATTATTCCTTCACCAAATGTTCTTGGAAACCTTGTCAAAAATAACTTGACCTGGAAGATTGTGACGGAGAAAAGTGGTGCTTACGAGTCCCACTAACAATCATCTCTATTACCAGAAAACCAGCGCATTTCAGAGCGAGAAAACACCCATCAGCAAAGAAATTAAAACTGTAAATACAAGAGATAGAGGAAAAGAGGGCTGGAAAAGTGAGACACCAGAAAGAAACCAGTCCGCAGTGCCTCAGCCAGAGCAGTGGCATAGAGCAGCACAGGCTCCATCTTTCCTCACAGCACCAGACTCCAGGGAGGAGGAAGACTCAGAACATAGCTCAAATCCAGAGAGAAGATAAGCCGGCCTCACAGCCAATGATGCAGCAGCAGCGCCTTACTGCTGGCGGCAGCAGCGAGTTCACCAGAGGCTCCAGACCAACACACTCAACCAGCCACCAGACTTCAGAGAGAAGGGGCGGACTACAAGCCAAGTTGAGCGGTTGCTGAACAGCCGGGTGGCATTCAGCAGTTTTCTCAGCTCAAGGAGCGTCTAAAGCTCCCAATAGCTGGGCTCACCACACTCTGCAGAGGCTCAGAGCGTGCTCAAAACCAGAGAAGAAATACGGCACCCTCATGGTCGAGAACGTGGCAGCAGCGCCTTACTGCCCGCAAAAGCGGCGAGTTCACCGGATGGATCCAGACCAATGCATTCAACCAGCCACCAGGCTCCAGAGAGAAGGGGTGAACAATGAGCCAAGGTGAGCAGCTGCTGAACAGCTGGATGGCAGTAAGCAGTTTTTTTCAGCGCAAGGAGCATCTAAAGCTTCAAAAGGCCAGACTTAGCTCACCTGGCAGGGAATCAGAGCGGAGCTCAAAAACAGAGAAGAAATACGCCAGCCTCACAGCCGAGGGTGTGGCAGCACTGCCATATTGTCAGCAGCAGCAGCAGGAATTTAGTGAGTCCACTACAGCTCCATCAGCGTACTCAACAACCGTGAGTCAAATTGCAGCCCCTAGAGGAGAAATCCCAGTACTGCACACCCAGGGACTTCCGCAGATAGTCTCCTGGGTCAAAAATATTTGCAGTCCAACCCAGTGGGGAAGTGTCAGTGGCAGAGATATCACACTATAGTAACAACTCCCCATGGGAGAACGTCCAACCTGGCAACCCCCCCATGGTCTAAGCAGCCTCGATTGACTCCCTGGGTCTGAGTCTTTGCGATACAACCCAGTAAAGGAGTAGTGGTGACTGAGATAACACAAACTCAAGATCCAGAGCACCTTAAGTAAAGTCGTAGACACCCAGGGAAGAACCCAGAGAAGGCACAAACTTCCGAAATCATGGAAAAAGGAATAACAATGGAGCAATGAATGCCCATAACCCCACAACATCAGAACCTGATAAAACAGAAATCCAGAGATCTCAAAAAGATCAAATCAGGAAAATAACTGTAGAAATAATAGAGGACGTTCGAAAAATTCAGAGAGCCAAAAGATATAAAGGATGCAATTAATGAAGTAAAGGCCTCAATTAAAAGTATAAATAACCGATTAGACCACATGGAGAATAGAATCTCGCTTCTAGAAGATTATCACTCCAAAAATGAACGCATAGTTTCTAATTTACAAAAAAAATCCAACAGCAGGACTCTGACATTGAAGAAATATGGGCCCATTTTAAGAGAGCTAACCTAAGAATAATTGGAATAGAGGAGGGAAAAGAAGGTGAAACCAAAGGGATCAGCAATCTCTTCAAGGAAGTAATAGCAGAAAATTTTCCAAACATAGAGCAAGAGTTCGATACACAGGTCCAGGAAACTTATATAACTCCCTTTAGAGAGGATCAGAAAAGAGGATCCCCACGCTACATAATTGTCAAAATGACTAATGTGGAAGCCAAGGAGAGAATCTTTTTTTTTTTTTTTTTTTTGGTGGTACTGGGGTTCCTGGAAGCCGTTCTACCTCCGGGCTACACTCCCAGACCTATTTTATATTTTTATTTAGAAACAGGGTCTCCTAAGCCAGCGCACGCGGCTGGCTTTGAACCTGCGTGATCCTCCTGTCTCCACCTCCCAAGCATGGGGATTACAAGCATGCGCCACTACGCTCAGCAAGGAGAGAATCTTAAAGGTATAAAAAACAAAAAGCCAAGTGACATTCAGAGGCAAACCAATTAGAATCAATCCAGACTTCCCAAACCAAGTCAAGAAAGCCAGAAGGGCTTGGAGTAACATATTCCAAACTCTGAAAGAAAACAACTTCCAGCCAAAAATTTCCTACCCAGCAAAACTTTCTATCAAATTAGATGGGGAAATAAGAAGCTATCATGACAAACAGAAACTGAAGGAATTTATATCTTCAAAACCAGAGCTAGAGAAAATATTCCACGAGATTAACTGCAAAGAAGAAAAAATAATACACACCAGATCCAAAGAAACAAGAATTCCCATCCAGCAGACAACTAAGCAAAGAAGAACAAACAGTATCTCAAACAGAAATAAGATCTTAATATGTTGGGAATTAAAATTATCTCTCTATAATCACGCTGAATTTAAATGGCCTCAACTCCCCAATAAAAAGACATAAAGTGGCAAAATGGATTAAAAGCCAGAATCCATCCATCTGCTGCTTAAAAGAAACACACCTTACAAGTAAAGATAGGAAAACTCAAGGTAAAGGGCTGGAGCAAGTTAATCCATGCTAATGGTACTCGATGACAAGCAGGAGTAGCAACTATGATATCAGACAAGTTAGACTTCAAACTCAAACTTATTAGAAGAGACAAAGAAGGTCATATTTTACTGGTAAAAGGAATAATCCAGCAAGAGGAAATAACAATAATCAACATCTATGCCCCAAACATAGGGGCAGCTACTTTCATAAATCAAACTCTTTGTGACATGAAGTCACACATAAATCCCAACACAATAATACTGGGACTTCAAAAACCTCTCACAACACTAGACTAATCTTCCACACAAAGGGTCAGTAAAGATGCCTCAGAACTAAAGAACACCATTAACCAAATGGACCTGTTGGACACATATAGAGTATTTCACCCAACTACAATGGAGTTCACATTTTTCTCAGCTGTTCACAGAACCTTCTGCAAAATAGGTCACATCCTGGGACACAAAATGAGCACTAGCAAATTTAAAAAATGTTACATACTTCCCTGTGTCATTTCAGACCATAATGGAATTAAACTAGAAATCAACTATAAGAAGACCCAAAGAAACAACTTAAACATGTGGAGACTGAACACCACACTTCTGAATGAGGAATGAGTCATAGAAGATATAAGAGGTGAAATCAAGAAATTTCTAGAAACAAATGAAAATAAAGATACAACATATCAAAACCTCTGGGACACTTTGTAGGCAGTATTAAGAGGAAAATTTATAGCACTGAGTGCTCACATAAAAAAAAAAACAGAAAATCTTCAAATAAATAACCTAATGACACACCTCAAAGCCCTTAAAAAGCAGGAACAATTGAACCCCTAAGCCAGCAGAAGATGGGAAATTATTACAGTTAGAGCAGAAATTAACGAAATAGAGAATAAAGAGCAATATAGAAATTCAACAAAACCTACAGCTGGTTTCTTCAAAAAATTAACAAGATAGACAAACCACTAGCCAACTTTACTGACAAAAAGACAGAATAAACCCAATTTATGAAGATAAGATATGAAAAAGGAGACATTACTACTGACAGTGTAGAAATCCAGAGGATTATCAGAAACTACTTTGAAAAACGATACTCCAACAAAATGGAAAATCTGGAGGAAATTGACAACTTCCTAGATAAATACAACCTTCCTAAACTGAGTCAAAAAGATATCGAACACATAAACTAACTAATAAGAATCAAAGAGATTGAAACGGCAATAAAGAGCTTACCATCAAAGAAAAACCCAGGACCAGATGGTTTCCCAAGTGAATTCTATAAAATCTTTATAGAAGAGCTAACCCCAATATTACTCAAACTATTTCATGAAATAGAAAAAACCGGGACTCTCCCAAATACATTCTATGAAGCCAACATCACACTAATACCCAAACCGAATAAAGACAGTTCAAGGAAGGAAAACTACAGGCCTATATCTCTAATTAACTTGAATGCAAAACTATTAAACAAAATACTAGCAACATGCATTCAAAACCACATCAAGAAAATCATACACCATGACCAGGTAGAGTTCATCCCAGGGATGCAAGGCTGGTTCAATATATGAAAATCAATCCATGTAATTCATCATATAAACAGAATCAAAGACAAAAATCACATGACCATTTCAATAGATTGATAAAATTCAACATCCATTTATGATAAAAAAAAAACACTGCAGAGAATTGGAATAGAAGGAACATATCACAACATTATTAAGGCAATCTACAGTAAGCCCACTGCCAACATCATATGAAATGGAAAAAAACTTCAAGATTTCCCCTTAAAAACAGGAACAAGACAAGGATGTCCATCATCACCACTTCTCTTCAATATAGTACTAGAGACTCTAGCCAGAGCAATAAGGCAAGAAAAGGAAATTAAAGGCATACAAAAGGAAAAGAAGAACTCAAGCCTTCACTATTTGCAGATGACATGATACTTTATTTAGAAAATCCAACAAACTCAACCAAAAGGCTTATCGAACTGATCAACAAATTCAGCAAAGTCTCTGGATACAAAATCAATCTTAAAAAATCAGAAGCTTTCCTGTACACCAACCATAAATCCACTGAAAAATAAATTCATAAAACACTTCCACTCAGGATCTCCCACAAAAAAATAAAATACCTAGGAATAAACTTGACCAAGGAGGTAAAAGATCTCTACAAAGAAAATTATAAAACACTGAGAAAAGAAATCAAAGAGGATCTTAGCAGATGGAAGGATCTTCAATGTTCATGGATTGGCAGAATAAATATCATTAAAATGGCCATCCTCCCAAAAGTGATCTACAGATTTAAAACAATGCCCATTCAACTACCAAGATCATTCCTCACAGACATAGACAAATCAGTCCTTAAATTTATCTGGAATAACAAAAATCCCAGAATTTCCAAGGTAGTTCTCAACAACAAAAAACCATGCAGGAGGAATCACAATACCTGACTTTAAACAATACTACGAAGCCATTGTAATAAAAACAGCATGGTAATGGCAAAAGAACAGATATATAGACCAGTGGAGAAGAATAGAAACCCAGAAACAAGTCCATACAATTTCAGCCAATTGATTTTTTACAAAGGGGCCCAAAACATACACTGGAAAAAAGATAGCCTCTTCAACAAATGGTGTTGGCAAAACTGGTTAACCATATGCAGAATAGTGGAAATTAATCCCACTTTCTCACCCTGTACAAAAGTCAACTCAAGATGGATCAAAGACTTGGAAATCAAACCAGACACCTTGAAGCTCCTTGAAGAGGACATAGGTCCAACACTGCAACACATAGGCACAGATAAACACTTTCTCAACAAGACCCTAAAGGCACAACAAATTTAAAGGAGAATCAATACATGGGATTTCATGAAACTGAAGAGCTTCTGTTCAGCAACGGAAACTGTCAAGAACCTCAATCGAGAGCAAACAGAATGGGAGAAGATTTTTGCCACCTACACCACCGATAGAGGACTAATATCTAGAATATACAGAGAACTCAAGAAACTCAACACTAAGAAAACAAAGCATCCAATAACAAAATGGGCAAATAAATTAAATAGACACTTCACAAAGGAAGAAATTCAAATGGCCAATAAATGCATGAAAAAATGCTCAACATCACTAACAATCAGAGAGATGCAAATTAAAACTGCCCTGAGATTTCACCCAACTCCAACTAGAATGGTAATCATTCAAAACACAAACAACAGATGCTGGCGAGGATGTGGAGAAGTGGGAACTCTAAGACGTTGTTGGTGGGATTGCAAATTAGTGCAACCACTTTGGAAAACAGTATGGAGAATCCTCAGAAGAATGGGAACAAATCTACCATTTGATTCAGCAATACCACTTCTGGTTATCTACCCAAAAGATAGGAAGCCAAACTACCAAACTAATACATGTGTATCTATGTTCATCGCTGCACAATTCAGCATAGCCCAACTATGGAACCAGCCAAGATGTCCATCAACAGATGAATGGATTACAAAACTGTGGGATATGTACAAAATGGAATTTTATTCAGCCATTAAAAAAGACTCAATTCCATCATTTTCAGGTAAATGGGTGGAACTGGAGGACATTATGCTAAGTGAGATTAGTCAGTCACAAAAAGTAAGAAATCAGATGCTTTCCCTATATGTGAGAGTTAGGGAGAAATGGGCCATAGAAGGAACTCTTGAAAGAGGAAATCCTATAGAGGAGCAAACAAGACAACCTAAAGGAGGGGGGAAGAGGAAAATCTCTAAAACACACAATGTACTTAAACATATTGAAGTCAATCACTAAGCCAAGCAAGGAAGGAGGGACGGGGAGGAAATGGGGTGGGAATTGGGTAGGGTTAAATCAGTGATGTGTACACATATGTACTCACAATTTTTTTTACCCCAATATGATGTATGAATATAATGCACCAGTAAAAAATTTAAAAAAATATATAGTTCTAGAGACTCTAGCAGAGAAATAAGGCAAGAAATAGAACTCAAAGGAGTAGATCCTCAGAAGAATGGGAACAAATCTACCATTTGATCCAGCAATACCACTTCTGGGTATCTACCCAAAAGATAGGAAACCAAACTACCAAACTAATGCATGTGTATCTATGTTCATAGCTGCACAATTCACCATAGCCAAACTATGGGAACCAGCCAAGATGTCCATCAACAGATAAATGGATTACAAAACTGTGGGATATGTACACAATGGAATTTTACTCAGCCATAAAAAAAACTCAATTACATCATTTTCAGGGAAATGGATGGAACTGAAGGACATTATGCTAAGTGAGATTAGTCAGTAACAAAAAATAAGAGATCAGATGCTTTCCCTAATATGTGAGAGTTAGGGAGAAATGGGCCATAGAAGGAACTCTTGAAAGAGGAAATCCTATAGAGGAGCAAACAAGACAACCTAAAGGAGGAGAAAGAAGGGGGGAAGAGGAAAATCTCTAAAACACACAATGTACTTAAACATATCGAAGTCAATCACTAAGCCAAGCAAGGGAAGGAGGGACGGGGAGGGAATGGGGTGGGAATTGGGTAGGGGTTAAATCAGCGATGTTTAAATGTTTGTACACACAAGTTTTTTACCCCAATATGATGTTTGAATATAATGCACCAATAAAAAAGTTTAAAAAAATAATAACTTGACCATATATGGAAGAAAAAAACATCAAAGTTAATCAGGAAACCAAGCATGGGAAGGATGGAGGGGGAAGGAAGGGTTAGGGATTGGATACAGGGTGACTGGGTGATATGTGCGTGTATATCTCCACAAGTTTTTTATCCCATTAAGATGTATGACTACAATGCACCAGTAAAAGTTTATTTAACAAACAAAAAAAAATAACCGTCATTAACATGCTTATTTATTTCTTGTCTACCTATTAATAATAAAATCATTTTGTTTTGTTTTTGTTTTTGTTTTTATTTTTGTTTTTTTGGTGGTACTGGGATTCTTGGAAACCCTTCTACCTCCAGGCTACACTCCCAGACCTATTTTTATACTTTTTTTTATTTGGAAACAGGGTCTCTTAAGCCAGCGCGGCTAGCTTTGAACATGCGCTATCCTCCTGTCTCTGCCTCCCAAACGCGGGGATTACAAGTGTGCACCACCACGCCCGGCATAAATTGTTTTTACTAAAAAAAAAAAAAAAAAAAAAAGCTATTTGGACTGGACTTCCGGGAAGATGGAGACTGAGAAAGCGGGACTTATGAGCCCCGCTAACAACCAATCTCTATTACCACAAAATCAGCGCCTTTCATAGCCAGAAAACACCATCACCAGACAAACAAAAAAATCACCAGCCCAGTGAGGAGGGGTCTCATAACGGAGCTCAGACCACAGAGGAGACATGCCAGCCTCATGGCTGAGGACTTGGCAGCAGTGCGTTACTGCCGGCGGCAGCGGCAATCTCACCGGACGGCACCAGACCAATGTACTCAACAGCCCACCAGTTTCCAGAGAGGAGTGGCGGACAGCGAGCCGAGGTGAGCCACTGCAGAAGAGCCCAGACAGCGAGCTGAGGTGAGCTGCTGTGGAAGAGCCCGGACAGCGAGCCGAGGTGAGCCACTGCGGAAGAGCCCGGCGGGATTCGGCAGATTTTTCAGCGCAGGGAGCATGTAAAGCTCCCAGTGGCTGGGCTCAGCACATGCTGCAGGGACTCAGAGCAGAGCTCAAAAACAGAGAAGAAATATGCCAGCCTCACGGCCGAGGGTGTGGCAGCGGACCCATATTGCCAGCAGCAGCAGCAGCAGCAGCAGCGAATTCACAGAGTCTACTATAGCTCCATCTGCGTATTCAACAACAGTGAGTCAAATTGCGGGCTCCAGAGGAGAAATCCCAGTACTGTACTCCCAGGGACTTGACCCAGTGGGGGAGTAGCGGTGGCAGAGATATCACACCATAGAAGAACATGCAACCTGGCATCCCCCATAGTCTAAAGCAGCCTCTATTGACTCCTGGGTCTGAGACTTTGTGATACAACCCAGTAAAGGAGTAGTGGGGACTGAGATACCACAGACTCGAGATCCAGAGCACCTTAAGTGAAGTCATAGTGACTGAAGGGAAGAACCCAGAGAAGGCACAAACTTCCGAAATCATGGGAAAGAGGAATAACAATAGAGCAATGAATGCCAACAATCCCACAACATCAGAACCCGATAAAACAGAAATTCAGAGATTTATAGAAGATCAAATCAGGAAAATAACTTTAGAAATAATAGAGGTGTTTCGAAAAGAATTCAGAGAGAGCCAAAAAGAGATAAAGCATGCAATTAATGAAGTAAAGGCCTCAATTCAAAGCACAAACAACCGATTAGACCACATAGAGAATAGAATCTCGCTCTTAGAAGATGATCACTCCAAAAATGAACGCATAGTTTCTAATCTAGAAAAAAATATCCGACAGCAGGAATCTGACATTGAAGAAATATGGGCCCATTTTAGGAGAGCTAACCTAAGAATAATTGGAATAGAGGAGGGAAAAGAAGGTGAAACCAAAGGGATCAACAATATCTTCAAGGAAGTAAAATTTTCCAAACATAGAGCAAGAGTTCAATACACAGGTCCAGGAAACTTATAGAACTCCCTTTAGACAGGATCGGGAAAGAGGATCTCTATGCCACATAATTGTCAAAATGACCAATGTGGAAGCCAAGCAGAGAATCTTAAAGGCAACAAAAACAAAGGGCCAAGTGACATTCAGAGGCAAACCAATTAGAATCACTCCAAACTTCCCAAACCAAGTCATGAGAGCCAGAAGGGCTTGGAGTAACATATTCCAAACTCTGAAAAAAAACAACATCCAGCCAAAAGTTTCCTACCCAGCAAAACTTTTTATCAAATTATATGGAGAAATAAGAAGCTTCCATGACAAACAGAAACTGAAGGAATTTATGTCTTCAAAACCAGCGCTAGAGAAAATTCTCAAAGAGATTAACTACAAAGAAGAAATAGGTAACACACACCAGAACCAGAGAAACAAGATTTTCCATCCAACAGACAACTAAGATTGGTTATCTGTGGAGATTCATTATTTATGTTAGTCTTTTACCTATCTCTAAATTGTATTGTTTGCTTTTATTGTTAATTTTTAGGATTTCTAGTTGGAATGTTAATATACCTTCAGATATAGCATTTGGAAATATTTTATCCCATTCTATCAGTAACTTTTAACTCTGTTTACATTGTCTTTGGATATACAATATTTTATTTTTTAGGGAATTTGTATACCCTTTTGTTGCCTGTGCCATTGAAATCATATCCAAGAAATCACTACCAGTTTCAATGTTGTGAGGTTTTATGACCCAGATTTTCTTCTAAAATTTATAGTCTTAAGATTTATATTTAGGTCTTTTATCTATTTTGAGTTAATATTTGTATATGGGATTAGGTAAGGGTCCAATTTTATTCTTTTTCATGTAATTATTATTTTTCAACAATATTTAGTTAAAAGATTATTTTTTCCTCCACCAAATATTCGTGGAAACCTTGTCAAAAATAACTTGACAATATATGGAAGAATGTATTTCTAGGCTTTTATTTAACTCCAGTGGTTTATATATCTGCCTTTAGAACAGTACTACACTGTTTCAATTATTGTAGCTTTATATGGTTTGAAATTAGAAAATATATATCTTCTATCTTTGTTCTTTTTTGAGATCGTTTTGGGTATCTAGAGTCCATATTCCATATTAGGACATATTTTTTCTGAATAATAAATATATAAATATATGATAGTTTCACCTAAAAAAAAGAAAAAAATATTCTCTGGTAAGAAATAAAGCAAAAAGAAATATTGAAATGTTATCTTTAAGTCATCAAAAGCTTGGTATCAGACAAATGAAACTGTTATGTGAGATTATCATTTTTAATTTGGATAAATTGCTATAATACTAGATGTCAACTACTAAGCCAAGCATGGGAAGGAAAGATGGGGAGAGAATGGGGTGGGGATTGGGTGGGGGCTGACTGGGCGATGTGTGCATGTATGCCTACAAAAGTTTTTTGTATCCCACTATGATGTATGAATACAGTGCACTAATAAAAAATTTTAAAAAATGTTTTTACTAAAAGAACTTTCTTATTTCTACAGAACTAGTAGTAATATTTCTATTTTAATTTAATTTTCATTTACTAATTTTGGTAACTTGAGTCTTGTCTTTTTTCTTCTTAATCCTTCTAAATATAGGTTTGACAATTTGTGGATCATTTCAAAAAAAATTTGAATTTGCTTATCTATTATTTTTTTATTCTATACTTTATTTACCTTGGCCCTAACCTTAGTAAGTTTTCTATTTTTGATAGTTTTGGGTTAGTTATTTCTTCTTTTTACTGTACCTTAGGTAAGAAAATTAGGTTAGTAAATTTAAATCTTCCACAATTTAATGTAATCATTTATAAAGATTTATTTTGATGTGATCAGTTATAGAATTTCCTCTTTGCAGTGACTTCATGATAATCTATCAGTTTTCTTTTTTTTTTTTTTTAATTTTATTTTATTGGTGCACTGTATTCATACATCATAGTGGGATACAAACTTTTGTAGACATACATGCACATATCGCCCAGTCAGCCCCCACCCGATCCCCACCCCATTCTCTCCCCATCCCTCCTTCCCATGCTTGGCTTAGTGGTTGACATCTAGTATTATAGCAATTTATCCAAAATTAAAAATGATAATCTCACATAACAGTTTCATTTGTCTGATACCAAGCGTTTGATGATTTAAAGATAGCATTTCAATATTTCTTTTTGCTTTCTTTCTTACTAGAGCATATTTTTTTCTGTTTTTTTTAGGTGAAACTATCATATATTTATATATTTATTTTTCAGAAAAAATCTATCCTAATATGGAGTATGAATTCTAGATACCCAAAACGATCTTGAAAAAGAACAAAGCTAGCAGATATATATTTTCTGATTTCAAACCATATAAAGCTACAATAATTGAAACAGTGTAGTACTGTTCTAAAGGCAGATATATAGACCATTGGAGTTAAATACAAGCCTAGAGCTAAATTCTTCCCTATATTGTCAAGTTATTTTTGACAAGGTTTCCACGAACATTTGGTGGTGGAAATAATAATCTTTTAACTAAATATTGTTGAAAAATAATAATTACATGGAAAAGAATAAAATTGGACCTTTACCTAATCCCACATACAAGTATTAACTCAAAATAGATAAAAGACCTAAATATAAATCTTAAGACTATAAACTTTTAGGAGAAAATCCGGGTCATAAAACCTCACAACATTGAAATTGGCAGTGATTTCTTGGATATGATTTCAATGGCACAGGCAACAGAAGAATATACAAACTCCCTAAAAAATAAATTAAAAAAATATTGTATATCCAAAGACAATGTAAACAGAGTTAAAAGTTACTAATAGAATAGGATAAAATATTTCCAATTGCTGTATCTGAAGGTATATTAATATTCCAACTAGAAATCCTAAAAATTAACAACAATAAAGGCAAACAATACAACTTAGAGATAGGTAAAAGACTAACATAAATAATGAATCTCCACAGATAACCAATCTTAGTTGTCTGTTGGATGGAAACTCTTGTTTCTCTGGTTCTGGTGAGTGTTACCTATTTCTTCTTTGTAGTTAATCTCTTTGAGTATTTTCTCTAGCGCTGGTTTTGAAGACATAAATTCCTTCAGTTTCTGTTTGTCATGGAAGCTTCTTATTTCTCCATCGAATTTGATAGAAAGTTTTGCTGGATAGGAAATTTTTGGCTGGAAGTTGTTTTCTTTCAGAGTTTGGAATATGTTACTCCAAGCCCTTCTGGCTCTCATGACTTGGTTTGGGAAGTCTGGAGTGATTCTAATTGGTTTGCCTCTGAATGTCACTTGGCCCTTTGTTTTTGTTGCCTTTAAGATTTTCTGCTTGGCTTCCACATTGGTCATTTTGACAATTATATGGCGTGGGGATCCTCTTCTCCGATCCTGTCTAAAGGGAGTTCTATAAGTTTCCTGGATCTGTGTATCAACCTCTTGCTCTATATTTGGAAAATTTTCTGCTATTACTTCCTTGAAGAGATTGTTGATCCCTTTGGTATCACTTTCTTTTCCCTCCTCTATTCCAATTATTCTTAGGTTAGCTCTCTTAAGATGGGCCCATATTTCTTCAATGTCAGATTCCTGCTGTTGGAAATTTTTTTCTAGATTAGAAACTATGCATTCATTTTTGGATTGCTCATCTTCTAAGAGCGAGATTCTGTTCTCCATGTGGTCTAATCGGTTGTTTGTGCTTTGAATTGAGGCCTTTACTTCATTAATTGCATCCTTTATCTCTTTTTGGCTCTCTCTGAGTTCTTTTCGAAGCACCTCTATTATTTCTACAGTTATTTTCCTGATTTGATCTTCTAGAAATCTCTGATTTTCTGTTTTATCAGGTTCTGATGTTGTGGGGTTGTGCACATTCATTACTCCAGTGTTATTCCTCTTTCCCATGATTTCGGAGGTTTGTGCCTTCTCTGGGTTCTTCCCTTGGGTCACTATGGCTTCACTTAAGGTGCTCTGGATCTCGAGTCTGTATTATCTCAGACCCCACTACTTCTTTACTGTGTTGTATCACAGAGTCTCCGACCCAGGGAGTCGATAGAGGCTGCTTTAAACTATGGGGGGTGCCAGGTTGCACGTTCTCCTATGGTGTGATATCTCTGCCACCACCACTCCCTCACTGGGTCAAGTCCCAGGAGGCACAATACTGGGATTTCTCCTCTGTGGCCCGCAATTTGACTCACTGTTCTTGAGTACGCAGATGTAGCTGTACTGGACTCGGTGAATTCACTGCTGCTGCCGCCGCCGGTGGCAATATGGCGCCTCTGCCACGCCCTTGGCCATGAGGCTGGCGTATTTTTTCTTCTCTGGTTTCGTTTTCCACTCTGAATCCCTGCAGCGTGTGCTGAGCTCAGCCACTGGGAGCTTTAAATGCTGTCTGCACCGAAAGATCCCGCCTGGCTGTTCCGCAGCGGCTCACCTGGCTTGCTGTAGCCGTCTGTTGAGTTCGCCGCTGCCTCCGGCAGTATGGCGCTGCTGCCGCGTCCTCGGGCGCGTGTGTCTCCTCTGTGGCCCTGAGCTCTGTTCTCAGTCCGCTTTCTCTCTGGAGCCTGGTGGTTTTTTTTGTTTTTCTGGTGATGGTGTTTTCTGGCTATGAAAGGCACTCTTTTTGTGGTAATGGAGATTGGTTGTTAGCGGGACTCTTAAGCCCCGCTTTTCTCGGTCGCCATCTTCCCGGTTAGTTATTTCTTCTTTTTACTGTACCTTAGGTAAGAAAATTAGGTTAGTAAATTTAAATCTTCCACAATTTAATGTAATCATTTATAAAGATTTATTTTGATGTGATCAGTTATAGAATTTCCTCTTTGCAGTGACTTCATGATAATCTATCAGTTTTCTTATGTTTTTTTTTTTAGCTTTTTTCTCATTAACGTCTTTCTCAGTCAACATTCTCACTGCCATAGTCCAAAAATGACTAAGTATACAACATAGAGGAAGGAATATTTATTTGCACATATGTCTTGGAGATTTTTGAGTTTTAGCCTATATCTGGCTGTGTCTGCAGAGCTCAGGGCATGTACGTGAAAAGTGGAAATATGGAGAGTGACAGACTTGACTTTATTAGAAGCAAAGAGCAAGCAAGGGAAGGAGAGAAAATTTTAGCATCACTTAAATGCTCAAATTTCAGCTGGGCATGGTGGCACACGCTTGTAATCCCAGCATTCAGGAGGCTGAGACCAGAGAATCGTGGTTCGTGGACAGCCTCAGCTACTTAGTGAGGCCCTCTGCAACTTAGTGAGACCTGGTTTCAAAAAAAGAATAAAAAATAGGGCAGAGGATGTAGCTCGGAGGTCGAATGTCCCTGGGTTCCACTCCCAGACCCGCAAAGAAAAAAAAAATGCTCAAATTTCAAATTCTCCTCTTAGACTCAAAGTAAACTCTTGACTGTGAGCCGTAAAACCAAAAAGCAAGTGATGCATACAATATACAATGGCATATTTTTGTTCCAAAAGGGAGAGAAATAGGACTATAGGGAGAAGGAATATGACCAAAGTACTATCGAAATCCAGCAGGACAAGAATTAGATCCTGCACATCCAATTATGGCATCAGGGGCACATGATAGTTAGATGCACTCTCCACAGGGCCTTGAGAGCCCCACCCCTATGGCCTGGTTGATTTCAGTGGACAGCATATTGGTTCTACTAGCCGGACTTTGCAGCTCTCAGCTTGAAGCTTTTCTTTTTGGTCATTCCGCATTTCTGGTGTTTCTAAATTTCAGGGATTTTTCTTATAACCATGTCTTTACCCTCACAGCTTCACAAATTGGATTACTTGGGCCTGCTTTCAATGATTATGGCCCTGTTACATGTTGCCTAGCTTCCCAGGCCTTCCTTTGACCTCCATGACCCCTTTTTCCCAACAAAACCAGCATTACATGAGTGTCAAGGTTGACTGCCATCAGGAAAGGTATCCATGTTTTCTTTAAAAAATTTTTTTTTCTTACTATTCTTTTCTTACGTACTTTTATGTGATGCATTGAGATATAGAGTCATATAAACATTTATGCACACAACTCTTGAATTACTTTCCTCCAGGCTTCACCCTTCCTCCACTTCCCCATATATATCTTTAAGATTAGAACTGGTAGCCAGGCGTGGTGGTGCACGCTTGTAATCCCAGCATTCAGGAGGCTGAGACTGGAGGGTTGTGGTTCACGGACAGCCTCAGCTACTTAGTGAGACCCTCTGCAACTCAGTGAGACCCAGTTTCAAAATAAAAAATAAAAAATAGGGCAGGGGGTATAGCTCAGAAGTTTAATTCCCCTGGGTTCCATCCCCAGACCCACAAAAAAATTAGAATTGGTAATTTTGTATACCTACATAGCATTATTTCAACTGTTACACAGTACACATCTTTGGCCCCCTCTTTTCTTACATAAAACTTCTCTAACACTTTATTGGAATATCTGCTCTCCTACCAGATATTATCCTTATTTTCAAATTTTTCTCTAGCTTCCACATATAAGATAAAACATATATCTATTCATATGTCTATTCATTTGTAAGGCTGGTTAATTTTACTTATATTCTTGACTTCTATCCATGTTCCTACAAATACATGATTTTGTTCTCTTTTATGGCTGAGTGAAAGTCCATTGTGTGTCTATACCAGTTTTTTGATCCACTCATCTGTTGATGGACACTTAGGCTGATTCCATAATTTGGCTATTGTAAATTATGCTACTCTAAACATGGATATGCAAGTATAACTAAAATAGTTTGATTTCAATTCCTTTAGTGCTATCAGTCGGTAATATGGTGGTTCCATTCCTACTCTTCTGAGAAACCTCCACATCAATCTTTATAATGGCTATACTAGTTTGCAGTCCCACAGTGTATTAGAATTCTAATTTCCCCATATCCTTGCCAAAATTTATTATTGTTTATATTCTTGATCATTGCTATTCTACCCAGAGTTAGATGGAATCTCAGTGTAGTTTTGATTTTCATTTCCTTGATTGCTAATGATGTTGAACATTTTTTTTCGGTACTGGGGATGGAACCCAGGGGCATTCTACCTCCAAGACACACTCCCAGACCTATTTTTTATTCTTTATTTTTAAACAGTATCTCACTGAATTTCAAAAGGCCTCACTAAGTATCTGAGGCTGGCCATGAACCACAATCCTCCTATCTCAGCTTCATAAATGCTGGATTACAAGTGTGAACATTTAAAAAAATATATTTATTGGCCTTTTGTATTTCTTCTTTTCAAAAGTGTTTATTCAGTTTTGTTTATTTTTATTGGGTTATTATATTTTAATGTTAAGTCTTTAAGTTCTTTGTATATTCTAGGTATTACTCCTTTATCAGAGGGTTAAGTGGCAAATATCTTCCCCCATTTTGTAGGGTCTCTGTCTGTAGACATTTGATGGTTACCTTTGTGGCACAGAAGCTTTTTTTATTTAATGCCATTTCATTTATTCATTATTGTTTTAATTTCTTTTGGGTTTTTATTGAGGAACTTTTTACTGGTACCCATTTGTTGGATTATTGGTCCTATGTCTTCTTTTACCAATTTCAAAGTTTCTAGTATAATTTATAGGTTTTTGATTCATCTTGGGTTGAACCTTGTGCAAGGTAAATGGTTGAGATTTAATTCCATTCATCCACATATAGATAACCAGTTTTTCCAACATTATTTGTATAAAAGGCTGTCTCTTTTCCATTATATGCTTTTGGCACCTTTATAAAAAAACAACCAGTTATATATATGAGGCTTTGTTTCTGAGTCTTTTTTCCTTTGGTCTATGTGTTTGGTTTTGTGCCAACACTATACTGTTTTTATTACTATTGCTTTGTACTATAAATGGAGATTAGGTATTATGATGTCTCTGGCATGGTTAAACACCAGGTTTGGTTATGTTGTAAACATTGGGCCTCTTTGGTGCAGGGCCCTTTGTCTCTCCCCAACCTAAGATACCAACCTTTTCACTTAGGTCCATGCTGCTGCTACTGCTGGGTCTATAGGGGAGCTGTTCTGTTCTGCTGGGAAAGCCTGCCAGTGATTCCTGGTCACTGGAGCCCCTAGGTCTTGGGTCCTGCCTCTGGTCTTATCCCCACTTGGGGTGCTTGATCTTGAGGTCCTTAATAATTCTGTAATTGTTAGTTGTTCCCATGTTGGCTTTCTTATCTCAGAAATAATAGGGGAAATTTCTTTAGAGTGATTTTCTTACAGAGTTTCCAGGCTTTACCTCTCTCCTCTATGCCTTCTTGAAACCACTTCAGCATGCCCTCTTTAATCACAGTCTCTGGGCCAGTCTTCATCTGGCCCAGCATTGGGCCCAGGGCTCCATCGGGGCTGCCACTGGTCTTATCTTCATCATGGCCAATGCTAGTCCCACCTAAATCAAGGCCACTGCTTCCTCCTTCCTTTCATCCATCTTACTTTCTTCCACACATCACCTCTCTGGGCCCAAATTTTATACATGCCTTTCTGGCCAAATTGCAAATCCATAATCTCTCTGCTTTACTTTCTTTTTCTGAAATTTGGTGTACAATTTGCTGAGGTTTTTGAGTTTCAGTCCATGTCATGCTGGGTCTGCAGAGCTCAGGGCATGGCAATGTAGAGAGGAAGAGAGCACTAGGCTTCCCTCTCATATCACTGAGGCTGGAAGCAGAGGGAGAGCAAAGAGAGAAGAGAACTATATATAATCCCCAAGGCCAGACCTCCAGGGACCCCTCCTTAACAACCAAGCTCCTCTTCCAACATTGCTACCTTATGTCCACTAAATGTAGGAATATATTCTAAATTCAAAACATTGTAACTCCTAATTTTGTCACATGAATTTAGAGAAGGTACTTTGTGTGATATCAATGTTTTTAAATAAATTGACTCTGTGTCCTAATATGTTTATCCTGAAAAATATTCAACATACACTTGAGAGAGATGTGTACACCATTGATGTGGAGTACTGTTCTGTGTATGTCTGTAAGATCTCATTGTTTTATTATGTTTTTCAAGCCTTATATTACTCATCTCTGATTGTTCTTTCTGCTATGAAGGGATGAAAATATTGATGTCTCCAACTGTTATTCTAGAATTATTTCTCCCATTAATTCTATTGATTTTTTTCCACTTTGTGATTTGGTGTTCTAGCATTAGCTCCATGTTTCAGTCAGCTTTTCTCATCACTATGACCAAAATACCTGACAGGTATAATTCAGAGGAAGAAAGTCTTAATGGGTCTTATATTATCAGAGCTTTCATAGGTTTCAGCCATGGTTGTCCAATACTGCAGTGTAAGGGAGTGTGACAAGGAGATATTACCCTCAAAACATGACCACTGAAAGTAGATACAGTGAGTTAAGGACACCAGGGAAAAATATGGTACCCAAGGCCCTAGCCTCATGGCCATATTACCCAGTAATGCCCCGCCTCAAGTATGGCTGCATTGTCTAACATGTGAGCTTATAGGGACATTTTTGTGGTACTGGGGATTGATCTCAAGGGCATTCTACCTCTCAGCTATACCCCCAGCCCTATTTTAATTTTAATTTTTGAAATGGTCTCACTAAGTTGTGGGTGTCTTCACTAAGTTGCTGAAGTTGACTGCAAACCAGCAATCTTCCTGTATCAGCCTCACAAGTTCTAGAATTATAAGAATGCATCCCCATGCCTGGCTAGGATATTTTAAATCTAAACCACAACAGTGCATAAATGTTTATGATTAATGTATGTTTCCCCATTGAATTTTTTATTAATATATTTTTCCTTATAAAATAATTTTATTTAGTCTATTATGTCTGATATTAGTGTAGGCACCTCTGCTTTCTTTTTACTACAATTTATAGAGTACTCTTTTCTGTCCTTTCACCTTCAACATATCTGTGGTTAAAACATACATGCACACAACACTTGGTGTGATTTCCCCAAGATCCCATCACACTTTTCTCTCCTTCCCACTTCCCATACATATTAGTAAAATTGGTAGTGATATTCAATGTTCATATATGAAACATTGCATTATTTGAGCTGTTTCTTCCCTCAAACCTCCTTTTACACTCCTTAAATTCCTCCCCCAAGCCCCTTCCACTATGATACTTGTCTCTCATTTATACAAAGTCCCTTTGTTCCCTATTTTCTCTCTAGCTTCCACATATGAGAGAAACATATGACCCTTGATTTTCTGAGATTGGCTCATTTCACTAAGCATAATATCCTCCAGTTCCATCCATTCATCTACAATTGACATAATCTTGTTCTTTATTACTAAGGTTCAATTTTTTGTGAATAGATTAATTTTTTCTATATCCAGTCATCCATATTGGCTATTGTGAATTGTGCTGCTATTAACATGGATATGCCTGTATTGCTATAGTATTCTGACTTTAATTCTTTTGAAAAGATACTGAGGAGTTGATAACTGAGCCTTACAGTGGTTTTATTTATAATCTTTTGAATAACTTTCATAATTGTATTAATTTACTCTATCAAATGTGTTTAAAAGTTCTTATGTCCCTATATCCTCTCCAACATTTAAATATTGCTTGTATTCTTGATAATTAACATTCTAACAGAGTTAGATTGACTCTTGCTGTAGTTTTTATTTTAATTTGCCTGACTGATAATGATTTTGAACATTTTTTATATATTTATTGACCATACATATTTCTTCTTTTGAAAAGTGTCTATTCAGTTCAATGCCTTTTCCTGTGATACTAGGAATTGAACTCAGGGGCATTCTACCTCTGAGCTACACTCCCAGGCCTATTTTATTATTTATTTTGAAATAGGGTTTCACTAAGATGCAAAGGGTCATCAATCTGTGATCCTCCAGGCTCAGTCTCCTGAGTACTGGGATTACAAGCATGTGCCACCATGCCTGGCATCAATTGCCCATTTTTTACTATTAAGTTTTTTTTAAACAAGTTCATCATTTAATAAGTCAGAATTCATTTTCACCACATGGCATTGACATTGGTCATCTGCTGAAACAGATTTCTTTTTAACAGATCTTAATTTTTTAAAAACATTCATAGATACTTTGAGTTCTATACAAACTGGTGGATAGCAAGTTAGTTCCTTTGTTTTGACTTATAAGCCTCAACTTCACCACAGAATAAAAATGTAGGCCAAAGAAAGGATAATCAGTTATTTATATACAACAGTATTGTTTCTATAATTTATTTTTTTATTTTGGTGCTACTGGGGTTCCTGGAAACCCTTCTACCTCTGGGCTACACTCCCAGACACCTATTTTTTTTATCTTTTCATTTGGAAACAGGGTCTCTTAAGCCAGCAAGGCTAGCTTTGAACCTGCGTGATCCTCCTGTCTCCACCTCCTAAGCATGGGGATTACAACTGTGCACCACCACGCCCAGCTAATTTCTGCCTACAGGCTACCCCATTTCTGCTTCCCCTTTCACTCCCTACTGGAACCACGAGAAGAAGCTACTATTAAGTTTTTAAAGTTCTTTGTATAGTCTACATATTAATCCTCTATCAGATTAGTAGCTGGCAAAGATTTCCTTGATTACTGCTTTACTACACAGCTTTTTAATTTGATAAATTCCATCTATCGATTTTGGTTTTATTTCCTGAAGTTTGGGGGTGATATTGAGAAAATCTCTACCAGAACTTATATGTTGGAAAGTTGGTTCTATGTATTTTCTCACCAATAACAAGATTTCTGGTCTAATTTCTATGCCTTTGATGCATTTTGAGTTTATCTCCAAGAATTCCCAGTCATAAAAGTTACAGTGCCAATGCTTGTAATACTGGCATTTGGAAAGCTAAAACTGGAGGATTGCAGTTCAAGGATAGTCTCAGCTACTTATCAAGGCCTTTTGCAGTTCAGTGAGATTCTTTTTCAAAAATAAAAGACTAAAAACTAGGGCTGCAGGTGTAGCTCAGAGGTATAATGCCCCTGGGTTCCAATCCCAGTACTGCAATAAATAAATAAATAAGTAAATAAATAAATAAAGTTCCAGCATCACGCAAAACTACAAGGTTCAAAATGTTCTCTGATCCTTGTAAACTCTTGAATTTTGGGGAGCCCCTGTAAAAACAAAAAGCAAGTTACATATGTACAATGTACAATGGAACAGAATAAACATTTGCATTTCAAAGGGGAGAGAAAGGGCCATAAAAAGAATGAATGGGGCCAAAACAGTACTGAAATCCAGCGGGGCAAGCATTTGATCCTGCAGCTCTAATTTAGCATCAGAGACACATGATGGTAGGAAGTAATCGCATTGGGGTCTTGGCTGCCCCAATGGCCTGGTTGATTGCAATGGGCAGAATAATGGCTCTTCTAGCCCAACTCCATAGCTCACAACTAGCAGTCTTTTCTTGTTGCTGGTCCATATTTCTGGCATCTCTAAATTTCAGGAGTTTTATAACTTTGTAACCCTTGATTTCACCATAACAGCTTCACAAAATGCCCCATTTGACCTTGCTTTCAGGGATTCCAACCATGCCACTCATTGCCTGGCTTCCCAGGTCTTCCTTTGAAATCTGGATAAGGTCTCTATAACCCCCTTTTTCCAGCAAAACCAGCATTTCAAGGGGAGAAATGGTGTGATAGAAAAATCACCAGCAGTAAAGATAATCACACCTTCTTTAATCACTGCTGATGAGACCTCTTCAGTCCCAGCCATGGGCCTGCCTCAATCCATGCCACCCCTGGGCCCATTACCATCTGGGCCACTGCTGGACTCACCTGCATCATGGCTGGTTATTTCTCCTCCCTTTCATATATCTTACTTTCTTCTACAGTATCAACTCTCTGGGCCCCAATTTTACACATCCTTTTCTGGCCAACCTGCAAATCTGTACATCCTTTCCACTGTAACTTTCTGCTCTCAAAATTTGGTGTTCAATTTGCTGGCCACAGACATCAATATTCATAATCCAATTTGGATACTTTGCTGTCTTGAGATTTCCTCTGCCAGTTTAATCAGTCTATCCTATTTAAATTTGGCCTCAGGCAGTTTTAAGACATGAGCAAAATGTTGATAAATTCTATGCCAGATTGTAAAAATGTGTGGCCTTTATCCTATTTTCCTCCTTGCCCTTTGAAATATCATGAGCACAGTCTCCTCTGTCCACATTCTAGCCATATTCTGGCTCTTCCAACTTCCTTTCACAAACCAGTTCCAGAGACTCCACATCACATGGTCAGACTTAGTTATAGTAGTGAGCCCAATCCCTTGCTACCAATTTCTGTCTCAGTCAACATTCTCACTGCTAGGATCCAAAAAGCTTGACTATACAATCTAGAGGAAAGAACATTTACTTGCTCACAGTTTTTGGAGATTTTGTAATTTCAGTCCATGTCAGGCTTAGACTGAAGAGCAGGGCATGGTGGCATGAAGCAGAGAGAGGCTGGACATGGTGGCGCATGCTTGTAATCCCAGCATTCAGGAGGCTGAGACCAGAAGATTGGGGTTTGCAGACAGCCTCAGCTACTTAGTGAGGTCCTTTGAAAATTAGTGAGACCCTATTTCAAAGTAAAGAATAGGAAATAGGACAGGTGGTATAGCTCAGAGGTCGAATGCCCCTGGGTTCCATCCCCACACCTGCAAAATAAAGAGAGAGAGAGGGAGAGAGAGGAGAGAGAGAGAGAGAGAGAGAGAGAGAGAGAGAGAGAGAGAGAGAGAGAGAGAGATCCCAAGGGCTCTGTTTCTCACAGATCAGAAGCAAACAGAGAACATGGAGGGGAAAGGACTTTATATAATCCCCAAGTCCATACTCCAGAGAGTCATCCTCAGCAACCAAGCCCCAATTCCAGCACTGCTACCTTGTTTCTGTGAGGGCTAGGGAGGCATTAGAGATCCAAACCATTACAGAGTCTAACTTTCATTCCTCTTTGTGTTGACATTTCATTCCCCAGCATTTGTTGGAAGGCTCTCTTTTCTACAGCATATTTTTTGGCTCTTTTGTAAAATATCAACTGACTATAAGTGTAAAGATTTGTCGCTGTATCTTCTTTCTTATTCTACTGGTCTACATACCTGTTTTTATGTCAATACAATGATGTTTTGTTATTATATAAAAATATACTGTATGGTACTGTATGGTATTAAAATATACTGTATAGTATTTCAAATCAGACATTGTGATGACTCCAACATGGTTCATATTGCTCAGAATTGCTTTGAATATTCTCAGTATTTTGTTCTTCCATATGAATATGGAAGAACTGTTCTCTCTCTCTCTCTCTCTCTCTCTCTCTCTCTCTCTCTCTCTCTCTCTGGAAATGGAACCCAGGAGCATTCTACCTCTGAGGTACACCCCCAGTCTCACAAAGTAGCTGAGGCTGGCCACAAACCACAATCCTCCTGTCTCAGCCTTCCAAAGGCTGGAATTACAAGCATGTACCATCATACTTGGCTTCTCTTGTCCTTTAAAGAGTGATGTTGTTATTTATATGGGATTGCATTGAATCTGTACATCCATTATGGTAGTATGGCCACTTTGATGATATTTATTCTGCTTATCCAAAACCATGAAAAAAAGTCTTTCCATCTTTAAAGTCTCTACAAATTTATTTTTCAGTGTTCTATAATTTTAATTGCAGAATTCTCCCACTTCCTTAAAGAGCTCTCTTGCCTCTTTAGTTAGTTTTTTTCCTATGTATATGCGGGGGGCTATTCTGAATGATTTCCAGACTTATTTTTCAGTGGATTCATAGTTAATCTTTTAAAAACTTATTTATGTTTGTAAATTTATTTTGTATCCAGCTACTTTGCAAAATATATTTTCTCTAGAAGGCTTATGGTTGATTTCTTTGAATCTTCTAAATATAGGATCATTTTATCTACAAAGAAAATTTCACTTTTTGTAATTTATATCCCTTTAATTTCTATTCTACTTGTAGTCTTTTTTCTTTGTGGTACTGGGGAAGAAACCAGAGGCATTCTACCTCTGAGCTACACCCCTATCCCTAATTTCCCTAATTTTTATTCTTTATTTTGAAACAGGGTCTCACTGAGTTGTAAAGGACCCCACTAAGTACCTGAGGCTGTTGGTGAACTTCAGTCCTCCTGTCTCAGCCTCCCAAATGCTGGGATTAAAAGTGTGTGCCACCATGCCCAGCTCTAATTGTAGTCTTTTAATTTTTTTCTCTTGATTTATTGCTCTATCTGTAGTTTCAAGTTCTACATTGATCAGGAATTGTGGTAATTGTCATCCTTGTCCTGTTACTAATTTTATTTTATTTTAAATTTTTACTGGTGCATTATATTCATACATCATATTGGGGTAAAAAAATGTGAGTACATATGTGTACACATCACTGATTTAACCCTACACAATTCCCACCCCATTTCCTCCCCATCCCTCCTTCCTTGCTTGGCTTAGTGGTTGACTTCGATATGTTTAAATACATTGTATGTTTTAGAGATTTTTCTCTTCCCCCATCCTTTTTCCTTATTTAGGTTGTCTTGTTTGCTCCTCTATAGGATTTCCTTTTTCATCTAGAGTTCTTCCTATGACCCATTTCTCCCTAACTCTCACATATTACAGAAAGCATCTGATTTCTTATTTTTGTGACTGACTAATCTTACTTAGCATAATGTCCTCCAGTTCCATCCATTTCCCTGAAAATGATGTAATTGAGTTGTTTTTAATGGCTGAGTAAAATTCCATTGTGTACATATCCCACAGTTTTATAATCCATTCATCTGTTGATGGACATCTTGGCTGGTTCCATAGTTTGGCTATAGTGAATTGTGCAGATAAGGACATAGATATACATGTATTAGTTTGGTAGTTTGGTTTCCTATCTTTTGGGTAGATAACCAGAAGTGGTATTGCTGAATAAAATGGTAGATTCGTTCCCATTCTTTTGAGGATTCCCCATACTGTTTTCCAAAGTGGTTGCACTAATTTGCAATCCCACCAACAATGTCTTAAAGTTCCCACTTCTCCACATCCTCACCAGCATCTGTTGTTGTTTGTGTTTTGAATGATTACCATTCTAGTTGGAGTTAGGTGAAATCTCAGGGTAGTTTTGATTTGCATCTCTCTGATTGCCAATGATGTTGAGCATTTTTTCATGCATTTATTGGCCATTTGAATTTCTTCCTTTGTGAAGTGTCTATTTAGTTCATTTGCCCATTTTGTTATTGGATGCTTTGTTTTCTTAGTGTTGAGTTTCTTGAGTTCTCTGTATATTCTAGATATTAGTCTTCTATTGGTGGTGTAGGTGGCAAAAATCTTCTCCCATTCTGTTTGCTCTCGATTGAGGTTCTTGACAGTTTTCTTTCTGAAGAGAAGCTCTTCAGTTTCATGAAATCCCATGTATTGATTCTCCTTTAAATTTGTTGTGCCTTTAGGGTCTTGTTGAGAAAGTGTTTATCTGTGCCTATGTGTTGCAGTGTTGGACCTATGCCCTCTTCAAGGAGCTTCAAGGTGTCTGGTTTGATTTCCAAGTCTTTGATCCATCTTGAATTGACTCCTGTGCAGGGTGAGAAAGTGGAATTAATTTCCAATTTTCTGCATATGGTTAACCAGTTTTGCCAACACCATTTGTTGAACAGTTTTTTCAGTGTATGTTTTGGGCCCCTTTGTCAAAAATCAATTGGCTGAAAGTATATAAACTTGTTTTTGGGTCTTCTATTCTGCTCCACTGGTCTATATATCTGGTTTTTTTTTTCCAGTACCATGTTCTTTTTATTACAATGGCTTTGTGGTATAGTTAAAATCAGGTATTGTGATTCCTCCTGCATGTTTTATTTTATTTTATTTTATTTATTTATTTATTTATTGGTGGTGGTGGTACTGGGGTTCCTGGAAACCCTTCGACCTCCAGGCTACACTCCCATACCTATTTTATATTTTTTTATTTGGAAACAAGTTTTCTTAAGCCAGATAGGCTGGCTACAAACCTGTGAAATCCTCCTGTTCTGCCTCCCAAGCATGAGGAGTACAACCGTGCACCACCACACCCAGCTCTCCTGCATGGTTTTTGTTGCTGAGAACTACCTGGGCTATTCCAAATAAATGTAAGGGCTGATTTTTCTATGTCTGTGAGGAATGATCTTGGTAGTTTAATGGGCATTGTGTTGACTCTGTAGATCACTTTTGGAAGAATGGCCATTTTAATGATATTTATTCTGCAAATCCATGAACATGGAAGATCTTTCCATCTTCTAAGATCTTCTTCGATTTCTTTTTTCAGTGTCTTATAATCTTCTCTGTAGAGATCTTTTACCTCTTTGGTTAAGTTTATTCCTATGTATTTTTGTGTGTGTGTGGGAGATTCTGAGTGGAAGTGTTTTCAGAATGTCTTTTTCAGTGGATTTATGGTTGGTGTACAGGAAAGCTTCTGATTTTTTAAGATTGATTTTGTATCCAGAGACTTTGCTGAATTTGTTGATCAGTTCTATAAGACTTTTGGTTGAGTTTGTTGGGTTTTCTAAATAGGGTATCATGTCATCTGCAAATAGTGAAGGCTTGAGTTATTCTTTTCCTATTTGTACTCCTTTGATTTCCTTTTCTTGCCTTATTGCTCTGGCTAGAGTCTCTAGTACTATATTGAAAAGAAGTGGTGATGATGGACATCCTTACCTTGTTCCTGTTTTTAGGGGGAATTCTTGAAGATTTTCCCCATTTAATATGATGTTGGTGGTGGGCTTATTTTAGATTTCCTTAATAATGTTGTGATATGTTCCTTCTATTCCAATTCTCTACAGTGTTTTTTATCATAAATGGATGTTGAATTTTATCAAATGCTTTTTCAGCATCTATTGAAATGGTCATGTGATTTTTGTCCTTGCTTCTGTTTATACGGTGAATTACATGGATTGATTTTCATATGTTGAACCAGCCTTGCATCCCTGGGATGAACCCAACCTGGTCATGGTGTATGATTTTCTTTTTTTTTTTTTTTCAACCAGTTTTTATTACTGTTGAATCTATTATTTTATAAATAATTAGGTCCATAATTAGTCATTTCTTTTTATAATGTGTACATTTATATCTCTTTTCCATTTCCTTTTAGTCTTTATTTTCTTCTGATTTGTATGAACTTTTTTTTATAAATCAAGGCAACAGCCAAGTGCAGTGGCACACGCCTGTTATTCCAGTACTTGGGAGGCTGATCAGGAGATACAAGATTTGAGGCCAGTCTCAAGAACTTAGTGAGACCTTGTTTCAAAATAAAAAAATAAAAAGGTTTTGGGTATAGCTTATAAGAATGCACCTGGGCTTAATCCCCAGTATCAAAAATAAAAATAAATTACAGTAATAATCTTCTTGTGTAGGTATTTTACATAACTTCTTCAGTAAATATTTTGATACTGTTTATAGTATACTATTGTGTAGAAGTTAAAATTTTTATGTAGACAACTATAGTAATTTTTCTTTTATGTGTATATATATTTTTATATAATCCTAAGGTCATTTAATAGTCATTAACTGCTCTGAAATGCTTTTTTTAAACTGGAGATGGAACACAGGGGCATTCTACCTCTGAGCTACAAGACCAGCCTATTTTTCATTCTTTATTTTGTTTTTTTTTTATTTTTTTAGTGGTGCACTGTATTCATACATAATATTGGGAAAAAAAGCTTTTGTAGACATACATGCACACATTGCCCAGTTAGCCCCTACCCAATCTCCACCCCATTCCCTCCCCATCCCTCCTTCCCATGCTTGGCTTAGTGGTTGACGTCTAGTATTATAGCAATTTATCCAAAATTAAAAATGATAATCTCACATAACAGTTTCATTTGTCTAATACCAAGCTTTTGATGACTTAAAGATAACATTTCAATATTTCCTTTTGCTTTCTTTCTTACCAGAGAATATTTTTTTCTTTTTTTTAGGTGAAACTATCATACACTATTTATTTTTCAAAAAAAAAACTCTATCCTAATATGGAATATGGACTCTAGATACCCAAAACGATCTTGAAAAAGAACAAAGCTAGAAGATATATATTTTCTGATTTCAAACCATATAAAGCTACAATAATTGAAACAGTGTAGTACTATTCTAAAGGCAGATATATAAACCATTGGAGTTAAATAAAAGCCTAGAGCTAAATTCTTCCCTATATTGTCAAGTTATTTTTGACACGGTTTCCACGAACATTTGGTGGTAGAAATAATAATATTTTAACTAAATATTGTTGAAAAATAATAATTACATGGAAAATAATAAAGTTGGACCCTTACCTAATCCCATATACAAATATTAACTCAAAATAGATAAAAGACCTAAATATAAATCTTAAGACTATAAACTTTTAGGAGAAAATCTGGGTCATAAAAGCTCACAACACTGAAATTGGCAGTGATTTCTTGGATATGATTTCAATGGCACAGGCAACAGAAGAGTATACAAACTCCCTAAAAAATAAAAAAAATATTGTATATCCAAAGACAATGTAAACAGAGTTAACAGTTACTAATAGAATGGGATAAAATATTTCCAAATGCTATATCTGAAGGTATATTAATATTCCAAATAGAAATCCTAAAAATTAACAAAAATAAAGGCAAGCAATACCATTTAGAGATAGGTAAAAGACTAACATAAGTAATGAATCTCCACAGATAACCAATCTTAGTTGACTGTTGGATGGAAAATCTTGTTTCTCTGGTTATGGTGTGTGTTACCTATTTCTTCTTTGTAGTTAATCTCTTTGAGTATTTTCTCTAGTGCTGGTTTTGAAGACATAAATTCCTTCAGTTTCTGTTTGTCATGGAAGCTTCTTATTTCTCCATCTAATTTGATAGAAAGTTTTGCTGGGTAGGAAATTTTTGGCTGGAAGTTGTTTTCTTTCAGAGTTTGGAATATGTTACTCCAAGCCCTTCTGGCTCTCATGACTTGGTTTGGGAAGTCTGGAGTGATTCTAATTGGCTTGCCTCTGAATGTCACTTGGCCCTTTGTTTTTGTTGCCTTTAAGATTCTCTGCTTGGCTTCCACATTGGTCATTTTGACAATTATGTGGCGTGGCGATCCTCTTCTCCGATCCTGTCTAAAGGGAGTTCTATAAGTTTCCTGGACCTGTGTATCAACCTCTTGCTCTATGTTTGGAAAATTTTCTGCTATTACTTCCTTGAAGAGATTGTTGATCCCTTTGGTTTCACTTTCTTTTCCCTCCTTTATTCCAATTATTCTTAGGTTAGCTCTCTTAAAATGGGCCCATATTTCTTCAATATCAGATTCCTGCTGTCGGATATTTTTTCCTAGATTAGAAACTATGCGTTCATTTTTGGAATGATCATCTTCTAAGAGCGAGATTCTGTTCTCCATGTGGTCTAATCAGTTGTTTGTGCTTTGAATTGAGGCCTTTACTTCATTAATTGCATCCTTTATCTCTTTTTGGCTCTCTCTGAGTTCTTTTCGAAACACCTCTATTATTTCTACAGTTATTTTCCTGATTTGATCTTCTAGAAATCTCTGATTTTCTGTTTTATCGGGTTCTGATGTTGTGGGGTTGTGGGCATTCATTGCTCCATTGTTATTCCTCTTTCCCATGATTTCGGAAGTTTGTGCTTTCTCTGGGTTCTTCACTTGGGTCACTATGACTTCACTTAAGGTGTTCTGGATCTCGAGTCAGTAGTATCTCAGACCCCACTACTCCTTTACTGGGTTGTATCACAGAGTCTCAGACCCAGAGAATCGATATAGGCTGCTTTAAACTGTGGGGGGTGGCAGGTTGCACGTTCTCCTATGGTGTGATATCTCTGCCACCGCCCCTCCCCCACTGGGTCAAGTCCCAGGGAGTACAGTACTGGGATTTCTCCTCTGTGGCCCGCAATTTGACTCACTGTTCTTGAGTACGCAGATGTAGCTGTATTGGATTCGGTGAATTCTCTGCTGCTGCCGCCGGTGACAATATGGCGCCGCTGCCACGCCCTCGGCCGTGAGGCTGGCATATTTCTTCTTGGTTTTGATTTCCACTCTGGATCCCTGCAGCGTGTTCTGAGCTCAGCCACTGGGAGCTTTAGATTTTACCTGCAGCGAGAAATCCTGCCTGGCTGTTCTGCAGGGGGTCACCTCGGCTTGCTGTAGCCATCAGGTGAAGTCGCCACTGCCGCTGGCAGTATGGTGCTGCTGCCGCGTCCTCGGGCGTGAGGCCGGTTATCTCCTCTGTGGCTCTGAGCTCTGTTCTCAGTCTGCTTTCTCTCTGGAGCCTGGTGATTTTTTTGTTTCTCTGGTGATGGTGTTTTCTGGCTTTGAAAGGCGCTGATTTTGTGGTAATGGACATTGGTTGTTAGCGGGGCTCTTAAGCCCCGCTTTTCTCAATCGCCATCTTCCCGGAAGTCTCTGGGCCCACTTTAAAAGAGCTAACCTAAGAATGAGTGGGATAGAGGAGGAAAAAGGTGAAACAAAAGAGATAAAAAATATTTTCAAAGAAGTAATATCAGTAAACTTTCAAAACACAGAGCAAGAGGTTGATACACAGGTACAGGAAACTTATAGAATTCCCTTTACACAAGATGAGAGAAAAGGTACCATGCCACATAATAGTCAAAATGACCAATGTAGAAATCAAGGATGGATGTGTGTGTGTGTGTGTGTGTGTGTGTGTGTGTGTGTGTGTTACTGAGGGTGGAACCCAGGGGCTGTTTTACCTCCAGGCTATACTCCCAGACCTATTTTATATAATTTATTTGGAAACAGGCTCTCACTAAGTTGCTGAGAGCCTCACTAAGTAGCTGAGGCTGGCTGAAAACCTGTGCAAACTCCTGTCTCAGCCTCAAAGCACTGGGATTACAAATGTGCTCAACCATGCCCAGCTAAGGATAGAATTTTAAAGGCAACAACAACAATAAAAATCCAAGTGATATTCAAAGGTAAACCAATTAGAATCATTCTAGACTTCCCAAACCAAGCCATAAAAGCCAGGAAGGCCTGCAGTAGCATATTCCAAACTCTGAAAGAAAAAAATTTGCAGCCCCAAATTTTCTACCCAGCAAAATAATTTCTGAAATTAAATAAAGAAAAAATCGTCTACGACAAACAGAAGCTGAAGAAATTTATGTCTTCCAAACCAGCACTAGAGATATAGTCAAAGAGATTAAACACAATGAAGAAATAATACACATCAGAACCAGAGAAACAAAAATTTCCATCCAAAAAACAACTAAGCAAAGAAGAAACACTACCACAAACTGAAGTTAATTCTCAATGTTATTAATTAAAAATCATCTCTCAATAATCACACTGAACATAAATTGCCTCAAATGCCCTATAAAAATACATATATTGCCAAAATGTATTAAAAACAAAAGTCCATCTATTTGATGGCTGCAAGAAACACACCTTAAAAGCAAAAATAGTAACAGACTTAAGGTAAACAGCTGGAGCAAGGTAATCCATGCCAATGGACTCAAAGACAAGTAGGAGTAGCAACTATGATATCAGATAGGTTAGACTTCAAGCCTATGCTTATTAGATGAGAAAAACAGGTCATATTTTTACTGGAAAAAGGAAATATCCAACAAATGGAAATAACAATAGTGAATATTTATACACCAAACATAGATGCAGCTACCTTCATAAAACAAACTCTTTGTGACATTAAGTCACACATAAATCCCAATACAATAATGCTGGGAGACTCCTCTCACACCATTAGACTGGTCTTCTAGACAAAAGGTCAGTAAAGATGCCTCAGACCTAAAGAATACTATTAACCAAATGGACCTATTAGATACATATAAAATATTTCACCAAACTACAACAGAGTTCATGTTTTTCTCAGCTGCTCACAGAACCTTCCACAAAATAGATCATTTCCTGGGACACAAAGTAAGCACTAGCAAATTGAAAAAATGTGACATCATTTCCTGTGTCTTTTCAGATCATAATGGAATGAAACTAGAAATCAATCATAAGAAAACCCAGAGAAACCACATAAACATGTGAATACTGAACACTACACTTCTGAATGAAGAATCATAGAAGAAGAGAATGGGGTGGGAATTGGGTAGGGGCTAAATGGGTGATGTGTACGTGTATGTCCACACAAGTTTTTTACCCCAATATGATGTATGCATATAATGCACTGATGGGGTGTGTCCACACAGCGCCTAAGGAGATTCGGCCTGAGCAGCCTACGGCCTAAGGCAAAACTTTAAGTAAAGTGATTCAGCAAAAAAGGGGCAAAGATGGCGCATGGAGGAAGCTAGGAAGGCGTGATTTCCCCATTCATTATGGGTGGGGGTCTGAGCGGTTTATCCCTTTCTACCTTTAAAGGAGCTTTCCGCACACATGAATGGCTCATGTACTGGCCTGGGATTGGCTGTAAACTACGTGCTAGTGATCTTTATCCCAGATAGGCTAGGCTATTTCTCATGGAAATTCCTCTCGTGGCTTGGTGCTATATATAGGACTGCTTGGAGAGAAATAAATGAGATCCTGCTTGACTTGACTCCCGGCTTGTGGGTTTGTGTTCGAGTCGTCGGTACTCATCATCTCGCCAAGCCCCGCCAGCTATTGGGCTGGATTCCCGAGTCTGGTTCCCTGTGTGAGGCCCCCCTCTTCACCCCCTAACAAAAGAAATCGCTGGCGAGTCAATCGGTCTTCTGGGTGAGTATCCCCCCGTATATTAATATGGGTATTAATATGGGGAAGTTCAGTTCTAAATCTGACCCTGCCCTAGAATCCCTTCGACTAGTTCTCAAGAGCCGAGGACTTAATCTCGCTGATAACCAAGCCACCCAGGCCTGGGGGTACCTTCTAAAAACTGCCCCATGGCTCCCTGAAAGTAATTTTTTTATTGGGATACCTGGGATCAAGTTAAGGGGCTGGTTAGGAGAGCCCAGACAGAGAAAGGGGAGATCCCCCCCTTGTGGTTCTCACCACCGTCTCTGCGCTTAAAAGTTGTTTCCCCCTGTGACCCCTGGATAAACTCGCTGACCGTATCCCCAAGCCAGCGAAAAATGGGGCTGCCGAGCATATACCCCCCTCTGGTCCTGAAGCCCCTAAAAAACCTCCTGATCACTTTGGGGACACCAAGAACTCCCCACAGCCCCTTTCCCTGGCCAATTCATTCTCCATACCCTCCCCTCCGCCGCCATATGCGGGCGAAGCAGGAGCCGGAGGAACCCTAGTGAAAGGGCTGGCCCAGCAGGCTGCGCCTCCCAGGCTGCTGCGTGGCTGTGAAGAGATAGAAAGGAAATAGGCAGATAGGGAAAAGGCCTTGGTAGAAAAAAGCTAATTTCCTGAGTTTCCTGAGGGGCGACAAATGCTTGAAACTCCAAAGGTTCAGAGATAAGAAGGCCAGAGCTTCACAAAGCCATCCTGAATTTCCTAATCAACAAACCCACCGAGCAAGTCTGGCATTCCTGAAAGGAGATCCTTCAAAGAACTTGCAAATGTCCTATGCAAATTCTCCTTGGAATCCCAAAAGTCACCCTAACCAAAAGCAGACTTGCAAGCGGTCAGGCATCGGCCAGTCGGATGGCAAAGCGGGGACTTTCCCGCTCAGGACCCCCTCCCCTTTTGGGGAGCTGTTCTCTCTCTCACAGGTCGTGTTGGCCCTGAGAGAAGGCAGAGTGCATCTGAGGGCACGTGGCTCGGGCGACTCTCGAGCAGTGACCTGAAGGCCTCTGCTGGACATCATGGCTGACCAGGCCTCTAGGGGTGACCTGTACCTCTTTTCTGGCAGATCGCGTGGACTCTGGGAGAAAGTAGTTTGCAACTGATGGGCACTTGGCTCGGGCGACACTCGGGTAGTGACCCTGAAGGCAGCTACTGGACCCCAGAGTTCCGACCGCCCCTATGGGGTGTTTGGCCACTTTTCTCTATTCCCTTCTGGCAGATCGAGTAGACTCCGGAAGAAAGCAGCCTGCACCTGAAGGCAATTCGGCTTGGGCTACTCTCAAGTATTGTCCTGAAGGCAGCTGCTGGACCCAGAGTTCCTGCCCTTTTGGGGGTGTTCAGCCACCCTTGCCCCATTCCCTGCTGCTTCCAATAAACCTTTTTACTCCCCTTCCTGAGGTCTGCGGGTGTCATTCTTCGCTCACTGTAGACAAGAACTCACTGGGTTTTCTCTCAAGAAACCCCTGTTTCAGCTGTGCCTCCCTGCCAGCCCCAGCCCCAGCTCGGAACGGGGCTGCGCACCCTGCCACCACCCTCGCTTGGTGGCTGCTGATCCTGGGCTCCACCTGTTGGCTGTTTCTTCTGGGCTCAGCCCTGCTCCGAGGGTGCGAAGGGACCTCCGTGATTATTTATCCCACTTTTGTAAAAGGAATGGATCCTCAGCCCCCAAAAACCATCTTCCAGCCTGTAAAAGGATCCTCCCAATTCAAAGAACCTTTTTCCATAGCCCTAGCCCTACAAGGATTTTTGAGTCTATAAATTTATTGTCAGATAGTTTATATATATTAAATTTGTTACCTACTTTAATAGATGCTTATATTAAATTAGATGCCAATCCCGCCATCCCCTTAACCTATGGCATGCTTACGGGGATGGCAGAGCCACATACCACTGGCCTACAACAGGCGGCCTTGCCTCCCCCCATACCAGGATCAGGTTAGGGCGGGTGCACTGGCGGCATGGAGAAAATTAGACAATGGGCCCACTGAGGCCCCTATTGCGAAAATCACTCAAAAGCCCGGTGAGGATCTACCTACATTTATAGAGAGAGTGTATAACAGCCTTGGGAGGAGGTTTCCAGCCGGTCCACTGGGAGACAAGTTTGTCTGAAAGCTAGTGTGGGACAGGATAACAGCCGATCATAAGCTGGCCTGCGCGGGGTTGAAGGGACATACTTTAGAGAGATGGATTGTGGCCTTTTGGGATGTTGGCTCTATGAGCCATCAACTTCAAACCATGACAGCTTCGGTAAAGGAAGGGCAACGGGAGGGCCTACAGACTCTGATACAGACAATGCAGCAGTCAAGGGTTGCCCCCCCCACGTGTTTCAGATGCAGAAAGGAGGGCCATTTCCCCCGAAAATGTGCGTCCCAGGCCACGCCTCCTATGGGAGGAGGAAAGAAAGGGGAAACTCCCCAGACACCCTGCCCCAAATGCCTTAAGGTATTTCATTGGGCCCGGGACTGCCGGTCCAAATTTAACTTAAAAGGGGGAGCCTTTAACCTCCCAAGGGAGCTTCCCCCAGCCCCGTTAAAAAAAGGTGAACGGTTCCACTGAGATCCATTGGACGGTACCTCTGGTGACCAGGTTAAGACCCAAAATGGTGATCACAATTGGAGATAAAAATTCTAAATGTTTAATTGATACTAGAGCTGATCGAAAGGAAGTCGGGTTCAGATCCCCAAGTCCGGAGTGGCCGAGATGGTCGCCGCGAGGCGTCCAATGCTGTAACGCAACTGACCCCGAAGAAGCCGGCGGGAGCCCCGGGGAGAGTTCTCTTTTCTTTGTGAAGGGCAGGGCGCCAGGGAATGGGTTCGTCCCAAGAGAGGGGCCTGTGCTTTGGAAAATGTCGAGGTTCCGGCGGCATCCAGTGAGCTCTCGCTGGCCCTTGAAAATCAGGGGAAAAGGGTGTAAATTTCGCGCTGGGCCGCAGCAGGTCTCCAAGGTAAACAGCCTTTGGCATGCTGGAACAACAGCAGTCACACATGGGACAATAGATTCTAAAGAGATGGGCAAATGCCGTTCAAAAGGGACGGGCATTCAAAAAGGATGGAAGATGGCCTGCACAAAAGTTCAAGCCCTATCTGTAGAAGAGGCCATGGGAAGAGGATTAAAACACAAATATCCTCAAATCCCTACTAATGATTTCAAAAGTATTGTTCGTACTTGTAAATCATGTCAACCCTTCTTTCAAATACCTCCCCTTCAATCATCCGGAGTTATTCCGAGAGGCCTACGCCCCAATAGATTATGGCAAGTGGATGTAATTCATTTTCAACCACTTGGAAAACTTAAGTATATTTTTGTTTTTATAGATAACTATTCCAGGGCTGATTGGGCCTCAGCTCATTCGGGTGAAAAGACAAAACCTGCTATAAGTTATTTTCTTCATTGTTTTGCTATTCTTTGTATTCCTAAACAAATCAAAACTGATAATGGCCCTTGTTTTATTAGTCAACATTCATCTCCTTCCTACAATTATGGAAAATCATTCACACTATGGGCATTCCATATAACCCAAAAGGACAAGCTTTAATAAAAAAAAGTATAATCATATCCTAAAGGTTCAATTACAAAAACAAAAGGGGGAGTTACTACCCCCACATAATCAATTAAGAAAAGCATTATTAACCCTAAATATTTTAAATTTTTCAAAAGACTCCAACCTTTCCCTTTTTCATAGGCATTGGACTACAGAGATTCCCTTTTCCTCCATCAAAGTAGCTAGAAATTGTTGGCTTTATCTTCGAGCTGGACCACTTCAGTCCTTGGCCCTAATTAATCAAGAGGAGTCCCCAAAACTAGATCACCCCAATTGCTCTATGTCCTTCCCATTATCCGTTCAGCCATTTAAAATATCAATAAATAATACCTGTTAGTGGGCACCCAACGTTGATGATTAAAGTTTTTGCTCTATAAATGTTACTGTTAAATCTCCCTCCCAAAATCTTTGTCCCCCTCCCAGGTTAATTTTTGTTTGTGGTGATAGCATTGCATATAAGTCTTTGCCCCCATCATGGACAGGCCTTTGCACCCTTGCCTCCCTGCTCCCCGATATAAATATTATCCTTGGGGAGAAATCAATGCCCATCCCCCCTTTTGATTGGGGAGGGCGAAAAAGGAGAGCAGTACAAGCCATCCCTTTCTTAATCGGCCTGGAGATTACTGCCAGAACTGCCATGGGTGCGGCTGGCCTTTGGATGGCCTTTGAGTTACATAGGAGACTCCCTCCAAATAATTGATGGTGTTAAGTCTGTTTCAGAAATTGTCTGAGACTTAGAAGCCCAATTAGATTCCCTAGCCTATGTGGTATCACAAAAAAATGGGTATTGGATTTATTAACAGCCAAAAGGGGAGGCATCTGCTTATTTTTGCAGGAACAAAATAAGATTAAGCAGCTCCAACATGATCTGGAGAGGCGGCGAGGAGATCTTCAGGAGAATCCGTTCTTGACCGGCTTTCATGGACTTTTGCCCTATTTTCTTCCTTTGTTGGGCCCCTTGCTGTTTATCATAGTTTTGTGCATCGTAGACCCCTGTGATTTTAATAGATTAGTCCAGTTTCTGTTAAAATCAACCAAATAAAAGTGCATTACTAAAGGCTTGCCAGCACAGAAAATAAATCTTAGGATTGGCGCTCTGAATATGACCACCCCTCTCCCGCCTTACAATTTCCCCAGATGGGAAAAATCAAAGCATGTTGAAGGGCTGGTAGCCAATGACGGGTAAGATTCCCAGGGGCCATGGAAACCTAAGACAGGAAGTACAGCATTGATCTGTACTATCCAATGACGGGTAATATTTGGTACTCGATGGGGACAACCTAAGACAGGCCCAGTCCCGATAAAATAAAAAAAAGGGGGGATATGATGGGGTGTGTCCATACAGCGCCTAAGGAGATTTGGCCTAAGTGGCCTACGGCCTAAGGCAAAACTTTAAGTAAAGTGATTCAGCAAAAAAGGGGCAAAGATGGTGCCTGGAGGAAGCTAGGAAGGCGTGGTTTCCCCATTCATTATGGGTGGGGAGACTGAGCGGTTTTTCCTTTCTACCTTTAAAGGAGCTTTCCGCACACATGAATGGCTCATGTACTGGCCTGGGATTGGCTGTAAACTACGTGCTAGTGATCTTTATCCCAGATAGGCTAGGCTATTTCTCATGGAAATTCCCCTCGTGTCTTGGTGCTATATATAGGACTGCTTGGAGAGAAATAAATGAGATCTTGCTTGACTTGACTCCCGGCTCGTGGGTTTGTGTTCGAGTCGTCGGTACTCATCATCTCGCCAAGCCCCGCCAGCTGTTGGGCTGGATTCCCGACAATGCACCAATGAAAAAAAATTTTTTAAGAATCATAGAAGAAGTAAGGGGTGAAATAAAAAATTTCTAGAAACAAATGAAAATAGAGATAAAACATATCAAAACCTCTGGTACAATTTAAAGGCAGTATTAAGAGAAAAATTCAGAGCACTGAGGGCTCACATAAAAAGGACAGAAAATCACCAAATAAATATCCTAATGAGGCCAGGCATAATGGCACATGCTTGTAATCCCCATGCTTGGGAGGTGGAGTCAGGAAGATCATGCAGGTTCAAAGCCAGCCTTGCAGGCCTAAGAGACCCTGGTTCCAAATTTTAAAAATATCAAAAATAGGTGTCTGAGAGTGTAGCCTGAAGGTAGAAGGGTTTCCAGGAACTCCAGTACCATCAAAAATAAATAAATAAATAAATAAATAACCTAATGGCACACCTCAGAACCTTTGTAAAACAGAAATAACCTAACTCCAAAACCTCTAGAAGACAAAAAATTATTAAAATCAGAGCAGAAATCAGGGAAGTACAGAATTAAAAAAATACAGAAAATTAACAAAACCAAAAGATGGTTTCTTGAAAAAATTAACAAAATAGATAAACCACTACCCAACCTAAACAAAAAAGAGAGAATCAACCCAAATTACAAAGATAAGAGATTAAAAAGGAGCTATCACTTCTGACAGTAGAAATCCAGAGGATTATCAGAAACTACTTGGAAAAACTATACTCCAACAAAATGGAAAATCTGAAAGAAATTGACAACTATCTAGATAAATACAAGATTTCTAAACTGAGTCAAGAATATATAGAAATTTTAAACCAACCAATAGCAATCAAAGAGATTGAAACAGCAATAAAGAGCCTACCTCAAAGAAAAGCCCAGGGAAGAGGTGCAAAATGGCAGCTGCTGCAGTTGCAGAATAGTACATGCATTCCTCTGAGAAGAGAAGCCCTGGACACCAGATTTTGGTTTAATATCTGATTGGGACAACTTAAGGAGACATTTCCAGCCATGACTTTCTACCTAGAATACAGGAAAGAGAGTGGGTAATGGTGGAATTAGAAGCAAGATGACAATGAGGTGCCTGCCATGAAAGAAAAGTGATTTTTTGAAAAACATCCCAGAAGAGATTAGAGAAAAGACCATTTCAGCTGTGCATACTGGGGAACTCTTAACAACATACCTTGTAAGAAAAATGATCCAGGCATGTTGGAAGGAGCCCAGCAGTGCCAGGCAGGAAGCCCATCCACGCATCCTGGGGAAATCAGTGTGCCTGGCTGCTGCAATCCTCTATGCTGCGTTGGTGGCCATGGTATGCTGGTAACAGCAGATCCTGCTCTGCATGGTGAGGCTGTGGGCCTCCGCTCTTGGAGGGGAGATAGAATTCATTGCTGCTGAGTATTTCATCCCACAACCTATTCAAACACACATATTGTCTTCTTTTATTAAAAAAAAAAAATATTGAAGAAGGGCCAAGATGGCAGCAGCAGCGGCCAGTATTCAGGAGATGCAGAAAAATCCTATCCAATCCACCTTGAACTTTTGAAAAAAATCTTTGCAAAGGGAGACTGCCCCTGGTGCACATGCTTAGGAATTCTGAACAACATACCATGTAAAGTAAGTACTCAGGGTAGAACCGGAAGGACGGTGGCAGCAGCAGGGGCAGGGGTGGCCAGTATTTGGAATGGGCAGAGATCCGATTCAATCCACCTTGAACTTTTGAAGAAATCGCCCCAAAGGTAGAATGCTACCACCATGCATGCTTGTGAATTCTAGACAATGTGCTGTGTGGGAAAGTTATTTGGGAGAGAACTGAGACAGTGGTGGTGGCCAGTAGTTGGGAGAGTCAGAGATCCCAATTTGGGAGAGGCAGAAACTTGATCCAATCCACCTTGATCTTTTGAAGAAATTTCCCCAAAGGAAGAATCCTACTGTGGCACATGCCCAAGAATTTGGGACAACAGGCTCTGTGAGAAAGGTGATCAGAAGGGAACCGAGATGGCCATGGCAGCAGCAGTGGTGGCCAGTATTTGGGAGAGGCAGAGATCCAATCCAATCCACCTTAAACTTTTGAATAAATCTCCCCAAAGGTTGACTGCTACTGCCACACATGCTCAGGAATTCTGGAAAACACTGTGTGGGAAAGGTGTTCAGGAGAGAACCGAGATGGCAGTGGTGGTGGTGGCAGTGGTGGTGACCAGTGTTCAGAGGAGCAGAAAGATCTAGTCCAATCCATCTTGAACTTTTAAGGAAATCTCCCCAAAAGTAGACTGCTTTTGCCCCACATGCTCGGGGATTCTGGACAACATGATAAGTAGTAAAAGTGTTTGGGGCATATCAGAGGGAGCCCTGCATAGCCGGGTTGGGCCACCAAACAGCATGTTCCAGGAGACATCAGCCATCATGGACATAGCACTCCTCTGTGCAGTATTGGAGTCCATGGTGCACATGGAGCAGCAGAGCCTGCTCTCTGTAGTAAAGCTGTGGACCTCTGTCTTCAGAGAGGAGACAAAATACATTGCCACTAGGTATTTAGGATCCCAGCTTTTGCAAATGACACATACTGCTTTCTCATATTAAAAAAAAAAATCGAAGCCAGGCATGGTGGCACATGCTTGTAATCCCTGCACTTGGGCGGCTGAGACAGGAGGATCACACAGGTTTGAAGCCATCCTCAGCTACTTAGTGAGGGTCTCAACAACTTAGTAAGACCCTGTTTCCAAATAAAATATAATATAGGTATGGGAACATAGCCTAGAAAGAAAAAAGGGAATATCTGGAGACGACCTGCTCACAGTGACAGAGACTGGATCCCTCTGTATAGCAAGGCTGATGCCAGAGCCTCTGAGGCCAGGATAGGAGCCTTCCAGGCGGCAAGGACAGTGCCGGGGCCAATGAGGGTGAGATAGAGGACTCCCATGCAGCGAGGTTGATGCCAAGGCCTGCAAGGCTGGGATCAGAACCTGTTGTGAGTTGAAGCTGGTGTCGGGGCCAGCAAGGCTGGGATTGGAGCCTGCAGTATGGAAAGGCTGGTGCCGGTGCCTGAGAAGCTGGGATCAGAGCCTGCCAGGCAGGAAGGCCAGTGTCGTGGACTGCAAGGCTGGGATCAGTGCCTGCCATGAGGTAAGGCCAGAGCCAGGGCCAGCGAGGCTGGGATCAGAGCCTATTGTATGGTGAGGCTGGTGCTGGGGCCTTAGAGGCCAGGATCAGAGCCTGGAGTGAGGCAAGGCCGGTGTTAGGGCTTGCAATGCTGAGATCGGAGCCTGCTGTTCAGAGGGGCCAGTGCCAGGGCCACCAAGGCCAGGATCAGAGCCTGCTGGGTGGCGAGGCTGGTGCTGGGGCCTTAGAGGCCAGGATCAGAGCCTGCCATGAGGCAAAGCTGGTGTCGGGGTTTGAGAGGACAGAATCAGAGCCTGCCTGGAGGTGAGGCTGATGCCGGGGCCAGCAAGGCAAGGATCGAAGCCTGCCATGAGGCAAAGCTGATGATAGGGCCTCTGAGACCAGGATCAAAGCCTGCTATGTGCAAGTCTGGTACCAGGGTCAGCGAAACCAGGATTAAACCTGCTCTGAGTTGAGGCCGGGGTCAGGACCAGCCAGGCCGGGATCAGAGCCTGCCTTGTGGCAAGGCTGGTGTCAGTACCTTCCTGGCTGGGATTGGAGCCTGCTGGGCAGCAAGGCTGGTGAAAGAGCCATCAAGGCCAGGGTTGGAGCCTACCATGCATTGATACCAGTGCTGGAGTCTACAAGGCCAGGATTGGAGCCTGCCATGAGTGGAGGCAGGTGCCGGAGCCTCTGAGGCCAGGATCAAAACCTGCTGTGCAGCAAGGCCAGTGCCAGGGCCAGCGAGGCCAGGATCTGAGCCTGCTGTGATGCAAGGCCAGTGCTGGGGCCTTTGAGGCCAGGATCCGAACCTGCTGTGCGGCATGGCCAGTGTGGGGGTCTGCGATGCCGGGATTGAAGCCTGCCATTTGGCGAGGCTGGTGCCAGGGCCAGCAAGGCCGGGATCAGAGCCTGCCTTGTGGTGAGGCCGGTGGCAGTGCCTAACAAGCTGGAATTGGAGCCTGCCAGGAGGCGAGGCTGGAGCCAGGGCCAGTAAGGCCAGGATTGAAGCCTGCCATGTGCTGAAGCCAGTGCCAGGGTCTGCAAGGCCAGGATCAGAGCCTGCCATGAGTAAAGGTAGGTGCCAGATCCTCTGAGGCCGGGATCAAAGCCTGCTGTGTGGTGATGCTGGTTCCAGGGCCAGCGAGGCCAGGATCAGAGCCTGCAGTGTGGCATTGCTGGTGCCAGGGCCTTTGAAAGTGGGATTGGAGGTTGCAATGCAGCATCCACAGGGAAATATCACAAAAAATAAAATATCAGATGCTTTCCCTAATATGCAAAAACTAGGAAGAAATCGGTAATAGGAGAAAATCTAGTTGAAGAAAGGGCCCTATGGAGGAGCAAATAAGGGGACCTATAAGAGGGAATGGGAGTGGGGAAGATGGAATCTCTTTAAAGCACATGATGTACTTAAACAAATATATCAAAGTCAATCAGTAAGTCAAACATGGGATCAAGGGAGGGGGAGGGAATGGAATGGGGATTGGATAAAGGCTAGTTGGGTGATCTGTGCTTGTATATCCTCACAAGTCTTGTATTCCATTGAGATGTTTGACTACAGTGCACCAATAAAAATATATTTTAAAAATTGAGAAATATTGAATTAAAAAAGAAAAGAAAAGCCAAGGACCAGATGGTTTCCCAAGTGAAATTTATAAAAGCTTTATAGAAGAGCTAACCAATACTCCTCAATCTATTTTGTGGAGTAGAAAAAATGGGTCTCTCCCAAATAAATTATATGAAGCCAATATCACATTAATACCAAAACCAAATAAAGACAGCTCAAGGAAGAAAAAATACAGGCCTTTATCTTTGATGAAAGTGGATGAAAAACTTAAATAAAATATTAGCAACATGCATTCAAAACAACATCAAGAAAATTATACACCAAAGATTCATTCCAGGGATGCAAGGGTGGTTCAACATACAAAAACCAATTCATGTAATTTATCATATTAAAAGTACCAAAGAAAAAAATCACGTGGTCATTTCAATAGAAGCTGAAAAAGCATGCAAGAAAATCCAACATTCATTTATGCTTAAAGCACTACAGAGAATTGGAAAAAATATCAATATCATAAAGGCAATCTACAATAGGCCCACTGCCAACAACATATAAAATGGGGGAAAACTTTGAGAATTTCCCTTACAAACAGGAACAAGGCAAGGATGTCCATTATCACCAACTCTTTTTTATATAGTACTTGAGACTCTGGCCAGAGCAATAAGGCAAGAAAAGAAAATCAAAGGAATATAAATAGGAAAAAAAAGAACTGAAACTTCCACTATTTGCAGATGACATGATACTAAACTTAGAAGACCCAACAAACTCTACCAAACGGCTTATAGAACCGATCAACAAATTCAGGAAAGTCTCTATATACAAAATCAATCTTAAAAAATTGGAGGATTTTTTTATTTATGCCAACCATAAATCCATTGAAAAAGAAATCCAAAAAACACTTTTACTTAGAACTTCCCACAAAAAAACAAATACAATACTTAGGAATAAATTTAACTAAGGACATAAAAAAAACCTCTACAAAAAAATTATGAAACATTTGCCGGGCGTGGTGGCGCACGCTTGTAATCCCCGTGCTTGGGAGGCGGAGACAGGAGGATCACGCAGGTTTGAAGCCAGCCGCGCTGGCTTAAGAGACCCTATTTCCAAAAATAAAAATAGGTCTGGGAGTGTAGCACAGAGGTAGAAGGGCTTCTAGGAATCCCAGTACCACACACACACAAAAAAATTATGAAACATTGAAAAAAGAAATCAACAAAGTCCTTAGAAGATGGAAAGATCTTCCATGTTCATGGATAGGCAAAGTAAACATTATCAAAATGGACATACTTCCAAAAGTTACCTACAGATTTAATGCAATACTCATTAAATTACCAAGATCATTCCTCACAAACAAAAAAAACAGTCCTTAAATTTGTTTGGAACAAAAAAGCACCCAGAATAGCCAAAGTAGTTCTCAGAAACAAAAATCATACAGCAGTAATTACAATATTTGAGTTTAAACTATACTACAAAGCCATAGTAATAAAAACAGCATAGTACTGCAAAAAAAAAAAAAACAGATACATAGACCAATGGAGCAGAATGAAAGACTCAGAAACAAATCCACACACTTACAGCCAATTAATTTGTGACAAAAGGGCCAAAAACAGACACTGGAAAGAAAGATAGTTTCTTCAACAAATGACGTTGGCAAAACTGGTTAACCATGTGCAGAAAACTGGAAATTAATCCCACTTTTTGCCCTGCACAAGAGTTAATTCAATATGGATCAAAGACTTGGAAATTAGACCAGAGACCTTGAGGTTCCTTGAAGAGGGCATAGGTCCAACACTGCATGCAACACATAGGCACAGATAAAAACTTTCTCAACAAGACCCCAAAGGCACAAGAAACTAAAAGGTAAATCAATAGGTGGGATTTAATTTCAACGGAAGAGCTTCTGAATAGCAAAGGAAACTATTAGGAACCTCAAGAGAGACCCAACAGAATGAGAGAAATTTTTTTCCAACTACTCCTTCAATAGAGGACTAATAACTAGAATATGCAGAGAACAAAAAAAATCAGCACTAAAAAAAAAAATCAAAAAATAGGCAAGTGAACTAAACAGATATTTCACAATGGAAGAAATTCAAATGGCCAATAAATGCATGAAAAAAATCTCAAGATCATTAGCAATCAGAGAGATACAAATCAAAACTACCCTGAGATTCCACCTAACTCCAACTAGAATGGCTGTTAGGATAAGCAGCCCAGTCATGCCAAAGATGGCGCCTCTCCGGCTTCTCTTCCGGATTGTGCTGATTACCTCATAGCTTGCCAAAGGGGCCACAGGATGCCCAACAACCAGTTCCCTGATAACATACCCACTGGGGTATGAGCCACCTGATCAGTAAACACCCCGTACTTTGTGCGATCTTCCGCTGTGAGTGGAAGCTCCCTCCTCCCAGCTGCCTGATATAAAAGGGAGCTGGGCTGTCTTAATAAAGCTTTTGCTTGCTTGCTTGCTTATCTCCAATGGCTGGCCTTGGGTCTTTCCTGCGCCGACCCCCCTTCATTGGTCCTGAAGACCCCCAGACCCCCTTCATTGGTGCTGAAACCCAGGAGGGAGACCCCTCTATCTAGAGGACTCCCTCCTCCTGGCTCTCCCCCCAGCTGCCGTCCTCATCCTCCTTTATGGGCGCTCGCTCTCCGCACCCACCACCACCAGCCATCCTGACCATCTCTGTCACTCTGCCAGCTGGGTAAGTCCCCCTTAGGCTATCTGCCTGAGCCTGGCTATAGCAGGGTATCTGACCGTGATCGTCCGGCTCTGCCCTGACACCAGGCTTGGGGGGAGACTGCACCCCACCACGGCCTTCAAGGCTACAGTGGACTCCCATGATAGTCTACTGCTTCATTTAATTATGAGATAACGGGAAGGAAGAACAGGCCCTGTTATTCTTTCCACTCTCATTCCTTCCTCCTCCTAACACTCTCCATTCTGATAATACCATTGGTCTGACTGATAAAGTCTGACCAACTACCAGACTGATAAAGTCCGACTACCATTCCGTACCATCTGTCTGACTGAAAAAGTCCGGCCGACTCCATCCGACTGATAAAGTCCGACTTCCGACCATCCAAAAATTCTAGCACTAGGTGTCCCATGACCTCCGGCTCTAGCCCAGGCAGACTGTTCTCAGGTGATGACCTGACAATGTCTTCAGCCTATCCGACCCCACTGGGGGTTCCAGGAGCAATCGGCCATCTGGGGATGCCCATTTTGGTCCTTTGCTCCTTTACCGGTCCGGGACTTTCTGTTCTCTCTCACTCACACCTCCTCAAACACTGAAACTCTCTGTTCTCTCTCTATCTCTCTCTTATCCTTACCTAACCCTCTCTCTTTTAACCTCTCCCTCCATTTTTCATAACCTTTCACCATGGGAGCCTCTTCTTCCATCCCGAATACTGCCTCCTTTAAGGTGTCTACTTAATCATTTAAGCCGTCTCTCCCTTATTCCAGACATTAAACCTAAATTGGCCTCATTACTCTCTGGACAATAACAACCATTGACCCCCCCACCAGGGATCCCTTGACCTTCTACTCCTCCGTGATTTGTTTCATTACTGCGAGTGCGCAAAAGGGTGGAAGGAGATCTATGCTCTTATCCCTTCAATCTGTGTTCTTTCCTGCACCTCCCAGCAAGTTCTTTTAGAAAAACCTTGCTCTGAAACTCTCCCTGAGTCAGACACTGCTGCCTTTGACCTGGCAAATGACCCCCCCCATAGGCATGCACCTTCAACACAAACTCTTCTCCAGCATGCTTATCACTTTCTCAGCAGCCTGCCTTCCCCCCCCCCCCCGTCACAAATCCCTCCAGCGCACTCATCTCTTTCTCAGTGTTCCGCCCTCCCACAAACTCTACGCCCTTGTCCACAAACCTCAACCCCTCCCTGGGCAACCTTCATCTTCTCGTCTCTACCCCCCCCCCATTTCTCAGATTTCTCCCAACCAGCCTGTAGTCCTCCATTAACAAGATCTTGTGCTCAATCTCACTCTCAACCCCTGGCCACCCCCGTATCTTCGGTCGTGGCTCCTCTCCGTGAGGTGGCTGGGACAGAGGGCATAATCAGAGTTCACATCCTCTTCTCCATGGCAGATCTGTCCCAGATTCACACCAAACTAGGCTCCTACACCTCAAACCCTGATATCTATATCAGAGAATTCCGTTATATCACTCAAGCCTACAGCCTCACTTGGCACTCAGAGTTCAGCTGGGATAACAGCCAACTTTTATCTTACCAAGGTCAACACTGGCTGAAGTTCTTGGCTATCAGAAGTTTACTCTTATTACATATTAGTTCATGTGGCTTAAATTTTTAAGGATTTAAGTTTATTTTAAAAAATTTCAAAATTGCCACTAAAGAATAATACACTTTGTTTTCTTCAGGCTAAGACAACTACCATTGGCTGGTAGTAGATATTCAAATTGTAATATCATTCTGAGAATTTATTTTGTTTAAATGATGGTTTAATCTATTGGCTGATTATTAAGCATCAGAGGAGACAAATGCAAACACAGGGACAACCCCATTTAATAGCCCTGAATTGGGTAATAAGTCTTTGCCCCCTCAGAGATACCAAAGGCTTCTCATACAGAGAGAGAAAGGGGCTAATGGCTTGGTACCTGCTGGTACAAAGGTGCCTGATTTCCTCCACTCCTGAAATGAGTCCATCTGCATCTGGGCTGTGCCATAAATGTAAAGAGAAAAATACTGGAAAGCATGTTTCCCTCACCTCTGAAGGGAAGTGAGGTAACCTGTTCCCATCGTGGCTGCCCTCGAAGACTGAAGACTAAAGATGCTCCAGGCTTGGCAAGGCCCCTCTGATCAGTCCTCTAACCAGCAAGATAAAGCCTGGGTAGCTCTTGAGGTGTCAGGAAAAATATTGATTTTTAATACAGGGCTTACTTCTCTGCTTGCTTTGTCTCTCATAGAGTTCTCTTCTATGGAGGCCTATTCTGTTAAAAAAAAATTAGGCAGAATCATTTCAAAATGTAAATTCAAGAAGGGAATTATGGCAGAAAGGAACCAGTATGTAGGGATGAGAGAAAGATGTCAAGAAGGGAAATTTTAGTAAGGAAGGACAAAAAGGAAAGGTTTCCTATGTTTCTGTTTTCTATGGTTAAATTAGTATTAAAACAAGACCAAAAAAAGCTTATCCAGACTCATCCAGTCCCCAACACAAAAAATGAAATTCTTTCCTTCCTGGGTCTTGCTGGTTATTTTCGGGCCTGGATTCCCAACTACTTCCTTCTTGCCAAACCCTTATATGAGCCGGCCAAGGGCCTCCTTCATGAGCCCCTGGCCTCCTCCCCTTCACATGCTTTTTGTCTCCTACAAAAGGCGTTACTCTTAGCCCCAGATTTATACCTGGCAGACCTAAAGAAACCATTTATTCTATACATACATAAAAGGGGAAGACAGGGCCTCAGAGTTCTTGGTCAACAGTATGGGCCCACCTTCGCCCTGGTCGCATATCTGTCCAAACAACACCTTGTCTTTGTGCCCTGGCAGCAGGCCACCTTCTACAAAAGGAAGCCCACAAACTTACTTTCGGAACACCCTTAACCATTTTATCTCCACATCATCTCTGAGGTTTGCTTGTCTATAAAGGCTTACAGACTTTACCTCCCTCCAGAATCTTATCTCTCTTAGTCTCATTCCTCCAATATCTATCCCTTTCTTTTGAGGCCTGCCCACCTCTAAATCCTGCCTCTTTACTACCAGAAGCCACAGCTAACCATCCTTCTCCTATACATAATTGTTGTGATATTCTGGAAGCCTTTCTCCCTTGTTCCTCAACCTCATCATTAACAGATCCTGATTCTACTTGGTTCATTGATGGGAGCTCATTCCTTCTGGATGGGATACTGTGGGCAGGCTACACCATAGTCCCATCCACTGAGACAATTGAGGACCATCCACTGAGACAATTGAGGACCATCCTCTTCCTGTTAATACCACCAACCAACAGGCCGAGCTAATGGCAGCTATTAGAGCCTGTACATTAGCGGCACAGAAAACTCTCACCCTGTACACAGACTCCAAATATGTTTACCATATCTTAGTTTCATATGCTGCAATTTGGAAGGAACCTGGTCTTCTCAATTCTAAGGGATCAGCCATTATTAATTCTAAACTGATAGCTAAACTTCTCCAAGCTTCTATCCTCCAACAGCAGTTAGGTATTATTCACTGCAAGTCTCATCAGATGGACTCATCCCCAATAACCCAGGGAAATTCTAGGGCTGACCAGGTGGCATGGGAGGCGGCCCCAAAAAACTTATCAACCCCTTCCCTTCGTACTGTTATTACACGATGCTGAGGACATACCTTTGCCAGTCCCTAATAATTCAGACTCCCCCTCTGATTTCAACCCATCCCATTCTAATCTTTTACAATATCTACATTCCTTATTTCATTCAAACCCACAAAGCCTCGAGTTATTCTTACAATCGTTCTTTATTCTCACACCCAAGGACAAAAATTTCTTCATCAGATTACATCTAATTGTATTATTTGCCAAAGAACAAACCCAGCCACTCCCCTTAGGCCTCAGGCCTTTCCGGCCCACCAGGCAAGGGGACATACTCCAGCTGCTTATTGGCAAGTAGATTATACCAATATGCCCAGGGTTAAGAGATTCAAATGCCTTCTCGTCTTCATCGACACTTTCTCGGGACGAATCGAGGCCTTCCCAACCTCCAATAAAAGGGCCTCTATGGTCTCTGATCTCCTAATTTCTCAAATTATCCCCCACTTTGACATGCCTTCCTCTTTACAATCTGTTAATGGCCCTGAGTTCACTTCCCAAATAACTCAATCTGTAGCCCGAGCTCTATCTCTGCCTTGGCATTTTCATTGCCCATACCGTCCTACTTCCCCTGGCTCTTTTATGGTGCAAGCCCTACTGAAAAAACCCTCCCTTCTATCCCCCTTTGAGATTATGTTTGGCCGCTCCTTATTCCCCCCAGAAATTTCTCCTCATTCCAATGTCTTTCCTCCACAAATAGCCTTTCTGTTCTTATCCCATCTCAGATCAGAACTCTGGAAATATCAAGACTGGCTACTACCAGATCCTAAGCAGGCCCCTACCATTTCCTCTTTAACCATAGGACAACAGGTCTATTTCACTCCCCGGGAGACAAACCTACCTAACAACCAAAATGGGATGGCCCAGCTCAGGTTATCCTATGTACTCCTACTGCTGCAAAACTCAATTTGAATGATAACAAATATACTCCCTGGATTCATATTTCTAGGCTCAAAGTGGCTCCAGAACATATCTAACCACCTGATTCAGCAGCTTCACAAAAAAACCGGATGCCTCAAGATAATAGACCAACTTATATGTCCACTATCTCTCCCCATAATCCTCTAAAACTCCAAATATCTCAACTTTGCTTGGATTCTCCCATACCTGAAGATGAATAACTACCTTTTTGTATTCACTAGTTTCATATGCTTTTCCATAATCTTTTTCTCCCCTTTTGTCTGGAGATTCTAGGTTCAGCAAACCTACACCGAAGACAATACAATGGTCACTGAACTAGCTGCAATGGCTGATTGCCCCCTGATGGGATGTTCTCATAGTTTACAGTTAGCCTTCTCTCCTACCATTAAGCTGTTTCATCAAGCTATCTGCCCTTATATGGCAGATGCCTATACTGGTCATGCAAAATCCACGATGCCTATCTAGGAAATTTTAAATTCAATTCCAAAACTAAAATCTACCTCTATAATATTCGTGACCCATGGGATCCAAGATGGGCTTCTGGAGTTACAGCCAAGGTTTACTGTAACAAATATGCCTCTACCCTTTTCATTTAACTTTATTTCTTCTATAAATATATATCCACTGGCACCCAAATTTCACAAGTTTCCACGGATATCTAACACTCAGCTCAGGTGATACTTAATTCTCTCTGAAAAGTCTCTAACTCTGCTCTGTCTTCCTCTGCATATACGTGGTTTCAACTGATTGCCAAAACTCTTATCATTCTAAATCTCACCTCTTCCACCCTGAGCCCCTCAAACTGTTTCCTTTGAGCATCGCTTGCCTGGCCTTTGTGAGCTGCAGTACCTATAAACGCCTCTCAGTGTGCCTTCACCTCTCAAACAAATTCATTTCATATTCTCCAAAATATTCCCTTATGGGAACCCAATGACGACAATATCACCCAGCCAAACAGAGTTTGCATTTTTGTGACATTATCTTCCTCCTGAGATCCCACTTGTCAGTATTATCACTCTTGCCAGTCAGTTATACCCAACCAGGCCATTTCTTCTGGTGTGATGGGACTCTCAGCAACATCATGTGTTCCAACTCCACCACTCCCTGTTTCTTGGTCACAGTGGTCCCACAACTGACTCTCTACAGTTATACCAAACTACAATATTTGATTACACCACCCAAGCTTGCAAAAAGGGTTGCTTTTCTCCCTATCCTGGTTGAAGTATCCTTAACCTCCTCCCTCATCAGAAATGAACTTTCAGGAGGGACACTAGGCTATGCCTTATAGGCCACTGATGATTTAGGCAATAAACTTGAAAGTGCCCTCACATCAACTGTCGAATCACTCTCAGCATTACAGAAACAGGTTACATCCCTGGCCCAGGTAACGTGTCACAGCTGAAAAGGGTAGAACCTGTGTTTTCTTACAGGAAGAATGTTGCTATTTTGTTAATGAATCAGGCATAGTAGACCAAAATATACTGAGGCTTAAAAAGGATCTCAAAAAACATACCTTTCCACATGGTTTCAGTCCCCAGTACTTACATGGATATGGCCCATCCTGGGTCCACTTTCTATTATATTTGTTCCCTGCATGTTCTTACTCTGTGTAACTAAGCTCATACAAAACCAGGTAAATAAAATATCTAATCAGACTTTTAACCAGCTTCTCCTTAGAAACTACCAGCTTCGAAACTTGGAAGATGCCGATTCCCAGGGACGACTGACAGCATACAGAGATGGATCCCTTCACGATGGACACTTATGATACAAGTCCTCCTGGAAGACAGCTGGATGATACCTCCTATCCACCATCCTGATGACTGCCTCATGTCTTTGTGGGATCTGCATCTTCAGGAAACATTCATTAACTTTTGCCCCGACGAAATTTACTTTTTATGGCCTGGACTTGGGGGCTACTTTCCCTACTCCTCCCGAACCCTTCCCATCGCCACCCCTTTCAGCAGGAAGTACTCAGAATGATCCGATGCCCCCTGCCCCTAAAAAACCAAAAAGGGAGGAATGTTAGGATAAGCAGCCCAGTCATGCCAAAGATGGCGCCTCTCCGGCTTCTCTTCCGGATTGTGCTGATTACCTCATAGCTTGCCAAAGGGGCCACAGGATGCCCAACAACCAGTCCCCTGATAAAACACCCACTGGGGTATGAGCCACCCAATCAGTAAACACCCCGTACTTTGTGCGATCTTCTGCTGTGAACGGAAGCTCCCTCCTCCCAGCTGCCTGATATAAAAGGGAGCTGGGCTGTTTAAATAAAGCTTTTGCTTGCTTGCTTGCTTGCTTGCTTGCTTGCTTATCTCTGATGGCTGGCCTTGGGTCTTTCCTGCAACAACCCCCCTTCATTGGTCCCAAAGACCCCCAGACCCCCTTCAATGGCAATCATTCAAAACACAAACAACAAATGCTGGTGAAGATGTGGAGAAGTGGAAACTCTAAGACATTGTTGGTGAAATGCAAATTAATACAACCACATTGGAAAACAGTATGGAGGATCCTCAGAAGAATGGAAATGAACTTAACATATAATCCAGCAATACCACTTCTGAGTATCTGCCCAAAAGATAGGAAAACAAACTACCAAACTAATGCATTTGTATCTGTGTTCATAGCTGCACAATTCACCATAGTCAAACTATGGAACCAGCCAAGATATCCATTAGCAGATGAATGGATCACAAAACTGTGTGATATGTACACAATGGAATTTTACTCAGCCATTAAAAACAAATCAATTACATCATTTTCAGGGAAATGGATGGAACTGGAGGGCATTATGCTAAGTGAGATTAGTCAGTCACAAAAAATAAGAAAGCAGGTGCTTTCCCTAATTTGTGAGAGTTAGGGAGAAATGGGTCATAGGAGGAACTCTAGATGAAAAAGGAAATCCTATAGAGGAGCAAACAAGGCAACCTAAAGGAGGAGAAAGGAGGGGGGAAGAGGAAAATCTCTAAAACTCACAATGTACTTAAACATATTGAAGTCAACCACTAAGCCAAGCAATGGAAGGAGGGATGGGGAGGGAATGGGGTGGGAATTGGGTAGGGGTTAAATCAGTGATGTGTACATGTATGTACACACAAGCTCTTTGCCCCAATATGATGTATGAATATAATGCACCAATAAAAAAATTTTAAAAATAAAAGATATACCATGCAAATGGAAACCAAAATCAAGCAGGGGTAGCACACTGATATCTAATAAAACAGACTTTAAACTAAAACACACTGGAAGATACAAAGCATGGCACTTTTTATTAATTAAAGGAATAGTCCAGAAAGAATCAAGTGAAATTCTAAGTAATAAGAACCATGCATGGGGCATCACAATTCTCTACTTTAAATTATACTACAGAGATATCTTAATTAAATATGATATTGACACAAAAACTGGCATGGTATTGGCAAAAAAACAGGCATACAGACCATTGGAACAGAATAAAAGATACAGAAACTAACCCACTCACTTATGGTCAATTGATCTTTAACAAAGAAGCCAAATATGTATGCTAGGAAAAGACAGCCTTGTAAATAAATGGTTCTGGAAAAACTGGCTATCCTCTTGTAGAAAAAAACAGAACTAAATTTTTACCTCTCACCCTCCACAGAACTAAACTCAAGATGGATCAAAGACCTGGAAGTTAGACCAGAGTCTATAAAGCTGTTGGAGGTGGGCATAGGTTTAACACTTTAACATATAGGTACAGGTAGAAATTTCATCACCAAAATCCCCAAAGCTCAAAAAATTAAAATAAAAATAAGTGTGATGGCATCAAACTAAAAAGTTTCTGCTCATTAAAGAAAATCAAGAGCCTAAAAAAAAGCCTACTGAATGGGAAATCTTTACCATCTATCTCTCCGACAAATCTCTCATATTTAGAATATACAAAGAACTTGAAAAAAAATGAGAAAAACAAATAACCTAATCAATAAATGGGCAACTGAATAAATTGAATAGACATTTCATAAAAGAAGAAATACAAATGGCCAATAGATACATGAAAAAATGTTCAACATCATTATCAATTAGGGAGATTTTAAATCAAAACTACACTGAGATTCCATCTAACCCAAATTCAGAATGGCAATCATAAAGAATTCAAATAACAATAAATGTTGGCAAAGCTATGCATAAAAAGGCACTTTTCTACATTGTTGGTGGAATTGCAAACTAGTCTAGCCACTATGAAGATCAGTGTGGTGAGTCCTTAGAAAACTGGGAATACATCCAAAATATGATCCTTTGCAAGAAAATGGAAGGATCTAGAGAATATTTTGTTAAGTGAGATTAGCCAATTACAGAGAGTGAAGGGTCATTTATGTTTTTGCAGTACTGGGGATAAAACCCAGGGACATTCTAACTCCAAACTACACTCCCAGCCTTATTTCTTATTTTTTATTTTGAAACAGGGTCTCACTGAGTTGTAGAGGGCCTTACTAAGTAGCTGAGGCTGTCTGCAAACCGCAATCCTCCTGTCTCAGCCTCTCAAATGCTGGGATTACAAGATTGTACCACTACACCCAGTCCATGTTTTTTTAATGTGTGTAGAATATGAAGTAATTGGGATACAAGAGACACTCCAGATGATGAGTTAAAACCTCAGGGAATCCAGGGAGAAGATATAAGGGTAGAGGTGGAGTAAAACTTAAATTCATTAAAAGAAATATTACCATAGACTATATGTATACATGTGAATATATACTAACATCATTCTGGATGCTCTGTATTGGGAGGGAGAAAAATGGAGAGGGTAGCACCAAGAGTGTGTGAATGTATGTCATTGTCAACATGATTTACATTGTGATGTGAGACTATAGTGCACCAATAAAAGCACACAAAAAAGAAATCTCTATGGTGAAATAAAATCAGAAATATTTTTATGTGGAACATATTGAAAATGGCATACATTTAGACTATACTTGATACCTTACCCCCAACTTCCCCTACCTTCCCCTCCCAACAATAAGTGTCCAAGTTAACCATGCTATATTTATATTGTTACACAGATTAAGGTGTAGCTCATTAATTAATAAACCTCAGCCTTCTTCCTCTCCTATCATTCCATTCTAGCTTTGGTGAGGTTTCTCCTCCATTGTCTGGAGTTCCTCTGGTATCCTTAATACTTCCTAGTTTGAGCATATTAGAGAAAACATAAGTCCCTTCTCTTTCTGTGCTTGGCTGATCTCACTTAATATAATGTTCTCCAGGTCTTTCCATCTTCTTTCAAATGACATAATTTTGTCCTGTTTTTATAACTGAGTAGAATTCCATTGTGTGTAATTCTCATAATTTTGCAATTCATTCATCTGTTGATGGGGACCTAGGTTCGTTCAATATTTTGGCTATTATGAATTGTGCTGCTATGAACATGGGTATGCATATGTTACTATAGTTCTCTGATTTCAACCCATTTGGAAAGATGCCCAGGAGTGGTAAAGCTAGATCATGTGATGGATCCATTCCCAGTTTTCTAAAGAATCTCCACACTGATCTTCATCGTGGCTGAACTAGTTTGCACTCCCAAGAACAGTGTAAAAGAGTTCCTCTTTCCCCACATCCTCACCAGCATTTGTTGTTATTTGATTTCTTTATGCTTGTCACTATGATTGTGGTTAGATGGAATCTCAGTGTAGTTTTGATTTACATCTCCCTGATGGCTATTGATGTTGAATATCTTTTTATGCATCTATTGGCCATTTATATCTCTCCTTTCTGAAGTGTCTATTCAGTTCAGCTGTCCATTTTCTGATTGTATTATTTGTTTTGCTAGTGTAAAGTCTTTTGAGCTCTTTGTATAGTCTGGATATTAGCCCTCTGAGTGGTGGCTGATAAAGATCTTCTCCCATTCTGTAGGTTTTCTCTTTAGGTTCTTGATGGTTTCCTTTGATGAGAAGAAACCTTTTAGTGTGATGCCATCCCACTTGTTAATTATTGGTTTAATTTCCTGTACTTTGGAAGTTTTGTTGAGAAAATTACTATGCCTATATGTTGGAGTGTTGAGCCTATGCCCTCCTCTAATAACGTCATAGTATCTGGTCTAATTTCTAAGTATTTGATTAATCTCAAGTTGAATCCTGTGCATGGTAAGAGGTAAGGATTTAGTTCCATCTTTCTAAAAATGGATAGCCAGTTCTCCCAGCACCATTTGTTGAAAAGGCTGTCTTTTCTCCAGCATACAAGTTTGGCCCTTTGTCAAAGATCATTTGACTATAGGTCTGTGGATTTGTTTCTTTATCTTCTATTTTATCCCACTGGTCAGTCTGCCTTTTGTTGCACCAATACCTTGCTGTTTTTACTACTATTGGTCTGTAGTATAATTTGAAGTCTGGGATTGTGATGCCTCCTGCCTGGTTTTAATTGCTGAGGATTGTTTTGGCTATTCTGGGTCTTTTCTTTCTCAATATAAAATTCATGACTAATTTTTCTACTTCTATGAAGAATGTTGTTCATATTTAAATAGAAATTGCACTGAATCTATAGATCACTTTTGGCAGAATGGCTTTCTTTCTTTTTTTTTTTTTTTTTTTTGGTGGTACTGGGGTTCCTGGAAACCCTTCTACCTTTGGGCTGCACTCCCAGACCTCTTTTTTATATTTTTATTTGGAAACAAGGTCTCTTAAACCAGCAAGGCTGGCTTCGAACCTGCATGAACCTCCTGTCTCTGCCTCCCAAGTGTGGGGATTACAAGTGTGCACCCCACGCCTGGCCCAGAATGTCCATTTTGATGATATTTATTCTGCCTATCCATGAGCAAGGGAGATCTTTCCATCTTCCAAGGTCTTCTTCAATTTCTTTCTTTAATGTTTTTCAGTTTTCATTGTAAAGGTCTTTTACATCTTTCATTAGGTTTATTCATAGGAATTTTATTGTTTAGAGGTTATAGTGAATGAAATTGTTTTCTTTATTTTATTCATTGTGGATTCATGGTTGGCATAAAGAAAAGAAACTGATTTCTTTAGATTGATTTTGCATCCTGCTACTTTGCAGAATTGGTTAATCAGCTCCAGTAGTCTTTTGTTGAGTTCATTGGGTGTTCTAGATAAAGAATCATGTCATCTACAAATAAGGATAGTTTTAATTCTTCTCTTCTTATTCGGATTCCTTTGATTTCATCTGCAAATAAGGATAGTTTTAATTCTTCTCTTATTTGAATTCCTTTGATTTCCTTCTCTTATTGCTGTGGCAAGAGTCTCAAGGACTATATTGAAAAGGAGTGGTGATAGTGGGCATCCTTGTCTTGTTCCTGATTTTAGAGGAAATTCTTGCAGTTCTTCCCCATTCAATATGATGTTGGCTTTGGGTTTATTATGTATTGCCTTAATAATTTTGAAATACATTTCTTTTATTCCAATTTTCTGCAGTGTTATTAACATAAATGGATGTTGGGTGTTGTCAAATGCTTTTTCAGCGACTATTGATATGATCATGTGGTTTGTGTTCTCAGTTCTATTTATATGGTAAATAACATGTATTGCTTTGCATCTGTTCAACCAGCCTTGCTTTTCTGGGATGAAACCAACTTAGTTGTGGTGTACTATTTTCTTAATATGGTTTTGAATGCATATAGCTAGTATGTCATTTAGAATTTTTCCATCTTTATTCACCAGGGATATTGGCCTGTAATTTTCCTATTTTGAGGTATCTTTATTTGGTTTGGGGATTAATGTGATACTGGCCTTATAGAAGGAATTTGGGATACTTCCATCTCTTTCAATTTCCTGGAACAATTTGTAAAGTATTGGGATTAGTTCTTCACTGAAGGTTTTGTCGAATTCAGCTAGAGACCCATCAGGGCCTGGGGTTTTCTTTGATGGCAGAATCTTTATTGCTGTTTCTATTTCTTTGTTTGCTGTTGTTTGGTTTAGGTTTGCTATGTCTTCTTGGTTCAGTTTAGGTATGTTATATGTGCTTAGAAATCTATTTCTTCCATGGTTTCCAGGCTATAAGAGTATAAATTTTCAAAACAGTTTCTGATGATCCTTTGAATATCCTCACTGTCTGTGGTTATGTCTCCTTTTTTATTTCTGATTTTAATAATTTGAGTTGATTCTCTCTTTCTTTTGGTTAGGTTGGCTAGAGTTTGTCAATCTTATTAATCTTTTCAAAGAACCAGCTCTTTGTTTGGTGATTCTTTGAATTATTTTTGTTCTCTTTCATTTATTTCTGCTCTGATTTTAATAATTTCCTATCTTCTGCTGGCTTTAGGATTACACTGTTGCAGTCTTTCTAGATCCTTGAGATATGTCATTAGGTTGTTTACTTGGTGACTCTCTATTCTTCTTATGTGGGCACTCAATGCAATAAACTTTCATCTTAACACCGCCTTCTGTGTCCCATAGATTTTGGTATGTTGTGTCTCCATTTTCATTTAATTCCAGAAATTTCTTTATTTCTCCCCTTATTTCTGATCTTACCCACTCATCATTCAATAGTGTATCATTCAGCTGGGCGTGGTGGTGCATGCTTGTAATCCCCGTGCTTGGGAGGTGGAGACAGGAGGATCACACTGGTTCATGATCCTCTGGCCTCAGCCTCCCAAATGCTGGGATTAGAAGCATGCATCACCAACGCCCAGCTTCTCCATCAATTTTGAATAATAGTTTTGTTGGATATAGCAGTTTTGGTTGGAAGTTGTTTTCTTTCAGGGTCTGGATCACATGATACCAATATCTCCTGGCATTCATGAATTGGGTTTTATAGTTTGGGGTGATTTTTATTGTTTTGTCCCTATATGTCACCCGTTCTTTTGTTCTCACTGCTTTTAAGATGCTTTCTGCCGGGCGTGGTGGCGCACGCTTGTAATCCCCGTGCTTGGGAGGCAGAGACAGGAGGATTGCGCAGATTCGAAGCCAGCCGCGCGCGCTGGCTTAGGAGACCCTGTTTCCAAATAAAAATGTAAAAATAGGTCTGGGAGTGTAGCCCAGAGGTAGAAGGGCTTCCAGGAACCCTAGTGTCACCAAAAAAAAAAAAATGCTTTCTTTGGCCTCTATGTTGCTCATTTTGATTATTATATGGCTTAGGGAGGTTCTTCTTTGATCTTGTCTTAATCTTGTTCTGTATGTCTCCTAGACATGAAGATCCAAGTCTCTTTCCATGTCTGGAAAATTCTCTAAAAATATTTCTCTAAAGAGATTATGAATGCCCTTGGTCTGTACTTCTAACCCTTCTTCAATGCCTTTTATCTGTAAGTTAGGACATTTCATATTGTCCCATAGTTGGTGGGTATTTAGGTTTTGTTGTTGTAATGACTTCTGTATGCTGTTGACAGTGTTTTGAGTTTTGAATGAACTGTTTTCTAACAGTGATATTCTACTTTCCATTTCATCTAATCTTCCAGAATTTCTTTCTATTGCTATCTTCATTTCATTTATTGACTCATTTCATTCCAGACCTCTTTCTGATTCTTTCTTAGTGTTTCTATTTCCTCTTTCATTTCCTGTAGATTTGTTTTAAAGCCTTTCATTATACTGTAGTTCAGGATTTGGAACTCCACTTCTTGCATTTCTTGTAGGTCAGTATTCATGATTTTCATTGTCTCTTCACTATACCTAGTTCTCATATTTTCAAGCTTCTCAGGCTTGTTTTTTTGATGTCTTCCAATCGTTTGTGGGTATTATGTTTAATCCAATCTTAGTAGTAGAAATTTAGAGGTGTCAGCAGGTAAGCAGTGCTTTTTCCAATGGTGAGGGTGGGGTAATGCGAAAGGAGCTGAGGTGATGGTACAGGATTTGGGTAAGGTAGAGGATATAATTAGGTTGAGCATGAATTCAAGTATAATAATATAATATCTGGATGAGAATGAGAGAAGGTTAGAAAGTAGGACTCTTGTAGTCAGTAGAGTATTTAAATATGAAGACATGAAATACTTTAAATTTAAAACATGGAGATAGAGTAAAAGAAAATAAGGTGTTGAGAGAAGAGAGTGGATAGGCTAGTGTGAGGAAGTATGTAAAAGGAATGGGGGGAAGGAGCAAATAAACATAACTAAGGTAACAAAACAAGATACAAAAGCTAACAATTATACTTTAAGGAGAAAAAAACAAAAGAAAAAAATGAGTAAGAAAGATAAAAGGAAAAAAGAAAATAAATGATAAAAATAAAATAAGAACTAGTGACTGTGTGAAACAACAAAGCAAAACGAATAACCAAACAAGCAAAACACCCAAATAAAAGAAAGAAAAGGAAAAAGAAAAAACCCAAAACAGAACCAAAAAAAAGCAAAAACAAACAACAAAAAAATCCAATTAATTTACAAATATGGGGCTGGGCCCATATAATATTTGTATGTCTGCTTACTGGTAGATTCTGGAGTATATTCCAATGTCTCATATTTGCTCTGTATCCTCTTGTCAGCTTTTGACCCAATCTCTGCATGATTCCCTCACTTGCCTCTGACAGCTTTGTGCAAAGGGCATTTAATATAGACTTAGCACGACCCCCGTGACTTTGTGCAGGTACCACGTCTTGAGCACCTTTCCTGTTTCTCTGGAGGTTCTAACTAGACTAGCCCACCAGATCACTTCTCTGGGCACACATGATTACCTCGCTGCCCTGCTCTGGGTCATTGGAAGGCTCCCTGTGCTGCTGGATCTTGAGACTTTTCTGGGTGCACATAGTTTCTCTGGGTCTCTGGGGGGCTGTTCCACTGCGGGTGCCACCTTTGGTGAGCACATGGGATTTTTGTCTCGGGTGCCACTTGCCACTTAAGATGGTGGAGGTCTGTGGCCGCTTTCAAGCGCTTGGATTGTTTATCTGGATTTTATGAGGCTGCCACACTGGGGCTCACAGTTTGGGCCTGTGGTCCATGGCTTGTGATGGTGCCAGTGGCCGGTCTGCTGCAGGTCAGCAACACACAGGCTTTTTGCAATGGATCTCACAGTTCAGAGTTATTGGATTCCTTACACCATGGTTCCTGTTTCTGTTTTGGTTCATAAGCTTTATTCATTTTGCTTGTCTAGACACTGAATTCTTGATAGCTGAATTTTGTTTCAGCTACTGAGATGTGCTGTGTCCTGCAGTCACCATTTTGAGTCTCCCCTAAAATGAGAAAATTTTTTAAACAAAAAATTAATTTGACATCCACATACAGATGACATTTAGAACCCCAGTAAAAAAAGATCAAAGAAGAACTCCATGACACATAAAAATCAAAATGACTAAATAGAGGTCAAGGAAAAAAAATTAAATGCATCCAAAGCAAAAGAACAGGTGATATTAAGGGGCAAAATGAATCACTCCAGACTTCTCAACCCAAATCACAAAAGCTACGAGGATATGGTATGATGTATCCCAGACATTAAAATAAAACAACTTTCAACCAAGACTGGTATATCTAGAAAAGATTGTTTTTAAAAACTGATGGAGAAATACAAAGCTTCCAAAATAAGAAGAAACAAAGAATTTATGACCCAACAGCACTAGAGAAAATATTTCAATGAAACACAAAGAAGAAAAAAAAATACCAGAACCAGAGAAGAGGTGAATTCCACTCGATGGCCAACAAAGAAGAAATAGCACTATATCAAACATAAAATATAATTCAAAATGACAGAAAACAAAAGTCATTTCTCAACCATAACATTGAATGTCAAAGGTTAAACTTCACAATGAAAAAGCATAGATTGGAAATATAAAGTTAAGAACATGTGGCGAGCCCCACCCTTGTTTGCTGGCGGACTTTTCTAAGATGGCGCTGAACGGAAGTACGGAGAGGCACCAAAGTTGTAAACAAGTCATGCGCAGTCCAACGACTAGAGCATGGTGTGCACGGGAACAGGTCATGCCATCGGCATCCGGCCAATGGGTGGTTAGAGAATCAGGCGATGTCCGCGTGATCGCCGTCATGATTGGCTGATGGGTGCTTATAAGCGGGGCGCGAAGGGCTTGGGGGGGAAGAAGATGTAACAGCTTGGGGCAATAAAGAGCTTGAAGAAGATCGTCTCGAGTGTCGTGCATTACAGGGCGTCCGACATTTGGTGGCCCGTACGGGGAATCGAAGCAGCTTTCGTTTTGCAGACGATCAGAACTTCCGCTCTCCCAAGGCAGCCGGCTGGTAAGTACTCCCAGGATTTGGGAGGCTCTGGAGAACAGAGGATTATAAAGGTAAAAATATTATTTCCCCAACTCCGTACGGACAAAGGGGAGCTCCAAAAGGAGGTTGTACTAGATTCTCAGGCTGGTCCTGAGCGTCGCTATGGGAAATAACCCTTCACACCCGATACAGAAGGCTTTAAAAGCCCTATTAAATGGAAAGGGATTAAAACTAAGAGACAAGACCATTCAAAACTTTCTAAGCCAAGTAGATGAGGCAGCTCCCTGGTTTGCAGTTTCGGGAAATTTAACCCTGTCGAGCTGGGATAAACTAGGTAAGGACATAGAACGGGCAGAGAAGGACAATCTGGTATCAGGAGGAACCTACCCTTTGTGGCGCCTCATACGAGCGTGCCTAGAACAAAAATGCTATAAACCATTAGTACAGGAGGGGCAAGCTGCCCTAGATCAGCTAAAAGAGGAACGATCTATTTCCTCTCACCCCACTAGCGAACAGGGCTCGGATGGGGAGGGAGAATCGGATGAGGAACTTGTTGCCATAGAAAAGGAAGTCAGCAAAATGACCGTGGATACATATTCCTCCCAGGGGTCCCTTCCTCCTCCCTATAATCCTTCGGCCCCCGAGCGTTTAAGACCGACCGGGGGTCGTTCCTTTCATGAAAAGGTATGGAGGGAGCCGGAGGTGTTGATGGCTAGACAAGCTTTTCCCGTATTTCAGCCGCAGGGCGGAGGGCCTCGTTACCATGAGCCTTTAGATTACAAACTAGTAAAACATATTGCTGAGTCAGTGCGAACATACGGCACAAATGCTGCGTATACTGTGGCTACCCTGGAAAGTATTCACAGATATGCCATGACTCCTGGAGATTGGCAAAATTTGGCCCGAGCGGCCCTGACTCCAGGACAGTACTTGGATTGGAAGGCTTTCTTGATCGAGTTTGCAACTGAACAGGCGGCAGCCAATCAAGCCGCTGGGCAGCCTGCCTGGAATGTAGACATGCTCTTGGGGCAGGGACAGTTCGCAAATAACCAAACATGTTTTCCTCAACAGATATACGAACAAATAAATAATTTAGCCATTAGAGCCTGGAAAGGGCTTCCTAATAAAGGGGAGGTATCGGGCAATCTTACCAAAATAATTCAGGGGCCTAACGAGCCTTTTGCTGATTTTGTGGCCAGAATAATAGAGGCTGCTGGACGAATATTTGGAGATGTCGATGCAGCCATGCCTCTTGTTAAACAACTCATTTTTGAACAATGCAATTCAGAATGCAGACAGGCCATAAACCCCTATAAAAATAGAGGCTTAGAGGTGTGGATGAAACTGTGCAGAGAACTTGGTGGGCCTTTAACAAATTCAGGGTTAGCCGCTGCGATCTTGCAGGCCTCTGGTCGGCAAAAGAACAACAATAATACCCGGTTGGGCAATTGTTTTTCCTGCGGGGCGGCGGGACACCTAAAGAGGGATTGCCCTAAACGTGCTGCCCCGCCACAGCAAGCTCCGCCAGATTTATGTAAACGCTGCAGGAAAGGCAGGCATCCCACCGCAGAGTGTCGATCTGTGAAGGATATCGATGGCAATGTTTTATCTTCTCATGCTTTGCCAGAACAGGGCCGTCAACCGCCAAAAAACGGGAAACGGGGCCCTTCCCCTCAGGGCCCTTACAAGTATGGGGGCCAACAAATGTACAGTGCTATGGAGACGGACCAGACACCCCCATGGCCCAATCTGCACCAACCCAAGGAATCAGGAGAGCCACTCCCGGTTCAGCGGGATTGGACCTCTGTGCCACCACCCGGTTGGTATTAACCCCTCGAATGGGAATTCAAGTCATGCCAACCGATATGTCTGGTCCATTACCCCCAGAAACCGTGGGCCTGGTTTTGGGACGATCATCATCCACCTTAAAAGGCCTCGTCACCCATCCCGGGGTTATTGATCAAGATTATGAGGGGATTATAAAAGTTACGATTTCTGCCCCCCGGGGAATTGTGGCCATCTCTCCCGGTGATAGAATAGCCCAGTTACTAGTGTTACCCAGTTTACATTCTTTGTTCCCCTCTAAGCAAAATCAACGGGGGGAAAAGGGGTTTGGTTCCTCTGGTACTAACATTATATCACTTGCGTTTGATATGGGGAAGCGACCCTTAATTACCTTAAAAGTGGAAGGAAAATCTATTCTAGGGTTACTTGATACAGGAGCAGATACAAGTGTGATAGCTTCCAAAGATTGGCCGCCTGCTTGGCCTATAAAAAGGGCTGACACACAGCTTAGAGGGCTGGGATACGTCCAAACTCCTGATGTCAGTGCAAGGCCTCTCCACTGGGAGGATCAGGAAAGGCACTCTGGCACTTTTACACCATATAAGTTGGAAATTCCGGTCTCCTTGTGGGGACGAGATTTACTTTCGGATATGGGTTTTCATTTACAAAATGACTACTCCCCCCAAGCACAACAAATGCTTATAAAACAGGGCTTTCACCCGTCATACGGGCTGGGCAAACATCTTCAAGGGCGCAAGAGCCCCGTTCCTAATGAAGGACAAAATGATGCCCGGGGCCTGGTTTTTGGGAAGTAGCCACTGGGAAGACAATTCCCATTACTTGGAAAACGGGGGATCCAATATGGGTTTCCCAGTGGCCCCTCCCCCGGCAAAAAGTAGAGGCGGCTCAGGAGTTAGTCAAAGAACAGTTAGCATTAGGCCATATCCAGCCCTCCACGTCCCCCTGGAACACGCCCATATTTGTAATAAAAAAGAAATCAGGAAAATGGAGATTATTGCATGATCTTCGAGCTATTAATGATCAAATGCAAAGTATGGGACCTGTTCAACATGGTCTTCCTCTTCTTTCGGCTATCCCACAATTTTGGCCTGTTATAGTAGTAGATATAAAAGATTGCTTCTTCTCTATACCTCTTCATGTTCAGGATACCCCACGCTTTGCCTTTACAGTGCCCTCTGTGAATCACGAACAAATTGATCAGAGATATGAGTGGAAAGTGCTTCCTCAGGGTATGGCCAACAGCCCTACTCTATGTCAATTGTATGTGGATGTTGCTTTGCAACCTGTTAGAGAGGAATTTCCGTGCGTACGGTGCTGCCATTATATGGATGATATTTTGATAGCCTGTGGAGAGGAAAAACAACTAGAAGAGGCATTTTGCATGCTTGTCAAGACTCTAGAGAGTAGAAATCTGATAATAGCATCTGAAAAGATACAAAAGGGCACTGTCATTCAATTTTTAGGAAATGTTCTTTATCCCCGTTTTATTAGGCCCCAAAAGGTTATTATACGCACAGACCAATTGCATACATTGAATGATTTTCAAAAATTACTAGGGGATATCAATTGGGTTCGACCTGCTTTAAGAATTCCCAATCATATGTTGAAGCCCTTATACACGATCCTGATGGGGGATTCTTCATTGACTTCCCCGCGAACACTGACACCTGAAGCTCGGAGTGCCTTAACATTAATTGAACAGGCTTTGACTAAGGCCTCCCTTAAACGTGTATCACCAGAGGATCCCATTTGGGCATGTATATTAGCTACTAAGTTACAACCTACTGGAGTTTTGTGGCAGCAAGGACCTCTGTTGTGGATTCATCCTAAAATTTCCCCTCAAAGGATTATAGAACATTACCCCTCTATGGTAGCTAAGGTTGCTACTATGGCTATCCAGCAATGCATTCAACACTTTGGCCAAAACCCCGATAAGCTTATCATTCCTTATAGTAAACATCAAATATTAACATTACAGACGACCATAGATGAGTGGGCCATATTACGCTACACATTTGTAGGGGAGATAGATAATCATTTGCCTTCAGACCCTATATTGCATTTTGTGGAAAAGCATCCTATAATCTTCCCCATCGTAACCAAAGATAAGCCGATACCCCATGCTCCTAATATATTTACAGACGGATCCAAAACAGGGTTAGGAGCCTTTGTAATTGAAGGCCAAGACCCCATAGTCATACAATATGAGCATAGATCACCTCAGCTAGTTGAATTACATATTATTTTAGAGGTATTTAAAACATATACATTTTCTTTTAATTTGCTGTCAGATTCCTCGTATGCTGTAGAATTAGTTAAAAGTTTGGAATGCGCGGGACAAATATCTACGCAGACCCCAATCCATTGTTTGGCCTCGGACATTCAACACTTAATTTGGAAAAGAAATAATCCCTTTTATATACAACATGTTAGGGCACATACGGGTCTGCCTGGACCGGTTACCCATGGTAATGATATTGTGGACAAACTCACTAAGTTGCCTATGATCTTCTTTCTTACACCGCTACAACGGGCAAAGGAGTTTCATCACCAATTCCATGTAAATGCTAAAACTTTGCAGCTTAAATTTGCTATCCCTCGTAGCCAAGCCCGTGAAATTGTTAAGACTTGCGGTGCTTGTGCACCGTTTATACCTTCCCCGGTTGTTGGTGTTTGCCCGCGAGGCCTACTTCCATTACATTTATGGCAGATGGATGTGACTCACATACCTGAGTTTGGCACTGTTAAGTATGTGCATGTGTCCATTGATACGGCCTCTGGGATTATATATGCTTCCGCTCATGCAGGAGAAAGGGCCTATGATGTTATTGCACATTGCCTTGAGGCTTGGGCAGCATGGAATGCGCCTAAAGAGATTAAAACCGATAACGGCCCGGCTTACACCTCACAAAAATTTACATCTTTCTGCAAGCAGATGGGAATACTGCTTAAACATGGTCTCCCTTATAATCCTCAGGGCCAAGGCGTTGTTGAACGTGCACATCGCACATTGAAAGAATGTTTAATAAAACAAAAAGGGGGAATAGGGGCGGATCTCAAACCAAAACAACGATTATCATTGGCACTTTTTACTCTAAATTTTTTAAATCTGGATGTCAATGGTAAATCGGCTGCAGACCGGCACTTTGGATCCACTGCGATTCCTCAGGAGATGGCAAAATGGAAGGATGTACTCACAGGTCAGTGGAAGGGCCCTGATCCAGTGCTCACATGGGCCCGAGGCTCTGTCTGTGTGTTTCCACAGGACGGAACAGATCCACTCTGGGTACCTGAAAGGCTGACACGTCGGATTCCACAAGATGGCATCAGGGACATGGATATACCTCCTCATTATGACAATCGGCCTACAACCAGCATGGAGTAATCTTATAATATACAGCTTCCTGGAGCTTTATGTTTTACGCTTCAATCCCCTGATGATTCCAGGCCGTGTATATTTTTGTCCCCTCAGGCTGCAGGATGGTTTATGACACCTAATGTTTCTAGCGATGGTATTGCTAATGCTTCTGCATATTGGATACAGGGTTTGTGGCCTGTACAGTTCTTAAATTCTTCTGATACCCCAAGGGCTCAGCCACGATGGGCTCCACGTTGTCGAGGCAGTCTTTAGCGCCCCCTTGGACAGGCTGCCAGGCCCGCCTTTTGCAATGGGCCTCCCCCCATTTTACCTTTTCTCCCCGCATTGGTACCTTTGTTAATTCCACCTTTAGAGGTTATAATTTCACTTATCAAAATCCAACTCAATCTATCTTTAGTAATCCCTTTGATATATGGCTACTATGCGGAGTTTTGTGCTGGAATGCTACTACTGCTAATCTATCTCGAGAGTTGTCTTCTCATCTTACAGGAAATTGGAGTAAGGAGTTTGATATGCTTACTGAACAGCTACATGCGGAGATCGTCAAGGTCAACACCACCCGAATCGATCCTGAAGTCGCCCAGACGTTGGCCTCCTGGATACAAAGAGCGGCATTCCATCTTAAGGAATGGACTGGGTTGGGGGCTCTGGGATTTTGTTTAGTCTTCCTGTGCATTCTATGTCTCTGTTGTCTGCGACGGCTATTTACACAAAGAGCCAAAGATCAGATACTTCTAGCCCAGGCCTTTGTGGCCGTTGAGGCGGGTCAGTCGCCCACCGTCTGGCTGGCAGTAATGGAAAAGGCATAATGCGCTCAGGATGACAAGCAAAGCATTGCACTTGAGATACGCGGCCTGCAGATAGCGATCTCAAGAAGAGCATGTCTGATTGCACGCGGGTAGATACCCCAAATCCCGCCTCTGAGAAAAAGGGTATCGGACGGGTCTGGCTCTCATCAAGGGAAACACACCTGGATGGGAGACAGTACAATGTCCTAGCTTCCAGCATCAGAGATCAGACCTCTACTCTTGCCTGTTGCGCTTTTAAAACAAAAAGGGGGAGCTGTGGCGAGCCCCACCCTTGTTTGCTGGCGGACTTTTCTAAGATGGCGCTGAACGGAAGTACGGAGAGGCACCAAAGTTGTAAACAAGTCATGCGCAGTCCAACGACTAGAGCATGGTGTGCACGGGAACAGGTCATGCCATCGGCATCCGGCCAATGGGTGGTTAGAGAATCAGGCGATGTCCGCGTGATCGCCGTCATGATTGGCTGATGGGTGCTTATAAGCGGGGCGCGAAGGGCTTGGGGGGGAAGAAGATGTAACAGCTTGGGGCAATAAAGAGCTTGAAGAAGATCGTCTCGAGTGTCGTGCATTACAGGGCGTCCGACAAGAACATAATCCAATTATATGCTGCTTTTTAAAAACTCACCTTACAGGCAAAGATTCTTATAGGTTAAAGAAAAAACAATGGAAAAAGGTATCTCATGCAAATGAAGACAGAAAACAAGCAGGAGTAGTAATGACCACATCAGACAAAACAAACATTAAGCTAAAACTTACAAGAAGAGAAAAAGTAGGTCACTTCTTACTAATAAAAGGAACAATCATAGCCAGGTGTGGTGGTGCACACTTTTAATCCCAGCATTTGGGAGGCTGAGATAAGAGCATCCAGGTTCACAGCCAGCCTCAGCTACTTAGTGAGGCTCTCTGAAACTCAGTGAGACCCTGTTTCAAAATAAAGAATAAAAATAGGGGCGGGGGTGTATTTCAGAGGTAGAATGCCCCTGGATTCCATTCCCAGTACCACAAAAAAGAAAGAAAAAATCAAACAAGACATACTGATAATAAATATTTGTGGTCCAAGTGCCCTTTTATAAAACAAACTTTTGGGGATATTAGGTCTTAAATAAACCCCAATACAATAAAACTAGGAGATTTCAACACACCTCTCCCACCACTAGATTGATCTTCTAGACAAAATATTAGTAAAGACTCTTCATACATAAAGAATACCTTAAACCAAATGGGCCTACCTGACAAATACAAAATATTTCAATGAACAACAGCTGAAAACATATTCTTGTTAGCTGCTCCTGAAACCTTTTCCAAAATAGACTATACTCTGGGCCACAAACAAAATATGAAAAAAAATTTTATGTATTATAATTTCTTGGATACTTTCAGATCATAATGGAATGAAAGTAGAAGTGAATAGATTTGGGACTGGTGGTGCATGCTTGTAATCTCAATATTTGGGAGGCTGAGACAAGAAGATCCAGGTGCACAGCCAGCCTCAGCTACTTAGTGAGGCCCTTTGTAAAATAAGTGAGACCCTGTTTCAAAATAAAGAAAAAAACAAATAGGAGGCCGGGTGTGGTGGCACACACTTGTAATCCCCATGCCTGGGAGGCAGAGACAGGAGGATCGAGCAGGTTTGAACCCAGCCGTGCTGGCTTAAGAGACCCTGTTTCCAAATAAAAAGTATAAAATAGGTCTGGGAGTGTAGTCCGGAGGTAGAAGGGCTTCCAGGAACCCCAATACCACCAAAAAATAAAAATAAAAAATAGGGCTAGAGGTGTAGCTCAGAGGTAAAATACCCCTAGGTTCCATCTCCAGTACTGCAAAAAAAAAAAAAAAGTGAATAGGAAGATAAAAAGGAGTTACATAAATACATGGAGATTGAATGATACACATTTGAATGAGGTCATACCTCATTAAGATGTATGACTATAATGCATCAATAAAATTAATTAATTTAAAACACTTTAGAAAATTAGAATAGAAGAAACTTGCCCCAATATCATAAAGGAAATATACAGTAAGCCCCAAACTAACATTATATTGAATGGGGAAAAACTGAATTTTTTCTTTAAAATCAGGAACATGAAAAGAATGGCCACTATGACCACTATTTATTTATTTATTTATTTATTTATTTATTTGTTTATACTGGGAATGGAACCCAGGGTCATTCTACCTCCAAGCTACACCCTCAGCCATATTTTTTAATTTTTTATTTTGAAACAGGGTCTCACTGAGTTGCAAAAGGTCTCACTAAGTAGTAGCTGTCCTTGAACTGCAATCCTCCTGTCTCAGCATCCCCAATGTGGGGTTACAAGCATGTGCCACCACACCCAGCTACTACTTTTTAATAGAGTACTCGAAACTCTAGCCAGAGCACTAAAGCAAAAGAAAATAGAAGAAATACAAGCAGGAAAGATGTCCCATGCATAACAAATATATAAGCATAACAATGATAGGCATAAGAAAATGATAACAAAACAAAAACATAACAAAAATGAAACATAACAACAATGATAGGCATAACAAATACTATCAAAATGGCCATTCCAAAAGTGATCCACATAGCCAATGGAATTTCTATCAAAATACCAATGTGATGCCTCAAAGAGGCATAGAAATCAGTCCTCAATATTATATGGAAACTAAAATAGCCAAAGCAATTCTCACCTCTAAGAACTATTTAGAAGGCATCACATTCCTGAGTTCAAATTATACTACAGAGCTTTTGTAACAAAAAATGGTATGGTATTGGCGAAACAAACAAAAACAGCTACATAGACTAATGGAATAAAATAGAAGATACAAAAATAAATTCATAGATTATAGCATATTGATTTTTAACAAAGATCCCTAAAACATTCATTAGATAAAGACAGCTTTTTCAAGAAATGGTATTGGGAAAACTCATTATTCATTTGTAGAAGGTGGTTATCCATTTGCAGACAAAATAGAATTTAATATCAACCTCTCAACCAGCAAAAGAATCAACACAAAATGAATCAAAGACCTGGAAGTGGACTGGATTTCTGGAGAAGGACATGGGTCCAATAATTCAACATATAGGCACAGTTGGACACTTTCTCAATAAGATACCCAAGTCACAATAAATTAAAATAAGGATTAATAAGTGGGGTCCCATTAAATTAAAGTAAATCAAATACAATAGTCAAGAACCTTAATAGCCAACAGAATAGGAGGTCTTTGCTAGATACTCATCAAATAGAGGACTAATATCTAGAATATACAAATACCTTAAGAAAATTCCCACTAAAAACAAACAATCCAATAAAAAATGATAAAGTGAACTAAATAGATGCTTCACAAAACAAGAAATATAAATGTCCAATAAATATATTAAAACTGTTCAATATCATTAGCAGAGAGATGCAAATAAAAACTATACTAAGAAACCATCTAGCCATAGTTAGAATGGCAGTCATTAAGAATTCAAACAATAAATGATGGTGAGGATGTGAGAAAATAGAAAACCTACACTGTTGGTTGAATGGCAAATTACTGCAGCTGTTCTAGAGATCAGTGTGGGATTACTCAGAAAATATAAAATGGATGCACCATTTGCTCCAGCTATACCACTCTTGAGCATCTTTCCAACAGGACTAGAATCAGAATATTATAGTGATACATGCATATTCATGTTCATAACAGAATAATTCATAGTAGATAAATTATGGAACAAACCAAGGTGTCCATCAACATATGAATAGATTACAAAATAATGGGATACACACACACATTGGAGTTTTACTCAGCAGCACAGAACAAAATAATGCAAATCAAAACTACCCTGAGGAGACTTCTGGGAAGATGGCGACCGAGAAGGTCTTGGAGTAACATATTCCAAACTCTGAAAGAAAACAACTTCCAGCCAAAAGTTTCCTACCCAGCAAAACTTTCTATCAAATTAGATGGAGAAATAAGAAGCTTCCATGACAAACAGAAACTGAAGGAATTTTTGTCTTCAAAACCAGCACTAGAGATAATACTCAAAGAGATTAACTACAAAGAAGAAATAGGTAACACACACCAGAACTAGAGAAACAAGATTTTCCATCCAACAGTCAACTAAGATTGGTTATCTGTGGAGATTCATTACTTATGTTAGTCTTTTACCTATCTCTAAATGGTATTGTTTGCCTTTATTGTTGTTAATTTTTAGGATTTCTAGTTGGAATATTAATATACCTTCAGATATAGCATTTGGAAATATTTTATCCCATTCTATTAGTAACTTTTAACTCTGTTTACATTGTCTTTGGATATACAATATTTTTTTATTTTTTAGGGAGTTTGTATACTCTTCTGTTGCCTATGCCATTGAAATAATATCCAAGAAATCACTGCCAATTTCAGTGTTGTGAGGTTTTATGACCCAGATTTTCTTCTAAAAGTTTATAGTCTTAAGATTTATATTTAGGTCTTTTATCTATTTTGAGTTAATATTTGTATATGGGATTAGGTAAGGGTCCAACTTTATTCTTTTCCATGTAATTATTATGTTTCAACAATATTTAGTTAAAATATTATTATTTCTACCACCAAATGTTCGTGGAAACCTTGTCAAAAATAACCTGACAATATAGGGAAGAATGTATCTCTAGGCTTTTATTTAACTCCAATGGTTTATATATCTGCCTTTAGAATAGTACTACACTGTTTCAACTATTGTAGCTTTATATGGTTTGAAATCAGAAAATATATATCTTCTAGCTTTGTTTATTTTCAAGATCGTTTTGGGTATCTAGAGTCCATATTCCATATTAGGATAGAGTTTTTTTCTGAAAAATAAATATATAAATATATGATAGTTTCACCTAAAAAATTTTAAAAAAATTTTTTTAAATATTCTCTGGTAAGAAAGAAAGTAAAAAGAAATATTGAAATGTTATCTTTAAGTTATCAAAAGCTTGGTATCAGACAAATGAAACTGTTATGTGAGATTATCATTTTTAATTTTGGATAAATTGCTATAATACTAGATATCAACCACTAAGCCAAGCATGGGAGGGAGGGATGGGGAGAGAATGGGGTGGGGATCGGTGTATCCCACTATGATGTATGAATACAGTGCACCAATAAAAAAAATGAAAAAAAAAACTACCCTGAGATTTCACCTAACTCTAACTAGAATGGCAATCATTCAAAACACCTACAACAACAGATGCTGGCAAGGATGTGGAGAAGTGGGAACTCTAAGACATTGTTGGTAGGATTGAAAATTAGTGCAACCACTTATAGAAAACAGTATGGAGAATCCTCAGAAGAATGGGAACAAATCTACCATTTGATCCAGCAATACCACTTCTGGGTATCTACCCAAAAGATAGGAAACAAACTACCAAACTAATGCATTTGCATCTGTGTTTATAGCTGCACAATTCACCATAGCCAAACTATGGAACCAGCCAAGATGTCCATTAACAGATGAATGGATCACAAAACTGTGAGATATGTACACAATGGAATTTTACTCAGTCATTAAAAACAAATCAATTACATCATTTTCAGGGAAATGGATGGAACTGGAGGGCATTATGCTAAGTGAGATTAGTCAGTCACAAAAAATAAGAAAGCAGATGCTTTCCCTAATTTGTGAGAGTTAGGGAGAAATGGGTCATAGGAGGAACTCTAGATGAAAAAGGAAATCTTATAGAGGAGCAAACAAGGCAACCTAAAGGAGGAGAAAGGAGGGGGGAAAAGGAAAATCTCTAAAACTCACAATGTACTTAAACATATTGAAGTCAACCACTAAGCCAAGCAATGGAAGGAGGGATGGGGAGGGAATGGGGTGGGAATTGGGTAGGGGTTAAATCAGATATGTTTACATGTTTGTACACACAAGTTTTTTTACCCCAATATGATGTTTGAATATAATGCACCAATAAAAACTTTTTTAAAATCACCTCTCAATAATCATACTAAACATAAATGTCCTCAACTTCTCCATAACTAAATAAGGTGGAAAAATGGATTAAAAACAAGAACCCAACTAAGTGCTGCCTGCAAAAAAAAATCACACCTTGCAAGTAAAGATTGTCACAAACAAAAGATGAAGGGCTGGAGCAAGGTAATCCATGTCAACGGAACTCAAAGACAAGTAGGAGTAGCAACTGTACTATCAGAAAAATTAGACTTGAAGCCTAAGATTATCACCGAGAAAAAGTCCATCCCTTTTTACTAGAAAAGGGAGCAAAACAGCAAGATAAAATAACAATAGTCAACATTTTGCCCCAAACATGCGTGCAGCCACTTTAATAAAACAAACTCTTTGTTACATTAAGTCACATATAGATCCCAATATAATAATAATGTGATAATTCAACAGTCCTCTCACACTGATAGACTAATCTAGAGAAGAAGTCAGTAAAGATGCCTCAGACCTAAAAATCACCATAAACCATGGACCTATTAGACACATACAGAATATTTCACCCAACTATAGCAGAGTTTACATTTTTCTCAGCTGACCATAGAACCTTCTCCAAAATAGACATCATAGTTACAAAATTACGGGATATACACACACATTTTAGTTTTACTTACCAACACAGAACAAAATAATGTCATTTTCAGAAAAATGGATGGACTTGGAGTCACACACTCCATAGACTCCACTCACCACAAAGGGAGCACTAGCACACTCAAAAAATGTTAAAAATTCTCCTGTGTCTTTTCAGACCACAATGAATGAAACTAGAAATCAACTATATGAAGACCCAGGGTAACCAAATAAACAAGTGGAGACTCAATGCCACACTGCTAAATGAGGAATGAGTCATAGAAGTAAGGGGTGAACTTTAAAAATTTCTACGAAAAAATAAAAATATAGACATAACATATCAAGAGCTCTGGGAACCTTGAAGGCAATATTAAGAGAAAAATTCATAGCATTGACTGTCCACATAAGAAAAACAAAAAATCACCAAATAAATAATCAAATTATGCATCTCAAAGCCCTTAGAAAACAGGAACAGTCTAACTCCAAAGTCAGTAGAAGAAAGAAAATTATTAAAATTGGAGCAGAAATCAATGAAGTAGAGGGAAAAAAGGACAACAAAGAAAATCAACAAAATCAAAGGCATGTTTCTCAAAAAATAAACAAGATGGATTAACCATTAGCCAATCTAAAAAAAATAATCAATCTAAATTACTAAAATAAGAGATGAGAAAGGAGATGTTACCACCATCATAGAAATCAAGAGGAGTATCAAAAACTACTTTGAAAAACTATACTCCAACAAAATAAAAAAATTTAGAAGAAACTGACAATTTTCTAGACACATGCAACCTTCCTAAATTTAATCAAGAAGCTATAGAAAATTTAAATGGAAGCTGGGCATCATGGTACATGCTTGTAATCTTAGTACTTCAGAGGCTGAGACAGGAGGATCATGGTTTTTCAGCTAGCCTCATCTACTTAGTGAGGCCCTCTGCAACTTACTAAGACTCTGTTTCAAAATAACAAGTAAAAACAGAACTAGGAGTATAGCTCTGAGGTAGAATGCCCCTGGGATTCATCCCCGGTACTTAAAAAAAGTTCTAAGCTGACCAATAGCAATCAAAAAGATTGAGGAAGCAATAAAGAGCTTACCATCAAGCAGCCAGAAGATGGAAACAGAGGGAAGCAGCACATAGCAGTTCTGCTGACACCTGATCTCCATTGCCTTAAAAACAGCATTCTATAAAAGCCATAAAGAAAAATAACACTATAAATACAAAGTTGCAGGAAAAAAAGGTTACAAGGCTAATCAAAGAGCAAAAAAGAAACCCACTGCCTTGCTGCCACAGTGCCACAGCAGCGCCATCTTGCCTCACTGCACCCAACTTTAGAGACAAACAGGAAAAGAACCAAAGAAATTACATAAAGAACTGCAGATCAGAACTATAAGCCATCAGTTCCTCCTGTGAAACACTGGATACAATATCCAGCAGTGGCAGTTGAGCTCACCACGCTCTCCAGAGATCTGGGCGCCATGGTTTTGTCATCTTGCCTCACTGCACCCAACTCCAGGGATTAATGGGAAAACAAGCAAAGACCTGAAGTAAGCAGCTGCAGATCACTGGAATTGTAAGGCGTCAGTTTCTCCTGCACAAACACCAGCTACAACATGTAGCAGTGGTGGCCGAGCTCACCACACCTCCAGAGATCCAGACCAGTGCTTAACAACACTTTAAGTGAAGCCACCATTTCTTCAAGAGAATGCCCAGCACAGTGTCCCCATGGACTTGTGCAGTCATAATTAACTCACTGGGTCTAGACTTTGCAGTTGAACCTGGAGAAGTAGGAATGGAATCTGCTGTTGGATATAGCAGAGGCTCAGACAGACTCAGGCTCTTCATCAGTGGAAAGTGTGCAGGGAGACCTATGCTTAACACTAGATACTACTAGTAGGATCTCTGGGATCACCACAAACCACCCATTCATGATGAATGGGGAGAAGTCAGACCAGACCAGCTCTAGCTGTGTAGAACAGAGTCTCTTACATTGAGTTTGGTCTCAGGGGCATATGCCACTTGTGGAGGCAAGGAGAGACCAAGACTCCACATCTGTGAAAAGGATAGTGAACTTCACTTAACACTAGATCCAGCCCCATTGTTACCAGCCATCTGCATAGACTGAAAAAGACTCAGAGAACCAGGCTTGCAGCACGAAAGATGACTGTGGCACTCAGTGTCTACACAGAAAGAGACTGCAGTGACCCAGTCTGTTATATATTTATATAGTTGTAGAGTTGAATTAATTTATTGTTGGTATTGTTTTTGTTTTTTGTTCTTTTGTGTGTGTGTGCCTGTTTGTTTACTCTCTTCCCAACTTCTCTCCCAAGTTTCTTCCCTTATACATATCTACTTTCTTCTCTCTATCCCTGTTCTTATTTTTCTACCTTCTTTTCTCTTCTTTGTCTTATATGAAATCCACTTCATATCACTATATCAGAAACTACATTGGTTACTAGAATGCTACTACACATTCACTATCTCTAATCTCTACTATATACCACCTTACCAAACTCATACTCTCATTCTCTTCAATACTATCAAAGGCTTTACCCTATTCTTGCATTTAAAACTTCACATCCCTCCTCATTCAACCTTCACTGTAAAATACAACTTGCCCTTGGATATACCAACTGACACCTAGAGACTGAGAGAAATCTATAAAAAACAGATAAAAAGCTTCTGATATCATTAGAAAAAGGAATAACAAGGAAGCCATGAGTTCCCACAAAACCACAATAACAGAACTTGACAACACAGAATCTCAGGGATGTCCAGAAGGTCAAATCAGGAGTGTGACTGTAGATATAATACAGGACTTCCAAAAAGAATTTAGAGAGAGCCTGAAAGAAATAAAGGATGCAATCATTGCAGTGAAGGCATCAATTCAAACTATAAACAATGTATTAGACCACATGGAGAATAGAATCTTGCTCCTAGAAAAGGATCACTCCAAAAACAAACACATAGTAAATAATTTAGAAAAAACAATTTGGAAATCACATCATGTCAACACAGACCTCCATCAACAGATGAATGGATTGCAAAATTATGGGAAATACACACAATGGAATTCTATTCAACTATAAAAAGGAATAAAATAATAGCATTTGCAAGAAGATGGATGACTTCTGGGAAGATGGCGACCGAGAAAAGCGGGGCTTAAGAGCCCCGCTAACAACCAATCTCTATTACCACAAAATCAGCACCTTTCATAGCCAGAAAACACCATCACCAGAGAAACAAAAAAATCACCAACCCCAGAGAGGAGGGGGTCTCATAACAGAGCTCAGAGCCACAGAGGAGATACGCCAGCCTCACGGCCGAACACGCGGCAGCAGCGCCCGACAGCCGGCGGCAGCGGCAAGCTCACCGGACGCTACGGCTACAGACCAACGCTCTCAACAGCCCACCAGTTTCCAGAGAGGAGTGGCGGGCAGCGATCCGAGGTGAGCCGCTGCGGAAGAGCCCAGACAGCAAGCTGAGGTGAGCCGCTGCGGAGAGCCCGGACAGCGATCCGAGGTAAGCCGCTGCGGAAGAGCCCGGACAGTGAGCCGCTGCGGAAGAGCCCTGCAGGATTCGGCAGATTTTTCGGCACAGGAAGCATATAAAGCTCCCAGTGGCTGGGCTCAGCACATGCTGTAGGGACTCAGAGCGGAGTTCAAAAACAGAGAAGAAATACACCAGCCTCACGGCCGAGGGTGTAGCAGTGGCGCCATATTGCCACCAGCGGCAGCAGCAGCAGCAGCGAATTCCCTGAGTCCACTACAGCTCCATCTGCATTTCAACAACAGTGAGTCAAATTGTGGCCCCTAGAGGAGAAATCCCAGTACTGACTCTCAGGGACTTGACCCAGTGGAGGAATGGCGGTGGCAGAGATATCACACCATAGGAGAACGCGCAACCTGGCACCCCCCCATAGTCTAAAGCAGCCTCTATTGATTCCCTGGATCTGAGACTTTGTGATACAACCCAGTAAAGGAGTAGTGGGGTCTGAGATACCACAGACTCAAGATCCAGAGCACCTTAAGTGAAGTCATAGTGACCTAAGGGAAGAATGCAGAGAAGGCACAAACTCCCAAAATTATGGGAAAGAGGAATGACAATGGAGCAATGAATGCCCATAATCCCACAACATCAGAACCCAATAAAACAGAAATTCAGAGATTCCTAGAAGATCAAATCAGGAAAATAACTGTAGAAATAAAGAGAGGTGTTTCGAAAAAAATTCAGAGAGATCCAAAGAGAGATAAAGGATGCAATTAATGAAGTAAAGGCCTCGATTCAAAGTACAAACAACCGATTAGACCACATAGAAAATAGAATCTTGCTCTTAGAAGATGATCACTCCAAAAATGAACGCATAGTTTCTAATCTAGAAAAAAATATCCGACAGCAGGAATCTGACATTGAAGAAATATGGGCCCATTTTAAGAGAGCTAACCTAAGAATAATTGGAATAGAGGAGGGAAAAGAAGGTGAAACCAAAGGGATCAACAATCTCTTCAAGGAAGTAATAGCAGAAAATTTTCCAAACATAGAGAAAGAGGTTGATACGCAGGTCCAGGAAACTTAGAGAACTCTCTTTAGACAGGATCGGAGAAGAGGATCCCCACGCCACATAATTGTCAAAATGACCAATGTGGAAGCCAAGCAGAGAATCTTAAAGGCAACAAAAACAAAGGGCCAAGTGACATTCAGAGGCAAACCAATTAGAATCACTCCAGACTTCCCAAACCAAGTCATGAGAGCCAGAAGGGCTTGGAGTAACATATTCCAAACTCTGAAAGAAAACAACTTCCAGCCAAAAGTTTCCTACCCAGCAAAACTTTCTATCAAATTCGATGGAGAAATAAGAAGCTTCCATGACAAACAGAAACTGAAGGAATTTATGTCTTCAAAACCAGCGCTAGAGAAAATACTCAAAGAGATTAACTACAAAGAAGAAATAGGTAACACACACCAGAACCAGAGAAACAAGAGTTTCCATCCAACAACTAAGATTGGTTATCTTTGGAGATTCATTATTTATGTTAGTCTTATACCTATCTCTAAATGGTATTGTTTGCTTTTATTGTTGTTAATTTTTAGGATTTCTAGTTGGAATATTAATATACCTTCAGATATAGCATTTGAAAATATTTTATCCCATTCTATCAGTAACTTTTAACTCTGTTTACATTGTCTTTGGATATACAATATTTTATTTTTTAGGGAGTTTGTATACCCTTTTGTTGCCTATGCCATTGAAATCATATCCAAGAAATCACTGCCAATTTCAATGTTGTGAGGTTTTATGACCCAGATTTTCTTCTAAAAGTTTATAGTCTTAAGATTTATATTTAGGTCTTTTATCTATTTTGAGTTAATATTTGTATATGTGTTAGGTAAGGGTCCAATTTTATTTTTTCATGTAATTATTATTTTTCAACAATATTTAGTTAAAATATTATTATTTCCCCCACCAAATGTTCATGGAAACCTTGTCAAAAATAACTTGACAATATATGGAAGAATGTATCTCTAGGCTTTTATTTAACTCCAATGTTTTATATATCTGCCTTTAGAACAGTACTACACTGTTTCAATTATTGTAGCTTTATATGGTTTGAAATTAGAAAATATATATCTTCTAGCTTTGTTCTTTTTCGAGATCGTTTTGGGTATCTAGAGTCCATGTTCCATATGAGGATAGATTTTTTTTCTGAAAAATAAATATATAAATATATGATAGTTTCACCTAAAAAAAAATATTCTCTGGTAAGAAAGAAAGCAAAAACAAATATTAAAATGTTATCTTTAAGTTATCAAAAGCTTGGTATCAGACAAATAAAACTGTTATGTGAGATTATAATTTTTAATTTTGGATAAATTGCTATAATACTAGATGTCAACCACTAAGCCAAGCATGGGAAGGAGGGATGGGGAGGGAAATGGGTGGAGATCGGGTGGGGGCTGACTGGGCGATATGTGCATGTATGCCTACAAAAGTTTTTTTGTATCCCACTATGATGTATGAATACAGTGCACCAATAAAAATTTAAAAAAAAAAAAGATGGAAGGAACTGGAGAACATTATGTTAAGTGAGATTAGTCAAGCACAGAAAGAGAAGGGACATATGTTTTCTCTCATATGCCCAAGCTAGGGAGTAGTGATAATACCGGAGGGACTCCAGATGATGGAGGGGAAATCTCAGCAAATCTTGAATGGATAGAAGAGGAAGAAAGCTGAGGTTGTTCAATGGAGGAACTACATACGTATATGTGTAATAGTATAAATATAACATGGTTAACCTGGACACTCTCTATTGGGAGGGGGAAGGGAAATGCATGGAGAAGGGCATGAAGCACAATCTAAATGTACACCACTTTCAATATTTTCCACTTATAGAAATAAATAAATTAATTGATTAATTAATTTAAAAAAAAGAAAAAACAATCTGACAGCATAAATTGTACATTGAAGAAATATGGGCCCATTGTAAATGAACTAACCTAAAAATAATTACCATAGAAGAGGGAATAATAGGTGTAACCAAATGGATCAACAATCTTTTCAAAGAAATAATAGTAGAAAAAATTTCAAACATAGAGGAAGAGGTCGATACACAGGTACAGGAAACTTATAGAACACCCTTTAAACAAGATCAGAGAAAAGGCTCCCCATGCCACATAGTAGTCAAAATTATCAATGTAGAAGCAAAGGAGAGAATCTTAAAGGTAACAAAAGAAAAAAAAAAAAAAAGACCAAGTGACATTCAGAGGCAAACCAATTAGAATCACTCCAGACTTCCCAAACCAAGTCATGAAAGCCAGAAGGGCCTGGAGTAGCATGTTCCAAACTCTGAAAGAAAACAACTCCAGCCAAAATTTTTCTACCCAGAAAATTTATCTCTCAAATTAGACAAAGAAATAAAAATCTTCTACAAAAACAGAAGATGGAGTTTATAAAAAACAACACTAGAGAAAATACTCAGAGATTAATTACAAAAAGGAAATAAGTAATACACACCAGAACAAGAGAAACAATAATTTTCATCCAGCAAACAACTAAGCAAAGAACAAACATTACCTTAAACAGAAGTTAAATCTCAATATGCTAGAAATTAAAAATCATCTCTCAATAATCACACTGAATATAAATGGTCTCAACTCCCCAGTAAAAAGATATAAAGTGGCAAAATGATTTGAAACCCAGAATAATCCATCTCTGCTGCCTAAAAGAAACAACCTTTCAAGTCAAAATAGACACAAACTTAAGGTAAAGGGCTGGAGAAAGGTAATCCATGCCAATGGAACTCAAGGACAAGCAGGGGTAGCAACTATGAAATTAGACAAGTTAGACTTCAGGCCCAAGCTTATTAGAAGAGACAAAGAAGGTCTTTTTTTACTGGTAAAAGGAACAATCAAGCAAGAGGAAATGATAGTCAAAATTTATGCCCCAAACATAGGTGCAGTTACTTACATAAAACAAACTCTTTGTGACATTAAGTTATACATAAATCCCAAAACAATAATACTGGAAGACTTCAACATACCTCTCACACCATTAGACCAATATCCTAGACAAAAGGTCAGTAAAGGTACCTGAGACCTAAAGAACACCATCTGTCAGGGCCCGCTCGGCTAGACCGGGATGGGGCGGTGGCTCAAGATGGCGCCTAGGCATGTTGCCAAGTCACGAGGCTCACGAGGCTGGCGGTGCCCTGAGCCTGCGCAGTGTGCCCTATCAGGCACCCTACGGATGATCGGTGACACAGCACCTCGTGCTACCACTAGCCCGCCTATGAGAAGGTTAGAAATGTGCATGCCCTAGCTGTGGGAAGCTTGGGATTGGTGGGGTGATGAGGGAGGGGTTATGATGCTGATATATATTTGCTTGCTGTACGCATTGAGGGGAAGCATTAAAGAGGAAGCATCATCAACAGACTCGGCGTTTGTGTCTTCTTTCCTGGGGCTCTGCAGGTCGGAGCCTTAGGGACAAGACAAGTGGAGCTGGAACCCGGGAACACCATGGGGTGAGTTCGCAGGTAAGCGACGAAGGGACAGTGCTGTGTAGGTTCACAGGATTTAGCGACAAAGTAGAAAGCTCGCGGATTGCGACGAAGCAAGACTTATCATGGGGTCTAAGGTTACTACTATGAAAGTCAAAGAGGCTCTCTGTAAGATTCTTTATAAGGGAGGAGTGAAAGCGAAAGCAGCCACCATCGAAAATTTTCTTAACACTGTTAAAACTGTAGCTCCGTGGTTTCTAGAGGAAGAATATGTTAACATTCCTCAGTGAGAGCATCTAGGCTATGATCTCCATAAGGCCGATGCCAAAGAGCCTCTGCCCCCAAGGACGCTGGCCATCTGGAATTTAGTTAAATCCTGCCTGGCCGATAAAACAGGGAGGTATCACAAAGTGCTGACCGAAGGCTCTAATGCATTAGAGGAAGTAAAAGAGGAGATTTCAGGGCATGACCAACAGGCAGGCCCTCGGAGGGACGAGGAGTCCTCCAAAAGCAAGTCCTCTGAGGAGGAACGAGGGATATGGCCCATCCCACCAGAAAGAGACGAGGAGGAAGAAGCCCTGATAGAACAGTGGTGCAGGTTCCAAATGTACAGGAGCCAGTGGGAGATGCCAAGCGGCAAATGGATACTGCTGAATCTACTGATAATGTTTCACAAAGGGATGGGTGAAAAGGATTTATGGGGAATTATTCCTGCATTCCCACTCCCCTTACCTGTGTCTACCTCTGCTACCATATATCCACAATTTTTTTGAGGGGCAGTCTATGTTTTTATGCTGTTTCTTTCCAAGAAAATGCAAATGCTAGCCTTAGCACTGTGCCCTGCATTCAATTATACAATCAGACCATGGGGAAATATCAACCTTACAATAACTCTAGCCCTGTAGGAAACGTAACCATTCTAGAGGGGCGAGCTCTGTTAGCCTTTTCCAAATATGGACACCATGAAAATAAAACAGCTCCTCCTCAACCACGGTGGGCTCCAAAATGTTATAATCCGCACAGTTGGCCTTTGAAATGGACCGATTGTCAGGATACTAGAGTAGTTTTGGGCATCTCCGAATTATGACATGAGCTTCTCTCCAGGCATCTCCACTATGCGAAATGACATCTGGGGAGGGTATAATTTCACCTATCAAAATCCCACTTAGTATAGACCACCTAATCCCTTTCATGTGTGGCTTCTCTGTGGAGTAGAAGGTGGTTGTATAGACATTGCAGCAATGTCCATGACTTCAGGAGGAGCTGTAGAAAATTGTAGTTATTACCAAAATTTTTCAGGCACATTTGAGGACAGCGTGAAAGTTAATTGTTCTAGAGGGCCTCAAATTTCCTTTAGCCCTACCCCTGTTTGCCTGGCTGCTCCATTCTTTTGGCCTGTTTCTAATGGCACGTTAATTAATGATACCTTACTTTGCTCTAATGATACCTGTTTTTTAACATTTTGCTGGAATGCTACTATTTTTCCTTGGGTGATAGTATTGTGGATGCCTATTGCTGTGCCTTGGCCTGTTAGGGTGGATGAGAATTCCCTCCCAGTCCTTTTGAAATGAGAAAGGAGGGACTTTGGGGTGAGTGCTCTTATTGCAATAATTATGGCCTCCGTGGCTACAGCAGCAACTGCTGCTATGGCCTTAGCAACATCAATTAATATGGCTGCTGCTGTAAATACGATATCCTCAAGTACAGCTACTGCCATAGCGTAATGAGCTCAAATAAATGGGCAGCTTAAAACAGGCATAATGATGGTAAATCAAAGAGTGGACCTATTACAAGAACAGGTTGACATCTTGGGACAGATGGCCATGGTACCATGTATTCAAAAATTGTCTGGATTATGCATAACCTCTGTGCAGTATCAGAATTTTTCCCGTGCAGGCAATCTACCCTGACAGATAGGCAGAATGCTTCTGGGAAATTGGAGCCATTAATTTGAACAGACTATGATAGAACTTCGAGCATCCATTGTCACGATCAAATCTACCCACGTGGAGATTGCCTCAGTACAACAATGGATGGACCTGATACAGGGGACAGTGGGCTTCTTAAGAGATTGGGGTGGCGTGGCATTCTGGGCATTTTTTGCTGGTGGTAGTATGCTGTGTCCTGGTTGGATATATCAGGCGTATTCGACAACAAACTGTGCAACAACAGCACATGCTGGTGCAAGCTCTGGCTGCCCTTGAAGCTGGCTCATCTCCTCACGTATGGCTCAATATGCTGGATCGGTAGTCAAAGACAGGTACGATCATCCCCGGGATCATATCAACCTAAGACAGGGGAGTAATCATGCTATTGCTTTCCCGATGACGGGTAAGAATGATCCTTGAGGTTCAACAACCTAAGACAGGCATGGTCCCGAGCCTTAATTTTAATAAAACAAAAAGGGGGAGATGTCGGGGCCTGCTCGGCTAGACCGGGATGGGGTGGTGGCTCAAGATGGCGCCTAGGCATGTTGCCAAGTCACGAGGCTCACGAGGCTGGCGGTGCCCTGAGCCTGCGCAGTGTGCCCTATCAGGCACCCTATGGATGATCGGTGACGCAGCACCTCGTGCTACCACCAGCCCGCCTATGAGAGGGTTAGAAATGTGCATGCCCTAGCTGTGGGAAGCTTGGGATTGGTGGGGTGATGAGGGAGGGGTTATGATGCTGATATATATTTGCTTGCTGTATGCATTGAGGGGAAGCATTAAAGAGGAAGCATCATCAACAGACTCGGCGTTTGTGTCTTCTTTCCTGGGGCTCTGCAGGTCGGAGCCTTAGGGACAGGACACCATCAACCAAATGGACATGTTAGTCACAGAATATTCCACCCAACTACAGCAGAGTTTTACATTTTTTTAACCAACCAATAGCAATCAAAAAGATTGAAACAGCCATAAAGAGCTTGCCATCAAAGAAAAGCCCAGGAACAGACATGGTTTCCCAAGTAAATTTTATAAAATCTTTATAGAAGAAGAAATCCCGATGTTCCTCAGTCTATTATGCAAAATAGAAAAAAGGAGACTCTCCCAAATACATTCTATGAAGCCAACATCATATTAATACCAAAACCAAACAAAGATAGCTCAAGGAAGCAAAATTACAGGCCTATATATTTGATGAACTTGGATGCAAAACTGCTAAACAAACACTAGCAACATGCATTTAAAATCACATCAAGAATCATACATTATGACCAGGTAGGGTTCATCCCAAGGATGCAAGGCTGGTTCAACATACAAAATTCAATCCATGTGATTCATCATATAAACAAAACCAAAGACAAAAATCATATGATCATTTCAATATATGCTGAAAAAGCATTTGATAAAATCCAACATCCATTCATGCTAAAAAGCACTGAAGAGAATTAGAATATAAAGAATATATCTCAACATTATAAAGGCAATTTACAATAAGCCCATGGCCAACACCATATTACATGGGGGGAAACTGAAAGAATTTCCCCTAAAAACAGAAACAAAACAAGGATGTCTATTATCACTAATTCTTTTCAATATAATACTTAAGAGACTCTAGCCAGAACAATAAGGCAAGAAGAGAAAGTAAAAAGAGTCCAAATAGGGAAAGAAGAACTCAAACTTTCACTATTTGCAGATGACATGATACTATACTTAGAAGACCCAAAAAACTCAACCAAAAGGCTTATAGAACTGATCAGCAAATTCAGCAAAGTCTCAGGATACAAAATCAATCTTAAAAACTCAGAAGCTTTTCTGCATACCAACCTTAAATCCACTGAAAAAAAAATCCAGAAAACACTTCCACTCAGAATTTTTCACAAGAAAATAAAATACTTAGGAGTAAACTTAACCAAAAAGGTAAAAGACCTCTACAGAGAAAATTATAAAACATTGAAAAAAGAAATTGAAGACCTTAGAAGATGGAAAGATCTTCCATGTTCATGGATAGGCAGAATAAATATCATCAAAATGGCCATACTTCCAAAAGTGATCTACATATTCATCACAATGATCATTAAATTACCAAGATCATTCCTCACAGACAGAAAAATTAGTCCTTAAATTTATTTGGAACAAAAACAAAAAAAAAACATAATAGCTAAAATAGTTCTTAACAGCAAAAGTCATGCAGAAGGAATCACAATACTTGGACTTTATACTACAAAGCTGGAGTAAAATTTTTAAAAAGCATGGTATGGGCACAAAAACAGATACATTGACCAATGGAATAGAATAGAAGACTCAGAAACAAAGCCACACACTTACAGCCAATTAATTTTTGACAAAAAGGCCAAAAATATACACTGGAAAAGAGATAACCTGTTCAACAAATGGTGTTAGTAAAACTGGTTAACCATATGCAGAAAAACAAAAATTAATCTCACTGTCTCAGCCTGAACAAGAGTCAATTCAAGATGGATCAAAGATTTAGAAATTAGACCAGAGACTTTTAGGCTCCTTGAAAAGGGCATAGGTCCAACACTGCAATACATAGGGACAGATAAAAATAACTTTCTCAACAAGACCCCAAAGGCACAAGAAACTAAAAGGTAAATCAATATGTGGGATTGTATTAAAATGAAGGGCTTTTTTACAGCAAAGGAAATTATCAAGAAAATTAGAGATTTTTTTTTTCAGTACCAGGGATGGAACCCAGGGGCATTGTACCTCTGAGCTACACCCCCAGCCCTATATTTTAGTCTTTTTATTTTTGAAACAGTGTCTCACTGTGTTGCGAAGGGCCTTGCTAAATAGCTGAGGCTGTCCATGAACAGCAATCCTCCAGTCTCCAATGAGAGAAGATTTTTGCCAACTACTCCTCTGATAGTGGACTGATATCTAGAATATAGAGAGAACTCAAAAACTCAGCACTAAGAAAACAAACAACCCAATCAAAAAATGGGCAAATGAACTAACTAGACACTTCACAAAGAAAACAATTCAAATGGCCAATGAATGCATGAAAAAATGCATTAGCAATCAGAGAGACGCAAATCAAAACTACCCTGAGATTCCACCTAACTCTAACTTGTATGGCAATCATTCAAAACACAGACAACAACAAATTCTGGCAAGGATGTGGAGAAGTGGGAACTCTGCTACATTGTTGATGGTATTGCATATTAGTGCAACTACTTTGGAAAACAGTATGAAGGATCCTCAGAAGAATAGGAATGAACCTACCGTATGATCCAGCAATACCACTCCTGGGTATCTACCCAAAAGAAAGGAAAACAAACTATCAAACTAATACATGCGTATGTATGTTCATAGCTGCACAATTCACCATGCCAAAATACGGAAACAGCAAAGATGTCCATCAACAGATGAATGGATTACAAAGCTATGGAATATGTACACAATGGAATTTTACTCAGCCATAAAGAAAAACACAATAACGTCATTTACAGGGAAATGGATAGAACTGGAGGATGTTATGATAAGTGAGATTAGTCACAAAAAATAAGAAATCAGATGCTCTCTCCCCTTATGTGAAAGCTAGGGAGAAAATGGGTCATAGAAGGAACTCTAGATGAAGAAAGAGATGGTATAGATGAGCAAATAAGGTGACCTAACTGAAGTGGATGGGAGGGGTGAAGAGGGAAATTCTCTAGTGCACATGATGTACTTTACAAACATATCAATATCAATCACTAAGCCAAACATGAGAAGGAGGGAGGGGGAAGGAATGGGGTAAGAACAGGGTAAGGGCTAATTGGGTGATGTGTGTTTGTATGTCTCCACCATCTTGCATCCCATTAAGATGTATAAATACAATGCACCAATAATTTTTTAAAATAAAAACCAAAAATATACAAATTCATGCCTTTTATAATCACTACACTTTTTGTTGCTCAATGAGACTTTTTGTATGATGGCCCCTGCCCCTTAGTCAATTCGACTTTTTAAGCTAGTCTTTAGAGTGCTCACAGTCTTGTATTTGAGAGATCAAATGTAAGTTTACATTAATAACATCAGCACATTTAGCCAGGCATGGTGGCACATGCTTGTAATCCCAGTACTTGAGAGGCTAAATCAGGAGGATTTCAAGTTTGCATCCAGCCTCAGCAACTTAGTGAGGCCCTCTCCAACTTAATGAGACCTTGTCTCAAAATAAAGAATGAAAATAGGACTGGAGTTGTGTCTCAGAGTTACAATGCCCCTGGGTTTCATCTTTAGTACAACACAGATGCAAAATAATATCTGCACTTTTAATAAACCAAATATTGTATGGTGTCATTTTCACTATTTGCAGTAAAAGTGTCCCTTTAATATACCATCAATAAATTAGGAGTTTTGACCAGTCTGAAAGTATTTACCTCAGTCACTACAAAACAAGGTTTTGTCCATAACCTCTGGCATAAAATTTTTCAAAATCTTGCTCAGTTGAAGTAACTTAAAAAAATGTTTGAGCTGAGTGCAATGGAACATATCTGTAATACCAGCAACTTGGGAGGCTGAAACAGGAGAATAGCAAGTTGGAGGCCAGCTTGGGCAATTTAGTAAGACTCTGTCTCAAAATACAAGATATGTTTTAAAAATTGTTGGTATTGTAGCTCATTAGTAGAGCACCCTGAGTTCAATTCCCAGTACTGCCCCTCCCCCCAAAAAAGAAATTTGCATTTTTCTCTATTGTTCCTGGATGAGAGCAGAGTACATTGGTGAGAATCTGGTAGAAAGCAATATTATACAAAAGTAACAGGATGGCTGAGCTTCTTGAATGTATGAGTATAGCAATTTAGAACAAATCAACAGGTAGAAATTACACCATAAGTTCCACAGGTATAGTTTAATATAAATAAATATTAGCTATGATAAAAAGTATAAAATACAAAGGACTCTAAATGGTACCTTTGATCTGAGGAAAAACAAACGAGAAAAAACAAACATGGAAGAGGTTCAGATCTCATTGGGGAAAAAAAAGTGTGGTTCAGCCCACTGAATAGCAGGGTAGATTTTTTTGTCCAGGCTAGAGTTGATCTGGAGTTGGTTGGCAAGCTGAAGGCAATGCTTGGAAGTCCAGAGAGTAGAACTGGTTATTAGCAACTGGTGGAATTAATGTGCAACTGGAGCTTTGGTTGTAGATAAGGCAAGGGTTATTTAGAGCCCAGAGTTTGAAAAGTAAAGAGCAAGTCTGTGTGTGCCCCTTTCCCCAGGCAACAAACAGCTCTTCATAGATCATTAGGGGATGTCCAAAGGAATGATGGACTGTGGCACAGGCATGAGTTCCTGTGGATGTGTGGGACATGAAAGGCTCTAGTTGCTGAGTAAACAGGAGTGTAAAAGTGTTACTGACAGGCTGAGGCTATAGAGAGAGAAGGACCATATGCTGGGCATGTGGCTGGACAGTGATACACCCAGTATCTTCATCCACACTGTCAAATTTTGGCCCATTCTAGAAATGATAGAATAGCTTTTTCCTCCTTTAATTTTTCTCCAGTTCCCTCTATGAGAAAGCTTAATAGTGTGCTTCCTATAACTTTAAGCATGGTACTTTAAGCTTAAAGTAATCCCATTATTTATCACAGAGCACATATTACAGTAAATTAGTAGCTGACAAAGTAGGCTTATGACTAACATAAATTTTAGAAAAAACATTGGCCATTATCTCCTTTAATATTACTTTTGCACATTTTTTTCTTCTGGGACCGCAATTATAAAGATGGTAGATCATAGAATCATATCCCATGAATCTCTGACTTCTTTTCTACTTATAAATTCTTTTTTTTCTCTCTGGGCTTCAGTTTAGATGAAGTCTATTGTCCTGGTTTTAAGTTTTTAAGTAATTTCCTCTATAGTTTATTATTCAGCCATTTTAATAAATTCTCAATTTTGGACTGTAGCATGTGTTAGTTTCCTAGTGTTTCTTTAACAAATTTCTAACATTTGTAGTTTCTTCAAAACAACACAAATATATTCACTTTCATTTTTAGCAATGTGTGTCTGAAATAGTTTTCACTGGGATAAAATTAAGATGTTTGTTAACTGGACTGAATTCCCTTTGAAAGCTCTAGAAGAGAATTTGTTTCTTTCCCTTTTCCAACTTCTAGAAACTGCCTGAAATCTTGATTTTAAAGCTAACTTCAAATATCTTACTCTCACATATGCCCCCTTTTTTACCTATAAGGACTTCTGTGATTACATTGAACATATCTGGATAATCCAGAATATTTTTATCTCAAGATACTTAATCACATGTGCAAAGTGCCTTTTGCCATGGAAGGTAAAATATTTACAAGTTCTTGGATTTTAGGACATGAATTTTTTGAGGGGACATAACTCTGAACACAGGTCCTGCTGTATCCCACAGAGCTACTCAGCTGAAATCTTGACCCAAGATAGTATCAACTCAAGTATAAAATTTCACCTGAGTCCCATTGACTAAAATAATCCCAAATTTTATCATCTAAATTATATGTAGTCAGGGCATTGTATTTTTTTTTTTTTTGGTGGTACTGGAGTTCCTGGAAACCCTTCTACCTCCGGGCTATACTCCCAGACTTATTTTATACTTTTATTTGGAAACAGGGTCGCTTAAGCCAGCGAGGCTGGCTTCAAATCTGCATGATCCTCCTGTCTCCACCTCGCAAGCGTGGAGATTACAAGCATGTGCCACCATGCCTGGCTCAGGGCATTGTATTTTATCTATCCAGAGTCACAATTTCTTTCCATCTATGAACCTGCAAAACTCAAAATTTAAGTTAAATTTTTCCAAAATATAATAGGGTACAGACATAGAATAACAGTTATAGACATTCAGGCTCAAAAGATGAGAAAAAGGGAATCACCAGTTCCAAACAATTTAAAACCTCACATTAAAAATGTAGGGGTTCAAGAATTATCTTCTGGAATTCACAGTTTTCTCCCCTCTGGACTCAGTTTCATTCTCTGACTATAACTCTACTCTGGTAATTATTTTTCTCTTTCATGAGAGGTATCAGCTAAATAGTGTTACCTATTAATTTCACCTATAGAATTTTAGAGTCCTACAGCCATTTTTCATTCTATTTTCTCTGTTACCTTTATTCCTAGCTAGTAATGTTCTCAGTGATATAATTTTTTACTCTCTTCTCTCACATTTTGTTACATGAAGCAAGAAGAAACAAGGATACATATTGAAAACACTGCATGAAAATATCCTCAGCTAAATATCTATGCTCATCATGTACAAGCTCTGTTTTTTATATAACTATACAATATAATTCAGATAATCTTTGTGCTACTCTATAGCAAGCACACTTTTCTCTAGTTTCCAATTACAAGTTCTTTATTTCCACATGACATTGCACTGGCAGAAACTTTAACATCCACATTTATACCAACAGTTATTTCATGATCATTTAGATATTTTCTAAGGCAAACTATTTTTTCTTCACCATGCTCTTCACTTCACTGAAAACAAAAGTTTCCAGTAGCTGATTCATGAACACCCATATTTATACTATGAGAGAAATAGCCTTGGCCCAACAGAGAGGTAGAACACACAGTGAGTCTTGCTAGGTTGATGAGAGTCTTGTCTCATTACTTGCTGAGGCTGTCAAACCTGTAATCCTTCTGTCCCTACCTTCATAGCATTGAGATTACAAACATGCACCACTACACACAGCTTGTTTTCATCTTTAATCCTCATTTCTCCCTATTTCCCACCCCTAAAACCCTTTCACTATTCTATTGGCTTTTCTCTTCATTTTTCTGAAGTCTCTTGTTTTATATTTTCTCTCAAGCTTCTGATACAAGAGAAATCATAGGACCTTTGACTTTCTGAGACTCGTTGATCTCACTTAGCATAATGTTCTCTTGTTCTATCCATTTTCCTGCAAATGATATAATTTTGTTATAGTTATCTCAAGTATTTTGTTACAGTAACAAAACACTAACACAGTATTTAACCATCATGAGACTAAAAATCACACTTTTCCAATTCTGACTCTTCACTATCATGTACTCATAAAAATCTCTTAGAGGCCAGACATGGTGGTGCACACTTGTAATTCCAGCATTTTGGAGGCAAAGACTGGAGAACCATGGTTCATGGACAGCCTCAGCCATTTAGCGAGGCCCTTCACAACTCAGTGAGACCCTGTTTCAAAAATAAAAGGACTTTTAAAAAGACCTGGGGTGTAGCTTGGAGGTACAATGCCTCTGGGTTCCATCCTGATACGACAAAAAAAATCTATTGGAAAATAATCATCTATGTGCATTATCACTATATTTGCAGTTCTTTCAGCCTCTGATAAACTATCCAGCCTACCTACATTCAGGTATTAAAAGTATTTCTGGTTTCTATTTCTCTTATCAAACATCCTGTGACTATAAGATGTTCATTTTTTTACTTGATCATTTCCATAGACTTGAAAAATTCCACTGAAAATGAAAGTGACACTGGTTTTTGTTCACTTAGAGAATAGATCTCTCTTTAACTTTGATTTTTGTCATATTCACAACTCTTCAGTAACTTCAAAAATATGATTATTTACTTTATCTGTAAATATCTTATTGTTATAGTGGGAGTATTGATCTCTAAAGCCATCTACAATTCTATCTTCAAGTTGAATATTCAGGTTAATTGTATGTTTTGACAAATGAAAAGCTCATGAAAATAACTTAGCGACATTATATAAAGTCTCTCCTCCCACTGATTTCTATCTTCTCTTCCAGCCTTCATGATGTTAGAGGAGAGATTTGTATTCTCCCTCTGTCTGCTTCCTGCCACCATGCTCTATTTTCTTCCTCTAAGTTGTGTAGTCAGTTGTTTTGGACTACAGTAGCAGTAAGAATTTTGACCAAAATACTCAATTATCATACTGATTTCTAGATCCTTACATTTTCCTGAAAATGGCATAATTTTGTCCCTCATGACTGAGTAGAATACCATTGTGTGTATATCACATAATTCTTTCATCTGTTGATGGATACCTAGACCGGTTCCATCATTTGGCTATTGTGAATTGTGCTGCTATGAACATAGATATAAATGCATCACTATAATATTACATTGGAAATTTCAATTCCATTGGAAAGATACTTAGTAGTGGTATAGCTGTATTATATGGAGGTTCCATTTCCATTCTTTTAAGAAGCCTCCAAACTGGTTTCTAGGGCACCTGAACTAATTTGGAATCCCAACAACAGTGAATAAGGGTTCCAATTTTCCCACATCCTCACCCACATATATTTGTATTTTTGGTGTTTGCCATTTTAATTGGGGTTAGATGGAATCTCAGTGTAGTTTTAATTTGCATTCCTCTGACTGATGTTAAGGGATGTTGAAAACTTTATTTATTGGTAATTTGTGGAGTGCCTATTGGGTTCAATTGCCCATGTTTAATTGTATTCTTTGCTTTTTTAGTGTTGTTTATGTAAACTTAAGTTCACTTTATATTATGAATAATAGTCTTCCATCACAGGAGAAGCTGGCAAAGATCTTCTCTTTAGACTGTTGATGGCTTCCTATCCTGCACAGAAACATTTTAATTTAATTACATCCCATTTTAATTCTTATTTTAATTTCCTGAGCTTTGAGCATCTTATTGAGGATGTTTTTACCAGTGCCTATATTGGAACATTGGTTCTATGCCTTCCTATACTAATTAGAAAGTTTCTGGTCTAATTTCTAGGTCTTTGATTAATCGAGTTGAATCTTGTACAGGTTGAGAGGTTCAGGCGTAATTCCACTTTTCTACAAATAAATAAGCAGTTTTCCAACACCATTTTTGATAAGGTATAGTTTTTTCAGTGTATGATTTTGACACCTTTGTCAAAAATCAGCTATCATTGTGAGAATTTATGTTTCTTCTATTCTGTTCCATTGAAGTATGTGTCTGTTTTGGGCTAATACCATGCTGTTTATATTACTACAGCTTTGTAGGATAATTTGAAGTCAGGTATCAAGGTACCTCTTATATGATTCTTATTGCTGAGAATTCCTTTGGTTACTCTGGGTTTTTTGTTTTTCCATATGAATTTTTAGATGGATTTCCCTAGCTCTCTGAAGAATTATATTGATATTTTGAAGTTGCATTGAATTTGTAGAATACTTTTGGTAGAATGCCATTTTAATATCTATTTTGTCTGTCCAAAAACATGAAAGAGCTTTCCATCTTCTAAGATCTTTATCAATTTGTTTGTTTAGTGTTTTATAATTTGTATCATAAGTTTTATTATAGAGGTCTTTTATCTCCTTAGTTTGATTTATCTCTAGGATTTTGTTTTGTTCTGTTTTTCTTTGTTTTGTTTTTGGCTATGTTGAATGGAATTGTTTTCTGGGTATCTTTTTCAATTGAATTCATAATTGCTGTATTGAAAAACTACTAAATTTTTAGCTTGATTTTTATTCTTAGTTCTATTTATGTAATTAAGTACATTTATTGATTTGCATATGTTAAACCAGCCCCATATCCATGGTATAAAACCAACTTGGTCATGATTTATAATTTTTCTTGGTATTGTTTTGTATGCACATAAGCTAATGTTTTATAGATTTTTTTTCATCTATGTTCATCAAAGACAATGGTCTGTAATTTTTGTTCTTGAGGTATCACTATTTGCTTTTGTTATTAAGGTGATTCTGGCTTCATTGGATGAGTTTAGAAGAATTTCATCTTTTTATGTTATGGAAAAAATTGAGATGCATTAAGTTCTTCTATAAATGTTTTGTAGAATTCAGCTGGAAATCCTTCTAAACCTAGACTTCTTTGGTGAAAGAATTTTTATTGTTTTCTTTACTATTGATCAGTTTATTTTATTTTATTTTATTTTATTTTGGTGGTACTGGGGGTAGAACCCAGAGGCTTTCTACCTCTGGGTTATACTCCCAGATATTTTTTATATTTTATTTGGAAACAGGGTCTCACTAAATTGCTGAGAGCCTCACTAAGTAGCTGAGGCTGGCTTCAAACGCGTGTGATCCTCCTGTCTCAGCCTCCTAAGCGTGGGGATTACAAGCATGCGCCACCACGCCCAGCACTATTGATCAGTTTAGATTTCCATATCTTCTTTATTTGACTTGGGTAGGTTGTATGTGTCTAGAAATTTGCTGTTTCTTTCCAGTGTATTTGAGTAGAAGTTTTCAAAAATAGATTGTGAATATCGTCTGTATTTCCCCATTGTCTGTGGTGATCTCATATTTTTAGGCTGATCTTTTGGTTAAGTTAGCTAAGCATTTATTAATCTTATCATTTCAAAAACATTCTTTTGTTTTATCTTTTGTATTTTGTGTTTTCTACTTGAGTTCTACTCTGATTTGGATTATTTTCTCTCTTCTCCTTCAAGGGCTTCTGGTGCATTACTAGATTGTTCATTTGGTGGCTTTTTTTTATATGTGGGCAATCAGTACTCTTATTTTTCCTTTTGAAATTATCTTTAATGTGTCCAATATATTTTGTTATGTCATCTAATTTCACTTGATTCTAAATTTTTTAATTTTTTTATTATCCAGTCCTTATTCAAAAGTGTCATTCAATTTCCATGTATTTATGTAATTCCTCTGGGTCGTCCTGTTGTCCTGTTATCTATTTCTATGTTCATTCCATTACAATCTAAAAAGATGTATGGAATTGCTGTATTTTTAATTATTTGGCTAGTATTTGCTATATGGTCTTGAATATAATCTATTCTGAAGAATCTTCCATAAGCAGCTGAAAAGAATGTGTATTCAGCTATTGTTGAATGGAATATTTGATATATGTTTATTAGTTCTCTTTGATTTATATTGTTCTTTAGGTTTGAATAGCTTCTGCTGTTTTTTTTTTTTTTAAGATTGATCTAGTGGTGTGAGAGGTGTGAAGTCTCCCAATATTATTGTTTTGGAGTCTATCTGAATCTTAATGCTATGATTAAAATTTTTGTTTTACAAAAGTAGGTATGTCCACATTTGGGCATAAATGTTTTTCATTATTATATTTTCTTATTAGATTGTTTCTTTTATTAGTAAGAAATGGTCAATTTGATTTTTCTGATAAGTCTTGGCTTGAATTCTGCTTTATTTAATATGAGAGTTGCTACTCCTGCTTTTTTTTTATTGGAGTCAAGAATATTTAACCCTTTAATTATTTGCTCATTTGATAGAATTTGTAAGTTCTTCAGTTCTAGTGCTTTTTTTATTTATTTGTGTTGTTTTCTTCTTTCTTTCTTTCTTCCTTTCTTTCTTTCCTTTCTTTCTTTCTTTCTTCCTTTTTCTTTTCTTTCTTTCTTTTTTTTAGTGGTACTAGGGTTCCTGGAAGCCCTGCTACCTCCGGGCTACACTTTCAGACCTATTTTATACTTTTTTATTTGGAAACAGGGTCTCTTAAGCCAGCATGGCTGGCTTCAAATCTGCGCAATCCTCCTGTCTCCGCCTCCCAAGCATGGGGATTACAAGCATGCGCCACCATGCCTGGCTCATCATGTGTTGTTTTCTTTAAGCATTTTTCTTTAGTCCATCTTGGTAGTCATAATTTCATTTAGTTTTTGTGTTTTTTGGAAAGTTTTCAATTCTTCATCAATTTTGAAATATATCTTGACTGAATTTAACAGTCTTGTTTTGAATTTTTTTTCAGGGTTTGGAATAGGCCATACAAAGCCCTCCTGGCTTATATGATTTGAGTTTAAAGTCCAGAGTAATTCTTTTGCCCCTGAAAGTTACCTAGATTTTTTCCTCTTGATGTATTTAATATTTTATCACTCACTTCTGCACTAGTCATTTTGATGATTCTGTGGCATGGAGAAGTTTTTCTATTTTCTCTAATTGGTGTTCTGAGAGTCTCTGTATATATGTCCCTCTCATTTTTTATATTGTTTAAATTCTATATTATTTCTCTGAAGAGGCTTTAATCCTTTTGTGCTTCTAAAACTTCTTCAACACCTATTAAACTTAAATTTGGTCTTTTAATTATTCTAGGTTTCTTGAATATTTTTGTGTTGTATTGTTTTCTCTGAATTGTTGACTGTGCAGTCAGTTTTAATTGAGCTATCTTCTAAGAGAAAGAAGTATTTTCCATGTAGTCTAGTCTGTCAGTGATGTTTTCTATTAAAGACTTTATTGTATCCTTCATTAAAATACTCTTTTTTAAATTCTTAGGTAGGGTATTATTTTCTTTGTTGATATGTTCTTTCAAATTTTGTATACTTTCTCTGACCAGTTTTAAGCTCTTTGATATATACTTCTAAAAGGAGTGAAAAAGACCTTCCAAAATGAGTAAAGACTCAAAGTATTTTTGACCAGAAAACCACAGCTCATTCAAGAGAAGGAACACTGTAGTGGCTCAGGAAAGTTTGAAACAGACAGTACAGGATGTGAATTGCTTATTATGTGGTTATTCCTAAAGTTTTAGTTGCCCAAATCATGTAAGGAAGGTTCTCTAAGGCACTTGTGATGCTACTTTTGTAACTAGCAAATTGGCACTGGACATACAAGAACTTGTAAAGATCTTGAAGCACATGACCTCCAAGCAGGCAGTGGTACAGGCTCAGATGCTGCATTGAGACACAGCCTAACATAATGGTTGTTGATTTCAGGTGTATTCAGCATCCTGCAGGAGAAAGCCTAATCCTCTCAGGGTGTCATATCCAAACTGTCACCTAAACCATGGCTTCTGGAGTGTCATTCCATTGTCTGTTCAGTTGCCTCTAGATTGTGCAGTGAGTAGAGTAGTGGAACCTGTGGGTATTGGTGCATTATTCCATATCCTTTGTCACATATGAGTTTCATTGATTCCAGTGATTTAGTATTCCATGATGCTAAATCAATGATCTTCAGCACCCAAATTTCAAGCTGAAAAGGCAGACACTTATCCTGTTTACGTATCTACCCAAGCTTGAAGAAAGGAACTAGTTGATGTCCTCAAGTCATTATATCTACAAGGGCTCCTGTGTTGGACTCTAGATACATGGTCTTATATTCAGTAGAAGTCCTGGCATTTTCTGTTTGAGAGTTTTATCATGATACTAATGTGACTACCCCTGGAATGTATGCCAAATTAATCTCTCATTTGGGGGGGGCACATTTATCCTATATAGGTAACCAAGTTTTTATCTTTCCTTTTTATTGAATGGGATGAGCATAATGTCATCAATATCATGTGTCACTATGATGTTCTATTGTGTGTACGTAATTTGAACATCATTTAGAATTGTATTCTGAAAAAAGAGCAGGAGGATTCACAAGCCCTGGTTCAAAACACTATAATTATTCTTCAGCCAGTTCCATGTGAACTAGATCTTCTTCTGCTTCTCCTTTGTTTTTTTTTTTTATTTCAAAGCTTCATGTAAAAGCTGACTTTCTACACATCCCACATCAGAGACTGTTAATTTGATGTTACCCCTGGTCTACATGCATCACATCACTTACAATGGCTCTTTTCTATGTTAGACCACATGGTCACCTTATAGTATCAATTATGATTTTTTAAAATTGGGATTAAGAAGTAAACTTGCTGAAAATATGATGAGATTTTACCACCTTAAGTTTTAAAGTCTTTTTTTTAAATATTTTTATTGGTGCATTATATTCATACATCATATTGGGGTTAAAAAACTTGTGTGGACATCCATGTACACATCACTGATTTAAGCCCTACCCAATTCCCACCCCTTTCCCTCCCCAATTCTCCTTCCCTTGCTTGGTTTAGTGGATGACTTCAATGTGTTTAAGTACATTGTGTGTTTTAGAGAATTTCTTTCTTCCCCCCTCCCATCTCCTCATTTATGTTGTCTTGTTTGCTCCTCTATAGGATTTACTTTTTCATCTAGAGTTCCTCTATGATGCATTACTCCTTATCTTTCACATATTAGGGAAAGCATACAATTTCATATTTTTTGTGACTGACTAATCTCACTTAGCATAATGTCCTCCAGTTCCACCCATTTCCCTGAAAATGATGTAATTGAGTTTTTTTTTCTTTGATGGTTGAGTAAAATTCCATTGTGTACATAACCCACAGTTTTATAATCCATTCATCTGTTGATGGACATCTTGGCTGGTTCCATAATTTGACTATGGTGAACTGTGCAGCTATGAACACAGATACACATGCATTAGTTTGGTACTTTGGTTTCCTTTCTTTTGGGTAGAAACCCAGAAGTTGTTTTGCTGAATAAAATGGTAGATTTGTTCCCATTCTTCTGAGGATTCTCCATACTGTTTTCCAAAGTGGTTGCACTAATTTGCAATCCCACCAACAATGTTTTAGAGTTCCTACTTCTCCACATTCTTGCCAGCATCTGTTGTTGTTTGTGTTTTGAATGATTGCCATTCTAGTTGGAGTTAGGTGAAATCTCAGGGTAGTTTTGATTTGCATCTCTCTGATTGCCAATGATGTTGAGCATTTTTTCATGCATTTATTGGCCATTTGAATTTCTTTTGTAAAGTGTCAATTTAGTGCATTTTCCCATTTTGTTATCGGATGCTTTGTTTTCTTAGTATTGAGTTTCTTGAGTTCTCTGTATATTCTAGATATTAGTCCCCTATTGGAGGTGTAAGTGGCAAAAGTCTTCTCCCATTCTGTTGGCTCTTGTTTGAGGTTCTTGATAGTTTCCGTTGCTGAACAGAAGCTCTTCAGTTTCATGCAATCCCACGTATTGATTTGCCTTTTAATTTGTTGTGCCTTGGGGTCTTGTTGAGAAAGTGTTTATCTGTGCCTATGTGTTGCAGTGTTGGACCTATGCCCTCTTCAAAGAGCTTCAAGGTCTCTGGTTTGATTTCCAAGTCTTTGATCCATCTTGAATTGACTATTGTGCTGGGTGAGAAAGTGGGATTAATTTCCAATTTTCTGCATATGGTTAACCAGTTTTGCCAACACCATTTATTGAACAGGCTATCTTTTTTCCAGTGTATGTTTTTGGCCCCTTTTTCAAAAATCAATTGGCTTAAAGTGTGTGGACTTGTTTCTGGGTCTTCTATTCTGTTCTTTTGGTCTATGTATCTGTCTTTGTGCCAGTACTGTTTTTATTAGAAAGGCTTTGTAGTAGAGTTTAAAATCAGGTATTGTGATTCCTCCTGCATGGTTTTTGTTACTGAGAACTACTTTGGCTATTCTTGGCTTTTTTTATTCCAAGTAAATTTAAGGATTGATATTTCTATGTCTGTGAGGAATTATCTTGGTATTTTAATGGGCATTGCATTGAATCTATACATCACTTTTGGAAGTATAACCATTTATTCTGCCAATCCATGAACATAGAAAATCCTTCCATCTTCTATGATTTTCTTTGATTTTTTTCAATGTTTTACAATTTTCTTTGTAGAGATCTTTTACCACTTTGGTCAAGTTTATTCCCAAGTATTTTATTTTTTTGTGAGAGATCCTGAGTCGAAGTGTTTTCTGAATTTCTTTTTTAGTGGATTTATGGCTGTGTACAGGAAAGCTTCTGATTTTTTAAGATTCATTTTGTATCCATACACTTTGCTGAATTTTTTGATCAGTTCTATAAGCATTTTAGTAGAGTTTGTTGGGCTTTCTAAATAGAGTATCATGTCATCTGCGAATAATGAAAGTTTGAGTTCTTCTTTTCCTATTTGTACTCCTTTGATTTCTATTTCTTGCCTTATTTCTCTGGCTAGAGTCTCTAGAACTATATTGAAGAGAAGTGGTGATAATGGATATTCTTGTCTCATTCCTTTTTTAGGGGGAATTCTTGATGTTTTCCCCATTTAATATGATGATGGCGATGGGCTTATTGTAGATTGCCTTAATGATGTTGCGATATGTTCCTTCTATTCCACTTCTCTGTAGTGTTTTTATCATAAAAAGGTAATGGATTTTATCAAATGCTTTTTCAGCATCAATTGAAATGATCATGTGATTTTTGTCCTTGCTTCTGTTTATATGGTGAATTACATGGATTGATTTTCATATACTGAACCAGCCTTGCATCCCTGGGATGAAGCCTACCTGGTCATGATATATGATTTTCTTGATGTTGTTTTGAACGCGTGTTGCTAGTATTTTGTTTAATAGTTTTGCATCCAAGTTCATCAGAGATGTAGGCCTGTAGTTTTCCTTCCTTGAACTGTCTTTATTTGGTTTGGGTATTAGTGTGATGTTGGCTTCATAGAATGTATTTGGGAGAGTCCCAGTTTTTTCTATTTCACGAGATAGTTTGAGAAGTATTGGGGTTAGCTCTTCTATAAAGGTTTTAAAGAATTCACTTGGGAAACCATCTGGTCCTGGGCTTTTCTTTGATGGTAAGCTCATTACCACTGTTTCAATCTCTTTGACTGTTATTGGTTGGTTTAAGTGTTCTTTATCTTCTTGACTCGGTTTAGGAAGGTTGTATTTATCTAGGAAGTTGTCAGTTTCCTCCAGATTTTACATTTTGTTGGAGTATAGTTTTTCAAAGTAGTTTCTGATAATCCTCTGGATTTCTACACCCAGTAGTAATGTCTCCTTTTTAATCTCTTATCTTCATAATTTGGGTTCTCTCTTTTTTTTTCTTAGTTAGGTTGGCTAGTGGTTTATCTATCTTGTTAATTTTTTCAAGAAACCACCTTTTGGTTTTGTTGATTTTCTGTATTGTTTTTTATTCTCTATATCATTAATTAAATTCTGCTGTAATTTTAATAATTTCCTGTCTTCTACTGGCTTTGGGGTTCGATTGTTCCTGCTTTTCAAGGGCTTTGAGCTGTGTCATTAGGTTATTTATTTGAAGATTTTCTGTCTTTCTTATATGAGCACTCTGCTATAAATTTTCCTCTTAATACTGCCTACAAAGTGTCCCAGAGGTTTTGATATGTTGTATCATTATTTTCATTTGTTTCTAGAAATTTTTTTATTTCACCTCTTACATATTCTATGACCCATTCTTTACTCAGAAGTGTGGTGTTCAGTCTCCACATGTTTATGCTGTTTCTCTGGGTCTTCTTATAGTTGATTTCTAGTTTCATTCCATTATGGTCTAAAATGACACAGGGAAGTATGTAACATTTTTTAAATTTGCTAGTGCTCATTTTGTGTCCCAGGATGTAATCTATTTTGGAGAAGGTTCCGTGAGCAGCTGAGAAAAATGTAAACTCCACTGTAGTTGGGTAAAATATTCTATATGTGTCCAACAGATCCATTTGATTAATGGTGTTCTTTAGTTCTGCGACATCTTTACTGACCATTTGTCTGGAAGATCGGTCTAATGTTGTGAGAGGTGTGTTGAAGTCTCCCAGTTATATTGTATTGGGATTTATGTGTGACTTCATGTCACACAGAGTTTGATTTATGAAAGTAGCTGCACCTATGTTTGGGGCATAGATGTTGATTATTGTTATTTCCTCTTGCTGGATTATTCCTTTACCAGTAAAATATGTCCTTCTTTGTCCCTTCTAATACGTTTGGGTTTGAAGTCTAACTTGTTTGATATCATAGTTGCTACTCCTGCTTGCCTTCGAGTTTCATTAGCATGGATTACCTTGATCCAGCCCTTTACCTTGAGTTTGTTCCTATCTTTACTTGTAAGGTGTGTTTCTTGTAAGCAGCAGATGGATGGATTCTCGCTTTTAGTCCATTTTGCCACTTTATGTCTTTTTATTGGGGAGTTGAGTCCGTTTACATTCAGTGTGATTATTGAGAGATAATTTTTAATTCCTAAGATGTTAGGATTTATTTCTGTTTGAGATACTATTTATTTTTCTTTGCGTAGTTTTCTGCTGGATGGAAAATCTTGTTTCTTTGGTTCTGCCGTGTATTCCCTATTTCTTCTTTGCAGTTAATCTTGTGGAGTATTTTCTCTAGCGCTGGTTTTGAAGACATAAATTCCTTCAGTTTCTGTTTGTCATGGAATCTTCTTATTTCCCCATCTAATTTGATAGGTAGTTTTGGTTGGTAGAAAATTTTTGACTGGAAGTTGTTTTCTTTCAGAGTTTGGAATATGTTACTTCATACCCTTCTGGCTTTCCTGACTTGGTTTGGGAAGTCTGGAATGATTCTAATTGGTTTGCCTCTGAATGTCACTTGGCCTTTTGCTTTTGTTACCTTTAAGATTCTCCTTGGCTTCCACATTAGTCATTTTGACAATTATATGGCATGGGGATCTTCTTCTCTGATCCTGTCTGAAGCGAGTTCTATGTTTCTTGGACCTGTGTATGGACCTCTTACTCTATGTTTGGAAAAATTTTTGCTATTACTTCCTTGAAGAGATTATTGAACCCTTTGGTTTCACCTTCTTTTCCCTCCTCTATTCCAATTATTCTTAGGTTAGCTCTCTTAAAATGGGCCTATATTTCTTCAATGTCAAATTTCTGCTGTTGGATTTTTTTTCCTAAATTATAAACTATGCATTTATTTTTAGCATGATCATCTTCTAGGACTGAGATTCTATTCTCCATGTGGTCTAATCGATTGTTTATACTTTGAATTGAGGCCTTTATTTTAATGATTGCATCCCCTATTTTGGACTGGCTCTAAATTCTTTTCAAAGGTCCTGTATTATTTCTATAGTTATATACCTGATTTGATCTTCTCTCCAGAAGAAAATCTCTGAATTTCTGTGTTATCAGGTTTTAATGTTGTGGGGTTTTGAGCATTCATTGCTCTATTGTTATTCCTCTTTCCCATAATTTTGGAAGTCTGTGCCTTCTCTGGGTTCTTCCCTGCATCACTAAAACTTCACTTAGTGTGCTCTGGATCTCGAGTCTGTGGTTATCTCAGTCACCACTACTCCTTTACTGGGCTGAATCGCAAAGTCTCAGACCCAGGGAGTTAATCAAGGCTGCACGAGACCATGGGGGTGCCGGGCTGGGTGTTTTCTCATGGGGAGCTTCAACTAGGTTGTGGTATCTCTGCCACTGCTACTCTTTCACTGGGTTGGATTGCAAAATCTCAGACCCAGGGAGATTATCCAAGCTCCACAAGTCCCTGTGGGTGCAGTGCTGGGATTTCTCTTTTAGGGGCCTCAATTTCACTCACTGTTGTTGAATGTGCTGATCTGGAGCTGTCACGGATGTGGTGAACTCACCACTGCTGTTGGCAATATAGTGCCACTGCCACTCCCTCAGCAATGAGGCTGGCATATTTTCTGGTTTTGAGCTCCGTTCTGAGTCCCTTTTTTCTCTGGAGCCTGGTGCTGCCACAAAAGGTTTCTAAAGCTCATTAACAAATTGAGCAAAGTAGTGGGATACAAAATCAATCTGCAAGCTGGGAATGGCAGCTCATGGAAGTACTTGGAAGGCTGATATGAGAGGATGACAGTTCTCAACCATCCTCAGCTACTTAGTGAGGCTTTCTGTAACTCAGTGAGACCCTGTTTCACAATAAAGAATAAAAAATAGGGCTGAGGGTGTATCTTAGAGGTAAAATGCCCCTGCATTTCATCCCCAGTACCAAAAAAAAATCTACAAAAATCAGTAGCTTTTCTATATGCCAGCCATGAATCCACTGGGAAAAAAAATATCTAAAACACATTTTTACCACCGAGGCCAGGATTGGAGGCAGCTGAGGGGTTAGGCTGGTGTCGGGGCCAGCGAGACCAGAATCAGGGCCTCCCATGAGGCAAGGCTGCTGCTTGAGCCAGCAAGGTCTGGATCAGTCCACCGGTAGCCAGGCCACTACTGGGGCCATCAACACGACATGCACAGAGAAATGTCACAGAAAAAAAAAAAAAAAAAAAAACAGATGCTTCCCCTAATCAGCAATAACTAGGAGGAAAGGGGCAACAGAAAGAGGTTGAGCTATAGGAAGGGCCCTGTAGTGAAGCAATTAAGGTGACCAATCAGAGGGTATGGAATAGGGGAGGATGGAGCCTCTTTAAAATGCAGGAGGTACATAAACAAATGTATCAAAGTTAATCACCAAACAAGCATGGGATCGAGGGAGGGGGAGGGAATGGGATGGGGACTGGATGAGGGCTAATTGGATGATGTGTGCTTATATATCCTCTCAAGTCTTGTATTCCAATGTGATATATGATTACTATGCACCAATAAAAATAAATTAAAATAAATAAATAAATAAAACACATTTTTATTGACAATATCCTCAAAAACAATAAAAAGCCTAAAAATAAATCTAACCAAAGAGGTAAGAGACCTTCATAATTAAAATCACAAAACATTAAAGAAAGCCTTTTCAACACAATGGTGTTGGAAAAAATGCTTATCCATTTGTAGAAAAATGGAATTAAATCTTTACCTCTTACCCTGCACAAAAATTAACTTAAGATGGAAGAAAAGTCTTGGAACTCAGATCAGAGACTGTGAAATTACTATAGAAAGACAGCTCCAGTACTCCAACATATAAGCACAGGTAGAAACTTAATCAATAAGATCCCTAAGGATTCTAAAGAGAGAGCATACAAAATAGGAGATGATCTTTGCCAGCTATTCCTTCTAAAACAGACTAATACCTAGAATATGCAAAGTAAAAGACTTAACACTAAAAAATTTGATCCAGTCAAGAAATGGGCAATTGAACTAAATAGACACTTCACAAAAGAAGAAATACAAATGGCCAATAAAGACATGAAAAATTGTTCAACATCATTAGCAATCAGGGAGATACAAATCAAACCTACAATTAGATTGTATAGCTGCTATTGGAGATCAGTGCAGTGATTTCTCAGAAAACTGACACTGGATTCACCATTGGACACAGGTATACCACTCATGGGTATCTTTCTGAAGGGACTAAAATCAGATTATAGTAATCCATGCATATCCATATTTATAGCAGCACAACCTAGGTGTCTATCAACAAATGAAACCAACTCACTAACCTAGGTGTCCATAAAGAGATGAATGGATTACAAAATTGTGGGACATACACACAATGGAATTCTAGTTAGCAATAAAAACAGAATTATATCATTTGCAGGAAAATTTATGAGCCTGGAGAGTATTATGTTAAGTGATATTAGCCAATCAAAAGCAGTGTGGTGTCAATGTTTTCTCTAATATGTGAAAGCTAGGGAGCAATCAGGATACCAGAGTAACATTATATAATGGAGGAGAAACTCTAGTGGAAAGAGGAAGGTGGCCTACAGGCGTGTTAGGGGGATTCGAATTAATGAAGGAGTCATTTTCATTGACATTATGTACATATGTAAAAATACCAATGCCAATCTCAATATTCTGTATGGAGAAGGAGAGGGAGTATAAAGGAAACCAGAGGAAAGCTCATCAAGTGTTGTGTGCATATAGGTCACTTTCACCATGAATTACATTATTGCATGAGACTATAATGCTCCAATAAAAGAGAGAAATGAGGTATCAAGCTATGACTATAATACGGCTTAACCTCAAATACATCTTAAGATAAATTAATCTGAAAATGCCATATATTATTCCAACTTTATTACATTCTTTTTAAAAAGGCAAAATAATGAGGGCAGTAAGAATCTTAGTAGTTGCCAGAAGGAATGAATGGGCAGAGTACATAGAACTTTCAGGACAGTAAAATTATTATTTTTTTTATTTTTATTTTTATTATTTGCAGGTCTGGGGATGGAATCCAAAGGCATTTGACCTCCGAGCTACACCCCCTGCCCAATTTTTTATTCTTTATTTTGAAACAGGGTCTCACTGAGTTGCAAAGGGCCTCACTAAGTAGCTGAGGCTGTCTGCACACCGCGATCCTCCTGTCTCAGCTTCCCAAATGCTGGGATTACAAGCGTGCGCCACCACGCCTGGCATATTATTTATGCTATACAATGATGACTATGTAAGGCAGTAATAATAAAAAAAAAACCTCACAGAATGCACCTCACATAATGTACAACAAGAGTTAACCTTAATGCAAACTATGAAATTGGGGTGATAATCATGATAGTGATAATGATGTGTGAATATAAATTTATTGATTGTAATATATGTACCATTCTGGTGTTAAATGTTGATAGTAGAGGAGGGTATATGGAGGCATGTCTTCATAATATAGAAAATATATTATATGGGATATAATATATAGAAATGCAAATGGTCATTAAATATATGAAAAATACTCAATATCATTAGCCATGAGGGAAATGAAAATCAAAATTATGAGATACCATCTTACCCCTATTACAATGGCTATTATCAAAAACAAAACAAAAGGAAACTTTATTCAATTATTGGTAAGGATATAAGTTAGTACACTTACTATGGAAAAGTTTGAGGTACCTCAAAACACTAAAAACAGAACTACCACATGATCCAAGCTATCTCTCTCTTGAGTATAGATTCAAAAAATATAAGGTCAGAATATTTTAAAAAAACTTGCACTCCAAGATTTAGGGCAGCAGTATTCAAAATAAATAAGATATACAATCAGCCCATCAACTGATGAATGAAAAAATATGGTCTATATACAATAAGAGAATTATTCAGCCAGAAAGAAGAGTGAGCTCTTGTCATTTATAGGAAAATGGATCAAATGATAGATCATAATGTCAAGCAACATAAGACAATCACAAAAAGACAGATAACACCTATTCTTGCTCATATGTGGAAATCAAAACCAACCCAAATGAAAAAGAGATCTGAGAAAAGTGCAGGTGAGGGCAGAAGAATGGATGAACATGAGCAATGTATAATGTACAGGTAGGAAATGTCACAGCAAACCTAATTAATTTGTGTAGTTAGTATGCATTAATCATTCTAACAAAATTAAAATAAATAAAAGAAGTTTGAAAAAAACACTACAAATAAATACATGGAGCCACATATTAGAATAAACTACATATTACAAATGTTTGAAACTCAACAGAAATAATACATTCCAACTAGAAAGTGAATAATCATAAATAGTTATCAAAGGGAATAGATACAAATAGAAAATGAGCACTTGAAAAGATGTTCAGCATGTTTAGCTATGAGAGAAATGGCAGCCAAAATCAAATGATATTACTACACAAATATTTAGAACACATAAAAAATAGTAATGTCACCAAAAGCTTTTGACGATATAGAAACTTGATGTCTCAGATATTGCTATTGGAAATGTAAACTGGTACAGCCATACCACTTCTAAAAATACTGGCAACTTCTAATAAAACCAAATGTATACTTAAGACTCAAAAATCAGTCTTGGGCATTTATCCCTGGGAAATGAAGAGATATTTAACTCAAAATCTTTACCAATGTTAATAGTAACTGTATTTCCAATGGCTACAAATTAAAAACAATCAGAATATTCATCAATTGAAGACTTTTAAAAGTCTGTTAAACCTATAAAATAGAATACTCTTCATCAATTAAGAGAATACCTATTAATACATGAACAATGTATATGGATCAAAAGCATGATGTATAGTAAAAAGTCAATCTTACAAGATTACACTGAATAATTCTATTTTTATTACATTAGTAAAATGAAAAAAATCAAGGAAATGGAGAAAAGATTTGTGTTTTCAAATGAGACAGAGATGATTAGGTTAAGCATGAAAGGTCAGCAAGAGACATTTTCTTTGTGATGTGATCGCTTGGTATCTTAATTGTGTGGTGATTTTACAACTGTTGTGTATACATAGGATAAAATGACAAAACTATACACATATATAAACGTATGTAAAAAGAAGAATGTGTATTCTTGATAAGAGTATTGTACCACTGGTAATTTCCTAGCCCTACTATTTTAATGGAGTTATATAAATAATAAGGTAAAGGGCAAATGGGACTGTACTATGGTGGCAACTTCTGCCTTATATAATTATTCAAACATTCAAAACTAAAAAGTAAACAAAATAAAAAGAACAAAAAAAGGCCAACATTTGTCATTGTATATACATCAATGACAAAACAATGTATTTATTATAAAATATCATTGACACGTGACTGCATGTTTCAAAACCCAGAATATATTTGTATTTGATTTTAGTAGTTTAAACTGTCAACATGATTTTAGTCATTCATTTAGTTATCCATTGTATTTTCACTTATTTAATTTTAAAATGGATTCTGTAATCCATTTTAATTGCCTAAAGAACCTTCTTTAATATTTTCTTTGGAACTGAAATTATCTCTACTTGCTGATGACATGATCTTATACATAGAACCTAAAAATACTCAACCAAGAAGACATCTAGAACAAAGGAGTGGAATATAAAATCCATCAACAAAAATCAGTAGCTTTTCTATATGCCAATCATTAACCCACTGAAAACAAATTCCAGAAAACAATTCCATTCACAATAACTTCAAAAGTAATAAAATGGGTAGGAATATATCTAACAAAGTAGGTAAAAATTCTCTACAATAAAAATTATAAAACACTAAAGAAACTGAAAATCTTAGAAGATGGAAAAATGTCCCAAACTCTTGAATAGGTAAAATAAATATTATCAAAATGACAATTCTACCAAAAGTGATCTACTGATTCAAGAAAATGCCTATTGAAATGTCAATGTCATTCTTCCCAAAGCTGGAAAAATCAGTTTTAAATTTTATAAAAAAAAAACCCAGAATAGCCAAAACAATTATTAGGAATAATAACCATGCAGGAGGCATTACAATTCCTGACTTCAAATTACACTACAGAGGTATAGTAATAAAAACGGTATGGTATTGGCACAAAAGCAGACACAAAGACCAATGGAACAGAATAGAAGATACATAAACAAATCCACACACTATTGCCATGTGTGTCAACAAAGGGGTCAACAACACACATTGGAGAAAAAAATAGACTTCTCAACAAATGGTGTTGGGAAAACTAGTTATCCATTTGTGGAAAAATGGAATTAAATCTCAACCTTTTACCCTGCACAAGAGTCAATACAAGACACATCAAAGATCTGTAAATTAGACCAGAGATGTTGAAATTACTATTGAAGGGTATAGGTTTACACTCCAATATATTGGCACAGGTAGAAACTTCCTCAATAAAATACTAAAGCTAAAAAAAAAAAAAAAAGTTAAAGGGAAAAAAATAGTTGGGATGTCACTAAACTGATAAGTTTCTCTTCAACAAAGACAATACAAGTTTTATTTTAATTAATTAATTAATTTATTTTTGGTGGTACTGGGGTTCCTGGAAGCCCTTCTACCTCTGGGCTAAACTCCCAGACCTATTTTATATTTTTGAAACAGGGTCTCTTACGCCAGCACAGCTGGCTTTGAACCTGTGCGATCCTCCTGTCTCCACCTCCCAAGTGCAGGGATTACAAGTGTGCGCCACCACACCCAGCAAGACAATACAAGTTTAAAGAGAGATTCTACATAATGGGAAATCTTTGTATATAAAATATTAAAAATTAAGTTATCTTTAAAATGTTTTTTTCTTTTGTAAAACTTATTCTCTTACCCAACCTTCTAGTTTGCCAATTCTTTCTACTATAGCTTATGCTACTAAGCCGTTATACAAATTTCCTAATTCTAGTTATTATGTTTTAGTACTAGAATTAGGACTAAATTTAGTATTCTATTAGTAGTTTCCAGTTCTCTGTCAAATATGTCCAACTTGTATCTAAATTTAATTATTCTATAATTATATTAAATTATTCTACATTTATCATTGTCCATCATATTATTTGAGTTTCCTTGTGGTTTAAAATGTTTTCTTAGATGTTGGGTCAATTCTTGTTTTCCCATATGCTTTAGTTAAATGTAAGACAATGTGAAAAAAACAGATGTAGTTTGAAGTCTTCATGGCATTATCTTTTATCAGAAAAGAATTTATTCATGCTTCTGTTAGATACAATGGAGGAACTAGAAATCCCAGAGAACACTGATCACTTCAAGGAATAAGAAGATAAGAATTTGGAATACATACACCCTGAAGTATCTACTTTTGCTTTGGCCTCACTCCTTATGAGTCCCAATTGGAAGCTATGTTTATTTGTTAGGCTTCATTTTCTTCCCAATTATTCCAAACTTTGTAGTCATACTAACTTGAATGTACTGAAAGAGATGTTTGATTTTGCCTTGCAGCAATTACTTTAGAAATTGGAAATTTCTTAAGTTATGGAAAAAGCAGTATTAATGACAGGCTTATTTTTTGGACTTTCCTCCTTTACAAAGGTTCCCTCCTTTGTAAAGCCTCACAATATACCAGTGCTTGTGTAGTTCTCTAAAAGCTTTTTTTGTATGTGGTGGTGATACTGGGGTTTGGACCTAGGGGTGTTCTACCTCCAAGCTACATTCCAGCCTTATTTTTAAAACATGGTCTAAGTTGCTGCAGCTTGCAACAAATCTTCTCCTCCTGTCTCAGCCTCCCCAATACTGGGATTATACAGATGTGCCACTATGCTTGGCTAGATTTTACTTTTTAATATACCTTATTAAAATATAACACTCAGCCAGGTATGGTGGTGCAAGCTTGTAATCCCAGCATTTGAGAGGCTGAGACAGGAGGACCACAGTTTGCAGGCAGCCTCAGCTACTTAGTGAGGCCCTTTGCAACTCAGTGAGACCCTATTCCAAAATAAAGAATAAAAAGTAGGGCCAACCATGAGGCAAGGCTGGTGCTGGGGCCTTCAAGGCCGAAATCGGATCCTGCCGAGGGGTTAGGCTGGTGCTGGGGCCAGCAAGGCCAGGATCGGAGCTTACCGTGAGGCAAGGCTGGTGCTGGGGCCTCCGAGGCCGGGATCGGAGCCTGCCGAGGGGTTAGGCCGGTGCCGGGGCCAGCGGCCGGCATCGGAGCCTTCCGTGAGGCAAGGCCGCTACTGAGGCCTCTGAGGCCAGGATAGGAGCCTGCTGAGGGGTTAGGCTGGTCCTGGGGCCAGCGAGGCCAACATCGGAGCCTACCATGAGGCAAGGCCAGTGGTAGGGCCTCCGAGGCCGGGATCGGAACCTGCTGAGGGGTTAGGCCGATGCTGGGGCCAGCAGCCAGCATTGGAACCTACCGCGAGCAAGGCCGGTGCCGGGGCCTCTGAGGCCAGGATTGGAGCCTGCTGAGGGGTTAGGCTGATGCCGGGGCCAACGGCTGTTATCGGAGCCTGCCTTGAGGCAAGGCCGCTACTGGGGCCTCCGAGGCCAGGATTGGAGCCTGCCATGAGGCAAGGCCAGTGCTGGGGCCTGCAAGGCCGGGATCGGAGACTGCCAAGGGGTTAGGCCGGTACTGGGGCCAGTGAAGTCTGCATCACAGCCTGCCGTGAAGCCAGGCCAGTGCTGGGGCCTCTGAGGCCGGGATCGGAGCCTGCCGAGGGTTAGGCCGGTGCTGGGGCCAGCAAGACCAGGATTGGAGCCTACCGTGAAGCAAGGCCTGTGCTGGGGCTATCGAGGCTGGGATCGGAGCCAGCTGAAGGGTTAGGCTGGTGCCAGGGCCAGCGAGACTAGAATCGGAGTCTTCCATGAGGCAAGGCCACTGCTTTAGCCAGCAAGGTCTGGATCAGTCCACCGGGTAGCCAGGCCACTACTGGGGCCGTCAAGAGTGGGATTGGTACTTGCAACGCGGCATGCACAGAGAAATATCACAGAAAATAAAAACCAGATGCTTCCCCTAATTAGCAATAACTAGGAGGAAAGGGGCAACAGGAAGAGGTCGAGCTATAGAAAGAGCCCTATAGTGAAGCAATTAAGGTGATGAATCAGAGGGTATGGAATAGAGGAGGATGGAGACTCTTTAAAACACAGGAGGTACATAAACAAATGTATCAAAGTTAATCACCAAACAAGCATGGGATCGAGGGAGGGGGAGGGAATGGGATGGGGATTGGATGAGGGCTAAATGGATGATGTGTGCTCATATATCCTCTCAATTCTTGTATTCCAATATGATATATGATTACAATACACCAATACAAATAAATTTAAAAAAAAAAGTAGGGCCAAGGCTGTAGCTCAGAGGTAGAATGCCCCTGGGTTCCATCCCTAGTACCCCACCAAAATGTAACATTCAAGAACTTCATTCTTTTTAAATGTAAAGCAAGGTAAATATTAACAAATATATACAGGAACATAGACACTATGTGAACAAAAAAGTTAAAGCATTCCAAAATTTCTCAAATTCTCTTTGCACTTGCCTTTTCTAAAATTTTGTATAAATGGATTATCTTCAGGGTCTAGCTGAATTCACTAAGTATATTTTATGTTTCACCAATGTTTATCAGCAAATATCACATTTCCTTTTCATAATTAGAAATTGATTCTATGAATATTAAAATGTGTTTATGCAATCACCTGATAAACATTTTTGTTATTTTTTGTTTGCAGTTATTAGAAACCAAACAGTTCTGAGACATCAGGCATAAATTTTTGTGTAGACATATATTTTTATTTCTCTAAATCAACTATATGAAGACCCAGAGTAACCATATAAACAAGTGGAGACTAAACAGCACACTGCTAAACAAGAAATGGGACATAGAATAAGTAAGGGGTGAAATTAAGAAATTCCTACAAGCAAATATAAATATAGATATAACATTTTAAGATCTCTGGGACACCTTGAAGGCAGTATTAAGAAGAAATTTCATAGCACTGAGTGCCCACATAAGACAAAGGAAAAAATCACCAAATAAATAACCTAATGACACACTTCAGAGTCCTTGAAAAACATAAATGGTGTAACCCCAAAGCCAGTAGAAGAAAACATTATTAGAATCAGAGCAGAAATCAATGAAGTAGAGAATACAAGACAACACAGAAAACCAAAACCAAAAGCTTATTTCTAAAAAATAAACAAAATAGATAAACCACTAGACATCCTAACGAGAGAGAAATGAATCAAAATTGCTAAAATAGAGATGAAAAGGGAAAGATTACCACCTATAGCATGAAAATCCACAGGATCATCAAAAAACTACTTTGAAAAAAATATACTCCAAAAAAACAAAAAAGTAAAAAATTGACAAATTTCTAGATACATACAACCTACTTAAACTGAGCCAAGAATATACAGAAAATTTAAACTGGCCAAGAGCAATCAAAACCATTGAAGCAGCAATAAGAGCTTACCATTAAACGAAGGCCCAGAACCAGATGATTTATTTCCCAAGCGAATTTTATCAAACCGTTATAAAAGAGCTAATCCCAATACTCTTCATTCTAGTCCATGAAATAGAAATAAGACTGTCCCAAATATATTCTATGAATCCAACATTACATTAATACCCAAACCAAATAAAGACAGCTCAAGAACACCATAGGCATATATCATTGATGAATTTAGACATAAAACTGCTAAACAAAATACTAGCAATGCATATTCAAAATCACATCAAGAATACCATACACCATGATCAAGTAGGCTTCATCCCAGGAATGTAAGGCTGGTTCAACAAATGAAAAGCAATCCATGTAATTTATCACATAAACAGAACCAAAGACAAAAATCACATGATCATTTCAATAGATGCTGTTAAAGCATTTGAGAAAATCCAACACCCATTTATGCTGAATGTCCTGCAGAGAATCAGAAGAGAAGGAACATATTTCAACATCATAAAGTCAATATACAATAGGCCCACAGCCAACATCATATTAAATGGGGAGAAACTGCAAGTGTTCCCCCTAAAAACAAGAACCATTTCTTTTTCATATAGTACTTAAAACTCTATTCAGAGCAATAAGGTAAAAGAAGGAAATCAAAGGAGTTGAAATAGAGAAAGAAGAACTAAAACTATCCCTATTTTCAGATGACAATGATACCAAGAAGAACCAACAAAATCAACCAAAAGTACTTATAAAACTAATCAACAAATTTAGCAAAGTGCCTGGATACAAAGTTAATCTTAAAAAATTAGAAGCTTTTCTGTATGTCAACTATAAATCCACTGAAATAGATATAAAGAAAACACTTCCACTCACAATATCTCACAAAAAAATAAATTAAATACTTAGGGATAAGCATAACCAAGGAGGTAAGAGATCTCTACTAGGAAAATTAAAAAACATTTTTAAAAACTGAATAAGACTTTAGAAAATGAAAAGATGATTTATGCTCTTACATAGAATAAATATCAAAATGGCCTTTCTTCCAAAAGTGATCCACAGGTTCAATGAAATAGCCATTAAAACACCAAGGTTATTCCTCTCAGACAGAAAAATCAGTCCTCAAATTCATTTGGAACAACAAAAAAACCCAGAATAGCCAAAGTAGTTCTCAGCAACAAGAACCAGACAGGAGGCATCCCAATTCCCAACTTCAAACTATACTATGAAGCCATAATAATAAGAACAGTATGGTATTGGCACAAAAACTGATACATTGACCAAAGAGGCAGAATAGAAGATTCAGAAACAAGTCTGCACACTTACAGCCATTTAATTTTTGACAATGGGAACAAAAACATACACTGGAAAAAAGATAGTTGGCAAAACTGTTTAGCCATATGCAGAAAAATAGATATAAACCCCATTTTCTCACCCTACACAAGTCAGTTCAAATTGGATCAAAGACTTGGAAATTAAACCAGAGCTGCAGATTTGGAAATCAGACTAGAGACCTTGTAGCTCCTTGAAGAGGATATAGGTCCAACACTTTAACACATAGGCACAGGCAAAAACTTTCTCAACAATATCCCAAAGGCCGGGCGTGATGGCAGACACTTGTAATCCCAGCATTTGGGAGGCTGAGACCAGAGGATTGTGGTTCGCAGACAGCCTCAGCTACTTAGTGAGGCCCTCTGCAACTCAGTGAGACCCGGTTTCAAAATAAAGAATACAAACTAGGGCAGGAGGTGTAGCTCGGAGGTCGAATGCTCCTGGGTTCCATCCCCAAGCCCGCAAAAGAAAAAAAAAAATCTCAAAGGCACAAACTAAAGAGCTTCAGGATTGCAAAAGAAACTATTAGGATCCTCAACAGAAAGCCCACAGAATAGGAGAATATTTTTGCCAACTACTCCTGCAATAGAACACTAATATCTAGAATATACAGAGAACTCAAAAAACTTAGCACTAAGGAAACAAATAACCCAATCAAAAAAAAAAAAAAATGGGCAAGTGAACTAAATAGACACTTCACAGAAGAAAAAAATTCAAATAGCCAGTAAATGTATGAAAAAAATGTTCAACATTATTAGCAATCAGAGAGATGCAAATAAAAACTACCCTGAGATTTCATCTAACTACAATTAGAATGGCCATAACCGAAAACAAACAACAAATACTGATGAGAGTGTAAAGAAGTGGGAACTCTAGTACACTGTTGGTAAGATTGCAAATTAGTTCAACCACTTTGGAAAACAGTATGGAGAATCTTCAGAAGAATGGGAATGAACCTACCATATGTCCCAGCAATACCACTTCTGGTTATCTAGCCAAAAGAATGGAAACCAAACTACCAAGCAAGTGCATGGGTATCTATGTTTATAGCCACACAATTCACAATTGCCAAACTATGGAACCAGACAAGATGTTCATCAACAGATGATTGGATTACAAAACTACAGGATATGTACACAATGAAATTTTACTCAGCCATAAAAAAGAGCAAAATGAAGTCATTTGTGGGGAAATAGATGGAACTGGAACAATTATGCTCCACTGAGATTAGTGAGATTAGTCGGTCACAAAAGGGAAAAAATCAAATGTAATATTTTTGTCAAAGTTATGTTTCTATGGTTATATTGGTCTCATAATGTAGATGAAAATTGTTCTCTTTTCTCCCTTTTAAGAGCTCATGTATAGTATTACTTCTAATGTACAAATAAAGTCAAATTCTTCCAAAGTAATCAAAGTTTGTAGTCCTCCTTTTGGTAAAGTTTCTGACTACCCATTTAGTATTTCAACAAATATGGAGCTATTTTTCTATTTTTTCTGGTATGATTTTTGACAAGTTGTTCTTCAAGACATTTGTCCATTTAATCCAAGTTATTGAATCTGTTGGCATAAGCTTTTTTTTAATAACACATCCTTAATATCTGTAATGTCAACAGGCTATGTAATGATGTTTGCATTTTCACTCTATACATGAACAATTTGTTTCCTTTTAAACTTGATCAGTTCTTTAGACTTCCAGGACAAATAATTATAAGCTGGATAGTTTTAAATAAAATTCTCTTACAGCTCTAGAGGTGACCAGTACCAAATCAAGTCTCTTTCTGAAAGGTCTAGTAGTTCCTTCATCTCTTCTTAGATTCTGGTTGCAATCTTTGACATATCTTGCTTTTCAGATGTAACACTGGTATTTGATTCCATTGTCACATGGCCACCTCTATGCTTTTGTATCTACATAGCTTTATAAAGGCACCAGTCAATAGGTTTAGGGTCCAACCTATTATAGTATGAACTTATCAAATTACATCTGCAAAAATGTTATTTCCAAATAGGGCACACTCTGAATTGTAAGTGGACCTGAATTTGAGGAAAGATACAACTCAGCCCAATGTATCAGTCTTGCTAAATGTTTATTATCTTTAAAATAATTTCTTGAATTGCTTAATATCCATTAATTTTAAAGAAGCCCTTGCAAAATGGCGACTGAGGGACACAGTACTCCTCAGTAGCTGAAGCAAATAAAACTTCAGATACTTAGAAAGCTGTGTCTTAATCAACAAAAAAAAAATACATACCAGGAACCAAAACAAATCCTGGTACCTCGGGGGAACTCTGAACTTGAAGAAGAAGAAGAACATAGACCCGGACACCGGATCAGCTGCAAACGCTGATCGGCGGCCGCGGGCTGCTTTCGCGGGCCCGCGGAGCTGCCTGCCCGATAGCCCCGATAGTCCCGCAGCAAGATAATCCGGGACTGAAAACAGCGAGCAGCTCCCACGTCAGAATTTTGTGTGCCCACTAGCGACTGGATCACAACAGCATAGAGACTCCCACGAATCCTGGACCAAGAAAGACAGGTACCTGCGGGCAACGGGAAGTGAGGACCCTAGCGTGCGCTGCACTCCAACCCCCCAGCACGCCCAAGCCTCAGACCCGAGCACTCCCCTCTGCGCACCTTGTCGGCGCCCCGGTTCCCTGCTAGCAGTCATTGCCTGTCCAACTCTCTCCACTAAATTGGAGCCTACCTGGGTGTCTAGCTCCCCCCCCCCCGCCACCTTGCCAGAGACTGCCTTCAAGGCTGCGAAAGCCCTGTGTAAACTGGAAATCTCCTTGGGGCACCCCCAGTTTCTACGTCCCGCGGGAGGCAGAGGCCTTTACTGGGCACCACGCACTGGATCCTTGAGCACCTATCCTGCACTCCTGGCCCACCGCTGGGTGTTCCCACCCTCCTGCTAGCCAGAGGCTTAATTCTAAGCGAGAACGAGAACTCAGCTCAATACACCTTGGAAGAGCATACCAGCAGCAACAGACAGCTGCATCCACTCACTCCTGGTTCCAGTAAAAGCAGCACACCCAGCCTGCACCCTTGGAATAGGCAGAGCTCTGGCAGCAAGCGTGGGCACCCAGGAACCAGCACCCATTTGCCCAGGGTACATCTTGGGACCACACCGGCTAACCCAGCTGGAATTTCCAGAGACACAGGAAAATCCATCGGGCCACAATATCTGCACAGGACCTCAGGGGGAGGTTCTAATTATACCTTGGTCATGCTCCACCCGTGTCGTAGGGAAGCACAGGCTGGAGTCTAGGGTGGTGAGTGCAGAGGTACTGACCACAGGTTAGAAGTTCGCAGAACCTGTGAATTGTATAGAATCAAATAACAGTGAAACCAGACATCCGGACACATAAACCTAAAGCAGCTAAAGGAGAGAAGGTGTCCAAACACCCAGAGTGACCTAAGAAGATAAAAAAATAGAGTACAAAGAAAACTAAGAGACATTGGATGGTATTCTGAAAGTTACTAAAGCAATCACATACGCACATATTATATAGGCCTGACCCCATATGCGTAAATAAGGAGGACTGTTTATTTTACTTTTAATGTGGATGTTTTGTTTTATATTGCTTTTACAGTGCTTTTGTTTTGGTATGGTTATTGCTGTGTTATTTTTTTTTCTTTCACCCCATACTTCTCTTACTTTCACATGTTGTTTTTATATATATATATATATATATTGGATAGTTTGCCTTATTTTTTTATTTCACACAGCTGCTAGCTCCTTTTATTTTATTCTTGTTCTTTTGTCCTCTTTCTTCCTCTTTCCTTCCTTTATTTTCATTCTCCTCCTTTGATTGGTCTTCCTCCCTTTTTCTAGGATTACATAATAGTCTTGGTATCTTGTGTGGATTTTTTTTTTCTATTCTTTTTTTGTGTCTGTCTGCTCCTTCCATCACCCCTATTTACAAACCTTCCCACACTAACCCTACATACTTTCCCCCCCCAAAACTTTTCCACATAATATACCTCCTGGTCTAATACTCTAAGTATCTCTTACATTCATAATTACTCCACGAACGACAAGAGTCCTAGTAGTTAACTCTCTCTCATTCCTAGCAAGATTTCACCTTACGATACTCAAAGTCTTTCTCAACCTAAACATATCCTCTACCTAATCTGACTCCTTTACTAATCACCCCAGCTCCTCCCACATCACCCACCCTCAACACTGGAAAGGCTCTGCTGACTAGCCGATACCCCAACTCCTAATATTAAGATTTGACTAAGCATAATACTCACGAACGATGGGTAGAAACCAGAAAAACAGGACAGAGAACGCTACAAATATGAGAACCAGGAATTACGAAGAGACAGCAGAAATCACGAATACTGACCTACTAGAAATGCAAGAAGGGGAGTTCAGAATCTTGTTGTTCAATATGATGAAAGGATTCAAAACAAGTATAGAGGAGGTTAAAGGTGAATTAGAAACACTAAAAAAGAATCAGAAAGAGGTCTGGAATGAAATGAAAGAGGCAATAAGTGAAATGAAGACAGCAATTGAAAGAAACTCTGGAAGATTAGATGAAATGGAAAACAGAATATCAATATTAGAAGACAGTACATCCCAAACCGAAAACACAGTCAGCGATATACAGAAATCTTTACAGCAACAAAACCTAAACATCCAGCAATTATGGGATAATATGAAGCGCCCTAATCTACGGATAATAGGCATTGAGGAAGGGATAGAGGTACAGACCAAGGGCATCTGTAATATCTTCAAGGAAATAATCTCAGAGAATTTTCCAAATTTGGAAAGAGACTTCGATCTTCAAGTCCAGGAGGCATACAGAACTCCACTGAGACAGGACCAAAGAAAGACCACTCCACGCCACATAATAACCAAAATGACCAATATAGAGGCCAAGGAAGGAATCTTAAAAGCAGCGAGAACAAAAGGACGGGTGACATATAGAGGCAAAACAATAAGAATCACCCCAGACTATACAACCCAGGTCATGAATGCTAGGAGAGACTGGTATGATGTGATTCAGACCCTGGAAGAAAATAACTTCCAACCAAGGCTCATCTACCCAGCAAAACTACTATTCAAGATCAATGGTGAATCCAAAGTCTTTCACGATAAACAGAATCTCAAAAAATTCATGAATTCAAAGCCAACACTAGAGAAAATTCTTAAAGAAATAAACCATAAGGAAGAAAAAAGAAGCAGACTTCAGAATCAGAGAAGAGAGGAAGTTAATAAGTGGGCCACTTAAGTAAAGAAGAATGATCACACCACCCAAGAGTAGACAGAACACAAAATGGCAGAAAACAAAAATCATATATCAATAATATCTCTTAATGTCAAAGGACTTAACTCACCAATCAAAAGACATAGATTGGCAATGTGGATTAGGAAACATAATCCAAATATATGCTGTCTGCAAGAAACACACCTCACAGCCAAAGACATTCACAGGCTGAAGGTGAAAGGATGGAAAAAGATATACCATGCCACCAGTGACCAAAAAAGAGCAGGGGTAGCAACCCTAATATCCGACAAAACAGACTTTAAACTAAAACACATCAAAAGAGACAAATCAGGGCACCTCCTTTTACTAAAAGGAACACTATACCAAGAAGATATAATGATAGTAAATATTTATGCCCCAAATATGGGTGCAACCACATTTGTAAAACAAACCCTTCTGGACATAAGATCCCAAGTAGACCCAAATACAATAATTCTGGGAGACTTTAATACGCCTCTCACACCACTGGATCGATCTTCAAGGCAAAAGATGAGTAAAGACGTTTTAGAACTAAGGGAAACCATAAACCAAATGGACCTAATAGACATTTTCAGAGTATTTCAACCAGGAACTACAGAATACACTTTCTTCTCAGCAGCCCATGGAACCTTCTCCAAAATTGATCACATCCTGGGACACAAAGAAAATACCAGCAAATTCAAAAAATGTAATATAATTCCTTGCATCTTTTCAGACCACAACGGAATAAAAGTAGAAATCAACAACAGGAAACTCGAAAGAAAGTATTCAAATTCATGGAGAATGAATGATACACTATTGAATGACGAATGGGTAAGAGCAGAAATTAGGGAAGAAATAAAGAAATTTATGGAAACAAACGAAAACAGAGACACAACCTACCAAAACCTATGGGACACCATGAAGGCAGTAATAAGAGGAAAGTTTATTGCATTGAGTGCCCACATAAAAAGGACGGAGAACCACCAAGTAAAGATCCTAATGACACAGCTCAAGGATCTAGAAATTCTGCAACAGTCTATTCCCAAAGCCAGCAGAAGGCAAGAAATCATCAAAATTAGAGCAGAAATAAATGAAATAGAGAACAAAAAAACAATTCAGAGAATCAATAAAACAAAAAGTTGGTTCTTTGAAAAGATTAATAGAATTGATAAACCCCTGGCCAACCTAACCAAAAGAAAAAGAGAATCAACTCAAATTATCAAAATTAGAAATGAAAAAGGAGATATCACCACAGATAGTGAAGAAATTCAAAATATTATTAGAAACTACTTTAAAAATTTATACTCCAATAGACTTGAAAACCTGGAAGAAATTGATAGATTTCTAAGCACAGTTAACCTTCCTACACTTAGCCAAGAGGACATAGCAAGCCTAAACCAACCAATAACAACCAAAGAAATAGAAATGGCAATAAAAATTCTTCCACCAAAGAAAAGCCCAGGCCCAGATGGGTTCCCAGCTGAATTCTACAAAACCTTCAGTGAACAACTAATACCAATACTGCATAACATGTTCCGGGAAATTGAAAGAGATGGAACTCTTCCAAATTCCTTCTATGAGGCCAGTATCACATTAATCCCCAAACCAAATAAAGATACCTCAAGAAAGGAAAACTACAGACCAATATCCTTAATGAACATAGACGCAAAAATTCTAAACAAAATACTAGCTATACGCATTCAAAACTATATCAAGAAAATAATACATCATGACCAAGTCGGTTTCATCCCAGAAAAACAAGGCTGGTTCAACATACGCAAATCAATACATGTTATTCACCACATAAATAGAACCAAGAACAAAAACCACATCATCATAGCAATAGATGCTGAAAAAGCATTCGACAAAATCCAACACCCATTTATGTTAAAAACACTGCAAAAAATTGGGATAGAAGGAAAGTACTTCAACATCATTAAGGCAATATACTGCAAACCCAAAGCCAACATTATATTGAATGGGGAAAAACTGCAAGAATTTCCGCTACAGTCAGGAACAAGACAAGGATGCCCACTATCACCACTCCTTTTCAATATAGTCCTTGAGACTCTTGCTGCAGCAATCAGACAAGAGAAGGAAATCAAAGGAATTCACATAGGAAGAGAGGAATTAAAATTATCCTTATTCGCAGATGACATGATCCTTTATCTGGAAGACCCAAAGAACTCAACCAAAAGACTTATGGACCTGATTGACAAATTCAGCAAAGTCGCAGGTTACAAAATCAACCTAAAGAAATCAGTGGCTTTTCTTTATGCCAACAACGAATCCACAATAAAAGAAATAAAAACAACAATTCCATTCACTATAACCTCAAAACCAATAAAATACCTAGGAATAAACCTAACCCAAGATGTAAAAGACCTCTACAACAAAAACTATAAAACATTAAAGAAAGAAATTGAAGAAGACCTTGGAAGATGGAAAGATCTCCCGTGCTCATGGATAGGCAGAATAAATATCATCAAAATGGCCATTCTGCCAAAACTGATCTATAGGTTCAATGCAATTCCCATTAAAATACCAGTGACATTCTTCAGAGACCTAGAAAAATCAATCATGAATTTCATATGGAGAAAGAAAAGACCTAGAATAGCCAAAGCAATTCTCAATAACAAGAAACACGCAGGAGGCATTACAATCCCAGACTTCAAACTATACTATAGAGCAATAGTAGTAAAAACAGCATGGTACTGGCACAAAAACAGATATACTGACCAGTGGATTAGAATAGAAGATACAGAAACAAACCCACACATCTTTAGTCAATTAATCTTTGACAAAGGGGCCAAACACATACGCTGGAGAAAAGACAGCCTTTTCAACAAGTGGTGCTGGGAGAACTGGCTAACCATTTGTAAAAAGATGAATCTAAACCCCTATATCTCACCAAACACAGGAATCAACTCAAGATGGATCAAGGACTTAGAAATTAGACCTGAGACTGTGAAGCTAGTAGAGGAAAGCATAGGTTCAACACTACAACATATTGGCACAGGCAGTAACTTTCTCAACAAAACCTCCAAAGCTCAGGAAATTAAAGCAAGAATAAACAAGTGGGATAACATCAAACTAAAAAGTTTCTTCTCATCAAAGGAAACTATCAATAACCTAAAGAGGAAGCCTACAGAATGGGAAAGGATCTTTACCAGCCACCATTCTGATAGGGGGCTAATATCCAGAGTATACAAAGAGCTCAAAAGACTCTACACTAGCAAAACAAACAACCCAATCAAGAAATGGGCAAATGAACTAAATAGATACTTCACAAAAGAAGAGACACAAAGGGCTAATAGATACATGAAAAGATGTTCTTCATCACTGGCCATCAGGGAGATGCAAATCAAAACTACACTGAGATTCCATCTAACCCCAGTCAGAGTAGCAAGCATAAAGAAATCAAATAACAACAAATGCTGGCGAGGATGTGGGGAAAGAGGAACTCTTTTACACTGTTGGTGGGAATGCAAACTAGTTCAACCACTATGGAGATCTGTGTGGAGATTCCTAAGAAAGGTGGGAATAGATCCACCATATGACCCAGCTATACCACTCCTGGGTATCTTTCCAAAGGAGTTGAATTCAGAGAACTACAGCAACATATGCATACCTATGTTCATAGCAGCACAATTTGTAATAGCCAAAATATGGAACCAACCCAGATCACCATCAACAGATGAATGGATAGCAAAACTATGGGAAATACACACAATGGAATTCTATTCAGCCATAAAGAAGAACAAAATTATATCATTTGAAAGAAGATGGAAAGCCCTGGAGAACATTATGTTAAGTGAGATCAGCCAAGCACAGAAGAAGAAGATACATATGTTTCCTCTAATATGCCCAAACTAGGAAACACAAAGAATACCAGAGGGACTCCAGATATTGAAGGGGAAATACTAGCTAAGTTTGGATGGTAAGATAGGAGAGGAGGAAGGCCGGTCTCGATTAATAAGGGTCTACACTTGAACATGTGTAAAATTATGAATAAGACATGGTTAACCTGGACAACCATTGGTGTGTGTGGGGGGGGAAATGTGGGCGGGGGGGGGAGGGCACCAAATATAGTGTAAATGTATACTATTTATGTTCAATAAAAAAATTGTTATATAAAAAAAAAAATAAAGAAGCCCTTGATCAAGGTCTCTTTAAACCTTTCTTCTGTATCATTCTCTCAATCTTTTCCTTAGACTTAATTACAAAGATGTCAGGTTGAATTTTTTTATCATTATTATTTTCTGTGACAAAACTAAATGACAAAAACTTAGAGAAGAAAAAGTTTATTTTGGCTCATGGCATCAGAGGTTCTGTGCATAATTGGTTGGCTCCAAGGCAGAAACATCACAGCAAGGCATGATTACTTAACTTGTGGCAGCTAGAAGCAGATAAGAAAAAGGAAGCATCCAGGAATAGACGTAATCCTCAAGGTCATTCCCCCAGTGACCCACCTCTGCCATCCTTGTCATTTCCCAACCCCAGAACTTAGCTGCACTGTATAACAGATGATATTTGGAGGACATTACAAATCTAAAACATAATATTCTGTGTCCGGCTTCAACAAGGACATGCCCATCTAATAACGCACTGAATCCATCTCTAAGAATCCTCAAGAGTCTTAATAGTTTCAGCATTGCTCAAAATTCCAACAAAGTCTACTCTGAGACTCAAGGTAGATTCTTGGCTATGAGTCCCTATAATATTAAAAATCAAGTTACATACATCCAATGTACAATGGCATAAATACTCCTTTCCCACAGATTAACAGACATAGAAAAAAGGAGTCAGATCAAAGTAATACCAAGACCCTGAAGGACAAATATTAAATTCTAAAACTTCAAGTCCACTATCTAGGAAAAATCTTGGTGAGATGTGATTCCATTCCTATAGCTTTATTGGTTGCAGTCCACATAGCTGTTCTCTTGGCATGACTCTCTCTGTGATCAGTAACTTTCCTGGGCAGATAGTCGACATTCCTGGAATTTCAAACTTCTGGGGTCTTCACTGCAGCTGTAGCTTCATTCATGGCCCTTTCAGGGGCTGCCCACAAAGATTCTGACCCTACTACATATTGGTCCCCTAAGTCTTCCCTTAAAACTCTGGCAGAAGCCTCCATGACTTGCTAAATCCAACATCCTGTATTCTTGCAGAATCAGCATAAGGGGTTTATGTCAAGGTCTGTGGTCAGCCTGAGCAGTAGATAGACCCCTTTGAACATGGGCTGTAGTGGTGTGAAAATGTTGGTGCTTGAGCATAGTAAATCCAATCCTGAGGAAACAATTTTAGGCAGTTCTATGAGAGAAGGGAGTCCCCAAACTTCTCAAAATGACCTCTTTCAAATTTCCATTTATACCCTTGAGTCTCCTGCAATGAAGAATCTAGCTGCATTGGCTAAAACGTGAGATTTGACAGGAGTGAGGGCATTCGAAATCCAAACTATAACATACGTCATTTGGTTTTGTCTTCAAATTGGATATTTTTTTTTACTCCTTTTCCTTTGCATATTTTCAATTGTCCCGAATTATTGATCATTTCTCTATATGTTGTCCTTAGGTTATCTTCTAGAATCATTTCAATTTCTCTGCTAATAGATGTTCATACATATGATCCCTCCCACTAGATCTTCCAGCATTTTTATTGTTATCAACCCTTGATAATTACATAGCTGGGTACTCTTAGTTTGATTCTATTGACTATTTGCTCTCTGGATCCAAATTTCCAACTTCTTTGCAAGTATTACAATTTATCGCTATGTGGTGGATATTTCCTATAAAAGGACAGCAGGGGCAAAACAAATAATTATTACCTTCAAAAATGAGTCCCCTTCTTACCAGGTTTCTAAAGTAGGAGACTGAATCAACTTGATTTGCAGTGGAGAACTTGAGTTTTGTTGCAGCTGTAGTTTGATTCACAGATCATTCCTTTCAATATCACAAGCACCTAGAGAAAGTTTTTCTCAGCAGGGACTGGGACCTGGGCACTGGTGAAATTCTAGTAGAATCTTTGTGCTTTTTAGCTGAACTGCCAGCTTTCTAAAAAATTGTATCACAATTGCATATTTTAAGTTATCTGGAACAATCTCTATATAATCTATTCCTGAACTTGGTATTCTATATCTCCAGGCAACTTTAGTAATTTCACCATGCCCTTTGGAGGGTACAGTTGATTCAATCATTAAAGCCTATAATGCCTGAAAAATATTTTTCCTTATGTTCTATTTTCTAATTTTTATTTCCTAGTAAATAAGTATGCCCTTCCTAAAACTGGCACTTGGATTGAAAACAGACAAGATATGCATTATGAGATATACACAGTACTATGAAGCCAATATTTACTGAGTTTTCAGTTTTCATGGAGTCTATACTGGACATTGTAGAATTAAGTTATCCTTTATAAATTTATTGACCATCCACAATATATGACACCATTCCAGAATATACAATATACATATATCTTAGTTCCTTAGATGAATGATAAGTTTATAAACTATATTAAACCTCAACTTTGATTTTCTAAAAAACTGAAGATGGACTAGTTCAAGTTCCTTCTACTTTGCAATTCTGCCTTCTCTTACAATCTTTTTGTCAATATCCAATGGATACAAAAAGAAAAATTCAGTGGGGACACTGTTTCTCAAAACTTGAATATAAAAGTAGAATACATATGCACTCTTACTTTCTAGAATTCAGTTTCATATATAATTGCAAGGGAATCTATGAAAGGTAGTGTTACTCTGTACCACAAACAAAAGTAAATCGATTTTTCTTTACCAGGTCATAGTACCTGTTGATTTTGTAACCTCAGCACTTCTTACTCTCAAAGCTCAACATTCAACACAAAAATTGTTGACTGAATTAAAAAGAAATACCTTACCTGCTCATCCAAGTTATCACATTTGGCAGTAGAGGAAAAATATGCTTTGAGGAAGAACATGCTTTTCTTCCATTATTATTTCAGCCTTACTATGGGGTAAACAAACACTCCAAATTCTGACCTTTAATCCATTCTTTATAGCTATTAATATTTTCAGCCTATATTATTTTAAAAGGTAAAAGTTAATAAAATTTAGCCGGGCATGGTGGTGCACGCTTGTAATCCCAGCATTCAGGAGGCTGAGACTGAAGGATCGCCATTCACAGACAGCCTCAGCTACTTAGTGAGGCCCTCTGCAACTCAGTGAGACCTGGTTTCAAAATAAAGAATAAAAAATAGGGCAGGAGGTGTAGCTCAGAGGTTGAATGCCCCTGGGTTCCATCCCCAGACCCGCAAAAAAAAAAAAAAATTAATAAAATGTAAATACTATCAAAGTAAATTTTTGTCTTAAAACTATTTTCTTTAATGTGTGATATGTATCTTTAAGTCTAATATTCAAGGAGTAGGCAAACAAGACCATAGTTTTCCCTGATCTACCTTCCCCACACATAATTTTGCAAACTTTATTTTTTTGTTGTTTTTTAAATACATTTTTATTGGTGCATTGTAGTCATACGTCTTAATGCGATAAAAAGCTTGTGGAGATAAACATGCACACATCACCCAATCAGCCTTTACCCAATCCCTAACCCCTTCCCTCCCTCCTTCCCATGCTTGGCTTTCTAATTGACTTTGATATGCTTAAGTACATCATGTGCTTTAAAGAGTTTCCCTCTTCCCCCTGAAATCCCCTCAGATAGGTCACCTTAATAGCTCCTCTATAGGCTCCCTTCTTCACCCAGAGTTCCTCCTGTTGCCCATTTCTCCATAGTTTTCGCACATTAGGGAAAGCATCTGATTTATTTTTTGTGACATTTCACTGTAAATGCCATAATTTTGTTCTCCTTTATGGCTGGACAAAATTTCACTGTTGACACATCCTATAGTTTTATAAGCCACTCATCTGTTGAAGGACATCTTGGCTGGTTCCATAGTTTGGTTATGGTGAATTGTGCAGCTATAAACATGGTTACTCATGCGTTAGTTTGGCATTTTGGTTTTCATTCTTTTTCATGGATACCCAGAGGTGGTATTGTTGGATCATATAGTAAGTTCATTTTCCTTCTCCTGAGGATCTTCCATACTGTTTTCCAAAGTGGTTGCATTAATTTGCAAACCCACCAATAACGTATTAGAGCTTTATTTCTCTACATCCAATCAATTATTGTTTTTTTTTCCTTCAAAGTCTTTTTAATTTCCACATTCTCACTTACTGAAATCTCTGAAAGCCAGGTGAGTAACTTTGACAAGATGATCCACTCACAACCAATTTTTCTTTTAATAGAGGTCACTTGGATCAGGGAATCTGCTTTTAGTGTGTCCTGGCTGCATGGTTGCAAGGACCCGCTGGCCCTTAGCTGTGGAGCGGGTCCTGTCCCAGCCTCACTGCGCAACAGGTTCTGGGCCCAGCTTCACCTTATGGTAGGCTCCGGTCCTGGCCTCGCTGGATCCAGACCTGGCCCCACCGCATGGTAGGCTCCAGTCCCCATCACCATGGGCAGGATGTCTATAGGGGTTCCCATTTTTCCTTCCATACATATATTTTTTAAAGTAGGAGAAAACAGTACATGCCATTTGCAGAAGCTGGGAGCTCGAATCCCCAGCGGCAATGGATTTTATCTCCCCAATGAAAGCGAAGGCTCATAGCTTCACCATGGAGAGTGGGATCTGCTGCTCCAAGCACATCCCTGCTCCCAGCACAGCACAGCCGAGCATGGTGGCCACGAGCATCAAGGTCTCCTGGGACACCTGGCACAGCGAGCCAGCCCAGCCATGCAGGTGGGGCTCCCTCCGGCTCACCCTGGACATTTTTCTTACATAGTATGTTGTCCAGAATTTCTGAGCATGTGTGGCAGGAGCAATCTACTTTCGGGGAGATTTCTTCAAAAACTCAAGGTGAATTGAATTGGATCTGTCTGCCTCTCCCGAATACTGGTTGTAGAGTATGTTGTTGTTAAGAATTCCTGTGCATCTGTGGCAAGAGGAGTCTACTTTCTGATCTCTTCTGGGCTATCCCTCCAAAAATCACTTTTCTTGCAGTGGTGGGTGCCATGCTGCCCGTCTTGCCTCTAATTTTGCCATTTTCCACTCTCTCTCCTATTTTTCAGATAGAAAGTTATGACTGGAAATGTCTCCGTATGTTATCCCAATCTGTTGGGATAAGTCTGTTGTCCAGGGTTTCTCAAGAGGATGCATGCCCTATTCAGCCGCTGCCAACCGTCACTACTGCAGCCACAGTCACTGCCATCTTCCTCCCTCTTCAATTTTTTTTTAATAAAACAGTATGTCTTTTGCAGAAGCTGGGGGCCTGAGTACTTAGCAGCAATGCATTTTATCTCCCCATCAAGATCAGACGTCCATAGCTTTACCATAGACAGTGAGTTCTACTGTTCCAAGCACACCCCAGGCCCCAGTGATGCACAGAGGAGCTCAGCAGCCAGGAGTGCCATTGTCTCCTGGAACACGCAGCACGCTGACCAACCTGGCTATGCAGGTCTCCCTCTGACATGCCCCAAACATTCTTCTTACGTAGTATGTTGTCCAGAGTTCCTGAGCATGTGGGGCAGGTGCAGTCTACTTTTGAAGAGATTTCTTCAAAAGTTCAGGGTGGATTGGATTGAATCTGTCTCTCCCGAATACTGGCTGCAGCCGCCGCCTCTATCTTGGTTCTCCACCCAAACATTTCCCCCCCCCCCCCGAGGCACTGGGGATGGAATCCAGGGGCATTCTACCTCTGAACTACAGCCCCAGCCTATTTTTTATTCTTTGAGACAGGGTCTCACTGAGTTGCAGAGGACCTAAGTAGCTGAGGCTGTCTGCAAACCATGATCCTCTTCGTCTCAGCCTCCCAAATGCTGGGATTTCAAGCATGTGCCACTACACCTAGCTTCCTCTCTTACGTAGTATATTGTCCAGAATTCCTGAGCATGCGGGGTAGAAGCAGACTATTTTCAGGGAGATTTCTGCAGCAGTTCAAGGCAGATTGGATTGGATCTGTCTGCCTCTCCTGAATACTGGCCGATGCTGCTGCAGCTGCCACCACTACTACCATCTTGGTCAGTCCTGAAAACTTTAATTCCATGAATTTCTTTCTCACCATACTCTGGATCTTTCACAACTAGAATTAAAGTTTCCTTGATATACAGCAATCAGAACTGAATGATACTTCTGAAGTATGGTTGCCCCATGACCTTCAAAGGCAAATTGCCTTTTCATGGTTTGTATCAAATTTTTTTCTAGTGATGCCAGCAATCAATTTCAGTATTTGCTGAAATACCTATCATGTTCATAGTAATATAAGTAAATACTACTTTATTTTATTTTCTGTATTATTAGTCTAGAAGTAATTTTCCTTAGAAATATTATTTACTGATTGCTTTATCTAGCATTTACTTATAATCAAAATATATAGGTTCCATTATATATGCATTTCCTCCTCAGATTATTACGTCTGATATTTTAAACTTTTTCTCAACATTTTACTTCTTGCCTTGGAACCATCTCATCTAAAAATATAAACCTTCTAGTCTTCTTCAAAGATTCATTTGCAAACCAGTTTGTCCCAAGGGCACATTCCAGATGAACATTGTCTTTCTTTTAATCTTATCAGGGATCCATTTCTGTCTATTCAGAGACCCAAAGACTATATATAATCACTTGTATAATCAGAAAAAGAAAAGTAACTTGGTAGATGCATATATCACTATTATTTTATATCTGTTTTTTGTTTTTGCTTTCTAAATTTTTTTTTTTTTTTTTTTTTGGTAGTACTGGGGATGGAACCCAGGGGCATTCTACTTTTGAGCTACACTCCCAGCTGTATTTTTTTTCTTTATTTTAAAACAGGGTCTCACTGAGTTGCAAAAGGCCTAAGTAAGTGAGGCTGTTCTCGAATTGCAATCCTGTCTCAGCCTCCCAAATGCTGATATTACAAAATGCACCACCACGCCCAGCTGAATCTATTCTTTGAAATGTGAGTTCTAAAAAGTTCACATTTCTTTAAAAAGATCTAATATTTGCCTGTTCAAAATTATTTTTACTAGTAATTATAATTTGCTACAAATGAAATTCTAACCTCATGATTGCACATCAGGGTATTTTTGACAATGATCATATCTACTATTCTTCACAAACTTCCCAGCCTCGTTTATAAACACTACTCACTATTTTATGTAAATATAACAGGAATAAATTTGTTACAAGTACCTTTCTCTTTCACTGGTAATTAAAATCTCTTACAAGAAATGAGGCTTCATGAAACTTGCAAGCTTGTATATAATGAGTCAGTTAACACAGTATCTGATTTTGTGGCCAGAATCAAATCAATACCTGCAGAATCTCTTATGCAATAAATAAACCATAAAAGAACTCACATGAATATAAGTAGATCCCAAAGGGGGGAACTGTTTTTTTTGTTTGTTTGTTTGTTTTTTTGGTGGTAGTGGAGTTCCTGGAAGCCCTTCTACCTCCAGGCTACACTCCAAGACCTATTTTTATTTTTGGAAACAGGGTCTCTTAAGCCAGAGCGGCTGGCTTTGAACCTGCACAATCCTCCTGTCTCTGCCTCCCAAGCGCGGGGATTACAAGTGTGCGCCACCACACCCGGCCTGAAAAAAACATTTTTAAAGACTAAAAGAAATGTATTAATATGATAAAACTCCAACTCAAACTCCAGTTCTAAGTTATTTACTGACCAATGTTGATTATTTGTGGCCATGAAAAATGTCTTATAAAATATTCCTTTAAAAACATACTTTTACAATGTAGACTTACAAAATGTTAAAGACTATACTGAAGACCACTTGGTAAGCTTCAGGTTGTTTCTCATAAATAAAATAGAAAAAAAGCTACAACGGTGTAGTCCTTTGGTTTTATTTTCTGGGATAAAAAAGTAAAGGCATAAATGTTTAAATAGTCCTCGTAGTGATATCACTTAAAATAACTTATCAAATGGCTTGTTTCTTGTCTCCTGATTTTTAATATTCATCAATGTCACTGCCAGCCTTGATTAACTGTATGAAAATTTCAGAGTGTAATAAGCATCTTTCATGAACCTTTCCCAAATCCCTGAGAAACATAATCATCACAGAAATATTTTATCCTTTCATTAGAAATCTCTGGAAAGTAGTCTTGTTCGTTCATTGATATCAGGACAAGGAGCAGTATCATAGAGGGTCAATCCATGTAAATTGGCTTCCACTCGTAAAGAAATTTTCTGAAACAGAAAAGAAAATTACATAGAAAAATTTGCTCCTTAAAGAGAGATTATTTCTTCCATGTGTTCTATAAACTACCTTCTCCAATTAGAGATATATAAGTGAATCTAATAGGTAACAAGAGTAAGATGGCTGCTGCACTGACAAATGTTGAATCATTGTTAGTACCAAGTCATCTAGGAAAACAAAGCTTCTGTATTCTGAAAATTTCCTGTTTTTCTAATAAGAATGAATAAAACGAAATGCGGAGTATGGTCTATGTAAATACTCAGAGTATTAAAAATCTAGAAAATAATTTCCTCAAGTATGTCTGAACTCCATTTTCAAGGATAAACCTTGCTAGCAATTCACTATACTTCCCCAAACTCACAAAATTTGAGCAGAGAAGCTACTCTTCATGTATCTGTTTATGGCACCAGATTTTAAACAGTTTTTGAAAGAAGAGTTCCCAGTGGAATGTTCCACCTGAAGTTTGACTATATCAATCTAAACTGTGTTTTCTTACCTGAAAATCACGAATATAAGTCAAGAAAAAAGCAAAGAAGGAAAATGACATAGACCATTCTGCTGCAGTAGTGACCATGTGAAGCACATAACCCTTGAATAAATGGGAAAAAAAGCTTTGTGAAATTTATTTAAACAATGTATATTTCTCAAATTTAAAAAGCCCTATAAACCAGTCTGCCTTTTGAAAATAAACACAAATTTCCCTAACACATCTTAAGATTTAAAGAAGACATTAGAAATTCCTCCTAACATTAGCTTAGTTTTACTTGAAATTAATAAACTGTCTCCTTGAAAAAAAAATAGAATTTCTACTTTAAAATCAAGGAGTTACTGCTTTTCTTAAAGCCATAAAATACCACTAAGAAAAGTTTATCAATGTTCACCATAAACTTAGTAAGGGCTATTCTTATAAATATTAAGTAATATATAATTAAGAGAATCTACTAAATTGTTTCATTATTTCCACAAACATGTCCCTTTTGGGACTGATTCTTAAAAAGCAGTTTAAAATAAAAGGCCATTCAAGAGTTTGTAAAAATAGGTAAACTCATTTTATTATTTAATATATGTCCCTCTTTGAAACTCTTTTGTTCTCAGGATTAGATGCTGTCTCCATTCAGATATCCACCATACTGCATCCCAAATGCAGCTTATAATAAATTTCCAAATAATAAAAGTAGAAGACATCTTTCTAATTCAGAAATAGAAGTATTTAATAACAAAAATCTGTATACTGTATACTATATCCACATTTATGGAGAGTCAGTTTCTGTGAAAACTCTTTTGCCATCATAGTTCTGCTCAGTCTTAAAAATATCCACATATAAGCCGGGTTTGGTGGCACACACTTGCAATCCCAGCATTTGGGAGGCTGAGACGGGAGGAATTGTGGTTCGAGGACAGCCTCAGTTACTACTTAGTGAGGCCCTTTACAACTCAATGAGACCCTGTTTCAAAATAAAGAATAAAACATAGGGTTGGGGGTAAAGCTCGGAGGTAGAATGCCCCTGGATTCCATCCCCAGTACCGAGAAGAAAAAAAAAAAAGACATCCACACATATCACAGATGGTAAATGCTACCATATCTAGGAAATAATCCTAATACACAATTGATTATTCTACCAAAGAACTTTGCAGGCTCATGATGAAAAGAAAACCACATCAAAATCAGCCAAAATAGTCATCTTTACTATAACACTAAGCTTTATAAGGTCTATGTTCTTACTTTGTCCTCGGGGGTCCAGTGGAGTTTCTGTACTAAATCAGTGCCAAAATCACCACTGTACAAAATTGATGAGCAAGTCAGCACTAGAAAAAATAAGTCAAGGAAGAATCTCAGAGAAGACCTGTAAGTTTAAATTAGATCCAAAACAAAAATCACTTTGAAAGTCTTAAAAGGATAACTCATATACTTGTTGTCAAGGTCCAAACTCATTTTCTTAGATTTAATGTCACATGCCAATAGTAAAACTAAAAGTGTGCCCAGAGGACCACCACAATGGTCTTCATGGTCAATCCTTTCCCTCCTTGCTCAGAATACTAGTAATTCTATCATAAACTTCTGATGGAAAAGCACCCTTCATTTCTTTAAAGTATGATCAACTAAACATTATCTTGGCTTCCTGTCTCAGTTGCTGAATTTCACTCTGAATTTTATGTTTTGAATCCTTTAGGGTTACTAACCTAAGAATCTCTAACAAAAAAAGCCGCTTATATGTGTTAACTGTATTGTTACTTTTGTTATTCAATTCCCTTGCAAATTCAGCCACATTTTACAGTGAAGGATACTGCTAAATGCACTTACTCCACACCAGATAACCAAGAGCAGTCTGATCCAGAAGATATGTTTGCCATGAATTTTGGGCTGCATTTGGTAGGAAAGGATGGTCTGAACAAACATATATAATGAGCCCATACCAAAAGTAAGCACAGCTCCACATACATGTGCAATAAAAAGTGTTGTTTTCTAAGAGGTAGAAAAAAGAAATAAGTCAATAAAGAAAACACATTGGCAATGCAATATTTAAAAGCATAAGCCAGAGATTTCAATAGAAAATATACTAATTGGAAAAGCTCTACAGATTCTACTAATTACTTCAAAAGTAATTTATCCTCATAATACTAAACATGAACCTAAAGATTATAGTAAAACCAAATGATTTCATATGCCACCAGTGAAAATATGATAATTGTTCATCTATTCTTTGACTCAATAACATATTTTAGGGGAACCTATTGGGTACCAGGAACTGTTTAACTGCTCAGAAACATTATGTGAACAAAAACATACAAAAATCCAGTCCTCAGTTAACATTCTAGTGAAAAATACATGAACAACAAATAATAAACAAAAAAGGGAATTTCACAGTATGCTACATGTTGATAAGGAATATACTAAAAGAGGAGCACAAAGAAAGAATGATTAGGATGGCTGGAAGTGATGGAGGTAGAAAAATCAAGGACATAAAATTAAAATATTCCCCCTTAGTTCTATGCAACAGGGATTGTCATAAATTATAAACTTTTTCCTACTTTATCGTATTCTTCTTACAGTTATCCACTTATATTTTACTTATATTCAGTCTTTTTCAAAAACTTCATTATAAAATAGATTATCTACAAAAGGATATATGCAACATATATTTAAGTTAAACAGTGTATATAACCAAGCCGGGTGTGGTGGCGCACACTTTTAATCCCAGCAATAGAGAGGCTGAGACCCAGATGATTGCAGTTAGCGGACAGCCTCAGCTACTTAACGAGGCCCTTTGCCACTCAGTTAAGACCCTGTTTCAAAAATAAAAAAGACTAAAAAAATAGGCTGAAGGTGTAGCTTGGAGGTACAATGCCCCTGGGTTCCATCCCCAGTACTGAAGGGGGGGAAAAAAATAGTGTATGTAACAACCTGTGAATTGACTACCCGCTATGAAATTATAGGCCATCAATCATGATTTTTGTTCTTTAAGAGTCAGATTCCTGGTTTACTTTCCTTCTCAACCTCACCTGTGGAAGATGGCAATTTAGCACATACTTGAGCATTTTAATTAGTAGGCATGGCTTGATGGAAGTAGTTGTGGGTTTGAAAACCATGAGTATATGTCCTTTTTGAGTATTAAGAGAACTATGAGGAGAAATTAAGTTTGGATGAAAACTTGAAGAGAAAGTTTGAAGAGAAAATAAGTCTGATGATAAATTATATAGGACTCATTCTGGTCCAACTTTTCAAATATCATATTATACCAATTATTAGGTACTTCTTTAAATAGAGCTAACTACAATAATAAGAAAGTTTTTTCCAAACTTCAGAGTCCCTTTCACCTCTCTCATTAAGTTCCTAAATAATTCATTTGAGCATTTAATACAAGGTACTAGAGAAAAAATGGTGGACAAAATCACTGTACTTATAATTAATGAAGATACATATCAACTAAAAAAAATACATTTAAACTACCACTGATATAAAATTAGACTATATTAAGTATGAAAAATCAGTTTTCAGAGACTTAAAAAACAAAAATAATCTTGAAAGAAAACGACTTTTCTGACAGTGCACCGAAACATTATGATGCACAGATCTACTTGGCTATGGGGTTGAGGCATGCCCAAGTATATATGAAAAAAAAGATAGATAAGCGGTTTTTATATTTAAAAAACAAGAAAAGGTCAAAAGAGACATTTAGAATGAGATGATGAAGCTAGAAAAATAGACAGAAATGGGATTATAGAAGATCTATGAGTTAATAAGTTTGACAGTTTATCAAATTATTTTTTCTGCTGGGTGCAATGGTACATCCCTGTAATCCCAGTACTTGGGAGACTGAGACAGGTGATCACCAGGTTGAGGCCAACCTCAGTGAAGGCCAACCTCGGCAACTTAGCAAGACCCTCAGTAACAGCAAGATCCTGTTTCACAAAAAAAATTTTAAAAGGGCTGGGGACAAAGCTCAGAGGTTAAAATTCCCCTGTGTTCAATTCTCAGTTAAACAACAACAACAACAACAACAACAACAACAACAAAAACCCACTTTTTCTTTCTTTCCTGATTCTATCCTTTTCATGTAATTTTTGAAGCTATAGAATTTTAAGCATGGGTATAGAAAAACAGTGAAATTAATACATATTCTAAAGGATCACTTTGACTGCAATGTGAAGAACTGATTAAAGAAAATTAAGAGTAAATACAGAGAAACCACTGAGGAAGCTAGATGAGTATGATGAAATACAAGTTGATTTTAAAAAGATGGTAAAGAAGAAACTGGATATGGAAATGGAAAGAAGCAGGTGCACTCAAGAAATATTTCAGGGATTAAATGAGTAAGTCTTTAATCTATTTAAAACACAATGTAGAGTGCTAGATTCTCTTTCAAGTGAAGGTACATAGACTTTGTTTGCATACAATCTTTCCTGTATGAATAAACTAGTTTGTCTCTGTAAAAGAGGGAGAAGAGGAGGAAGCACTGCACTTACCATTTTAAATGTGCAGTAAAAAGTAGAGAGGAAGGGGAAAGTTAGTAGAAAGGAAGGGAAGCTATCTGATACTTGGGTAATGAGTAGTCAAGTTACTCTGATGAACAGGACCAGCAAGGATGCCATCAGTGAAAGATAAAGCACATATTCAGTGAGGCAGAATGGCACATGCCTGTAATCCTAGTGACTCATGAGCCTTGGCAATTTAGTGAGACCACCTCAAAATAATTAAAAGAGATGGGGATCTAGTTCAGTGGTAGAACAGCCCTAAGTTCTAAAAATAATAAATAAATAAATAAATAAATAAATAAATAAATAAATAAATAAATGGACTCCTGTGCTAAGGTTAAGTTTGAATGAAAGTTGAAAAAATAATAAAGTATATAAATAGTCTTTGGCTAAAAGAGACAACAGTAGAAAAACAGCTCAAATGAGTGCTATCAGGAAATGCTACTGGAATTTACTGGGTCGTGTAAACATTTAAGATTCAGTTAAGTTATAGATAATTAAGTTATGGATAAGTTATAGCTAATTTATAGATATTATTAAGTTGATCAAAGAATAACTATAGCAAAGAATCACTAGCCATACCTTAAAAGTCCCTCAAAACAGTTACTAGGCAAGTACTCTACCACAAGTTACATACTCAGCTCTTTTTATTTTTTGAGTTAGGGCCTGACTAAGATGGGAGGAGGCTGGCCTTGATCTTACGACCTTCCTGCTTTGGCCTCCAGAGTACCAAGGATTATGGGTATGCATGCGCCACCACACCCAGCTTCCAAAACATTTTTTAACACTGAGCCATAGAAATGAACTAGAAAATCAGGACTGTGTCATAGACAGCTAGTAGGCTGTTCATCAAAATTTTCATTCCCTTTCCATAGTACATAGTTGCTCCTGGAAACTGATGCCTGGTAAAATTGCAAGTTTCAGCCTGCCTTGCCAACACTCCCCAGCCCCACTCTTCCCAATGAAAGTCTGTGAAATTATGTGTCACTTCCAGATGATAAAGATTCTCACCTTGACCAGGTATCTCTGAACTCTTCTCAACTGGGCCTGCCTTCTGGGGTTCTATGTTTATCTCTGCATTATCCAATTTCAGCAAAAATACTGCCTTAGTCAATTTAGCTAGGCTCACTCATCTTAAATATTTGATCACCCTGATCATGTTCCTCAGTATTCACTATTCCCTGGGTAACATCTAATCATCCTAACCTGCCTGCAGCAAGAATCTTTTGGTAAGTGGGTTTAACCAGAATCCCTCCTTGAGTCGGGCGTAGTGGCACACACAGTTGTAATCCCCACACTTGGGAGGCTCAGACAGGAAGATCGCACAGGTTCAAAGACAGCCTCAGCTACTTAGTGAGACTCTCGGCAACTTAGTGAGACCCTGTTTCCAAATAAAATATAAAACAGGTCTGGTAGTATAGCCCAGAAGTAGAAAGCCTCTAGGTTCTACCTCTAGTACCACCAAAAAAAAAAAAAAAAAGAGTACCTCCTTATCCCTGATATTTCCTGTCAGCAATATTCTATGCTGACCCCCTACCCTGCTTCTTGGCTATAAATTGGGTCAAATCTTTCCCTCCTGCTGCCAAATCCTATAGTAATGGTCTCTTCATCTACGGACACAGTCCTAAAGGAAGTCGGCCTTGCTGGGTGTGATAGCACCTATCAGTAATCCCAGTACCTGGGAGGCTGAAACAAGATAATTACATTTTCAAGGCCAGTGTGAGTAACTTGGTGAGACTCTTGTTTCCAAAAAATAAAAAACAAAGAAAGAAAGAAATTAAGGGGTTTAGGGGTGTAGCTCAGAGGTATAGGGCTCCTGGGTTCAATTCCAATACCAAGAGAACAAGAAAAAGAAAAAAAAAAGAAAATTTGCCTTATCTGTTCAAGTGTCACTGAAGGATATTTTTAAACACAGGTTGAAGCTGTAATAAAGAAGCAGGTACAACTTTTGCATCTCACTGTTTCAACCAGCTAAATACAGAATATAATAAGACTGTAGGGCATGAAAGGGCCCATAGATGGACAGAGGTTGGGCTTAAATCACAGTGGGAGGAAAGCCACCTACCAACTAAAACAACTGCACTGGGTGCTCATGTGTAAGAAATACATTTCTAGCCAGTCATGGTGGCATAGACCTGTAATCCCAGTAATTGGGAGACTGAGACAAGGGGATTACAGATCCAATGCTATCCTCAGCATCTTAACATCTCAAAAGACCTTGTTTCAAAATAAAATAAAATAGGGCTGAGGGTATAGTTTGAAAGTAGAATGGCCCTGATCCCATCCCCTGTACTACTCCTGGAATAAATTTTTTTTTTAAAAAAGCAACTTCTACTGTGAAAAGCCACTGAAAACCTGGATTGCTACAACAGTTAGCATTGCCCTAGTTAATATCCAAATATCCAAATACTTTTAGAAATTACTACAGGTTGAATATCCCTAATCTAGACATAAGGTATTAAAAATACTCCAAAATCTAAATCTTTTGAGCATTCAAAAACCTCCACACTCTGAAACATTTCTGGTCCCAATCATTTTAGATAAGAGACACTCAACCTATAGTATTAGTCACTGCTGAAAAGCTGTAAAGAAACAGAAGACCTATCAGAAGCAGACTGATAATAGAAGACATTAAATGAGAGACACAGATTATGCCCACATGTGTATTTATATAATGAATGTTTATATATTCAAATAATGTTATTAGATGCTAAAGAGGTTATTAATTGTCTAAACTGAAATTTTAAACACCGCAGAGAGAGTAACCAAAACTGTAGCTCAGAGATAGAATTCCTAGTACTAAAAAGAAAAAAAGAGCTAGAAAAGTTGTAGATCCTCTTGTACTTCTCAGGTATAGGGCTGGGAACTTAAGAATGCAGGTAAATCAGTGGAAACATCCAAACAATAGGTAAACAACTATAACTTACTAAGTAGAAATAATCTAGTAACTGTCCTGTGGATCATAAAATATGTTAAAGTATTTCATATTTCTTCAGATTATTGAATATAAATTTTTCTAATTGTCAAAGTAGCCATTTCTAAGAGAATCAAATAACAAAGGCAGTAAATAAACAATAAGAGCATGTAACTGAATGTTTCAGGTTTTCCTTTTAACATCTGCATTTATGTAGTTCAGGAAAATACCTAGGCTGGGCTAAAACACAAACCTGGAAATTTGCCACAAGAGAAAGTCCTAAACAACTCAGTATTCCAAGTACAAGGCCAGCCTTGTTTAATTTGATGATAAGGTTCTCTTCAGGGTTCAGGGCATGAACTTGCTTATAACGGACATAAATGGTAGCAATGCCTGGGAAGAGATAACCCGAAAAACAACAAAGTAATAAATAACCAGGAAATGAAGCTGCCAATGAAGAGTTCATAAAGGTCACTGCTATCCAGAAGCATAGATTTTCCTTTTAGAGTTACTCTGAGAGAAGAACAACAAGAACAACAAAACCCACCTGTATATTTTTAAGAATTTGTAAGTTTACATTATAGAACTGCTGGTATTTGTGTACGCTGAGCAAGTCATTTGCTTTCCATTGGTCTCATATATACAGATAGTATAAAACTTAAGACTAAGTGTGATATCTTCTAAAATCTCTCACAATAAGAGTTACATTAAACACAAAATATTCTTATGATTAGCAACAAAGTCAAGTTAACTTGTTCTAGAATTTGAATTAAATAGCATAGGCAAAAACAAACTCAAGGTTTATCAGCCTCACTTTCATTTTACTTCAAATTACTACAATATAATACAATTAGATACAGCATTCAATTATACTAGGAGAAAATGGCCCATTATACTATACTTGTCAAGAGAGGGCCAAATCAAACTTCCCACTGTAAAAAATATTGCCAAAGAAATATCAAATGTAGAAAACAAAAAGATATGCTGTTGTAGAAATATTTCTGATGAGCTTAGCTATAAAAATTTCTATAAACTGAAACATTATTACTTCTGTTTTTTCTTTTTTATTTTTTTATTGGTGCACTGTAGTCATACTTCTTAATGAGGTACAAGATAGTAGAGACATGCGTACACATCACTCATTTACTTCTTCTGTTTTTGATGCAAGCAAATAATAAATGTCAATTGAAATGGATAAATGAAAATATCTGAAACAATCACATTTGATGAAAAACATTTCAGAAAATAAAATATTTGTTCCAAAAAACATTTTCTGAATTAGAAAATAAATAACAATAATGTTTAAAGAAGAAAATAGCAACTAACTATTAATTTTAGTTGATATAACCACTTTCACTACTTACATAAAACTGCAGCAATATTTAGCATTGCCCCAAATAAGCATTTTTCTGGAGCTACTGTGCCAGTGTCACTGAAAGAGAAAAAGAAAACATAGATTTCTCATACAAGATGTGTTGGCTTTCAATTGCTGTGACAAATTACCTGATAAAAACTTAAAGGAGGAAAGAGATTTTGGTTCATGGTTTGAGAGGTTGGTTTTAATCCACTGGCATTTGGTGCCATGATTTAGGGGTCTCTGATGAAACAGTACATCATGGCAGAAAAAGTGTGGCAGAGCAAAGCTTGCTCACATCACAGAGGCCAAGAAGCAAAGAAAGAGAGAGGAAGGAGTAGAGAATAAGAGACAGTCCCCACGGCCTGTCCCTAGGACTCACTTCATTCTACAAAATCCCAACTCTTACAGTTCCTACCATATCCCAATAGTTCATTCATCATGAATCATCAATGGCGACAGCCCTGGTGACCCAATCACTCCCAAGCACCTCACCCCTAAACACCACTGCACTGGGGACCAGGCCTCAAAACACAAAAATTTCTGGGGACATTCCGATCCAACCACTCAATATTCACTTGTATTTTTTCTAAAGTATAGGTAGTAACAGAAGTTGCTTCAAACCATTTATCTTTTAAAAGTCCAGGAAGCTGGTCATGGTGGCACATACTTGTAATCCTAGTACCTGGGAGGCTGAGGTAGGAGAATCGCAGATTCAAGGCCAGCATCAGCAACTTAGAGGCCCTGTTTCAAAATTAAAATTAAAATAGGGCTGGAGATGTAACCCAGAGGTAGAAGGCCCCTCGGTTCAATCCCCAGTACCACAAAAATAAAGTCCATGAGCTCAACAAACATTTACAAAGAATCCATGTTCATTTGAGCTTATGAGTATTTGCCTACTTCACTTTTACCTAATATTATTTAAGATTTTCTTTCTACTAATAGAAATCAACATGAATTAACTTTTTAAAAGCTATCTTTGTCATTTTAAGACTGTGTTACTGACTTACCATCCAGCAAGCACATACATTTATTTGTCTTGCCAGGATATTCCCTAAACACCACAGGCCCTTTCACAACTCTTGACTTCTTGCACCTGTTGTTGGGTATGCCTATAACTCAATTAACATTTGTTCCCCCACTAATCAACTTAAAAATATTTATTAAGCATTTTATGTGCTAGACATCATTTCTGGGATGGGAATACCAAGGGAAATAAAACATATAAAACCCTGCCCTCATAGAATTTACATTCAAGACTAGTCCTGAGCCTCTTCTCTCTACAGCCCTGGACCACTTCTCTAGAAGAGTGACTCACAGCATTCTATCCAGACTTTTACCAAAATCACTTACCACACTACATGGCAATATATATGTTTACATGCCTGTCCTTCAGGGCACTCAGACCTAAACAGAAAGCCCACTATTTACTAACTGCAGGGCCTGGGGCACATTCTCTTATCTCCCTAAGACTATTACTTCATATGCAAAATGAAGTTATTTATTTGCTCCCAGCCTTAACAGATGAATGGAAGAATTAAATGTGTTTAGTAATGCATCTAAAGTATGTAGCAGAGAGGAGATACCCATTAAATATTAGTTCCTTTCTCTTCCATCAAACTATTACAAGGATTAAAAAGACAAAAAGACAGCCGGGCGTGGTGGCGCACCCTTGTAATACCGGTGGCTTGGGAGGCAGAGACAGGAGGATCGCACGGGTTCAAAGCCAGCCTCAGCTACTTAGTGAGGCTTTCAGCAAGTTAGTGAGACCATGTTTCCAAATAAAAAATATTTTAAAAAAAAGGTCTGGGAGTATAGCCCGGAGGTGGAAAGCCTCTGGGTTCCACCCCCAGTACCACACACACAAAAAAAAAGACAAAAAGACTTCAGACTTTTGTCCAAAGTATTGTAGAAAACAGATAATCAAGATCTTAGATAAGACAGTGCACTAGGAAAAAAAGATAGTAGTATTAGGCAAGGAATCAGTAAGATGTGGTGGAATCAGTAAGATTTGTTGCATATTTGGATTAGGGGGGGTTGCAAACACAAATTCTAAACATTTCTATTTCCAACTCTACAATTCCATCAGAGAGTGTGGTGTGTGTGTGTGTGTGTGTGTGTGTGTGTGTGTATCAATGAATTGGTGGTTTGTGTATAGAAAAGCTATTTTTTTATTGATTTTTTTTAATCTGGCTAATTGGCTGAATTTGTTTAGCAGCACTAGAAGTGTTCTAGTTGAGTTTTTGAATCTTGTAAGTGAGGCCCTCTACAACGTAGTGAGAATGGTTCAAAAATTAAGAATAAGACTTCCGGGAAGATGGCGACCGAGAAAAGCTGGGCTTAAGAGCCCCGCTAACAACCAATCTCCATTACCACAAAATCAGCGCCTTTCATAGCCAGAAAACACCATCACCAGAGAAACAAAAAAATCACCAGGCTCCAGAGAGAAAGCGGACTGAGAACAGAGCTCAGAGCCACAGAGGAGATACACTGGCCTCACGCCCAAGAACGCGGCAGCAGCGCCATACTGCCAGTGGCAGCAGCGAATTCACCAGACGGCTACAGCAAGCCGAGGTGAGCCGCTGCGGAACAGACAGGTGGGATTTCTCGGCGCAGAGAGCATCTAAAGCTCCAAGTGGCTGAGCAGAGCACACACTGCAGGGATTCAGAGTGGAACTCAAAACCAAGAAGAAATGCGCCAGCCTCACGGCCGAGGGTGTAGCAGCGGCGCCATATTGCCACTGGTGGCAGTAACAGTGAATTCACCGAGTCCAGTACAGCTACATCTGCGTACTCAAGAACAGTGAGTCAAATTGTGGGCCACAGAGGAGAAATCCCAGTATTGTACTCCCTGGGACTTGACCCAGGCGGGAGTGGCGGTGGCAGAGATATCACACCATAGGAGAACGTGCAACCTGGCACCCCCCACAGTCTAAAGCAGCCTCTATTGACTCTCTGGGTCGGAGACTCTGTGATACAACCCAGTAAAGGAGTAGTGGGGTCTGAGATACTACTGACTCGAGATCCAGAACACCTTAAGTGAAGTCATAGTGACCCAAGGGAAGAACCCAGAGAAGGCACAAACTTCCGAAATCATGGGAAAGAGGAATAACAATGGAGCAATGAATGCCTACAACCCCACATCAGAATCCGATAAAACAGAAAACCAGAGATTTCTAGAAGATCAAATCAGGGAAATAACTGTAGGAATAATAGAGGTGCTTCGAAAAGAACTCAGAGAGAGCCAAAAAGAGATAAAGGATGCAATTAATGAAGTAAAGGCCTCAATTCAAAGCATGAACAACCGATTAGACCACATGGAGAACAGAATCTCGCTCTTAGAAAATGATCATTCCAAAAATGAACGCATAGTTTCTAATCTAGGAAAAAATATCCGACAGCAGGAATCTGATATTGAAGAAATATGGGCCCATTTTAAGAGAGCTAACCTAAGAATAATTGGAATAGAGGAGTAAAAAGAAAGTGAAACCAAAAGGATCAACAATCTCTTTAAGGAAGTAATAGCAGAAAATTTTCCAAACATAGAGCAAGAGGTTGATACACATGTCCAGGAAACTTAGAGAACTCCCTTTAGACAGGATCGGAGAAGAGGATCCCCACACCACATAATTGTCAAAATGACCAATGTGGAAGCCAAGCAGAGAATCTTAAAGGCAACAAAAACAAAGGGCCAAGTGACATTCAGAGGCAAGCCAATTAGAATCACTCCAGACTTCCCAAACCAAGTCAAGAGAGCCAGAAGGGCCTGGAGTAACATATTCCAAACTCTGAAAGAAAACAACTTCCAGCCAAAAATTTCCTACCCAGCAAAACTTTCTATCAAATTAGATGGAAAAATAAGAAGCTTCCAGACAAACAGAAACTGAAGGAATTTATGTCTTCAAAACCAGCACTAGAGAAAATACTCAAAGAGATTAACTACAAAGAAGAAATAGGTAACACACACCAGAACCAGAGAAACAAGATTTTCCATCCAACAGACAACTAAGATTGGTTATCTGTGGAGATTCATTATTTATGTTAGTCTTTTACCTATCTCTAAATGGTATTGTTTGCCTTTATTGTTGTTAATTTTTAGGATTTCTAGTTGGAATATTAATATACCTTCAGATATAGCATTTGGAAACATTTTATCCCATTCTATTAGTAACTTTTAACTCTGTTTACATTGTCTTTGGATATACAATATTTTTTTTTTTTTTTTTAGGGAGCTTGTATACTCTTCTGTTGCCTGTGCCATTGAAATCATATCCAAGAAATCACTGCCAATTTCAATGTTGTGAGGTTTTATGACCCAGATTTTCTTCTAAAAGTTTATCGTCTTAAGATTTATATTTAGGTCTTTTATCTATTTTGAGTTAATATTTGTATATGGGATTAGGTAAGGGTCCAATCTTATTCTTTTCCATGTAACTATTATGTTTCAACAATATTTAGTTAAAAGATTATTATTTCCACCACCAAATGTTCGTGGAAACCTTGTCAAAAATAACTTGACAATACGGGGAAAAATTTAGCTCTAGGCTTTTATTTAATTCCAATGGTTTATATATCTGCCTTTAGAATAGTACTACACTGTTTCAATTATTGTAGCTTTATATGGTTTGAAATCAGAAAATATATATCTTCTAGCTTTGTTCTTTTTCAAGCTCGTTTTGGGTATCTAGAGTCCATATTCCATATTAGGATAGATTTTTTTTCTGAAAAATAAATATATAAATATATGATAGTTTCACCTAAAAAAATAGAAAAAAAATTCTCTGGTAAGAAAGAAAGTAAAAAGAAATATTGAAATGTTATCTTTAAGTCATCAAAAGCTTGGTATCAGACAAATGAAACTGTTATGTGAGATTATCATTTTTAATTTTGGATAAATTGCTATAATACTAGATGTCAACCACTAAGCCAAGCCTGGGAGGGAGGGATGGGGAGAGAATGGGGTGGGGATCGGGTGGGGGCTGACTGGGCGATGTGTGCATGTATGTCTACAAAAGTTTGTATCCCACTATCATGTATGAATACAGTGCACCAATAAAAAAAAAATTAAGAATAAAAAATAGGGCTGGGGGTAGAGCTCAGAGGTAGAATGCCCCTGGGTTCAGTCTCCAGCACCACAAAAACAACCACAACAAAAAACAAAACAGTTTCTGATGATCCTGTGGGTTTCTGAATTGTCTGTATATTATCTCCTTTTTCATCTTTTTTTTAGTCATTTGGACAATTCTCTTTCCTTTGGTTAGATTGGCTAAGGGTTTATCGAGTCTTATTCATCTTCTCAAAAAACAAGTACGAAGGTTCCTCAAAAATTGAACCACCATACCAACCAGCTTTACCACTCCTCAAAGTCCTCCTCAAAGAATCAGTCAGAATACTGCAGTGGTACGTCCATACCCATGTTTATAAGAGCACAAGTCACCAACCAGGTATCCATCAACAGATTAAAGAATAAAGAACATATGGGACATACACACAATGGAGTTTTACTTGGCCATAAAAAAGAACAAAATTAATGTCATCTGCAGGAAAATGAATGAAGCCAAAGACTATTACGCAAAAGGAGATCATCCAGCCTCAGAAAGTGAAGAGCCGTATGTTTTCTCTCATGTGTGGAAGCTAGAGAGAAACGAGGAAACAAAGGGACTTCAGGTACATGAAGACTGAAACCAGTAGATAATGAAAGGGGTTTGGGAGTGAGAGGTGGGGAGGGCAGAAAAGGAGGATTGATAAAAGAAAACAGTTCAAATAATATTATGTGTATATAGGAAGGCATTACTACCCATCTCATGAAGTAAGTATACAGAGAGACACAGGAAAACACACCAAGTGATATATGCATTATATTTGTACTACTCTGAATCTGAGTATGATGTACAATCAGGAATGGGGCTTATGGGGTCATTTTTTTTATATACCTTTCAATTTTCACAACGTATATGTATTGTTGCAAAAATCAGGAGAGAAAATGTGTAATTTTAATAGTTGCATTCCAAATGATGTTTGTGTTTTGGATTATCCCTTATAATAGCATGAATTTTCAGATGGCTGTCTCAATCAGATCTATGACTCTAAAACAGAATGATATCTACTGATCTAAAACTGAAAACAGTCATGCACATGACCTCATTAGCACAGACCTTCATCCACTGGTCACCAAACTATTTAGGTTACACACCATAACAAAAAGAAAAAAAAAGATCATGTGACTTCTAAATATATGTATCTATAGGCCAGGCATGGTGGCACACACTTGTAATCCCAGCATTTGGGAGGCTGAGACAGGAGGATCATGGTTTGAGGACAGCCTCAGCTACTTAGTGAGGCCTTTTGCAACTCAGTGAGAGCCTGTTTCAAAATAAAGATTAAAAAATAGGGCTGGGGGTGTAGCTTAAAGGTAGAATGCCCCTGGATTCTATTCCCAATGCTGCAAAAAAAAAAGTATCTATATTATTATTATTCCATATATTAAATATCAGAAGTCAGACATTGTGGCACATTTGGGAGGCTGAGACAGGAGGATCGATGGTTTGAGGACATCCTCAGCAACTTACCAAGACCCTTAGCAGTTCAATAGACCCTATTTGAAAAATTAAAAAACAAAAAGAACTGGAGGTGTAATACAGAAGTAGAATGCCACTGGGTTCAAACAACAGTACCCAAAAAAAAAAAAATCAGTAAAGTTTAAGTAATTTTGCATTAGGAAATATAAGTACACATACTAATATTTCCGTCTCGTACCCCTGGGGCCAGCCTTAAGCACCCCATGTGGGCACCTTCCACTTGAACCAACTGAGAAAACACCTGAAGTCCACTTGATAAATTTGTCTTCGAAGTAAAACTTACATTTGGTTCTGTCCTTTGCAGCCATACCAAGTAAACCTTTTAGACAGGGCCTACAAAATGGAAGGAGCTTTGTAGAATATCTAACTTATCTTAATAATTTTATAGATGAAGGAAATTAGCTAGAGAAGTAAAAATAAGAACTAGAGTTTATATATCTTAGAATGAAAGAGAAAGATCCCAGGGTTACACTAAGTGCATTAGCAGAGGGAAAAAAGAGCAGAAAAGGAGGGGGGGAAGGAAGTGTTGAGGTTACTATTAAAAAATCACATGCAGTATCATCAGAGAACTGAAACTCTCAAAATTCAGTAGCCTTCTAAAATATTTAAAATTCCTTTAAAGTCAGAGAAGACAAGTTTTCAGATGGAAAAAAAATACCCAAAGGCCCTCATGAATCTCAAATATGTACCTTCTCCTGGAGTTACTAAAGAATAGTCTAGATCCTTAGGCCATGTGATTCTCTAACACAGTGGTGATAATTTACCAATTATTTCTAGAACCTAGAACATTATGTTATAAAAATTTAGAGTTTTGGAAATACTCTCAAAGGTACCTGATTTATTCATATCCTCTGTGTGATGCCACACAGCGGTGAAAACAACAAATGGAGATGTTTCCTGGATCTTTCCTTGATGTTTTAAGAAGGTAAATTGAACTTTCTGACTTATTACACTTCAAAAGTTGGCTATTTTCTGTGTTGGAAAGGTTATTTTTCAGAAGGTAACCAAATCAACAAATGAAACATTACAACAAACACAAAATAAAGAATACTTTTTAACAATAAAAACAAAAACTGCAATTCACTTCACATTTCTATGGAGAGATGATGATTCAAAGACATCACAACATCATATAGAAGTTGGATACTTTTTTTAACTTAACTATATTCTAGGTAAAATTATTTTGATTAAAACACTGGGAGTGGCCTAATCAGATTTAAGAATGGTATTTTGTTAAGCCGGGCATGGTGGTGCACGCTTGTAATCCCTGTGCTTGGGAGGCTAAGACAGTAGGATCGCGCAGGTTCGAAGCCAGCCCCAGCTAGTTTAAGAGACCTTCTTTCCAAATAAAATATAAAATAGGTCTTGGGAGTATGGCCCGGAGGTAGAAGGCCCCTGGGTTCCATCCCCAGTACCACCCAAAAAAAAAAAAAAAAAAAAAAAAAAAGCCAAGCGTGGTGGCGCACACTTGTAATCCCTGCATTTGGGAGGCAGAGACAGGAGGATCGCGCAGGTTCGAAGCCAGCCACGCGTGCTGGCTTAGGAGACCCTGTTTCCAAATAAAAATGTAAAAATAGTTCTGGGAGTGTAGCCCGGAGGTAGAAGGGCTTCCAGGAACCCCAGTACCACCAAAAAAAAAAAAAAAAAAAAAAAAAAAAAAAAAAAATCTATAAATGAGACAAAATTAACAACTAATAAAAAATAGGTAAAAGTGAGAAGAAAGGAAAAAAAGAGGGAGAAAGAGTTTTGTATAAATACAGATTTAAAAAACACGCTGGGCGTGGTGGCGCATGCTTGTAATCCCGGCATTTGGGAGGCGGAGACAGAAGGATTGCGGTTCATGGACAGCCTCAGCTACTTAGTGAGACACTCTGTAACTTAATGAGATCCTGTTTCAAAATAAAAAATTAAAAAATAGGGCAGAGGGTGTAGCTCGGAGGTCGAATGGCCCTGGGTTCTATCCCCAGACCCACAAAAAAAAAAAAAAAAAAAAAAAAAAAGCTGAGGGTTATAGCTCAGAGGTAGAATGCTCTGAGTTCAATCCACAGTACTATCCCAAAAACAAACCAAGAAAATAACAGCCCCTAGAATCAAACTGACCAGATTTGCATCTTGACTTCAACAGTCATCGAGCTGGTGGCCCCTGAGCAAATCACCTAACCTCTCAGGACTTCATTTCTTCTGCAATAATTTAGATTTTGAATGTCCCTCAAAGGTTCACGTGTTAATGCTTGGTTCCCAGAGAGGTACTATGCCTTTCAGAGGAAGGGCCCAGTGAGAGATCTCTAATCACTGCATGTGTGGCCTTGAACTACATTAAGCTGCTGGCCCCTTCCCCACTCATTTTTGCTTCTGGGACATTAGGTCAGTGGTTTTGTTTCCCCACACACTACCACCAGGATGTCTTGTCACAGGCTCAAAGCACCAGGGCCAAATGATCATAAATTGAACCTTGTACAACCATGAGTTAAAATAAACCCTTCCTCTTTATAAGTTGATTATCTCAGACATTTATTACAGTAACAGAAAGCTGACTAACATATTTTCCTCTCTCAGATGAGAAAGCAATTCCTTCCTCATATGGATGTTGTATGGATTCAATTATCTAAGACATGAAGAATATTCAGAACATTACCTTGTACATGATAAAGAGATAAATTTTTGTTATTACTACCTTTTCCTATTCCTACTGGTGGTTTGTAACATTTTTTTTTAATTTTAAGAGAATAATTCCAATTTTATATTCTGACACAACCTCAAACATATACTTGGAAGATAAGACACTCAGAACCACAATCCATTAATCAGTTCACTAACTAAACCTTATTCTGTCCTCTTCACATTTCTCTTTCATTTTAAAGGATCAATTCAAGTTCTGATTTATATTCCCTTTCTTATTATGATACTAATGTAAAAATCTGAGTTTTAAAATGCTGACATAAAATGAAAACTTCAATGTATATATGCATTTTTTTCAGTGCTAGGTATTGAACCCAGGGCCTCACACTTGCTAGGAGTGTTCTACCACTGAGCTACACCCTCAGCCCTTCAATGTAAACAATAAATGAAACAAAAATTCTCCCAGGCTAGAGTGGTGGCATACACCTGTAATTCCAGTACTTGGGAGGCTAAAACAACAAAATCCCAGGCTGGAGGCTAGCCTCAACAATGTAGCAAGATCCTGTTTCAAAACAAAAAATAAAAAGGGGTAGCTCAGAGGCAGAATGTCCCTGTAATGAATCAAAAAAAAAAATCTACTATACAGATTGGGTATCGTGGTACATGATACATCCCAGCTACTCAGGAGGCTGAGGCAGGAGGATCACAAGTTTAAGGTTAGCCTAGGCCACTTAGAGACCCTGTCTCAATACAAAATTTTTTAAAAAAAGATTATCCTAAATGAAGAACACATTTCACTGACCTGATATACGGCAGAGCAGGGTCGACATGGTGGAGTGTTATCGCAGTAATGTATGAAAATATGAAAGCAGCAGATGTCCAAATCACAAGGGCTGAAGGAAGAAAACTGAGGCCTTGCTGAAACCACCACATTTCAAACGAGTCTTCTGAAGTAGATAAAATAATTTCAAAAGATAATTCATTAGATTTCTCCCTTCTACTTTAGCCATCCACTCCCTCACTGTACTTAACACCCTGAGCTGTTCCCCTTCTGAAATTTCCCACACCATCCCAACTCCTGTCGTCTTTGCTTTTTCAGTTAATAGAACCCACACCTGCCCACTTACAACAGTCAGAAATTTACTTTCATCCCATCTTCCCACAAATTACCAAATACTGGTACTGCTTATTGTCCTATATTTTTTTCTAATCTACTCCTTCCTTCTACCTTCACTGACAGTACTCAGCCTAAACCACCATCTTCTTTGGCCAGATTATCTTAACTTCCTAAATGGTCCTTGTGAAATTGTCAAATATACACAGTCATCCTTCCGTATCCTTAGAGAAATTGGTTTTAAGACACTTCACAGATAACAAAATACATAACACTATATACATGCTTTGTAAATAGTTGTTATACTGTACTGTTTATAGAAAATTTCAAATGTCTGTACATATTCAGTGTAGATGAAGGTTTTTTCCTAATATATGTGTGTATATATGTATAAATATATATTTTATACATATATGTATATATGTATAAATATATATTTTTATACATATATGTATATATGTATAAATATATATTTTTAATTTTTAATTTTTTATTTTTTTGAGGTATTGGGGATGGAACCCAGAGGCAGTCTACCTCTGAGCTACACTCTCAGTCCTATATTTTATTCTTTATTTTGAAACAGGGTCTCACTGAATTGCAAAGGATCTTAATAAGTAGCTGAGGTTGTCCATGAACCATGATCTGTCTCAGCCTCCCAAATGCTGGGATTACAAGGGTGCGCCACCATGCCCGGCTTTTCCTAATATTTTTAATTCACAGTTGGCTGAATCAGCACAAGCAAAATCTAGTGATATTGAGGGCCAAATGCATTTGGTCTTCATCTGTTTCTTGAGGAGAAGTTCCCCAAACCCTTAGAATATTTGCAGTGGAATCTTTTATATGGTAATGAGATAACTGCAAGTTGACAGCTACTGGATAGCTTCTGGGTAGGAGCTAACTACAGGAAAGACCAGGGAATGATTACAGTTGGGACTTTCAGCCTCACCCCCCAAACCTCCCAGGAGAGGAGGGGCTGAAGGCTAAGTTAATAACCAATGGCCAATATTTTAATTAAATATGCTTATGTAATGAAACTTTCATAATAACTCATAAGGAGTGGGCAAGGAGAGCTTCAGGTATCATATCTGAACATGTGGAGGTTCTTGGAAGGTGGTTTCCCAAGGAGGGCATGATGGCTCTTCTCCCTTCCCCACATGCCTTGCCCTATGCATACCTGTATCCTTTGTAATACACTATATAATAAACGGAGCCACTGTAGAAAATTGCTTAAACCCAAAGGAATCCCCACTTACAGCTGGCCAGTCAGAAACGTGGATGAAATAACCAGAGGCCTGTGACTGGCACTGCAGGGGTGGCAGCCTTGTGGGAGAGATGGCTCAACCCAAGGGATCCGATGCTATCTCCAAAATTTGTCAGAATTTAATTGAATCAAGAGACATGCAGCTGCTGGGCGTGGTGGCGCACGCTTGTAATCCCAGCATTCGGGAGGCTGAGACCGGAGGCTCACGGTTTGCGGACAGCCTCAGCTACTTAGTGAGGCCCTCTGCAACTCAGTGAGACCCGGTTTCAAAATAAAGAATAAAAAAAAAAAAAAATAGGGCAAGGGGTATAGCTCAGAGGTCAAATGCCCTTGGGTTCCATCCACACACACACACACACACACACACACACACACACAAAAAAAAAAAAAAAAAAAAAAGAGTCATGCAGTTGGTGTTCTGATACAGAACTGACTGAATGGTTGCTGTAGGGAGAAACTCTCACATACTTCTTGATAACTAGAGAAGTATTCTGTGTTGACTACTCAGTGAGAGAATAGGAAAATCACTTTGGATTTTTCAGTACTCCTCCAGGCTTGACCACAACCAATCTTCCTATGGTTGGATCGCTCATATCCAACTAATCCCTTGAGCGATCCTCCTAATTTCAAAATGCCAATCTGACCACCTTACTCTCCTACAAAGACTCCTTCAATGATTCTCCAAAGCTCTTACAAACTGTCTTTTCTATTTACCTTTCTGTCTTAATTTACATCTCTATTCTCAACTCCTTGCTCTAGCCATCATCACTTCAACGTTATTACAAAAGCACTTAGTGTTTACTGCATGTTAGATACATTAGTAAGACCCTTAAATGATTTCATTTACTCTCAACAGAATTACAGAGGTTAAGAGAACTGCCCATGGCCTGAAATATGGTAGATAGAGGATTGCAGACCTTCATATATTATGTTGTGTCTGAATGACTAGACTACAATGCTATCACCTCCCACTCAAATATATGCCCACTTCATTTCTACACATTTCTCAAGGCCCGCCCCTTCTGTGTCCAGCTGAGTTTCTCTGCCATTTCCAGCAGCACCCTGTAATTGGTTGGGTGTACAGGTACTTGTACCAAGTATTCATCCAACCAAGACACCCATCACACTTGTTTGTTCGGCATTATCTTCCCCACTAAACTTTAAGAGCCACCAGAGCAGTAAACAACTGTTTTGTTTACCATTATATTTCCAACTCCGATTAGTGGGAGGGGAAGAAGACCTAAATACATATATTTCACATATCACATTCTCCCTTAAATCCAGGCTGATAATTTTATAAAATGAGTCAATAATATGAATTAGAAAACATAGAGCTTCATGCATTTAAAGTTTAAAAATACAGAAATACTTCGAAAGCCAGGTGTGGTGGCACACACCTGTGATGTCAATACTCAGGAGGCTAAAACAAGAGGAACACAGGTTTCTGGCCAGCCCCAGTGACTTAGCAAGATCCTGAGCAACTTAGCAAGAGTCTGTTTAAAAAAAAAAAAAAAAAAAAGGAAAAAGGGCTGGAGGTAGAATGTCCCTGGGTTAAATCTTCAGTAGCAAAACAAGAAAGAAAAGAAGTTCTTTTAACTTACAAAAATTGCTCATTCTCTCCAAATCCTCACATATTGTAACTGAATACTTGCAATTCTATTTCTATAAGTCATTTATAAAAATCCTTCCTCCCAGTGTACACTGTAACCACTTGATTCAGGTTTTCAATTCTCTTGACCTAAGGGCTTTATTCTTCTCTATCGCTTCTATATGCATTGCCAACTTAACATTTCTAACTATCCCTTTGCTCAAAAACATTTTTTAATAAAATAATTGTGTGACGCCGGGCGTGGTGGCGCACGCTTGTAATCCCCGGGCTTGGGAGGCTGAGACAGGAGGATTGCATGGGTTCGAAGCCAGCCTCAGCTACTTAGTGAGGCTCTCAGCAACTTAGTGAGACTCTGTTTCCAAATAATATATTAAAAAAAATGTCTGGGAGTATAGCCCGGAGATAGAAATCCTCTGGATTCCACCCCCAGCAGTACCACCAAAAGAAAAAAAATTGTGTGACTTCATAACTTCTCTGAACCAGTTTCTCCTCTGAAAAACAGGGATTTTATCAGCACAAACTGCACTGTCCATACAGTAGCCAATAGGTACAAGTTAAAAATTTCAGTTCTTCTGCTGCACTAGCCACATCTCAGATGCTCAAAGCTACATGTGTCTAGTGGTTATCACAGGGCAAATATCTAAGGACATTTCCCATCAAGGAAAAATTCTACTGGCCTGAGCTAAATACTTATTACAGATAACACAAAGAAAGAACTTAACACATTGCTAATACACAATAAATGGTAGCTTCTAGTATTACTTGTTAAAAGCCTAAATTAATAGCTTCTGTGAACTTTATTCAAAGACTAAGTGAAATAATATATGTAGAGCACTATCATAGGTAGTCAATAAATATTTGTTCCTCTTTTAGGATATAAAAGATAAATTACCTGTTTTACAAGTTCATAAAATTTCAGTCTTCAGAACTGCCCAAACCTGAACCTTTTGTAAATCCTGAAATCTATGTACAAAGAAAATAAGAAATTAATGTTTTAATCCATATGATTTTATATAGCATAATTTTAGGACTAACACCATTCATTGACAAAAGAGGAGGTTATAGTATTGTTTACAGGTCATTCTTCTTTAAAGAAGTGATACATCCATTTTTTATAAAAGTAGTGTGCCATGTAGAATTAAATAATGTTTCAAATCTGAGATATCCTTTTTTTTTTTAATTCTTTGTCACACCAGACATCTTTCTCTGGTAGCAAAAAAGATAAAACAAAAAGTTTCATATTTAGCTGATGAGACAGGAGGATCACAGGTTCGAAGACAGCCTCAGCAATTTAGTGAAGCTCTCAGCAACTTAGTAGGATGCTGCTTCAAATAAAAAATAAAATGAAGCTGGGGGGTGTAGCTCAGAGGTAGAACAGCCCTGGGTCCAGTACCACCAAAAGAATAAAAAACAAAAGTGTCCTCCTATAGAAAGAAAAATAAAAAATTAGGGAAGAATTATACAGCCTACTATTAAGCAAAATTAGCCTCTGTGCTTGAAGATAAAGAACACAGCTGCAAGATGAGATTTATCCGAGTGCAAATCCATTACCACTTTTCCACTGTATGATTTCAGGCAGGTTACTTAACTTCTGAGTTACGGCTTTCCAATCTGTAAAACAGCCAAACCCTCAAAGGGCTGTTCCTTAAAGCGGAACAGAGTAAGCATAAAATAAGGACAGATGGTTTGTTAATTCTATAGTCACAACTATTCACTTATATAGGGTACAACTTCCACATACGAGTTCTTTTAGGTATGAATTATCTTGTATTTCTAACTCCTTAGGATGTGAAGGGTTTGGTTGTTAAAACTGACAAATGAGGGCCAGGCTTGGTGGCGCAGGCTCGTAATCCCCGCCCTTAGGAGGTGGAGACTGAAGGATCGCGCAGGTTCGAAGCCAGCCTCTCTGGCTTAAGAGACCCTGTCTCCAAATAAAATATAAAACAGGTCTGGGAGTGTAGCCAGGGTTCCATCCCCAGTACCCCCCCACACACACACACACGAGAAATGAAACAGCTTGAAATGGTTTACTAGTTTGCCAGTGACAAATTAAGAAATTTAAGTGCATTGACTAAGTAAGGAATATTACTCATTGCCTGCATAGTTTCACCTTGGAAAGCTGAAAGCTTGGCAGGGTAATCCCCAACTAAGCAAAATTAGAATTTTAATAATTCAAGAGACCTTTCAAAATACTTGAAAATATGCAGGAATAAACTTTACATAGTGTAGCCTGGAAGTAGAAAGCCCCTGGGTTCCACTCCCAGTACCACAAAAACAAACAAACTAACTAACTAAGTCGGGTGTGATGGCGCATGCTTGTTATCCCAGCATTTGAGAGGTTGACAGTAGCATCCCCGCTTGCTCGCAGACAGCCTCAGCTACTTAGTGAGGCTCTCCACACCTTAGTGAGACACTTTCAAAACTAAAAAAAAAAAAAAAAAAAAAAAAATGGGGCTTGGGGTGTAGTTCGGAGGTAGAACGCCCCAGTGTTCCATCCCCAGTACTGCAAAATAAGTAAATAAGTAAGCAAAATGTTCTTGAATCTCACTTCTCTGTTTTCTTTGAAGCTTTATGAACCAGAATTCCAGTTACTTTTTTTTTCCAAAATATTTAAAAGCCACTGGTAATGAAATTCTTTTGCTGTCTTTTTTTCTTTTCTTTTTTTTTTTTTTTTTTTTTTTTTTTTTGCGGATCTGAGGACGGAACCCAGGGGCATTTGACCCCCGAACTACATCCCCTGCCCTATTTTTTATTCTTTATTTTGAAACAGGGTCTCACTAAGTTGCAGAAGACCTCACTAAGTAGCTGACGCTGTCTGCGAACCAGGATCCTCTGGTCTCAGCCTCCTGAATGCTGGGATTACAAGCGTGCTCACCACGCCTGGGCTCTTTGCTGTCTCCTTTAAGTAGAGACTGCTAAGACATAAGGAAGTAAATTCTAGATGTTTCAAGTTAACAGACAAAAGGCCTCAAGCTTATTTCTCAGCTACTCAGAACCCATAAGCCCAAACAAAGCATAATGTTAAGGGGTTATTTTTCTAAACTCTAATACGGCCACCTGAGATGTGTAATATTTTCTAAGCGTTAAAATCTAAAGCATATAGAAGATTAAGTAACATTTGTATACGTTACATCGAAGAGAAATAAGAATCCGATAACGAACAACAAAGAGTTGCATTTGAGTACTGCTTTATAAATTAAAACTTAGGAGAACGAGGAAAAGTATTTCTCCAGGCTGTTGTTTTTTTTCTTTTCTGTTTTTCAAATGCATCCTACCCTAAACGACGGTGGCGGCGACACAGAATTAGCGATTTCCTTTCGTTACTGGAATATAATTGTGCGTGGCAGACCGAGCTTCCTGTAGACACAAGGTCACTAAGGATCTTAATTTCAAACCCCCACCCCACCCCAGCAAGGAACCCGCGCCCAGGCGCGGCCACCGCCAGGGGGACTCGAACGCAGTTTTCCCGTAAGCCTTTAACAAAACCAAGAGAAATATTCAGACCGCTTTTTTTCCGTGGGAGTCGCAGCGCCGAAGCCAAGGTGCCGGCTGCGCTCCGGCCGGGCCAGGGAACCACGGCCGAGCCGGAGCCGGAGCGCGGGCTGGGCGCGCTCGGGACGGCGCGGGGCAAGGCGCGGGCCGGGTGCGGAGCGGCGCCCCAGGCTCCCCCGCCCCGCCGCGGACGCGCCCTCCGAGCCGCAGGCCCTCCCGCCCGCCCGCCCGCCCTACCTGTCGGCCCGTCCCGCCGCGGCCCGCCAGCACCGCCCGCGGGCACCCAGCCGGCGGCCGCGGAGGAGGCGGGGCCGGGCGCGCTCCCGAGCGCCACCCGGCGGGCGCGCCCCCGAGCGCCACGCCCCCGGGCCCGCCTCCCTTTACGGCAGTCGCGAAAGTGTCGCGAAGGCGCTGCCGCCGGTCAGTCGCCCAGTCGGCCGAGCCGAGTGGGTCTTCGCAGGGCTGTGCGCGCCGAGGTCGGGGTAAGGCTGCCGGGGCCGGCTGGGGGAGCGGCGGGCGGGCTGGAGCCAGGGCTGCGGCGCCGGCCTCCTTCCTCGCGCCCGGCGCTCGCGCTCGGGCGTGTGGGGAGGACGGAGGGCGGCCGGCCCGGCGGCCCAGGGGGAGGGCGGGCGGCGGCGGGAGCCCGGCCGGCCCGGGGCCGGGCAGTGGAGGCCGGGCGCTGCCCTCGCGGGCCGGCCTGGCCGCTTCGACCTCCGCCCCGGCGCCCGCGGCGTCCCGCCCGAGGGCCTCCCCCCTACGGCGGCGGCCCCGCGGCCCGCCTCGCCTCTGGGTCAGCAACTTTTCTAGAAATGTCACCCCGTATTGACAGGCTCGGAGACGGCCGGCTAGGGCTTATCCTGCAGTGCTCTTGGAAGGAGGACGGGCAGGAGGGCTGCTGGGCGCCTGCCGGTGCACCCAGGAACGCTGGGCCGCAGGACACCTTCGCATCCAGCCCTGTTTGTTTTCTCCAGTTCGGTGCCTGGCACTTTTGTGTCGTTTTCTGACATGTTGCATCGTTGGTGTTGAATGTATGATTTTGTTTGAAGTCCTTTATCAATGAGTCTGTATTATGATGATAGTACACACTTTCATACTTGCTTTTCAGCAAATAATACTGTTTTATCTGTATGTGGTTAGATTTTGTTCCCAGCCTCGAACTAGTAAGAATGTGTTCCAGAAAGTATGTATCGAAATGACTGGCTCAAAACACGGATTGTGATAAGAGCATTTGGAGCTTTACCAATTTAGAACCACTGACTTTCACATAAAATTCCAGAGAGTGATTATAAAAGCACTCTGCTGCATATCCGTTCCGTACGGAGAAAAACTAGTTAAATCTTCTTGTACAACTTGTCGTTACAGCCCTTCCTTGTAAGAAGTAAGTTAATCTGCCACGCATATTAGTGCCAATTACATTTTATTGCATAGCAATTTATTTTCTATGTTGCGTTGTTTGCTCTCTAAGCGTGCTAGAGGTGCTGTCACATTCTTTATGAAGGTCATTCAGTGCTATTTTTTTTTTCATTTTAAAAATCTATAAGATACCAGGCCTTTGCTTTCCTCTCCTCCCTGCCCCCAGTTACTTCCTTTTTTAAGGAGTGCAAGATTTCACTTCATCAAAGCCCTAGAACTAACTTGTATTACAGACTACTATTTTTGCTTACAGGTCTGCTGAAAAGGCTGTTTTTTTTTTTTTTTTGTAGACTTACATTATATATCATTAGTTAAATAACGCTGAATTTACTCCTGTGAGGCCATTAGCTCATTCTCCTTATTTAGTAATTTGCCCCCTTTCCTATAAACTTCAGCCATTAGCATTTTCCATTAGCAGCACAGTAAGGGAGGAGTTAAGTACTACCCAGTTCTCCTGAAAGGACTGTAAACATACTGCTGAATCAGTGCAGATCAAAACTTGGCACCCTTATAGGTGGGGGGAGGAATGGAAATGCTGGAATTTCATCAACAGGTTGGATATTGTGTAAGATTACCTTATTCTTTGCCCAGCAGTTGGAGTTTTTTTGTTTTTCAGTTGTTGTTTTTAGTGTGGCACTTGTTAGACGTTCCACGAGACAAAGTTCCACAACTGAAATAAGGTAGGCAGGCGGATGCCGGTATCCTCAGCTGCTATAAGCACAACTGTTCTATGTGATAGACTTTTTAAGGCCCACAAATCATGTGTAAATTAGAAATTGGAGTCATTAAATATGTTTGTAATTTTGTTTCTTTTTTGGCCTTTTCAGGGAAATATTCATGCCTGACTCAGGTGTGGTGTCCCAGGCCTTTAATCTCAGTACCTGAGATGCTGAGATAAGAGGGTCTCAGGTTCAAGGCCAGCCTCTGCAACTGAGACCCTGTTTCCAAATAAAAAAATTAAAAAGGCTGGGATGTAGCCCAGAGGTAGAATGCCCCTAAATTCAATCCCTAGTACAAAAAAAAAAAAAAAAAAATGCCTTCACAAAGAAAATGCTCTGTTAGAACTCCCAAACAATTTGTTGACAGCATGTTATTTCATAGCTGTTTATAAAACTACCCCTCCCACCTTTTGAGCTTCTTGAGAATATGGAATGCATATTCTAATCTTTCTGTTTTCACAGGATCTAGAACAAGTAAGTGCTAATTAAATATTAACTGAATCATATTTGTTCATTTTTCAATACATACTGATTACCTGTGTAGTGCTAAAAATGGTAATGGTATGGCAATGGAAACAAGATAGTTATATCCCTTGCTCTCAAAGAACTTACCAAGCAATGAGAGGTTAGGGAAAGGAAAGACCAAAAATAAATAAATAAATAAATAAATAAATAAATAAATAAATAAATAGAAAACATTCGAAATATATTAAAAGCTATGAAAGGAACAGAGTACTAGAGCCAGGTTATAACACAGCATGGGTGCTTATTGATTACAAGTGGAAAAGTTGTTGCTGGTCCTGATGGCCTCATGTTTGTAATCCCAGTACTTGGGAGGCTGAGACAGGAGGATTATGATTTGCTTGACAGCCTCAGATACTTAGTGAGGCCCTCAGCCAACTTATAAGACCTTGTTTTAAAAACAAAGAAAAAATATAGAACTGGGGGTGTTGTAGCCCAGAGGTAGAATGTCTGGATTCTATCCCCAGTACTGCAAAAAAAAAAAAAAAAGTGGAAAGGTTGTAATGGTCTAGGACTATGATTGACTAATGTTATTATCAACTGAATTACAAACAATGGGAAGTGTGTGTGTGTGTTTGTTTGTAAAATTGAACCCAGGGGCATTCTACCTCTGAGGTACATCCCCAGCCCTGTTTTTTAATTTTGAAACAGGTTCTCACTAAGTTGTGGAGAGCCTAAGTTGCTGAGACTGGCCAAGAACCTGCAATTCTCCTGTCTCTGCCTCCCAAGTACTGGAATTACAGTTTTTACAGTTACATTTTTTTTTTTACTCATAATGATTTATGAAAACATATCCTCAGCAATTCGGCTGTGCTCCAAAATTGTAGGTTTACTTATTTATTTGTTTATTTATTTTGGTGGTACTGGGGGTAGAACCCAGGGGCTTTTCTACCGCCCAGCTACACTCCCAGACCTATTTTATACTTTATTTGGAAACAGGGTCTCACTAAGTTGTTGAGAGCCTCACTAAGTAGCTGAGGTGGGACTTCAAACTTGTATGATCCTCCTATCTCAGCCTCCCAAGCACTGGGATTACAAGTGTGTGCTACCACGCCCAGCTGTAGGTTTCTTTATAAGCTCATTATTGGTTTTTATTACATCAAAGTAAAATCGCAACTCTTTGCCATAAGTTTATAAGCCTCTGTATTATCTGTCTCTTCACCTTCATTTTATCCAATGCTTCCATCCTGATTACTCCTGTCTAGGCATTGTAATTTCTGTGGTACTATAACTAGATAAGCTCTTTTCTGCCTCTGGGCCTGCATGCACTTTCGTGGACTATTCTTCTACTCCTCTTAAGAAATCTTTGGTTCCTTCTTTTCTCTACATGGTATATAAGCTACTTCAGAGATTCCATCCACTCTATTTAAAGTATGTATTTCCAACTCTTTTCTGGCTCAGCAGTTTGCTTTCCACATAGTGCCCATCACTGCTTCATGAATGACTGGTCCACTGTATTCAGATAATGGCAGAATGAACTTAGAATTCACATTCTCATAAAAACTGTTTGACTGCTGGATAATTTTTAGGCTAGCAAACCAGCAGTACTAGACTTTTTTTCTTCCTTGTACCACAGTAAGAAAGGATATTTTCTCCTTGCCCTTTTGGGCATAGTCCTGACTGTACATAACAATCTCAAGTGGTTAAAATTTTGTAACATTTGTATTTCTTTCCATATTTTCTTTCTTACATTCTTTTTTTCCTTTTTCTCCATGTAGTTCTGGTGTTCCTGTTGTAGCCTTGGCCTGTGCTCCCTTGACATATGCTTGCTCTTTTTTTTTTTTTTTTTTTTTTTTTTTTCCAGTACTGGGAATGGAACCCAGGGCCTTTGTACCTCCGAGCTACACCCCAGCCCTACTTTTTTTAGTCTTTTTTTTTTTTTTTTTTTTTTTGAAACAGGGTCTCACTGAGTTGCAAAGGACCTCACTAAGTAGCTGAGGCTGTCAGAGAACGGAGATTCTCCAGTCTCTGCCTCCCAAATGCTGGGATTATAAGCATGAGCCACAATGCCTGCCTTACTTGCTGTTTTCTTATTTGCAAAAAAATCAGAAGTTACTGTTTTTCTGAGATGGTTTCATAGTAATAGCCCCTATCTCCTGTGATGGGAGAAAGGACTACACTATGTAGCTAGACCTGTGGCTGAGTCAGCACCCTCTGTGGCTGTTTATATGTGTTGAAGCAGCCATCTTTATGTTTGGCACTACAAGTATCTGAATTTGTATTTGCAGTGTTGTTGCTAATAGCTTTACTGGGACAATGTTGCCAAATGGAAATGTTGACACTGGGAAAACTTTCAAAAACTTAGTGCCTCTTTTCTTGTATAAATTATATAATGGCTAGGTCTACAGAAGTTTGTCAAAATGTTGATATTTTTCTAAAAAAGAAATAAAAGGTTAAAAATAATCTAGGTCATGGGGAAAAAAACTCAGAAGGGAAGTATCGTGTCAACTAGTCTTGCCAAGTGCTCAAACTTAAAACCATTAGGATCAGTTGCTTGTAGCTTGTTCAGTGCCAAAAATGGGCTAGCACCCTCAGTGTGTCACCTTTTTTATTTAATGATACAAGAATAGAACACTGCAACAACAAAATGGAGTTGTCTAAACATTTTATTCCTTTTTTAAGTGGAATTATATAAGAGCTGGTTATGTATAGCTTACCAAATATGAAAATGCATCACTCAATTTGATTATAGAAAAATTGGCTACTATAGAGCTGAATGTGTTTGTTGATTATCAGTTTGTCATTTGACCTCAAGTGATCTCATCAGTTGTTTAACATTATATAGATATCACTTTTAAATTTTGCATCAATAGCTCTGTGGAACAGTTGTGAGGAAGAATTTTTTGGAATATTATACAATTAGTTAGCTTTGATTTTATCTCCTTGGTTTGAATTTAAATATTTTTATTTCAGTTTACCTAGATTAAATTGTAGCATTATGATTCTTTTGAGATTTTTGAATATTTATATATTTATAGCTTGACTACAGTGACTTTTTTTTTTTCTTTTGCGGGTCTGGGGATAGAACCCAGGGGCATTTGACCTACAAGCTACACCCTGCCGTACTTTTTCTTTTTTTATTCTTCATTTTGAAACAGGGTCTCACTAAGTTGTGGAGGGCCTCACTGAGTAGCTGAGGCTGTCCGCTAGTGTGATCCTCTGGTCATGTTACAAGCCTGCGCCACCATGCCCGGCTCTATAGTGACTCTTTTCTAAAACAAATGTTGAGAGACATGATTGACATATTTCAGATTCCACCTTTACATCATTAGTGTCATTTTTTTTTAATTGATGTTTATGGGAATATAGAAAAGATGTGTTGGTCTTTATGTGACCTTATATCTACATGACCAGCCCACCATATCTGGGTGTCCCTCTGGCCTGTGCCATTCCCTCCCCCAGCCAATTATTGGCCTTCACTAGCCCACAGTCCCTCCCTTCACTCACAAGTAGGTGCCCACCAACCTCAAGACAACCCTGCCTGCCAATGCAGAATAAATCAGATCATGTTTTGATACTAGATCCACTGTTGAGATGTTCTAGATCCTGTATTACATTCTATATTTCCATAGTACACTGATTCTAAATTTTCCTTGCATTCTGGGTAGTTTTCAACCAAAATCAAATTATACCTCATTTAGGTCCATTGCTACTACAAAATATACACCAAAAAAGCCAAAAAATAATGCTAATTTTCCTTTCTAACTTTCTCTTTTGACAGCAGTGTTACTAGTCTCTAGCTTGGACTCTTTTTCTTCTCCTATATCTCTGATATGTAATTCTAAACCTTCTAAAGAGAAATTAAACCTTCTAAACCTTCTAAAGAGAAATTACTTATATACTTTCATATTTGCATGTTTATGAGTAGGCCTTTGCTGTTTAAAACCACTGAGATCATGTGCTAGTTTTTTTTTTTTCTTTTTTTAAACAGGGGTCTCCCTAATTTGCTAAGGATCTTGCTAAATTGCTGCATCTGGCCTGTGATCTGCCTGTCTCAGCCTCCCAAGTACTGGGATTAAAGGTAGGCATCACTGTGCTAGCTTCATGTGCTAATTTTTAATTGTTCTCACACTGCTTTTTCAATTCTGTTGAGTATATATAGCTGCCCCTCCCCACCCCCCTGCAGTACTGAGGATTGAACCAAGGGGCATTCTACTTCTGAACTCCACCTCAGTCCTATGTTTGTATTCTTTATTTCTGAGACAGGGTTTAAGTTTCGGAGGGCCTCACTAAGTAGCTGAGGCTGGCTGAGAACCTGTGATCCTCCTGTCTCAGCCTCCCAAGTACTGGACTACAAGCTTGCACCACCACACCCAGCTTGCCCTTTTAATCTTGAATGCTCTTGTAATTATTTCCTTACCACTGCTTAATTACTTATAATGTAAGTGTGTTATCTAATCTTTTCTAAATCAAGTATAAGCATTTCAGGGCTTAACCTCAACAGTCATCACTTTATCCTTGTTTTCTTATAACTTCCTCAGTTTATTTGGCCACTCAGCTGATGTATATGAGCAGTACTGTTTTCTTTAAATTGTTTTTTTGCTCTTGCTGGTTTTTTCCATTTATAATATCATCTATATCCCTTTCCACCAGTAACAAGTTTTATCTTTAAACTTAGCTTAAGCAGAAACTCTGTTTTATTTAAATACCACTTATAAGCTTTGTGATATGGACAAGTTAATCAGCTTCACTGTGCCTTAGATTCTTTTTCTTTAAAGATGAGGGTAATTAATAGTCCCTACCTTCTAGAGTTGTTTAGAGGATTAAATTAATTAACATATTAAAAAATGCTTACTTGGGGATATGATGTAAGTGTTCAATACATATTAGTTATTATCATTACATAAAAACCTAGTTTAAGACCCATTTCAATCAAACTGTTCCTCTGATGTTAATGTTAATTTGCTAGCGTTGGGACATTAATTACATATACATGAAATGATTAGATAATTTCTAGCATTTGTTCTATATATTACTGAAAGCAGTGTGAAACTATCAGGTAGCAGGAAGCATATGAATGATGAAGTCCCTGAGTAGTTTTCACTTAAAGGTAAGGTTATATACCTTCAATAAGAACTAGGACCCAAATCAGGTCTCTGTGATATTTATTATTCTGTTAGGTTAATTTGTTTTTTAATTTATTGATATTGATATAAATAGTGGCTGACAATTTCTATTTTTTTAGGATACACCAGCCATAAACAGCTACAAAACAAGATAAAGTACTGTATTCAATACAAGAAAACCTAGATCCATGAGTGCACATCGGTCAACAAGGAAACGATGTGGAGAGTCTTACCCGGAGTCCCCGATGGGCTTCGGGCATATGAGTACTACAGGGTGTGTGTTAAATAAGTTGTTTCAGTTACCTACACCACCATTGTCGAGGCACCAGTTAAAGCGGCTAGAAGAACACAGATACCAGAGTGCGGGACGGTCCCTGCTTGAGCCCTTAATGCAAGGATATTGGGAATGGCTAGTAGGAAGAGTTCCCTCCTGGATTGCTCCAAATCTCATCACCATAATTGGACTGTCAATAAACATCTGTACAACTATTTTATTAGTCTTCTACTGCCCTACAGCCACAGAGCAGGTAAGAGGAAATTTTTAAGTACAGATAATATTTGTTATACCAGAAACATTGTAATTGAAGTTTTAGGGTATTTAATAAAGGTAAGATAATCTGATAGGTATTTTTAATTGTTTTAAAATAGTCTATCACACACAGTGTAATAACACTTTGAAGCAAAAGGTATGCTCTGATCCTAGTAGGTAAATTAATGTTAGCAGGAATTAATACACAAAATCTCAATCCTTTACAGAAGAATTTTATCTCATTTTTTTTCAGTTGATTGAATAATATCTTAGTAAAGTTTAATATGATCAAAGAGAAAAGACTCCGGCATTTGAGATGGCATGACTATGGAGTCATTTTATTAGAAGTGTTGGTTATTCCTTCCTCTTCCTACAAGCGTGTGGCTGATAGAGTTTAGGTATATCACTGTTATTCTAACAAGGAAAAGGAAATGTAAGAAAAAGTCAAAATTTTCTGTTCTGTATCCTACTCTGGCTCACTATTAAAAGGAAGGGTGGCCGGGCGTGGTGGCGCACGCTTGTAATCCCCGCGCTTGGGAGGCTGAGACAGGAGGATGGCGCAGGTTTGAAGCCAGCCGCGTGCACAGGCTTAGGAGACCCTGTTTCCAAATAAAAAAGTATAAAAAATAGGTCTGGGAGTGTAGCCCGGAGGTAGAAGGGCTTCCAGGAACCCCAGTACCACCCAAAAAAAAAAAAAAAGGAAGGAAGGAAGGGTGGCCTGGGCATGGTTGGCATATACTTGTGATCCCAGTACTTGGGAGGTTAAGACAGCAGATTTGAGGACAGCCTCGTCAAGTAGGTGACATTCTCATTAACCTAGGGAGACCCCGATTCAAAATGAAATAGGGCTAGGGGCATAGCTTGGAGGTAGAACACCCTGGGTTCAAGCTCCAATATAAAACGAAAAAAAAAAAGCGTGATATTTCTTTAAAAGATTCTACCTAGACCTTCTCAAATCCATACCACTTTTCTGTTCTTAACCTTTATTATTCTTTGTACCCATTACTTGAAACCAAAACTATTCATTCAAATGAATAAATTGATGTTTATTTCTTCTTTTTACTATCTTTGTCAAAAAGTAAACTATGTAGGTAGATGGAAGAGTATCAGAAATATATGTTTTGCCTGTATTCATCAAAATTACCAGTCGCAAGTAACACAAGAAGATAGAAGGTGATCCTTAACTAAAGGTGTCAGAGTGACTGTACTATACGAAATCCTAATGGCCACAACAACCTTTATCTTGTTTTAAACTTGAAGTAATTTATTTTTTAAAGTAGTCTTTTCAGAAGATGATTTGTTCTTTGAGATAAAATTACCTCCATCCAATTCCTTTCTCTTTTCATCAATTCACTTGTTTTCATATGTCTCTTAAAGTGAGTGGCTCTTGATGGCCACAGTTACTCATTAAAAAAAAAATGATTTTTTGTGTTCTAGATGCTTATTTTCTTCCTTACCTTGAATACCTTTATTTTCATTCCTTTTTTTACTATATATTTAACACCAATCATATGCGTATATTTCTGTTTTTTTCTCATATTTTTCTTAAGTATCCTGCTGTACCTCAATCAGAATACTAAAAACAAAAAGAACAGTACAATTGTTTAAACATGTCCTGGGATCTTTTATCACCTGTCCTTTGCATTGTTTTATTAGGGGCTTACCTGAGGCCCTGGCCGCTACTTCCTGAGTTTGGCCCAGATCTTACAAATCCGCATAGAACAATAGAGAGGTGGGTTCATTGCAATGGAAGCCCTCCAATAGTCCTAAATTGTATCTAGCATGGGGATCAGGGAGTGAGAGCAAGTTCAAAGGTTGCTCAGCCACTAATAGTCATTTATTGAGTGCACAGAGTATGCCAGGTTCTATTTTCCCCTGTAATGCGTTTCCTTTGCCATTGCTCTTAAATGATTTGGATGATATTTGGATGCTGTTGCTCTTAAGTGATTTCTGGGATAACCCTAGAACTAGTTAATAGTTAAACCTTTGGGGAAACTTCCAGAATGGGAAATACTCTGATCACAGCAAACTTTTCAGAATTGCCCCTGGGAGGAATCCAGTTGGAATGTGACTGAGCAAGCCTCTGTTGGGCGCTCTGCAAAGGAAGGTAATGTCCTAAAAAGGATCTGCCTGGATTCATTTAAGCTACATGCTACAGATACTTGTTATGCTCAGATCAGAATGCATTAAACTAGGTCTTGGCTATCTTTCCTTGATAGGCCCTTATTGACTCTGACCTTTGGTAACTTTAAATTCTCAAAGTCACACTTCATCTTTGTAAATCTTGTCATATTGTGAGAATTAAGTAAGGTCATGCATTCAGGGTGACTAGCAAGCTGAATAAATGCTTAATAAATAGTAGATGGTTGTTATTTCAATGGTCAGAAAGATTTTTATTTTTTTCTTTGTACTGGGGATTGAACCTAGAGTTGCCCTACCACTGAGCTATATCCCTAGCTCCTGTTATTTTGGGGAACAAAGTCTTGTTAAGTTCCTGAGGCCGACCTTGAACTTGTGATCCTCTTGCCTCTGACTCCCAAGTCACTAGGATTACAGGCGTTCACTACTGCATCTGCCAAAAAAAGTTGAAGTATGTGACCTGTTCTTCCCCACACCTTCCCTCCCATTCCTTATTTCCTCTAATAATACATAACATATGGAGCCATAAATTTATTTAAGACCTTGTTGAATCATCTATGTTTTTTTCCTATGAGCATTTTGGAGTCAAAAAGGTCTATAAAGTTGTAGAAAATTTCCATCCATTCAAAATATTTGGGGACTTTTACCAATAAGTAATCATTAAATCTTATGTCTAAGTGTAATATAAACTTTCACATGGTTTTTGTTGCTGATTTTTTAAATAATTAGAACTGTAGATACCAGTCTTTCTGGTAGAAAAGAACACTATTTTAATGGCTACAGATGGAATCCTTTCTTGTTAAAAAAAAAAATCTTCCTAGTAGATATGAAAGGAAAAATTTTAGTTCTTATTTTTTAAATTCCTCCAATAAGCCAGGCATGGTGGCGCACGCTTGTAACCCCCGCGCTTGGGAGGCTGAGACAGGAGGATCGCACAGGTTCAAAGCCACCCTCAGCTACTGAGTGAAGCTCTCAGCAACTTAGTGAGACCCTGTTTCCAAATAAAGTATAAAAAAATAGGTCTGGGAGTATAGCCCAGAGGTAGAAAGCCCCTGGGTTCCACCCCCAGTACCACCAAAAAAAAAAAAAAAAAAAAAAAATTCCTCCAATAAAAATGTAGGCTTCTTTTTATATGGAATACAAAAGTATCCCTTGACTCATTTGTTAGTATTTAAATTTTAATAGCTTGGAGCTTTGGTTTAAGTATTATAAATTTGAATTTTGTCTTGCAGCTTGATGTATGTTATGCTTGAATTATCCTTCCCACATAAGATAGATAAAAGAAGTTAGTAACATCTATTTTATATACATGAAAAATAGACCTGAACTATGTCATTATCAGTAAGAGTTTTGGCAAAATTAATTATGGCTTTTTAGAATATAATCATGACTTTTAGTTTAAATGCTAATTTGATTTTTATTACTGCTTAGTAATGCATTTTATTTAACTCAGTAAAAAATAACTAGATTTTCAGCATAAAAAATTGGAAAGATAATTAAAAATCTATATTGCCCATAATCTCACTGCACAGAACTCCTATTGACATTAAAAAAAATTAAGGGAAAAAAATTACACAGAAAAGTTAAAACACAGAAAGGTATAAAACAGCAAAACCTTCTTCTCTATCTGCCTTTCCTTCCTACATTTTTTCTACTCCTCTTCAAACATAAAAATGCTTAATAAATTTTTTGATGTATCCTTCCAGAGGGCAAAAAAGGAACTTCTCCTACCACATGTGTATACATTTGTATGTATGTAAATCCTTCCGCTGTATTTCCAAAGATAGTTAAAACCATATGTTTCTAACTTTTCATCTTAGTTGACTCACATAAGAACATCTCTGCAAGATTTTGCAAATTACTTTTCTTTCCCACTCATCCTAACTGAAAAAACGTTCCTTTGCTTGTTCAGTGTCTTGGCTACGCTCTTAACTGAGACTATACTTATTGAATTAAAAGGCTTTCTTATTAAGAAAATTTTACTTAAGTGTTTTACAGATTTACAGGGAAAAAGGACAGCCCTAAGATAAGAAACTTTTACTTTTTTATGTATAGTTATTTTACTGTTTTCTACAACTGTGGGTATACATAGAGTTTAACTTGTTTCTTGTTTCCTAGTAACACTTTTGCCCTCTACCACTCTAGGATTTTAATAATCCTAAATTTAGACCCCAAAAAGTCTTTAGCCTTCTAGTTTCTTTCTTTTTTTTTTTTTTTTTTTTGGTGGTACTGGGGTTCCTGGAAGCCTTCTACCTCCGGGCTACACTCCCAGACCTATTTTTTACATTTTCATTTTGGAAACAGGGTCTCCTAAACCAGCGCGCGCGGCTGGCTTCGAACCTGCGCGATCCTCCTGTCTCTGCCTCCCAAGCGCGGGGATTACAAGCGTGCGCCACCACGCCCGGCTAGCCTTCTAGTTTCTTAAAGCAGAGCTATCTAGTAGATTGTTCTGTGAAGGCGATACTATTCTCTCTGGATGATCTAGTGTGGTAGCCATAACCTCATGTGGCTATTGAGCTTTTGAAATGTGTCTAGTATAACTGGAAGAACTGAATTTTATTTTATTTTAATTAATTTAAACTAAAATAGTTATACATAGTTAATGTCTACTGTATAGCCCTAGAGAGAGTTATTAGATTCCTTTAGGAGAAAGAAGCAGTAGACCTAAAGTCCAGAAGAGGGCTTTCTTAATCACACAGGATTACTTGCTTATTTAAGTGTGCTTACATGTAAAATGTTATATAACTTCAGTTACTGCATTCAGAATTTTACCTGTAGCTTAAGGGAGGAACGTAATATCGTGTGTGTGTGTGTGTGTGTGTGTGTGTGTGTGTGTGTGTGTGTGTGTGTGTTTTACTGGATATTGAACCTCTGAGCTAAATCCCAAGCCCTATTTGATTTTTTCATTTTGAAATAGGGTCTCCTTGCCAGGCTTGGTGGCACACGCTTGTAATCCCCGCGCTTGGGAGGTGGAGACAGGAGGATCGCACGGGTTCAAAGCCAGCCGCGCTGGTTTAAGAGACCCTGTTGACCCTGTTTCCAAATAAAAATATAAAATAGGCCTGAGAGTGTAGCCTGGAGGTAGAAGGGTTTTCAGGAACCCCAGTGCCACAAAAAAAAAAAAGAAAGAAAGAGAAAGAAAGAAAGAAAGAAAGAAAGAAAGAAAGAAAGAGAAAGAAAGAAAAGAAAAAAGAAATAGGGTCTCCTTAAATTGTCGAGTGCCTCGCTATATTGCTGAAGCTGTCACAGCCTCCCAAGTACTGGGATTACAAGTGTGAGCCACCACCCTAGACTCCTGTGATCTGTTTAATAGCCTCAGTGTCCTAAAATATGGAACACCAAGAAAATGTTTAAGAGAAGATATTTAACTTTTAATCATTGAAGTGTAAGTAAATCTCTTTCAGAGAGAAATCTTTTTGAAGTACAGAATACACTGAATATTCTTGTGGCTCTGTTTTATCACTTATAGTATAAACTGATAGTAGCTAAGAAAATTTACCTTGTGGTTGTAAAAATTTTTCATGCTCCGGCCATGGGAAAACAGTAGAAAGTAATATAAACTTGTAATCCCAGCGCTTAGGAGGCTGAGACAGGAAGATTGCATAGGTTCAAAGCCAGCCTCAGCTACTTAGTGAGGCGCTCAGCAACTTAGTGAGAACCTGATTCCAAGTAAAGTATAAAATAGGTCTGGGGTATAGCCCGGCGGTAGAAACCCCCCCAATGAGGGAAAAAAAAGTTTCTTCTACATTCTTAAAGACAGTAAACCATATAGAAACTTAAAAAGACAGTAAGCCAAATAAAATATCTCTTTTTAAATATGTAATATTCTCTTTTTAAATATGTAATATTTAAAATCAGTACAAACAGACCAGTTTCTGAGACAAGGCATTCCTTGAAGATGTTACTATAAATTAGAGAATATTCTGAGTACACTGTGCATTTAATCATCATTTCTGTAGTTTTCATGAACCACTGAGGAAGTATGTTTAAAAATAAGTTATATGCTCAAATAAATATGGATATATCAGAATATTGTTTCTCCTTAAATATTACAGCATGCATTAGCAATACGAAGGGTAGAAAAGGTCCTACAGTGGAAAATTCTGTTTAACCCAGTGTTTCTTTTATAAGGTTAACATGTAAACATCTTGAAAAATACAACTTGGGAAAACTGTTCTAGGTTATTCTTCAACTGACTCTTAGGATCTTAGGGTGTAAATATTGGGAGGAATTTTTTTTAATTTTTTTGGTACTGGAGATAGAACTCAGGGGCATTCTACTTCCATGCTATACTCCCATCCCTATTTTATTTTTATTTTGAAACAGGATCTCTCTAGTGTGATGAGGGTCTCACTACTTGCTGAGGCTATACTTGAACCTCTGATTCTCATGTCTCAGCCTCCCAAATACTGTAATTACAAGCCTACACCACCAGGCCCAGTTTGGGAGGAATATTATAGAAGTAAGACATCGTAGTCTCTCATGCATTTCTGTAAAATTCCTTCAAAATAGAGTAGTCTCTTGATATCCCATGGGGGATTGGTTTCAGGATTTCCCTACAAATACCATAAAATGATGTTATATTTTTATATTACATTTGCATATTGTATACTTTAAATCATCTGTAGATTACTTATAATCCCTAATACAATATAAATCTATGAAATAGGTATTATACTGTATTGTTTAAGGAATAATGAAAAGTGCATGTTCATTTGTAAACAATATGAAAAATACTTTTTATACCAAATATTTTAGAGCCTTGGTTGAATCTATGGATGTGGAACCCTAGGGATATGAAGGGTTGACTATAGTTATCCAGCATCTGCTTGAGCACCCCGAAAAGAAGGAAATTTAATTTACCTAACAATCTTGTTTCAGTCAATTCTTCATTATGTAGCACTTCTTTCTTCTCCTCCATGACTTTCAGCCAGCAGGCCTCTGTAGAGGATGAAGATAAAATATCTTCAGGTGAAAGAAATATGTTAGCCAAACACAATAAGGCTAATGTATATAGTGTCTGCATGCTCTTACTTTTCTTATTTCATTTCACAGGCACCTCTGTGGGCTTACATTGCTTGTGCATGTGGCCTTTTCATTTACCAGTCTTTGGATGCTATAGATGGGAAACAGGCAAGAAGAACCAATAGTAGTTCTCCTTTGGGAGAACTTTTTGATCATGGTTGTGATTCACTTTCAACAGGTAGTGTTGCTTCTTAATGTCAATGTTCATTAACTGGTTAAAAAAAAAAGTGATAAACTGTGAGAATAAATAAGAGGTTTACTTAGTTATCCGAATGAGTGATTTTATATTAAATTTTAGTATTTTTCAAGATAGGATCTGGTTAATACTTGTTCATTATTGGAAGTTTGGGAAAATTTAGAAATTAAGTTTACTAAGTATTATTTTTAGCATCTCTTTAAAAAAAATTAGAGTGCCAAGCATGGTAGCGTATGCTTGGAATCCCAGTACTAGGAGGCTGAGACAGAAGGATCACAGGTTCGCAGCCAGCCTCAGCCTCTTAGTAAGGCTTAGTAAGTGAGACCCTATTTCAAAATAAAGAATAAAAATAGGTTTGTGGGTATAACTCAGAGGTAGAAGGCCCCTGGGTTTAATTCCCAGTAACACACGCGTGCACACACACACACAAGCATAATTGTCATTATAAGAACCTCATAAGTTCTAGATAAGAGTACAGAAGTGGGAGACTAGTTTGATAATTTGTGGCCTTTATATTTAAATTTGTCTTATGTAGACACTTAAAACTACATTGAAGCCAGGCATGGTGGCACACGCTTGTAATCCCTGCGCTTGGGGGGAGGGACAGGAGGATCCTGCACATTCGAAACCAGCCTTGCTGGCTTAAGAGACCTTGTTTCCAAATAAAAAAATATAAAAAATAGGTCTGGGAGTGTACCCCAGAGGTAGAAGTGTTCCATCCCCAGTACCACAAAAAAAAAAAAAAAAAAAAAAAAACACTACATTGAAGATGTGGATTTTAAGTATGAAAGACTAGGACAAATGGCCTGGATATCTAATGTACATTAGGGTTGTAGTTAATAATATCGTATATTGAAAATGTACTAAGAGAATAAATAGGTTGTAGGTGCCCCTACATGGTGGGGAGTTAGCTGTGGAAGGTGGAGTATGGTAATTTGTTTAACCATAGTAACAATTTCACTACATACATGTATATCAAAACAGCATGTTGTGTACTATAAATATATACAATTTTTTAAAGACTAGAAAAAAGTACACTAAGTGCTAGAAATAGATGGGTTACTATAGTTACATTGTAGATGATATATCTATATTTACACTGTGTTGCAAGCTTTTCAAATAATATTTTAGTATGATTTTAGAGGTGGAGAGAGACTTAGAAATTAAATGAATTTTTTTTGTTTTGATAGTACTTGGGATTGAACCAAGACCCTAGTGCATGCAAGGCAAGCTCTACTATTGAGCTAAACATCCAGCATTACTTTTTTTTTTCAGTACTTGGGGTTGAACCAGGGGCATTCTACCTTTAAGCTATACCCCCAACCCTATTTTTTTTTTTCTTTATTTTGAAACAGGGCTTCACTAAGTAGCTAAGGCTGACTGTGAACCTGCAATACTCCTGTCTCAGCCTCCCAAGTACTGGGATTACAAACATGTGCCACCACACCCAGTTCATTAAGTTAATTTCTAAGTAGTCTTCCCGACTGTAACTACCCCCCTTCCAATTTTAATTTAGTCCCTCAGTTCTTTTATCATTTGGAATGGCACTTAAAATGTTTTAAAAGAAACAAACAGAAATCCTTGATAGTTTTAACTTTTGAATCCAGATTTGTGGATACAGGTATATATCAAAATCATTGCTTCAGCAGCTTGCTTAGTAAAGAAGGAAGAACAACTAAGCTCTTTTTTTTTTTTTTTTTTTTTTTTAACTGGGGATGGAACCCAGGGGCATTCTGTCTCTGAGCTACATCCCAGCCTTATTTTATTTATTTTGAAACAGGTTCTCACTAATTTGCAAAGGGCCTCACTAAGTAGCTGAGGCTTTCCACGAACCACAATCCTCCTGTGTCAGCCTCCCAATTGCTGAGATTACAAGTGTGCACCACTACACCTGGCCTCATAACTTTTAAGAGTCAAGTCAGAAAACTCAAAACTCTAACTGAATAAAAGTTATTGGGTATTTTGAAGGGCCATTATACTTTAACCAGGAGACTGAAGAATTCTAGGTATCCTACTTTTTATTTGAAATGATAGCCATTTATATATATCCTCCATAATGATATCTACTAAATAACTAAAGATAGTTTCCAGTCTGAATCAGGTAGGTTTCATTGTAGATTATTTAGGCTTTTGTTGTGTTTATGTTTTAATTTTGCCTTGTAACTTTTTACTGCTTATTAATACTGCCATCACTAAGTCAGAAAATACTCAAAAAAATGCCAAAGTATTTTAGTTGCTTTGAAGAACTTTAGTTATAAGTGATTTAGTGGAAAAAGAGTGGAATTATATGGTAAAAAGATAATATAAAAGATTATATCCTACTCTTCTGTTATTTAGATTACTGAGACTAGTTGTATATTTATTTATTATTTTTTTTTTCTTGGTGGTACTGGGGTTCCTGGAAGCCCTTCTATCTCCGGGCTACACTCCCAGACCTATTTTTACATTTTTATTTGGTAACAGGGTCTCCTAAGCCAGCGCGCGTGGCTAGCTTCGAACCTGCGCGATCCTCCTGTCTCTGCCTCCCAAGCACGGGGATTACAAGCGTGCGCCACCACGCCCGGCTGACTAGTTGTATATTTATAGCCTATCTTTTTTGTCTCATCTAACATTTCTGTCTCAGTTAATGTTTGTAGTTACTCTTCTTATGTTCAGTTTTCATTGTAATTTTTTTTTCTTCTACAGTATTTGTGGTTCTTGGAACTTGCATTGCTGTACAGCTTGGGACAAATCCTGACTGGATGTTTTTTTGTTGTTTTGCTGGGACATTTATGTTCTATTGTGCACACTGGCAAACATACGTTTCTGGAACATTGCGATTTGGAATGTAAGTAATACTTAATGGTAATTTTTGTTTTCGCTTTCAAATGTGGAGAATGGTGCTTTTAGGTATTTTGAATATCAAGAATTGATCAAATCTCTATAAATTAGCTTAATAATAAAAACTTTAAAAATTACTACTATACATATTCAGTAATAGTATTCAATAAAGTCTCTTTCATATGCCCCTCTATTACCCTTTTAAAAGGAAGTTTCAGAACCTCCTAAGCAGCATTTTTAAACCAATATCCCCTTCTCACTCATCTCCATTTGTCTTTTCAAATTCACTTTTTTCTTCTACCACTATTCACCTTAATTCTGTTTTATTTTGAGATATAAAAAACAAAAAATTGTTTTCAGGAAAGATAGTTTATCAGAGAAAAGAACAATTCTTACCTCTAAATATTATAGTTTTAATTAGGTTTTATTTTTCTCACATTTTTTATTTATAAATCTATAAAAATCTAAGCTCTTAGTAATTCAGTTGACATGTGCACACCATATAGTATATTACTGCCAACAAAATAACCCGAGAATTTAAAAATAAAATACAGTGTCTTTTAAAAGCTTACACATGAAGAGTTTCTACTTGTTGATCAGTACATTTTATAAGGATTCTTGAGTAAACCAGGCTTGACACTTGGTTAAGGATGGGTTTCACCAAATGTCTTTCAAGTACGATCACAGATCCAATTTTTTTTATTATACCACTTATTTTTTTTCTCATGGCATAGGATTCAAAGAGGTAAAAAGAAACTTGAGAAAAGACTGCATACTTAATGAAATGTCAAAATAAAAGTCTCTGATGGCAAATAACAAGAGAACATCATAACTTAAAACTAACATGAATCATTAGTAGATTTTTAAAAATTTAAGATCTCTGATAGATTGTTTCCTGGTTTTTTAAAAAGCCAGAATAGAAATTAGAATACAAATTTAGTTCGATTTTTTTCTAATTTATTTAAATAGAACTTAAGATGTCCTTAGGGCAATAACTGAAAAATTACTGTTGCCTCAAATATTAACTATATAAAAAGGAATTTCTTGAAATATTTTTAAAATAAAGGAGTTTAGAGTATATGTTTAAGGCACATTCTTAAAGTGGTATCTTTATTATTAGAGTCTTTTAACAGAGATGAGTATCCATATGCAAATGATATGCCTATGCATTTTCAGAAGTTTATAAAATGATCAATGCTCAGATATAGATATAAAGGAATACATTAATTGAAAATGTGTATAGATAGGCTTTTTCTCAGTAAATAGTCTTTATTTAAATATTTTCAGTCTTTTACATTAGATAAATCACTAAATGCAATAGACTTCTAAGATCACTTGGTGTGTATTAATTTAGTTAATGTTTTCAGAGATGGAAGAATTTATTATATGTAGTTTCACACTGTTTGTATTTCATTATCTCACAATTAACTTCTTTTTGGTACTAGAGATTGAATCTCACAGTTGACTTTCATGCCTTTGTTTTGAAAGCATTTACCAACCAGTCCTAAGGTATTCTTTTTCCCTTTCAAGTGATGGCCGCATCAACCATATGGTGTGGGAACTGAACGAAGGAGAGTTAGCCATAGAAGTAGGAGAATTATAAATCAACAGTGATTTTAAGGGCAGTTAAATATTACGGCTTTCTATCTTCCAGTCGTAGAATTTCCCATGTGGTGTTTTCCTGTGATGAAAAATGTATTTACAGAACTGCAAGTAGGTCCATATGGTTGGATCATAAGATGCCTGTAGGGGAGTAGCAAGAGATAAGGCTGGCAAAGATCCAGAAAATCAAAGGCCTGTGCTCTGCCAAGAATTGTGAGCTTTTATCCCGAATCTGCAGGGAATTTTTGCAAGACCTAAAACTAGAAAATGACAAAAGTATCTTTTAGAGATTTATCTGTCGTGGAAGAGGGTAAACTGTAGTAGGCTGTTAGCAAAGTTAAGAGACCCATGGTTAAAAAGCATTAGCTTAGTTAGGGTTGGGAGTGCTGAAGCCCGACATAAGGCAGCAGCAGTATTATTGCAGAGAGACAGGTTGAGAAACTTAAGAAACTAAAAGATATAGTCTCTCTTTGCATGTAGGGGATGAATGAGAGGTCAGATACTGAAATGATTATTTAGTGGTTGTATGTAAAGTAAAGGCATTTACAGGAAAAGGGACCTTTAAAGGGAGAATTCTACGAAAGCTTTTGTGAAGGATTTTAGGTATCCAAATAAAATAGGAGTAAACTTAGAAAGAATAAGAATAAGCTTAGGAAAAAAGCCCATAAAAATTATTGAACAGCCAGAATAGGGAGAGGCATACTGAAAAGAAAAACCAGAAGAGAGTTCAATTTAGGGGGAAAAAAAAAAAGCTAAGTGAGGACAGGAAATAATACATGGAGTTTGGCAGCATGAGCTATCCATAGTAGTTTCTGTATAATGGTGGGGTAGAAGCCAGATTATAGTGGGTGGAGTAAATAGACTGCTACTTTTATGCATTCTATAAGGTTATGTATAAAATATATGACTGTAATGGGAAGGAGATTGTAAATGCATTGGTTAAGGAGCAACTAGGCTCAAAGGAAGGAGAGGTTTTATATTTTAATAAAAAAATTTGTGCATATAGAAGAAATCAGCTAGAGAAGAGATTGAAAATACTGGGGGAAAAGAGGGAGAGAGAGAAGATAATTTCTGAAGCAAGATAGCTAAAGATACAAAATGAAAAGGGGGTCTAGAGTAACAATACATGGACTAGATAAGAGGAAACTGCCACTGAGACTAAAGTGCTTCCTTATAATACAGCTTAAAAGAAAAAAAAAACTGGTAATATTGAGGCCAGTTTAAATTTAGTATCTAAATTTAAATTTAATATTAATACTATAGGGAAATTGGTTTTGATTTGGAAAATTATATCCAAGTATTAGAAATCTTACATTTGCATTAAAGTAATGCAGAATTTCTTTTTGCAATTAAAAGCAGGCTACAACATTCTTAGAAATATACCATGAGTACTTTCCATTTAAGGAGATATTTAGCAAAATACTAATGCAATTGAGGCATATAGAATACATAAATAAATATATCCCTAAATAAGTCTTAAAATATTATTATAGAATCGGGCATAGTAGCACACACTGTAATCCCAGTACTTGGGAAGCTGAGACAGGAGGATAGTGGGTTTGCAGCCAGCTTCAGCTACTACTTAGTGCAGTCCTTTGTAGCTTAGGGAGACCCTATTTCAAAAATAAAGAATAAAAAATAGGGCTGGGAGTATAGCTTGGGGGTAGAATGCCCTGAGTTCAATCCCAAGTACAAGGGGAAAAGAAGTCTTTCACACTTTTTTTTTTTTTTTTTGGTGGTGGTGGTACTGGGGTTCCTGGAAGCCCTTCTACCTCCGGGCTACACTCCCAGACCCATTTTTTTTTTTTTTTTTTTTTTTGGAAACAGGGTCTCTTAAGCCAGCTCGGCTGGCTTCGAACCTACGCTTTCCTCCTGTCCCCGCCTCCCAAGTGCACCACCACGCCCGGAATTAAAATCTTTCACACTTCAAAAATAGAACTCTTGTTTAAATTATTTTTAAAAAATACTCTTAAATTATCTTTTCAAGAGCAAGCAAGCAAGAAAAGAAAAGAAATTGTAATAAATTGAACTCAGAACAGTAGTTCTTGACTCAGGTGTTATCACCAGACTATATTGTCTCTTGTCAGCTTGAGTAAGCCTTATAACTTTCATGAGCCTCATTTCCTAATTCGTAAAATAAAGAGTTTTGGATTAGATGATCTCTAAGGTTCTCTCTATTTACAAAGTCTGTGAGTCTACTAATTTTATAGATATTTCTTTTTTTTTTTTTTTTTCAGTACTGGGAATGGAACCCAGAGGCATTTTACCTCCAAGCAACACCCCTAGCCCTATTTTTTTATTCTTTATTTTGAAACAAGGTCTCACTGGGCTGCAAAAGGTCTCACTAAGTTGCTGAGGCTGGCCACAAATCATGGTCCTCTTGTCTTAGCGTCCCAAATAATGGGATTACAAGCATTTACACCACCCCCAACTGTAGATTATATTTCTAGTGTGCTTAAAATCACAACAAGCAGGCTGGGCGTGGTGGCGCACGCTTGTAATCCCCGAGCTTGGGAGGCGGAGACAGGAGGATCGTGCAGGTTCGAAGCCAGCTGTGCTGGCTTAAGAGACTCTGTTTCCAAATAAAAATATAAAATAGGTCTGGGAGTGTAGCCCGGAGGTAGAAGGGCTTCCAGGAACCCCAGTACCGCAAAAAAAAAAAAAAAAAATAATTAAAAAATAATCACAATAAGCAGAGTATTGATCTTCACAATACATTTATTATATTTTTTAGTTCATACTTCTAAGGATTCACATTTATATTAAAAACCATGCCACCAAACATTTATTTCTATTTAGCAAATAACTTCCCACTTTTTCTTTTCAATAGTTACATGAAAAAAATTAATAAGGTTTGCTTCCATTTAAAAAATTAAAACTAAAATAGCCAATAGACTATTTATTTACCTGGTAGTCTGACAAATCTAGTTCATCTCATCTAAGTAAGTTCTAGAAATAATTGAAAGACTTTCTTGTAATTAAAAACTTTTTTGTTCATGTTTAAGACACTTTCTGTTTTAGGAATTAAGAAATATGTAACTATATATCTTAATGTATTTAAGACTTATCACATGAATTATTAAATACTAGAAATCATTCTTTTAGTCTCCCATTTGCCTGTGTAGGTTTTTTCTCAGCAGTGATTCATTCATTTAGACCCCCAGCCCTATCAATTTAGTTTTATCAAGTGTTACAGATGTTATTCTAACACAACCATTTATTCTAAAGTAAAACGTAGCTTGAAGTTTGGGCCCTCTGATCATCAGGTAAAATTATGAACATCTCTTTGTGTATTAGTATTCCTCTTTGATTCTCAGTTTTTTATTTTTTTATTTTTAGTACTGAAGATTGAACCCAGAGGCATTCTACCTACAAGCTATACCCCAATCCCTCTTTATTTTTTTTATTTTGAAACAGGCTTTTGCTAAGTTACTGAGGCTGGCCTTGAATTTTATCCTCCTGTTCAGTCTCCCAAGTACTGGAATTACAGGCGGGTGTCACGCTGCCTGGCTTGATTCTTAATTTTGGTTGACATGGTTTTTTATTTGAAGCCTTTTCTATACTATACTACTACTCTGTCACCATGTGTGTTCCAAAATTTCTGTAGTGACTGAACTGGATGTTTTACTTTTTTTAAAAAACCACTAATAAACTAATCTAATGTATAAAGTTATAAGGCTGGTATAGAATTAGGAAAGAGAAGGAAGAAAATTAAAAGATTCTGAACTAGAGATTATCAGGCAATAGGATAAGTAGATGACCAGTTTGATCCAGAAAGAGGCTACTCATGACTTGATTCTTTCCCATTCATCCTTTCTTGTTTTGTTTTTGTGTCACTAGGGATTGAACCCAGGGGCATTCTACCTCTGATATATACCACCAGCCCTATTTTTCTTTTATTTTGAAACAAAGTCTCACTAGGTTGATGAGAGTCTCACTCTTAACTGAGGCTATCCTTGAACCTGCCATCTTCCTAGTTCAGCCTCCCACATTACTAGGGTTATAGATGTGTGCCACCATGCATGGCTCCCACTTGCCCTTTTTTTTTTTTCTTTTTCTTTCTTTCTTTTTTTTTTTTTTTTTTGAGAAAGCAGAATTAGAAGTGTAACAAGGTTGGGAACAGTGGAGGAAATGAGATTAGTGAATTTTTAATATGTATGTTGGAGTTTCTGGAAAGAAAATAGGTGAGATTATTTTATGATTTTTTTTTTTCCCCCGAGGGGAAAGACATTAAAAGTTCTGGTAAGATGATGAACTTGCTTATCAGCTCTCACAAAATGTCATTTAGGTCCCTTCATGTCTCCCAATGCTTTTGTTCATTTGTTAGACAGTATCTCTCTGAACAGGGAGAAGTAAAAATGAAAGTTAGGGGCTAGGGATATAGCTCCTCTCCACAGGGAAGACTGGTTAGGTTCCCACACTGACAAGACCTGTATCATAGAATGTGTAATTATTTGGCAAGTAGTATTGACCACTCCTACATAATTAAGAATTGACCCTGTGTTTTTAGTACTAATGTCTCCAGCTGCCTTCTTGTAAATAATATTTTCCAGTATGTGTACAGTTCTAATTTTTTAAGCTTTTCTACTAATTTTATTTGGATAAAAAATATTTGTGAATGCGTAAAGACAGTATTCTAGTGTGTAGATTGTATCATTGTATCTTTAGGTGTCTTTATAAGGAGAATGATACCTGTTTTGCTACCTGTTTTAGTAGGTCTCTTTAGAAAAAGCTCTAAGTAAAGTTATTTTGAAATGTTTGTTTCCTTATGTATAGATTCGATGTTACAGAGTCCCAGATTGTAATTATAATATGCCAGCTTCTCACAGGAACCCTGGGACCTTGGTTCTGGAACTTCACGGTAACTGCTAGAATATTCATGCTGTCTGTTAAACAGTGGTGTGAACTCAATAAAGACAGCACCTTTGTCATGCACAGAGTAATTAAAAAATCAAAAATCTTCTTGGTGGTATCTGACAGATTCTTAGAAAACAAATAATTTTAATATATAATAGGGCAATAAAAATCCACCCTACTAATATAACAAGTTTTTGGAGAGTAATATTTCTGGTAATTTGATTCTAAAAACCATTTTTCTCTTTCACTTACCCATTATGCCTAATAATATTTTTACTCTATGTAATATTTTTAAAACAAATACCTTTCCACCATTAGATAGAATTTTTTGATATTTCTATTTTGAAAACAAAAGCAAGCAGAGTTTGTCTTAAGTAGGTTGAGAGAGCTCTATATTAATGAAGGAAAGAATCTGCTTATTTTCTTAACTTCTATAGCATATCCTTAAAGCACTCCATTTCTTTTGCTTGGATTAACAACAGTGCTGGTATTATAAAAAAAAAAAAATTCTGCTAGAAGCTATTCTCATTCCTTTTTGTTTTGTTTAATGTTTTCTTCCCCTAGTTGCACCTTTAAACTTAATATCCTTAGCTTTTCATGTCACTATCATCATTCTTTGAATACCTTTCTTTTTCTGTATTTTTTATTAAAACATTTTCCTAATGTAGTACTAAGTATATATTGATTTTCTCTCATATTAGAATTGTAATTCTAACTTTAAGACCTTTAGAAATTAAAAAATGTTAGGAAACATTTTTCAGTAAAAACATTCATAATCCTTCGCATTTTAGTATGAAAATTAATTTACAAGAAAAAATATAGATTCAATTTATGTTATAATTCAGGGACTGTCATATGAGAACTTAATAGATCATTTTAATAGTAAAAGGCTGCATTAGATTTCCTACACTAAGCTACCTTCCCCCTAAAAAGAATTGTAAACATTTTTATATTTCTTTAGTAATATAATGGAAATAGTCAATCCCTTGATAGCAGAGTTCTAACTTGTTTATTACAGTATTATAAATTCAATTATTCAATGGCATTAGCCGTGGCTTTAGAGACAGTAAAGATATTCTACATATTTTTTTCAAAATGACCTTTGAATGTGGAAAATATTGAAAAGTACTTTAAATATGTCTGGAAGCAAAACTTAAAGCTATTTTCAACTGAATTTACAATGTATTTGCATAATTGTGGGATTCACTCTTAGAGTAAGATAATGTGTATGTGTCCTGAGCTTCTTTTTACCCTCACCCAATCTCTGGTACTTGTGTCAAAGATTTTATGTTCATTTAAATCATGTAAGTTTATAGTTTTTTATTGTTTTTTTATTTTTTATTATGGTCACCATGTGTCTTCACCATGTTTTTTTTTTTTTTTTTCCTTTGTGGTACTGGAGATTGATCCCAGGGGCTTTCTACCTCTGAGTTACACCCCCAGTCCTATATTTTATTCCTTATTTTGAAACAGGGTCTAAGTTGCAGAGGGCCACACTAAGTAGCTGAGGCTGGCCATGAATCTGCAGTCCTCCTGTCTCAGGCTTCCAAGTACTGGAATTACAAGCGTGCACCACCACACCCGGCTTTGCCAATGTTCTTAATCTAATTAATAGTCAGAATATTGACTATATTATTTACTTTCACCTTGCTTCCTTTTTTTGTGTGTGGGTGTGTGATACTGGGGATGGAACCCAGGGGCATTCTACCTCTGAGCTACACCCTCATTCCTATTTTTTATTCTTTATTTTGAAACAGGGTCTCACTAAGTTGCAAAGGCCTCACTATGTAGCTCAGGCTATCCACTAACCGAGATCTTCCTGTCTCAGCCTCCCATCACCTTGCTTCTTTGTGATACCAAAATACCCTGTATTTATGTAGCCTTTATATTAAAATGTTTCTGGAAACTTAATGAATTTTAACATCATAAAAGTTTTCAAAATATGCTTTCTCCAGATACAGTGTCTTCCCTTTGGCCACCTACTAGCTTGTAGTAACTTTCTTTTGTTCCTCATATTTGTTACTTTAACCTATTTGATCATTAAAATGAAACAATTACATGTATTTGTTTTCTTTCTTACAAAGTTCCAGAAGAAAAAAAAAACTTTAGAAAGACTACATTTTTAGTAAAATTCTGCTAGAATACAGAAGCATTATCCTAAAATGTATAGATAACTTAGCAATGGCAAATAAAAACTTATGGCAAATGTGTGTCCCAATTGCTTGGTGGACTAAACATTTTAAGAGTTTTAACCCTGCATAAGAATAGCACCCCAAAATTTCTTTCAGGGTTTGGCCTCTTATTTTCTCTGTTACATTGGAAAAGTCACTTAACCTTTTTGACTAAAATTTCTCATGTATAAAGTGGTGATAGTATTTTCTACCTTCCAGGGTAGTTGTGTCATTGAGGAGGGTAAAAAATGTCATATGCTGATGAGTCTGGTGCTTGGCATATAAGTCTTCGTTATCATTATTATGTTAATTTTAAGACAAGTTAGTAACTCCCAACAGATTGCATATTTCTTCTAGAATTGACTGGATAGGGAGAAAAAATAAGTTCCCTTCCTCTCATTACCTTTAAGATAGGGACTAAATGAGGTAAGAGTACTCTCCTTTCAGTTCTTCTGTTTCCAGTGGTAATAGGATAGGCTGATACTTAAATTTGAAACATACACTCTAGTTCTTATATTAGAGAACCTGTTCTTTTCCAGCTCTAGGCTATATTTTTCTCCACTTAAAGTTATTCAGTAGACTTTCTCTTTATAGTTTTCTCAAAAACTCCAAGTTAGAATTCATATAGTCATTCATGGTAAAGGTTTATAATACTGTTTTAATAACTTATTTCAAAGATAGATACTTCAGTTTGCCTGTTTTTTTCTCTGCAATTTTAATTTTCAAATAAAAATACTGTTATCACTCAGTTATATAATTAATGTTATTTAACATTAATCAAAGCTTTGCTAAAGCTAGTTTGCCCCTTAGGATTGAAAGTTAAATATTAGAAAACTATATTGAATTTGTAGGATAATCATTTCACTCTACTAGCACTTCTTCCTACCCATAATATTTCTGATACAGTATATAATAAATACCATGCTCTGATTATGCACAACTTATCTAGAAATTCAGATTTACAAATAATTTATTTACAAATAAATTATTAGGTAATAGCAGTCTAATCCTTGAATTCCAGACACCTTCAAACAGTGGCTCTTTAAGCAAAAGGTTTCTTTTTTAACAAAAGTTCAAAAGTCAAATTGTACAAACCAGGATTTCTCTGATGTTGTAAATTTGTCTCTACTACTTATTCTCTTAACCAAAATAATAGCCAATCAAAATTATAACACAATTATGTTTACATATGATTATTTACAGTTGGACAAAAATACTTGCAAATTAAGTGCAAGCATATCTTTAAAATACTTATGTAACATGTAGAAAAAAATAGATTAGTTTATCTTCTGATTTTTTTTTCTTTTAGAAGGGAAAGACTAGAAATTCTAGGAAATAGTGGTTAACAAGATTATCACAGAATATCATTTAAATATTTGCATTCCTCATTAAACAGGGAAATACAGTTCAAGCCAAAGGCATTTGTGAGGTGTCTTTCTGAACAGTGAAGAATAAAAATAAACTCTGCAAGAGTCAGGGGCTAGGGATGTGGCTTAGTGGTAGAGTGCCTACCTAGTATCTGTGAGGCCGTGGGTTCTATCCCTGGCACTTAAAAAAAGAAGAAAACCATAGGAATTTGTCCCAGTTACCTCATTCATATAGTTTGGAGTCACTGTACCCCCTTCATCACTTTAACAGCTTTAACAGCTATTTTTTACTTTTGACATAATAACTAAGATGCCCCTTCTGTGGTTATATAAGGTCCTTGTGACCCTTTCTTTTACAAGAGATTCACTGTTGCCTTGTTTAAAATTAAAATTGTTCACATTCATTTGAGGACATTTTGTTCTCTTTTCATCTTAATCAATACACCGTTAAATATTGTTTTAAGGAATGAATGACCCTAGGGTGGAGTATGTGTGTTGAAGGTTATTTTGACCTTGGACTGCCATAATTACTGCCCCTCCCGTCAGAAGATGGGAGAATTTAGGCTCCACAGCTGTTTTGCCTTTTTTTTTTTTTTTTTTTTTTTTTTGGTGGTAGTGGTACTGGGGATGGAACCCTTCTATCTCCGGACTACACTCCCAGACCCAGACCTATTTTTATGTTTTATTTAGAAACAGGGTCTCTTAAGCCAGCAAGGCTGGCTTTGAACCTGCGCGATCCTCCTGTTTCCGCCTCCCAAGTGCGGGGATTGCAAGCGTGTGCATTGCAAGCGTGTGCCACCAGGGCTGTTTTGCCTATTTTCCATTTCAAAATGGCCTACGTTGTTGAAGTGTGCCTTGAAGCTGTGATCCTCCTATTTTAGCCTCCCAAGTATAAGCATTACAGGTATGTGCCACTTGCCTGGCTTGGTTTGCTTTTTTCCATTCTTCCTTTGTGACAACCATCAGAACAATGTTTATTTCTGGCTTGTAGTAGTTTATGTGTGTTCTGACCAGTTTTCATTATGAGTTATTCACAGCCACTCAAGAAATCCTTTTTGTCCTTTGACAACTTAGACAACTTATAATGAAGTAGAAGTAGAGAATTATTTTAAAGCAACACCAGCCAGGATGTTAAAACATCTTTGTGGATACAGAAAATTGTGTTTTCTCCTTCTGAGAGTAGGCAACAGAAGTCCAATGGTACAAATAAACAATTTTCTATAAATTTGTTTTTCTATTTTTTTTAGCATTTTTATTGTTTTGGATGCTCTTATACTGCCCATTTCTTATGTTTTGAAAGGCTTTTTTTTTTCTTTTAGTGTCATAGTGGTAATCAGTTTCTATCTTTCAAGAACAGTCCCAACACTTGGGAATATTATCCCTATAGGTCTGCATTTTTTAAAATAAAATAATAATAGAAAGGAAGCAGTTACAGAAATTCTCCCTCCTAGATAATGATGTCTTTCCTGCATGTCTAAAAAGATTAAAATGACTGCCCAGCCCACACTTGTAATCCCAGGACTTGGGAGCCTGAGACAGGAGGATCGATCGCAGTTTTGAGGTCAGTCTCAGCAAGTAGTGAGACTCATCAACTTAGGAAGACCTTGTTTCAAAAATAAAATAGTGCTAGAGGTATAGCTTTGAGGTAGAATGCCCCTGGGTTCAATCCCTAGTACTACAAAAAAAAAAAAAAAAAAGATTAAAATGAGCCCCCTCATAATCAATACAGTAACTTTATCCCACACAGAGTTTTCTTGGTGGAAAAGTGGCAGAATGGACTCTTGAGTAACTAGCTTGCTTCTAAATAGAAACGTTAGCTCTTCTACTTATTGTTAATTCTGCCAGCTTTCTCTCTCAGCTGGCTTTAGTTCCCATTCCTGGAGATAGATTCACACTGCACTCTTTGACTATCAGTCAAGGTTAAAGCCACTTGCACAAATGATAGGTAGTGTTATTCAGAGCAGAGGGGGCTCAGCCTGGAGTTCAGAGGATTACTCTGCAAATCTGATAAGCAAATAGGAAAGAATGTTCCTAACTCCCTACCAACTGGTAAGTTGGCGCTGGCCCTCTTTCCTAACGTTAAGGAATTGTTAATCTAATTATAGTAGTAGTTAAACAGTTTAGAAAGAACTCTCTTCCAAAATTTCAGAGAGGCTATTTCACAAAACTTCCCCTAGGAATTCCACTTTGAGGCTTTGTAAAAATCTTTTATGTTTCCTTTCCTCTTTTATATTCATCCACAGTATAAAAATTAATTGCATAAGCTTCCCTCCATTTTTATTTTGTAATTCTATACTTCTGGCCCTTCCCCTTCCAAAAGGCTACTTCATATGTCCAGCAAAATGTTGTAAGATGTCTACCCTCCTCCACCCAAGACAGAGTCGATCATCTTTGACACCTACCTGCTTAGTCTCCTGAGTCTGCTACTGAGTGTAATTCCCCTTATTGGCAACACCACCCACCAGGTCAGCTCTACAGATTCTTTTTAGCCTAATTCAGTCCATTTTTTTCAATAAATGTGTACATCAAGATAACTACATCACTATTTGTTTGCAGCTAAGTAAACTATCTTAAAACATTCTTAAGCAAAGATCAGTTTTTCTAGTTGCAAGAGACTGGTTTCAACCCAATTATTTATTATGGACAGGAAAGCTTGTATGTCTTAAACTCACATTATAGGTAATCTACTTTATCAGTTTTATAAATGGGGCTCGATTCTGTGAATATCGAACTTCCTTGCTGTTGTTGACACCTCCTTATCTAAGAGTGATTGCATTTGATAGACACATTACTCACTTTGTTGAAAAACTAACAATATAGAAAAGTGTACATTGTAAAGTATATTTCTCATCCTTATCTCCCAGCTGCCCAATTCCTACACTGTCCTCCCTAATAATAAGTAACTATTTTTCTTAGTTTGTAATGTATCCTTCCAGAAATGTGTTGGCATTTACTGGTAAAAAATAAAAGTATTATTTTCCCTGTTTTTACACAAAATGTAGCCCATACACATTCTGCAACTTTTTTTATTTTTATTTTTTTTTGCTTAGCATATATATTTGGTATTTTTCCATATTAGTATTTATGGAGTTGTTCATCCCCACTCTCCTAAACAACTTTCAAGAGCTACAGAGTATTCCATTGTAATGAAGGACTATAATTAAATCTTTATATAAGCACTCTTTTTGAGGGCTTTTTAAATTTTTTACTATTTTAATTCTGAGGTGAATATAACCTTATACAAACAAACATATCTGTGGGATAAATTCTCAACATTCAAAAATATTTGGAACCAGTAATCTAAGAATGAAGATACACACAGCACTCACCTGCAAAAGGAAAGGAACACTGGCATATGCTTTGCTCCTTAGTCTTTTAGCCCATATTCTTTTTTTTTTTTTTTCATACTTTCAGGCTTCTAATTTCTACTGCCCTCTTTTTGTACAGGTTTGTCTCTTCTTAACTGTAAGATCACTTTCAGCAATCCCAAAGCTACTTCTTGGCTGCTACCAGTATCTTCTTTCCAGAAATGTGAGGGTAGTTAACCTAGTTAGAATAAGACTTTAATTGAGAATTGAATGATTTTTTTAAAGCCATAACATAGCAGGCATGAAATAAATTTATCTAAAGGGCAGTAAGTTTTGTTAAGATCTTAGTGATTTATCTTACTTTAGTTAAAATTCATATCTCTCATTTTACGCTGCAAAGTACTTATTTTAGGATTTCATAGTATATAGAAATGCAATATAATCCTCTGCTTGATAGTCAAAAATTTAGCACATATACACACTTGATTTTTGTGGGGGTTTTTTGGAGGGTTGGTTTTTTGCTTTTTGCTTTTTGGTGGGAAAGGTTAAGCTATAGTTATAACCCAGCTTCAATGTGTCAGAAATTTCCTTTTAAAAGGAGGGGTTTTTATTGCTCTGTGAAATTTTTCAAATTAAATTTAAAGGCTCTGGATGTTATGTGATTTTGCTCATAACAAATGTTTGAAATTTCTTTTTCCCCTTTCTTCAATATTTGAGGTTTTTTTTTTTCTATTGTGCATGATAGAGGAATGCTGCTATGCTTGCAAGTAATTAACTTGAAATTGTTTTGAGTAATTCTGCTTTTTTGGCTTTTTGTACCTAATCAGAATTGATGTGACTGAAGTGCAAATCTTCATAATAATCATGCATTTGCTGGCAGTGATTGGAGGACCACCTTTTTGGCAATCTATGGTAACTTGTTCGCATTGTGTAGCCCATGTGATGCATGCTATCTTTCCTTCTTTTTTTCTAATATGGGGTAATCCTGTAAAGGGTAATTGTGTAAAATTATATTTCTAAAAACAAAGTCAGCAAACAGTAGGACACAAACTTCTCTTCGGAGCATGGTGAGTTGTGGGCTGTTATTTTTGAAGGCTATTGAGAATTTGAATCATTACTATCACCCCATTTTACATGTTAGGAAACAGCAGGTAATGTAACAAACAAGTGAACCAGTGACAAGATTAAATTAGATATTCTCTCTGAATTGTGTGAGTCTGTTGGTTTTTCTGTCATGCTTAAAGCCAAATAAAAAATTGGGGATTATAAATTTACTCTGGCCCCAAAATAGAAAAATGCTTATTGAATTCATTCAATTCCTGGGGATTATTTTAACAAACCAGGACCTTCATTTTCAGCCTGACCTGAAATATAGTCACTCTACAAACACAAATTCTTCTCCATGAACCTCTGAGACAGAGAAACTCAGAAACCAATAGCTGTTTCATCCAGGCTTTCCTGCCTACCCTGTAAATCTAATTTGTTATATAGACTCTCTTGGCTTAGTTTTCCCCTCTGCAAAATGAGGACAGTAATAGTACCCATCTCATAAAGTTCTTTTGTAAATTAAATGAGCTAATATATATTAAGCACTTCAAATAGTGTTGTCACATACAAAATATTCAATGAAAGATGATGCTATTTCTACAGTTTCAATATATTCTTCTAGATTTAGGTCAAAGTAGTTTGTACTCCCTTACCACTCTTTCAAAATAAACTATCATTTGTTTTATGTAAACTTACTAAAAGTATTTAAAATGCTTAAATGAATATAATTTTTTTAAAAATCAGATTATAAGGGAAATATGGTGAGCAAGACTTTTTCCTTAACTAACCTTATTACAGTAAATTAGGTACTTTAGGAGTATAACTGACATCCCTAAATATTTATTGCAAGAATTTTTTTGTTTGTTGTTTGGGTTTTTTTATTTTTGGGTAATGGGAGTTGAACTCAAGGATGCTCTACCACTGAGCTACATCTTTTTTATTTTGAAACAGAATCTGGCTAAGTTGCCCGGGCTGGCCTCAAACTTGCAGTTGTTCTGCCTCAGCCTCCCAAGTAACTAGGCTCACAGTTGTGCACCACTGCAAGTCAGCCAGAAATTGTCTAATGCCTTTTGTCAAAAAGCCAGGGTTCTGAAAAAGGAGATTAGAGAATAAAAATCCTCTCAACAGTCAAGTAGGAAGATTCTGACACTGTTCATGTGCCATATGTCTTAGAGGCTACTGACCTTTGAAAATAACATGAAGAAAGATGAATTTTATTGCTTTTGCCCTTCAGTACATTCATTCTTTTGTATAATTTAGCCCTACTGGGAAGGAAAGAATAGATTTTGTTTTCCTGAAACCAGATCATAAAAGCCTAAAGTCTACCCTAACCCCCACTTGACTATTTTCATATGCTTTGTGTTTTATACCAAAATTTTCTCCAAAATATATTTTTATTATCTTGAGCATATATAAATTACCTATAAAATTTCAGCATACTAATATCTAAACATGGAATTTCTGACTTGATCATTTGTAAATAAGTCAACATCTTGTTTTTATACCTAATTATCCTTAGACACAGAAAAGCATGAAATGTTGTTAAGGAAGTTATCTATGTACATTATACACAAGTTCTTAATTTTTAAGGGGTGCCTGGCAGTAAATTGCTTAAGGTACAATTTTTACCTTTCTTAGTAGGATCTGTACATATAAGTTTTGTACATGTACAACTACACGTAATTTAAACATGTTCTTAAAAGTGAAATGTGATACTTTGAGATTTAAGACTGAAATGGAATTCCCAGACTGAAAAATCCAAATTCAGGATCAATAAGGTTAGATTGTAGCAGGAAATTGGGTTCCTGGGCCCTTTCCTATTTGCTTCATTAAACTAAAAGAGAAGGACTTGCCTTCCCTAGTGATATTTGAAGACTTAGTGAAATATTCTTTGTTCTTTGAACAACTCTCAACACAGATGTCCATAATTAACCCCAGACCCCACTGCACAGGTTTAGTATTACTTGTCTAAATACTTGGGACCCAAAGTGTTTCAGATTTGGGATTATTTTGGATTTTGGAATATTTGCCTAGATTTTACCTAACCCAGAAATCTAAAATTCAAAGTTCTAAATCTAAAACTTTTTTAAGTATCAAGCTTTAGATTTTGGAGCATTTTGGATTTTAGGACTAAGGATACACAACCTGTATTGCTCTTTTCTTTTTACTTGATTTTTTATTTCATTACTGGTTACACTGTTTTCAATTTTTAGTTCAGGAAGTTACTACGTACAGTGCTCCCAACTGTTGTGTGCCAAAATAGAATAAAAGATATTTAATTAGGGTTCAGATGTGAAATCCTCATCTCTTGTGATTGAGGCCATAAAATAGACATTGGTATTAAAATCCTCATTAAATTACAAGGCTTTGGAGCCTGGATGTACCTCAGCGGCAAAGCTCCTGCTTTGTCAGGTGTGGCACTCTTGAGTTCAATCTCCGGTTCCAAAAGGAAAAAAAAAAAAAAAAAAAAACCCTTAAAAAAAAGAATAAGCTATAAGCTAGCCAGGCATGGTGGCGCACGCTTGTAATCCTAGCGCTTTGGGAGGCGGAGACAGGAGGATCGCGCAGGTTCAAAGCCAGCCACACTGGCTTAAGAGACCCTGATTCCAAATTAAAAAATATATAAAAAATAGGTCTGGGTGTGTAGCTTGGAGGTAGAAGGGCTTCCAGGAACCCAGTACCACCAAAATAATAATAATAAAAAGCTAAGTCGGGCGTGGTGGTACACGCCTGTAAGCTTGTAATCCTAGCATTTGGGAGGCTGAGACCGGAGGATCGCAGTTCACGGACAGCCTCAGCTACTTAGTGAGGCCCTGTTTCAAAAATAAAGAACAAAAAATAGTGCAGAGGGCGTAGCTCGGAGGTCAAATGTCCCTGGGTTCCATTCCCAGACCTGCCAACAATAATAATAATAATAATAATAATAATAATAATAATAATAATAATAATAATAATGTAAATTACAAGGCTTTAACTGATTTAGAAAGCAAACTTTTATGGTAAAAGTAAATGAACAAAAATAGTCCAAATGTCGTCCTAAGTTTGATTCCAGAGGATCACTATTTTGTAAAGGTAAGTGATTTACATTTACTGTATTTGGATTACCTGTTCCTTTCTGCCTTTCTCCCTTCAACCCTAAGAAAAGGTAAATTTTTACTAAGGGTTGTAGTTAGTTTTGTGTTCTTGCTTTTTTCCCCCAGGTTTTTTGTTTGTTTAATGAAAGGAATTATTTTCCTGCACAAAAGTTAGTGCTTTGTTTATCCATTGCAAGAAACAAAAGGCACATTATTTGTGTATTGCTTCCTTAAAAGAGTATTTCCTTTTGGGATACCTTGGAACTGTCTTCTATCATCTCATTCTTTATTAAAAGAGAAAGATAATATATTCACTTTGGAAGAAACCCATATATAATCCACTTATGGCTGCCCTCACTGATGTTTGACTCTTTTAAATGTCAACTAAACATACATTTAGAAAGCAACTCATCACTACAGCATTGTTTGATAGGACTCAGTGTGTATTATTATTATTTTTCTGGTTCTTGTACCAGACTTAGAAATTGTCTTTATACTTAATTCAGAAATGGTCATTTTTAACCAATTAATTATATTAATGTTTGCTATTTTGATAAAATTTACCTATATTAAATTGATTTACAAACACATTCCCATTTTTTGAGAGAAAAGTATCTAATCTTAAAATGATACTTTGTTTCTGCTAAAATTTACAAACCTCTACAAACAAATCTACAAACCTAAAAAAAATTTTATTATGTTCATAAGAAAACAAGTTTAATAGTTAATAACAAAAACTATACTTATTCAAACTATTGAACCAAAACATGGCCATTGTAATCTGGTAGAGGTGCTAAAAATTTAATAGGTTTTTCATCTCTAACCTTTTTAAAAATGAATTACATTAGATTGATATTGTGTGGATGCATACTCTCATGACATGGATCCAGAAGACTTTTCCCTAGCTATTATACAGAGACCATAACCCAAGGGAGTTCTTAATCCTCTCAAGACTGGAAGACCATTGAAACTCCAGGCAGGCCTGAAATAAAAGTGCTTTCAGGGCAACCCTTTGGCTTTTTCTGTTGAGAAAATACACCTTGGCCACCTCTAATGAATTCTAGTAAGATGATGGCAGAAAAAGAAAAATTGGGCAAGATAGAATGTGCCTACCCTGTGACATGGGGTAAAAACAGAACGTGTCAACTCTCCTTGGTCTTGAGTGTGAGTGAAAATGGCAACACTTCTGGTGCTTTTTACAAAAGGTTCAGTTAGTACTAGATTTAAAGGGATTACCTGGTAAGACTTGGGACTCCTTTAATTCGAGCTTTCCCTTTACTTTGCCTCAAAATTTTTTATAGCTAGCTACTTTTTTCATTGTGGGCAGATGTAGGAGCAAGATGTTTCTTCATCCTGTCCTACAACAGAATTTCTATATACACAGTGAGAAAAAGAAATTTTAATCTTTATTCAGCAGATATATATTGAATACCTACAATAGCCACGGCTGTATAGAATACAAAAAATCAGTTCAAAATGTTCAAAAGCTTATTTATACTTTGGTATATATAGCTAACATATATGACAGAAGTGATCGAAAGCCCTAAAATGTTTTTGATACTTTGCTCTTAGATCTTAGCTTGCTTGCTTTGTGATCCAAGCCATGTACTAATTTCCCTGCCTTTCCAATATTTGTGTTTATTCATTCTTCTTTCAAAGGGCAATAATTTCCATGATCCTAAAGCAGTTTCACCAAATTGTAAACACAGCTATGATACTTAATCAGTTTAGTTGTGGCACACATTACTGTTATACACAGCTGGCACTCGTTCAGTACTGTGGCCCTGATGCAGAGATGCTCTTGTGATGGAGTAACGCTCTACGTCTTTTGGAATCTGGGCAAGTGTATTATTTTCCCCTTTGCCAGAGAGGTCTTTGTCTTTGTGGAAGGAAAAATGGAAGGGGTGACAGAAGAAACTGGGAGCTAGGAAACTAGCCAGGGCATTGAGTTCTAGCCAGGTGGATCAGATTTAGATTGTAAAGTCCTTAGTTTTTTTAAACTAGAGAGGGAAAAAATCAGAGTTCAAAGCGGCCTTGGTGTTTTCTCCTTGATTGAAAACAAGTTTGAACCTGGGCTCTAAGGGTCAATCATTAGTTAGCGGAGAACCATTTTGGTTGTTACATCCATAAAGTTCTGGACTTGATTTTAGTTGACCTGTTTCACTTTAGAAAATTAAACACTGCTGTGCTACAACTTGGAATTTGAACAGTTGACTTCAGTTTTTTGTTTTGTTTTTTTTTTTTTTTTTTAGAGCTGTAGTTTTGCAAGAGGTCATAAGGTTGTATAAATAGAGTGAGTTCTTGAGAATCTTAAAGAAATGAAGTGTCCAAACATTAGATTTATTTCTGCCAGTTTTGCTGAGGTTTTTATATGTACACAATTTTAAAAGGGAAATCTTTACTATTTGATTCTTAAAACATAGGCCTAAAAGTATAAATAATCCTAATTAAAATGTTTTCATTTCTAAGAACTTATTGGCTATCAAATCATTGTGGACTTTTACAATCTTGCTCTCCCATAACCTTTTGGTTCTATCATTGCTTATCAATTCAATTGGACAAACTTTGAAACCAGGAAATCTGGGTGGGGTTCAAAAAAGAAGGGCATATTAAATTATTTTAAGAGCCTGTAATCCCAGTTCTTGGGGGGCTGAAACAGGAGGATGACAGGTTCAAAGTCAACTTAGCAAGACCTGTTTCAAAAAAAGAATAAAAAATAGGGCTGAGGGTATAGCCCAAGGTAGAAGTTCTCTGGGTTCCACCCCAGTACTACTCTCTCTATATATATAATTTTAAAAGTCTGATGCAAGTATCTTTCGCTTTAAATGGTGCATATTGCCGGGCGTGGTGGCGCACGCTTGTAATCCCAGCATTCGGGAAGCTGAGATGGAGGATCGAGGTTCACGGTCAGACAGCCTCAGCTATTTAGGGAGGCCCTTCACAACGCACTGAGAACTGTTTCAAAAAATATAAAGACTATGCCGGGCGTGGTGGCACACGCTTGTAATCCCCGCACTTGGGAGGCTGAGACAGGAGGATCGTGCAGGTTCAAATCCAGCCTCAGCTGCTTAGTGAGGCTCTCAGCAATTTAGTGAAACCCTGTTTCCAAATAAAATATAAAATGGGTCTGGGAGTATAGCCCGGAAGTAGAAAGCCTCTGGGTTCCACCCCCAGTACCATAAATAAATAAATAAATAAATAAATAAACAAACAAACAATATAAAGACTAAAAAATAGAACTGGGGGGTGTAGCTCGGAGGTAGAATGCCCCTGGGTTCCATCCCCAGTACCACAAAAATAAATAAATAAATAAATAAATAAATAAATAAATAGTGCATATTGTGTTTATAAAATCAAATACATCTTATCCACCCATTTCACGCCCTTAAGTAAATCAATCCATATTTTCAGTCTGTAGTACTATAGCAATTTATTATTTACTTTTCTGGAAAGTAAACTAACATGTTAACATTTTAGGTACATACTTGCAGAGCTGCACTGGTTTGGGCCTGCTGTTGTGACTTTAATTCTGCATGTAAATACCATCTCAGTTGCCTCAGCTTTAACTAGCTCCTATATCCTAACAAATTGGAGTTGAAAACTCTGCTGAATAGAACTTTTCTCTTCCATTCTCTACTTTTTAAAAATCTAGTTAATAACATTTCTCTTCTTTTATGCTCCCTACTTGTAACAATTAGGAATGTACTACATATTTAGAGGAAGAATTAAAAAATACACAAAGAAAAAAGCAAGGTACACACCTTTTACAAAAAGGCCAAAAGACAGCCTCTTTCAATTGTTGCCAGGCCTCTGGGATACATTAGGAACATCTTAGCTTATAACATAAATTAATAAAGTTAGATCCTTTTTTTAAGATTTGATATCAGGAGGGAGATTAATTTCTATAAATCCTCATCTTTTGAGATTTGCTATATTAAGAGAAGGAAACTTCCATTACTTATTAACTAAACTTGAGGAAATAGAGAAGATTTGGGAATATAAATCAAATATTTAACTGTACTATGTTTTCTTATTTGATTTTTTTATGTATTTTAATTGTTCTTTCTCTCTACCCATTAAAGATTCCAGTGCTGAATATTCAAATGAAAATTTTTCCTGCACTTTGTACTGTAGCAGGGACCATATTTTCCTGTACAAATTACTTCCGTGTAATCTTCACAGGTGGTGTTGGCAAAAATGGATCAACGATAGCAGTGAGTATATCTTAAGATTTCCAAACTAGGGTTTGGTCTTGTGGTTATTTTTTCATTTGAAATATATAAAATAATTTACTAATCTAGAATTTCTACTTAGTGTTAAAATATGTTCAAACTTTTCAGTTTTACATATACATACATTTAGATTTATATAGGCATATTTTTGTACATACACACTTTTTTTTTTTTTTGGTAGAAGTACTGGAAGCCCTTCTACCTCCGGGCTATACTCCCAGACCTGTTTTATATTTTTATTTGGAAACAGGGTCTCTTAACCCAGTGGGGCTGGCTTCGAGCCTGCTCAATCATCCTGTCTCAGCCTCCCAAGCGCGGGGATTACAAGCGTGCGCCACCACGCCCGGCTTCATTCTTATTTTTTACAAAGCAGATCATACTTTTAAAAATGTGTGTATGAGGCTGGGCATGGTGGCACATGCTTGTAATCCCCGCGCTTGGGAGGCTGAGACAGGAGGATTGCACAGGTTCGAAGCCAGCCTCAGCTAGTGAGGCTCTCAGCAACTTAGTGAGACCCTGTTTCCAAATAAAATATAAAATAGGTCTGGGAGTATAGCCCGGAGGTGGAGAGCCTCTGGGTTCCACCCCCAAGTACCACCAAAAAATAAATAAGACTGATCTGGGCCAGGCGTGGTGGTGCACACTTGTAATCCCAGCATTCGGGAGGCTGAGACCGGAGGACCGTGGTTCGCGGACAGCCTCAGCTACTTAGTGAGGCCCTCTGCAACTCAGTGAGACCCGGTTTCAAAATAAAGAATAAAAATTAGGGCAGGGGGTGTGGCTTGGACATCAAATGCCCCTGGGTTCCATCCACAGACCCGCCAAAAAAATAAAAAATAAATTATAATAATAATAAGGCTGATCTGTTGAATGAAATGCTGAGTTCGTGCCTAACCAATTCATGGTGCTGCTTTTCATTAGCTGTTCTGTTGTTCAGATTATCGACATAGCTGGTTGTCAGGCACTGTGTGGTTCTAGAAAGTTGGAAACAAATGGCTTTATGGTAGATCCATATGGTCTCCAGTGAGTTTGAGTACTACTAACTCTTCTCTTCACTCTGTACAGGGAACAAGTGTCCTTTCTCCTTTTCTCCATATTGGATCAGTGATTACATTAGCTGTAATGATCTACAAGAAATCAGCAGTTCAGCTTTTTGAAAAGCATCCTTGTCTTTATATACTGACATTTGGTTTTGTATCAGCTAAAATCACTAATAAGCTTGTGGTAAGCATTTTCATTTTTATTTGTTTTTAGCAGTTATTCTATTTTGGTTTTTATAGACCTTTCTATAGACCAGTCTCATCCTAAAGCCTACTAAACAGTCCTAGAATTTGCAGTAAAAAAATCTCTTAACATCAACATAGAGGCTAATTTTACGCTTTTATGGAGCTACAATTTAAGGTTATCAGAAGTTTTTTGAGCCTCTACAAACTTTCACCATTCTGTGCACTATTAACTTGGTTGTGCTCTTCAGTCTCAGTGTGGACACAAAGTAAAGCTCCTTGTGGAAAGCATTTTTTGCCACCTTAGTTGACATGGTATAGCCTTTTCTTTCTCACATATATTACATTGTTGGGTTTTTAGTTCTGGAAATTCAACAACTATTACTACATAATCCTTGAAATGACATTTGAGCACAACACAAACTGTTTGCAGTCACTACTACAAAAATACCTACATTGTTGATTTTGTTCTATTCATAGGTTGCACACATGACGAAAAGTGAAATGCATTTGCATGACACAGCATTCATAGGTCCAGCGCTTTTGTTTCTGGACCAGTATTTTAACAGCTTTATTGATGAATATATTGTACTTTGGATTGCCCTGGTAGGTATCATGCTGTCTTAACTTCAAAATTTGGAAGTTACTTGTTTTCCTGTTTTGGTGGGCCAGCCTTAAGAGAAAGATCGTAGAATTGTAATAACTGGGAATGCCAGAAATCCATATATTGACGGTGCTGTGGAAATTCCTATGGCTTTACATTGGAGCCTTTTCCTTTTTATTCATTTTATTAGTCCTTCTTATATCAGAACTCATAAATTACAGATTTCCAGTTGTATAAAGTAAAATTTCAAACTATACCCTGCAAGCCCACAGTCTGTTTACCCAGCACAGCCATTCGTGTATTATGTGTGGCTGCTTTCATGCTATAGTGGAAAGATTGAGCAGCTGAGATATAGACAAAATGGCCTGCAAAGTTCAAAATATTTACTGTGTCTCTAAGAAATAGAGGACAGATCATGACAAAATGAGTTGTTTGGTGTATAAAATGAAAGGTGAATTTGGAGAGAAAAGAAAGTCAGAGGCCATCCCTCTCTCCTTTCAGGAAGCTTAGGTTAGGCCTAAGCAGGTGCTGAGAATCTAACAGTCTGTTTTCTTTACAGGTCTTCTCTTTCTTTGATTTGATTCGCTACTGTGTCAGTGTTTGCAATCAGATTGCATCTCACCTGCACATTCATGTCTTCAGAATCAAGGTCTCTACAGCTCATTCTAATCATCATTAACAATACAGTTGGGGTTGTATAGGAAACTCGTGTTTTCTGCAGGAAAGAATCTGAACACATTAAGGAGAATGGGGGTGGATAAGAACAAATATAATTTATAGTAATCAATGTTGTATAACTTTTATTATTTGTTGTTGGTAACACTCCCTAACTATCCTGTGAGAATGGTAATTTCAACTCACATCCTGTAAATTGTATATGTCATCATACAAGGTTTGGCCCAGGAAAGCATGCAGGGGGAAAAATACCATACGTTCGTAATTATCCTGGATTCAGAATAATATTGTCATGGGGAGCATCCCCAGTGGTGGAGATTTCTAATGTAAAATATTTGCAGGCCAAAAGATGGTTGTTTATAATTTTAACAAATCATCATCTTTTAGTAACATCCTTGTTGTCTTCTTAAGCTTTCTTTACTAAGGAGCTCAGCTTGTGACAGACACATCCCACTAGCTTGTGAGACAAATGAATGATAAAGATCTTGAATTTGGATTGAAAGGTTTCCTATCTTTATATTGTTGAGGAAGTAATTTTTTATTGCTCAAGAAATGGTATCGCTCATGGGCTTGGGAAATCCTGTTAGCATGCAGAATAATGTGGTAACTTTGTCAATCCATTTTATTTTTTTAAATAAATATATGATCTAAAAGCTTTTTTCTCAGTTTTATTCTGTTGAAAGATTAAATTTTAATGTCTTTTTAAATTCCTGTTCTTTAATAAATAAGGAAGTTCGGTCAACTGTGTTGTGATGATGTGCCCTGTGACCTTCCTATCTTGTAGAAACTGTTAACTTAAAGAACAGAGCTGGGCATGGTGGCACACGCTTATAATCCCAGCATCCAGGAGGCTGAGACTGGCGAATCGCTGTTTGCGGACAGCCTTAGCAAGGCCTTCACAACTCAGTGAGACCTTGCTTCAAAAATAAAAAGACAAAAAAATAGGGCTGGGAGTATAGCTTGGAGGTAGAACGCCCCTGGGTTCCATCCCCAGTACTGCTAATAATAATAATAATAATAATAATAATAATAATAATAATAATAATAGAAGAAGAACAATGTTCGTTTTCCCTTAGATGAAATTCTTGTGTTACAGTAATTACCCTTGTAATTATCAGTCATTTGGGGGTCTCAGTCCTTTCCCCTACATTTTCAGTAATTGCCTGGGCTTCTCTCGAGGGTCATTTTGTACTCTCCTTTTCAGTATTTATACTAGTTTGACATAGAAACCAAGTATCTTCTGTGAACCAGCTCTATTCCCATTGTATGTAGATGTTCAGTTGATTGAATGAAGAGGGAAAACAGCAGAAAGGTTTAGAGCTAAAATCAGCATCTTTTGATTAACAATGTTTATACCTTGTTCCATAATCAGGAATAAACAATAGCTGTACTGCCTTGCTTGTAACCAGAACCATACCTTCTTGTACTTGTAATGATTCCATAAACCCATTGTAGATCTAGATTGGCAATGAGAGTTAAACTGTTATTTTCTTTGCTAAACTGCAACAGGAAAGGAAATCTCTCATTACCTTCTTCGCAACTCGCCAACATCTGGGATTGAGAAATACCTATAGGAATATGCTGGAGGCAGATCAAGTTTTGAAAGTGAGGACAAAGCAAGAAAATGAAAGGACAACTTGTTCAGCACTTATGTATCGTCTTACTTGATCATTACAACAGACACAGCAGGTGTTACTTACCTACAGTGGAAAATAGGCCCCAAAAGCCTGTGGCATTACCAATGTCACACACTGTTGATATTTTAAAGAATGGAGACTAGAATCTTCTGAATACTGGTCCAGTGTTTTCTCCTATACCATTCTGGACTTCAGTGAGCTAAGGCTATAAACTGAGATGTTCAGGGCTGATTGAAATGTGTGTATATATATCCCAGAATCTTTTTCAGTATAAAGGGAATTTGAAAAGCGCTGATATTCAGTGTATACTTCCTTCAGCCCTGGATATCATTAGCATCAGGTCAAGGGTATATTTGTAGAAAACCTCAGCTGGCTCTCATTCTTCTTGTGTTCATTTACCTAGCTAAGTATCAAAATCCCCTGAAACTTTTTAAAAATACAGATTTTGAAGCCAGGCAGTGGTGGCACATGCCTGTAGTTCCTGGGACTGGCACACACTTACATAGCAAGACCCTGTTTCTAAATTTAAAAAAGAGCTAGGAGTGTAGCTCAGTGATAGAGCACCCCTGGGTTCAATCTCCACTACCACCAACACACAAACACTCTTGATCCTATTGCTAAAGATGATTTGACATGTCTAGGATGGAGCCTCAGAATTTTCATAAGCATCCCAGGATTGTGGTTCCGGTTCTGAAACCTTTTGGGTGCAACTAGGTTTAGGAACGAATGCTACAAACTACCTGAAAATATGTAATAATTCTTAGAAGTGGTAATGAATAACAGTATAGTTAGGGTATGGACGGACAGTGAGACATCTGCCACCTGCAGGTGGGTCTCGGCGCACCTCAAATCAAATTGCATTGGCTTTAACTTCAGTTTGGCAGTCCCTTCCCCCATTAGACTCTCCAAAAGCATCTGTTTAGAGACCAGTAAAGGCCACACTCAAACACATAAAAAAGTGGATTTTTTAAAGGCAAGATGATTCTAAAAATGTTTTCAATCTCTTGCAGTGTTTTAACAGAAACTGTCAGTAGAGGTATAGAGGGAGGAGGGAGCCACTTAACTCCTTTGGACTCCTAAAGTTATGATTTTGTTTTCTCCGAATGAAAGAAAAAAATGTCAGTGCAGAAATCCCTCCACTACTAGCTAAAGACTCACACTACGCTCAAACAACAAGCAGTTGGAGGTGGGATGTCTAAGACTAGTCTGAGCTGGGAGAGATGAACAGATCTATTTGTGGAAGCCATGTAGTATTCCCTGTTGGCTTCTGTTGACCAAGGTTCCTCTGCTTGAGTACCCCCCTCTCCTGCAGCTGCCTCTCTGCAGCCAGAAGTCCCTCTCCCAGGGTTCTGGGAAGCATACCTGACTAGGACCAAAGACTCATCCACCCTGTGTCTGGTACCGGTGCTTCTTTTATTGCGGGCTCATCCATCCTGAGTGGAGCTGCTGCCTCCTCTGACTGTGACTCCACACAGCCCACTGTGACCAGGTCCTCTACTTCTAATTCAGTTTGTTCTTATATAGGTTGTCTCATATATTGACACACATGTAAAAAATAAGCATTTTTATTCTCATCTTCACAATCCATAGACCTCCTTTTTTAATGTGAGTTTTTGAACCACAACTTCTTTCAACTCTGTTGAGGGTTTTGTAGGTGGTTCCCAGGAGATGGCAGTTGCAGCAACTCCTAAGCACCTACCACACCTGTATTACTGTTTCCCACTGTCACCTCTTGTATCACTACCGCCTTGAATCCGGTTCTATGAGCTTCAGTTCAGAGCTCTCAAAAGTCCTGAAAAAGCTGACACCAGGGATCTCAAACTCATTTGACACCAGTTTGAAGCAAGACCTGGTCACCAGGACTCGGAAGATGGCGGTGGGTTCTGGGGGCTAAGAGTGGCTCCCATCCTACCACTCTGCCAGGGGCCAAAGTCCAGAACTGGCCTGTAGTTTAGTCACTTCTGATCACCACAACTCTTATTTCACAGTCTTCTCCCTTGGCTTCTTCTGTTTCTTCTGCTCCTCATATTCAAGTATTTTCTGTTGGAAGTAACCTATGGATTCAAATACAGGTGTCACAAAGTACCTAATCTGGCCTGGCAGACTATGATGAGCTCAGAAGTAAGGATCAGAAATACTCTGCTCTCCACACTAAAGCACACATACACACATGCCACCACCACCACCTGACCTTGCCAGGACCCCCAGGCCCTCACAAGACTCTAGAGAGTCACTACTCCATGTGGCCCCAAAAGGGGCCCACAAATAGAGGATAATTAACAGGAATTACTAATTTTTTAAAAAGACAAAAGGACCCAGTCCTGCTGGCTAATTAACCAGCCAACTTAAGTTTCATGCTACTTCTTTCAACCCCATTGATAAAGCTATTTTGGGGGGCCTCTAGAAAGAAATACACTTCCCTGCCCCTCCTCCTTATCTTAGAAGTGACCCTCTTGGGATGAGACGTGGGCACTGTCACTCTACCTGCAGGAGGATTCTTGCTCTTCTCTGCTTCCTGGATGAAGAGGGAGAAGAGCTGTGTCTTCACGAACTTCTTCACAAATCGGCGGTTGGTCTTGGAGGTCAGAGCCTTACAGAAGGACCGTTCTTGGAAGTGGCCTTGCCCATTCGCCTCCCGTTTGATATAGGAAGCATAGTGGCCCACGGTCTTAACAAAGAACTGCACAAAAGGGCCTGAAACATGTTCGTTGATTTGTTCTGAAGCTGCATGGGGACATACAAAGGCCACCTCAGAGGGTAGAAGGATGAAGTTCCCCAAACTCACTGCAGTATAGCTTTCATCACAGATTGAAAGCTCCTGGGGAAAGCTGTGGGGTAGGGTTTGCGATTACTGACTGACTGATTAAAATGAGAGCCTGGGTGTGGATTCTCTGCTGTTTCTTAGGGGGGGGGGGGAATCTCACATTCAGGCATGCCCGAGGACCTAGACTGCTAGGGCTGGCCTCAGTCTACCTAATATGTTTTTTTTAATTCTGGAAGGAAATAGCTGGGAATCATGCCCTGGAGCTTTCTGGAAAAACCCAAAACAGGAGAGGCCTAGGACTTACTCTTTAACTCACTGATCCCCTGACCAAGAGAGCCTAAGATGTCATCCTGAAGCTTTGGTGGCAAGATGTCTTTTTCATCACCAACCTAGGAGAGGACAGAGAGTCATGGAGGCAGAACAGAGGGTACAGTGGAGGGGTGGCAGAAGAGCATCAGGAGGGCGTGAGTGCCACACCCCCCAATAATCACCCACATAGAGAAACAACAGAAACTGCTTCTTTGTCTTCAATTTGACTACAAATATTAACAAGAGATCCTCTCAGTCCCTGTGATTCTTGGTTTATAGTCACTACTTAAAGCCCTAACACAGATGGCCTTTTAATGAAGTCATGTGTATGTCAGGGGCCTCAAGAGAAGGGAGGGTCTTATTAGCACAAGTTCTTACTCAAAATGTGTGTTAAAATAAGGGAAAGAGCCAGGTGTGATGGCACACACTCATAGTCCCAGCATTTGGGAGGGTGAGACAGGAGAATCACAGTTCTCAGCCAGCCTTAGCTACTTGGGCCCTTTACAACTCAGTGAGACCCTGTTTCGAAATAAAGAATAAAAAAGGCGGGGGGGGGGGGGGCTGGAGGTGCAGCTCGGAGGTAGAATGCCCCTGGGTTCCATCCCCAGTATCAAAAAAAAAAAAAAAAAGGAAGATAGCTGGGCATGGCGGTGGTATACAAATCCCAGTACTTGAGAGACTAAGAAAGGAGAATTTTAGGTTCGAAACCAGCCTCAGCAACTTAGTGAGGACCTCTGAACCTTAGTGATACCCTGCTTCATAGTACAAGGAAAAAGAAAAAATAAGGCTGGAAGTATAGCTCAGAGGTAGAATACCTCTGAGTTCAATCTTAGTACCACAAAAAAGAAGGGACATAATTATACTAGAGTGGTTGAATGAGTAGTGGGCTACAAGGGCTCTGGACTGAGATACTTACAGACAATAAGAAGGTTCCTTCACAAAGATTCACCAATAACACCTGAAAGAAATACAGAACGGCTTTATCCCTTCACAAACCTCGGGAGGACTTAACCATCTCCATTTCTGCTTGTGGCTATATCTTTGAGCCTAAGTATCTTCAAACTTCCTTTCCTGCCTGGTGTTCTCATTCCTTTCCTTCTTCCTCTGGACATCTCAGTTCCTTTCCTGGGGAAAGGGTATGTTTATGTAGAAAATGGGTAGGGGGCCGGCCAGGTGTGGTGGTGCACGCTTGTAATCTCAGCACTTGGGAAGCTAAGACAGGAAGATCCGGGTTCACAGACAGCCTTACCTACTTAGTGAGGCCCTTTGCAACTCAGTGAGACCCTGTTTCAAAAATAAAGAATAAAAAACAGGATTGGGAGTGCAGCTCAGAGGTAGAATGCCCCTGGATTCCATCTCCAGTACCGCAAAAAACAACAAATGGGTAGGAAAGAGCTAAGGTAAGAGAGGAGTGAGTATAATATAGAGAAATCATAGCCAGTCCCTTAATAAAACATTGATCATACTAATTGCTTCTATATGTAGAGCAGTTAATACTTGGCATGCACATGATAAGCACTTTGCAAATGTTTCTTATTTAGTCCTGGCAACAGTCCTGTGAAGCAGGACCTGCCCCCATCTTTCAAATGAGAAAGCAGACCTAAAGAAAAGTTGCCAGAGGTGGCTGGGGCTGTGTTCCTCTCTCTCTACAACTCTTCTTCCACCCCCTGTCCTCTGGCTAGACAGAACCAGACCTGTCTTGATTATTTTTTTATTTTTACTGTACTGGAGTTTGAACCCAGGGGCACTCTACCTCCAAGCTACACGCCCAGCCCTATTTTTTATTCTTTATTTAGAAACAGGGTCTCACTAAGTTGAGAGGGCCTCACTAAGTAGCTGAGGCTGGTCATGAACCTGCGATTCCCCTGTCTCAGCCTCCCAAGTACTGGGATTACAAGATTGCCCCAATTAATTATATACAATTTGCCTGGGGTTCTATTGAAAACTCCCTAAGAGCCTTGGGCCTTCCAACAGGAAACTCAGCAAGGGAAGAAAATTAGCCCAGGATCAACAGGAAGAGGACAGGAAAGCAAGCTGGGAGACCAAATGCCTCCAGGCTGTAGGAGAGACAAACACGGGGCTGGGACGTGGGGGACCCTACTTCCAGTACCAGCTCCATCATGATTTGAGAGTCCTACAGTCTAGACTAGGCACTGCAAACAGGCATACTGTTGGCCGGTTCCAACCAGCAGATCTGGTTGGAATACTCCTCAGAGTATTCTAGTAATTGGATTAGCTCCCAATATTTAAATTGGAATATTTCACATAAAATATGGATTTGGAGTTTCTCATGAAAATTCAGGCGCTCCAACACTGCTCCACATTTTTTTTTGAGGATTTTTGTTTTTTGTTTTTTTGGTACATTGTAGTCATACATCTTAATGGGATAAAAGACTTGTGGAGATATACATGCACATATCACCCAATTAGCTCTTACCTGATCCCCATCCCATCCCCTCCCCATCCCTCCTTCCCATACTTGGCTTAGTGATTGACTTTGATATGTTTGTTTAAGTACATCATGTGCTTTAGAGAGTTTCCCTCTTCCCCTCTCCCATCCTTCAGTTAGGTTGCCTTATTTTCTCCTCTATAGGATCTCCTTCTTCATCTAGAGTTCCTCCTGTTACCCATTTCTCCCTAGCTTTTGCATATTAGGGAAAGCATCCAATTTCTTATTTTTTGTGGCTGACTAATCTCACTTAACATAATGTCCTCCAGTTCCATCCATTTCCCTGTAAATGATGTAATTGTGTTTTTCTCTATGGCTGAGTAAAATTCCATTGTGTACATATCCCATAGTTTTGTAATCCATTCATCTTTTGATGGACATCTTGGCTGTTTCCATAGTTTGGCAATGATGAATTGTGCAGCTATGAACATAGATCATACATTAGTTTGGTAGTTTGGTTTCCTTTCTTTTGGGTAGTTATCAGAAGTGGTATTGCTGGATCAAATGGTATGCTCCACGTTTTAAAGGGCAACCAATGTACCACAGTCCTCCAAATCCTGTGCTGGACACTTAGGGGACTGCATTTGTGACCTTGGTCTTGATAACAGGGTGAAGGATCCTCCCTTCTTCCAAATACAAGGAAAGAGGAGGACTAAAAAGTATGCCATAAAAAACCACATGCACTGTAATTATCCATCAGCCAGGGGAGAAAAGTTGAACTAGTTCAGGCCTGTAACCACTTGTACACATAGGCTCAGACGCCTTCATTCAGGAAAGGCTGTTTATTTGGGGGTTTGGGAGGAAAATTTACATATGAAGAATTCTTATTTCAAAGTTATTCCTAGAACTCTTTGCAGTGTTTGGGCATATTATTGTCTATGGACTAAAAGAGCCTCTGTGGGGAGTTGTGGGATGCCCCACACACCCACTCTGCCCACGGGGCTCTCCTCCTTCCTCACCCCCTGCCCATTTTTCAAAGCCAGTGCTGAGGAATAAAACAAGCTATGGCTGTTGATTAGCAGGAACTGAAGTCCACTGACATTCTGGCATCTTCCTGCCTGGCCACTGAAGGAGGAGCTGCAGCTTCCGAGGAGGCAGAGCTGCAAAGTCAGGAAGTTTCATAACTTCTAGGGTTGGGACAACTTGAGTTTTATTGCTTAACACAAAGCTAATACTCTCCCAGTTAGTCACGAGGCTAAGGACGGTTCAAAGGGCATGTGTGTTCATTCAGTCAGCAGCTCTGAGGAAGGGTAGGGGAGCTGGAGAGCAAAAAGGGGAAATGCAGCCCCACTTCTCTCCTTCCTAGAAATACCTTGTAGGGAAAGACTTTGGTTTTATCTGTGCCTCTGTGACCTCAGCTAAGGCAATTGGGTTCTCTGGCCCTCGACTCTCGCTTACATAGCAATGGGGACATCCTTCCACTAAGTCTGGCTCCAGGCCTCGTTGGTACCTTCCTTCTAGACTCCTCCCTTTAGTAGGCCCATTCTGCACAGTGAGTCAATGGATGGCCAGGGCAGACATTCCTAAATATATCTTTTGCCTTCAGATACATAACTTGCTATCCTTAAAGTCTCTGTCAACAACCTAAAGAAGAGCAGGATTTGAATGATTTTTTTTCCACTTATAGGAAATAGATTTACCTGGTTAATGCCCACTTTCACAACTGAAGCTTCAGCTGCCAGCGGCACTACCAAGAAATAAGAAGCTAACAAAATTAAAGGGGATTTGAATCTAATCAACTGAGCTCTAAACTACTCAGAAAGATGGTGCATGTTGCAGAAATCCACATTCTCACGGTTTGCAGGAGGGCTCTCTTCCAAGGAATTTGAATGAATTCCAGTAGGGTGTGTGTTGTAGAGACCAGCTGTGATCATCCATTCATCTGAGAGATGGGATACTCCGGACATTACTCATTAGGGCTAGTCAGTATAAGACAGCCACAGGACTCCTGAATAAGCTGTGTGCTGCCTCCTGAGCCCAAAGAGACACCAATCAGGAGAAGAGAGCCAGTGCTTATTGAGCGTGAAGTATGTGTCAGGCATCATAATAAGAGCTCCATAGAAACTGAACACTGCTATCCTCATTCTACAGGTGAGGAAGCTCAGGCCTAAAGAGATTAAGTAACTTGCCCCAAATCTCACAGCTATTAGAAGCAGAGCTGGAATCCAAACCCAGGTCTGCCTGACTCCAAACCATGCACTCTTCTTGCTGCACATACCTCTTCCATGGGGCTGTCCAGAACCTCCTGCAGAAAGCGTGTTTGCACTCCAACCATGAAGGGGGTGGGGCAGCAGACAGTGGCCAGAAGGCTCTCAGGAACAACGGGGATGTAGGTGTGTGCCCAGCTGAAGGGATAGAGCAGCGCAGCGGCAGCATGGATGCACTGAGATAGGGTGCTGCGACAGAACACAGGAAAGGAGTCAGGGAGCCCTCATGCCTCCACCCTATAGCCCTCTCAGCCCAGCACCTGGGACAGCTTCTACAGGTGCCACCTGTGCCCACAAAAACAGGCTAGTCTGGGAGCCACGCTGGTCACAGGGCTTGTCACCACTTGTCCCTAGCAGGGGAAGAACAGAAACCAGGAAAGAGGAGGCTCCACTGGCCCAGGGTGGGGCATACATTTGATATTTGTTTATTTATTTTGTGGTGATGGGGATTGAACCCAGGGACATTCTACCTCTGAGCTACACCCCAGCCCATTTTGTTTTTAATCCTTTATTTTTGAAACAGGATCTTTCACTAAGTTGCAGAGGGCTTCACTAAGTAACGGAGGCGGACCGCGAACCTGAGTCCTCCTGTCTCAGCTTCCCAAGTACTGGGATTACAAGTGTGCGCCACCACACCCGGCTTGATATTTATTTTTCTCAGTTTTAGTTTTAGTTTCCTCAACTCATTACTGGCCAAAACTAAAAGCGACTCCAAAGAGGGGAGGGAAGAAGAGATGTTCAATCATTCAAAACGTTCAAATGGAGAAATGATCGGACTCTACTATATGCTCACAAGCTGTACTAAGGATGTGAATGCCAGGAAGATTGAGATGCTGGCTCTGCTTTTAAGGGCTGTGGGGTAGTAAAGAGACAGCCTTGTCAACAAGGGGCCTCACAGGAGTGGCAAAGCCTTTTCTCCTTGTGTCTATGCACTCTAATCCCAGTCTTGACCTCACATGGCTCTCTCTGGCCACTTGAGGTTACTGAAAGCTACCAGGTTGGTGCCTGAGTTAGCCTGGGAAATTCCTAGGTTCCAGGAACCTCTAACTCAGCATTTGCTACACGGAAAGTCCCAGAGAGGTGGCTCCTAGTCTATGCTTTTCAACAAAGCATTCCTCCTGTCACTATTGCCCAAGTCACAACTCCTCACTCCCACCCATACCTCATCTCCCCACACACCCTTCCCTGGCCTCTCTGTGTGCTTTCATGGCCCTGCATTTCCCCAGCCAAATTGCCCCAAAGCCAAGGCCAGTAAAAACACAGACACGGAAACCTTGTTTCGCTTCTTAGTAAGGAGCTAGCATTTCCTGAGTTCAGAAGACTGAGACTCTGGAGTGTCTAGCTGACTGGAAGCCCCTCCCAGCCCCAGCCTCAGGGACCTGAAAACCCCATGCGGGAAGGAAGTGGGGAGTGGTAATATTTCCCTGGGAAAAGTCTGTTCCCGAGAGGTGAATCCTCTAGTGTTCACTTCCCAAACACTGATCTGAGGAGAAGGGCCAGAACCCCAGCCCCAGGCACCACAGAAACTCATATTCACATAGGCCTGGGAGAGGAAGAGTTGCTTCCAAAGTGAAAACGATGCTCCTTCCACAAAGATTACCTATGACTAGCTCCTTTTTATTTTATTTGTTTAGTGGTACTATGGATTGAACCCGGGGACATTCTGTCTCAGAGATACACCCCCACCCATTTTTATTTTTTTATTTGGAAATGGAGTTTGTCTAAGTTCTGAGGCTGTCCTCAAACCTGTGGTCCTCCTGTCTCAGCCTCCCAAGTATTAAGACTCGCAAGGCTGGCTGACTAGTTTCCTTTTTTCAGTGCTTTTCTTAGTATCTGGACACACAGACCCCAGTTCCTGCCCAAACTTCTCTTACTCTGAAACCCATGACATCCATCTAGCCCCTGACCTCTATTCTTCCCTAATACCTTGTTCTCCTTCTTCCATAAAAGCTAGAACCAGGGTTGTCAGCTCAATGTCACTGATTCTCCCCATCTCCAGATAGGACTAGAACGTCAGTCCTCTACAATTTTATGTTTTTCTTCTCCATTTTGTCCTATCTCTCCCTTTGTTCTTTTTAGACTTGAAGCTCCTCGGAAGTAGAAACCAAGACATGACTGTGTCCTGCTTTGACTATCCACAGGGATACACTCAGCTGTGGGCTCATTATGAGTAGCAGCTAGTCCTTACCAATATCTTGGCAGGGCACTAGTACCTAACGTGCATTATTTCCTTAATCCTATCCACAACCCTGTGAGGTAGACACAGTCATTTCCATTCTACTTTAAGAAGACAGTGACCTACAGGAACCTCATAGGCAAAGCTTTTGAAACTCATTCTTCTGGATTTGAAACTCATTCTTCCAACTTCACTATCTATGCTTTCAACCACTATCTAATCCCGTGTCAAGGGCCATGTCTTGCTGGTATCTTTCCAATGCTTGGCATCTGGAAAACTGTTGATACACAATAAACTTTTGTTGAATGAGTGAATAAACAGGTCGATGGGCTTACCCTCCATACCATTCCACACTTTTTCATCCTGATCTCTACCCTATTTCCCCCTCTGTCTGGCAAGAGAAGATTCATGTCTACATCCACCCTCAACTGGTCCTACCAGGCTGCCCCGGGAACATTTCCTTCTCAGAGATAAATCAGGAACCTTCTTCAAGTTCAGAGACAGGACAGGGGAATTGCAACAGCTGTTTTTCTAGGCCTAAAGTGCAGATTCAAGAACTAGAAACAGGACAGTAGGCACGCAGACCCTACAGTCTGACTTCCTTTGAAAGCCTCAGCTCTATTCCCTGGAGCCCAGTGACGCAGTCTGGCCGTGCCATTCAGTGCCTGAGCCCACCTGAGACCTTCTGCCAGGAAGATGATTTTTCTCTCCAGCACTGCAGAGGCAAAGATCTGAATAATCTGTTCAATCTGGAGACAGTGCAACAGAGAACTAAAATCCACATGCTCCAGGTGAGAGTCCAGGGGCCGTGTCAGCGAGATGTACTGTGGAAAAACCGGAGGGGAAGTATCATCGAGCTGCGAAATCACTTGGACCCCAGAATACTGGGCCTGTACCAGCCCTACTCCATCCTTTCTGACCCTGTCTAAAAGCCCACCGGTGGCCGTCCTCTGCTCAGAGGATGGCTTGTGTAAATCTCAGCATGGCACACCAGGTCATGTCTAGAGTGCGCTCCCCTCCCAGCCTGTCCCACGTCTACTACTACGGTTCCAGGAGCACATGGAGCTTCCCACCGCCACCCTCGCAGACTGTGCTCCCCCCGCCCTTGTCCTTATCCTCTCTCAGGCCTCAGAGGCCCACCTGGGCCTCCTATTACTTCTTAATCTGTTTCTTCTGTAACACCCTGGGGGTTCTTTCATTGTGAACCTACAGCTTTTAATTGGATATTTATTGGTGTGTTTACTTATTTAATGTCTGTCTTCCCTAGCTGACTTTTAGCTTCAGGAGGTCAGGAACCTTGTTCATCCAGCTCCCCACTGTGCATCCAGAAAGCTCTAGCTGCTCCTCTGTTTTTCTGTGGAGGAGCCAAAGTTCAGAAGGGCACACGGACCCTGCAGGGTTCCAGGGGTCAGGACTGGAATTCTTAGAACCATGCTCGACTCGCTGCTTCAGTCTGTTTAGTGCTTCAGTGGAGTGAGCAGGGATGATAAGAAGTAGACAGGTGGAGGCCATAAGTAAGGTAGAGATAGGACAGACACACAGAATAAGAATGAGGTGCTGTGGGCAAAGAGTTTAAGGGCTGGATGTGAAGACCTTTCTGGCACCAAAACCCTCGACTTACATGGTGTATTGATCACAAAAGTCTCAGTGGCTTGAACAATAGCTAGGAGCTTGTATGCACATTATAAGGTATAGAATATCTGATTTTGATGTGTGTATGTGAGAGAGAGAGATTGAGAGAGACAGACAGACAGAGAAAGTTATTAGGGATTGAATCTAGGTGCATTCTACCTCTGAGCTATACCCCCAGCCCTATTTTATATTTTATATTTTAGTATTTTAGTTTTGACACAATGCCTCCCTAAGTTGTGGAAAGTCTTACTAAGTTGCTGAGGCTAACTGCAAATTTATGATCCTCCACCCCACCATGCCTGGTGGTTTTCAGCCCTGCCAAAAACTCAAAGCAAGTTCCCGTACCTGTCTGGCTATTTCTCTATACTTAAACCCACTGCATGGAAAAACAGTAGAGAGAGTTGTTACAGAAGCCTACCCTCTCCGACTGGGCTGGCGGGGTGTCCCGCTCATTTGCTAACCCACCTCCGTGCCTGAGTCCGGGATGAAGCTCTTGAGGGTGACGGTTTTTCCGGGTGCCGGGAAGGCTGCCTCTCGGAGGCCCTGCATGAACGGGTAGATGACAGCCATGGAGATCTGATGCCTCTTTTCCACTTCATCTAGGATCTGCCAAGAAAGGACCATGGGGGGCATGGCTCAGAGCATCATAAGGCTCTCACACCGGCCGCAATTGCTTATTCTTCTGTGTCTTCTAGGCCCCTCCAACAACCTGCTGTCCCTCCCTCCCTGGAAGAAATAATTTCATGCTAAATAATCTGCTCTCAATCTCCTGAACAAGACCTGATTTCTCCTAGTCTTTTCTCCTTCTTCTTCTTCCTCTTCCTTCCTTCCCCTCTCTCTCTCTCTCTCTCTCTCTCTCTCTCTCTCTCTCTCTCTCTCTCCCCCCGGATTGTACTCCTTTCTTCTAAGACCAACAGAAAGCTACTGCCCCAGAAAGTCATCTCAGAGTAAACTCGTCAGCCAGGACAGCACTCGCTGGAGCGGGAGCCTAGAAGCCTGACCTCTTAGTTGTCATTGTCTTCCAGCCACCACCACCAGAGACTCCCCAGGATCAGGGGTGCCCCAGCCCTCAGAACAGATGCACAGACAACAGATGGAAGCTCCGTTCAAGCAAAGGCCGATGGGGGTGCTCCCCACCCCCAGGGGCCCTGCTGGTCCTGACACGAGGGCGCTGGCACCAGATCAGCCCAGCAGCACGAGGCCTGGCAACATCGACTTCTGCCCCTCAGAGAGTCAGAGCAAGTCTGAGGCTCTGCTGTATAAAACTGCTTTCATATTTTGCGGGTGTTCCTTGGTTTATTAAGAGACTTCTCATATTTGGCCTCATTTGAGCCTCACTCTGGCCCAGGACAGAGGAAGGTGAAGGAGCATTGGAGCCACTGGACAGATGAGGACATTGGAGCTCAGAGCAGAAGACTCCTGAGGACCTCCTCCTCATCCTGTTCCAACTGCTCTTTACCTGACTAGAGCGGGAGCAGGGTTTCTCTCTGCAGATAGTCCCTAGAGTTGCCAGAAACCAAGTTGAGCCCAAGCCCCTCTCCGCTGTTTCCCCAAATGTCCTTGGTGCTGGCTGGGCCATCAAGAAGGAGCTCCACTCCGGGCTCAGGTTGCACAAACAGAGCCCAGAAGCTTAACAGGCCTAACAGGCCCCAAGGAATCCTGATCCGACCCTACCTTGGAGAACAGGCCGAAGCAGCCGATGCAGCTGATGATACAGTACACTTTGGGAAGGCGAGGGCCAGGGCCTGCGGGCTGGGGAGGGACAAGAGGCTCCTTCAGTGCTGCGACTTCCTCAGGGGCTTCTCCCACCTGGGCTGCTGAGGCGCACGGTGAGTGCTGTGGGTGGGCTGGTTGAGGAAGGCCTAACTGTGCAGAGTCCACGCATGGGACAGGCAGCAGGGAGGTCAGCATGGTCACCAAGGTCAAGTCAGCACGGTCACCAAGGTCAAAGACAGATGGCCTTGAGGGGGAGTACAGGCAAGCATTGCTGCCTCCAGGGCAACGTAGTCTGAAGGGTCAGCAAGGAGAGGGAGCAAGTGCACCTTAGAGATGGAGAAACGTCTAGGGAGGAATGAGCTATCAGGTGCTTTGAAGAATCCTCCTGGAAACCCAAGAATTGAACCTAGTTGTCCCAATCCCCACCCCTCCTCTGGGAGGCCCCAGGCCTAGACAAGCAGGCCTCTCACAACACAGGGAGCTGTTGAAAGGTGGGGAGAGCACAGACCCGAGCCTGGCCAGCCAAGGTTCCCGGCTGGGCAAAGAGGGGTGCCATATCCCCGTTCTTGTGGGGTTACAGAGGGGACACTAACGTGGCGGCAGGTGCTGGGCTGTTCTCTCTCTATAACCACCACTGCCAGCGAGACTGGGCTTTTGCAGCTGAGGCTTGCACCAGCCCAGCTGTGGAGCGGAGCAGGCCACGGAGAGGAGGGGGCAGTTCTGAGCGACACAGACCAAGAGGCGCCTGCAGTAGCCAATCTTCCTGCTCCCATCCACATTGGTCAGGACGAAGGAAAAGGTCTCCCTAAGAGAGAACACACAAAGCTTGGTTTGTGTTTGCTCACTAGACTCTGAACGCAAGGCAGTGCGCGTCAGAGGAGTGGAGAGGAGGGCAAAGGGGAGCTGCTGATTAGTCACGGTAGTAATAACCCTAGTATTTCTTGTGTGTGTGTGTGTGTGTGTGTGTGTGTGTGTGTGTGTGTGTGTACTTGGGATTGAATTCAGAGGCATTCTACTTCTGAGCTACATCCCTAGTCTATCTATCATCTATCATCTATCTATCTATTTCAAAACAGGGTCTCACTAAATTACTGAGGCTGGCCTCGGACCTGTGATCCTCTTGTCTCAGCCTTCCAAGAATGAGGATTACAGGCATGCGCTACCACGCCAAGCTTCCAGTCATTTATTAAGTGCTCATTAGCGTCAAGCCCTAAATGCTTTACCTCATTTGATTTTCAAAACAACCTTCTGAGGTGGGTTCAATTATCATTCCCACTTTGAAGATAAAGGACTGAGGCTCTGGTTCTAAATTTCGTGTGTGTGTGTGTGTGTGTGTGTGTGTGTGTGTGTGTGTGTGTGTGACCATGGATGGAACCCAGGGGCATTCTACCACTGACGACCCCAGTCTCCTTCTCCTCCCTTTTTTTTTTAAATTTATATTTTTAAACAGGGTCTTACTAAGTTGCAGAGGCGGGCCTCAAACTTGTGATCCTCCCCTCTCAGCCTCCCAAGTGCTAGATTACAGGCATGTGCCACTATGCCAGTGTACAACTACAGCTCTAAGAGGATATTTCTTATCCAAGATAAATTTATACATGGTGAATTCAAAATTCAAACTCAAGCAGTCAGTCTAGGGCTCTCATGCCCGAGGCCTTTACTGTACTGCCCTCTTAGAATACAAAGGCCTTCTGCCTATTCCAGCTTCTTTTAGGCACAAAGTAAAAAATAATGAACATAGCTCCTAGGCAGGTGAGAGAATCCCTCTTCTTTGGTGAGAGGCCAAACAGCAGCTAAGATGTTTGGCCATAAGGGCCCCCACACAAGATGTTTATAATGGAATAGATTCTGTTCTCAGGCAGAAAACCAGCATGCATACCACGTAAGGGACAGGGGCACAGGAGCTGGGCAGCTCACACTCACCCTTCTCCCCAACTTGATAGCCCTGCCTAAGCAGTTACCTGGGATATTCAGTAAGTGGTGCCCACTCATTCCCATCTGGGAAGCAGAACAAGGGGATGGCTTTGAGCAGCCTCTCCTCCTCCTCCTGCTGGCCCCGAAGCAGGTTCTCTCGCTGTAAGGAAAAGGAAAAGAAAGCCATGGAATGTGGGGATAGGAGGTGAGCTGCCAGGCTTCTTCTTCTTTTTTTTTTTTTTTTTTTTTGTGGGTCTGGGGATGGAACCCAGGGGCATTCGATCTCTGAGCTACACCCCCTACCCTATTTTTTATTCTTTACTTTGAAACTGGGTCTCGCTGAGTTGCAGAGGGCCTCACTAAGTAGCTGAGGCTGTCCGCGAACCGCGATCCTCTGGTCTCAGCCTCCTGGATGCTGGGATTACAAGCGTGCACCTGACTTGCCAGGCTTCTTTTGAGGTTTAAGGTCATCTTAGGATAAGCCTTTCCACTGGCGGGATCGGGTAGGGAGGTCAAAAGGCACCTTTGCCTCTTCGCACCGCACCATGACCCCAAAGACCAGAGCTCCTCTGGGCCACATCAGCATGAATGTGGCTTGGCCTTCAGTATCTTGAAGATCTACACAGTGAGAAAGGAGGTCAGGGGCCACACTAAATAAAGAAAGGCCCTGAGCTGGCCCAGCCCCAGAGGAAGGCAGTCAGAGATACCACATCAGAAAAAAAAACAGCAGCAGCCAGCTCAGTTGCCGCACCTGCTAACAAGACGAGTTAACAAAAAAGATGCCCTATTCTAACCCCTTCACCCATGGCACGGTCAAACAAGCAGCAGTCTGATGATTGGGCTGTGGCGGAGTTCTGGGCCTGCCCACCAAGTTATGTGCAGCCCTCCTTCCCACACTGCAGAGGCAGGGGATTTGTTCTAGGAGGTCTGACAGAAAAGCTGCTTTTCTGCAGGGAAAGGCAACTGAATGGAATTTAGGAGAACCAGGAGGTCTCCGAAGGGGCAAGGGCACTAGCCTTGTTTCTGTCCTAGGGAGCCTCAGCCGGTCCCTCACACAGCAGGCAGACCTAGATTCTGTGGGTGATAACAGAAAAGTAGGGCTGGGCTAAGAAAGAAAGAGAAGCTGTGAGCTCAGAGCGCCAGCCCTAGCAGGGTGAAGAGAAGTAGATGGAACCCACGCCACCTTTCAAACACCCCAACTTTTTGCTCCCCAACCCCCTCCCTCAGTCCTTACCTTGGGAAACTGGTAGGTGATTGTGGGCTCATAGTCATCACCTGAGCGCTTTTTTTTCAAAGAAACCACCAGAAGGTATTCAAAGAAGTGTTGTCCCCCAGCAAAGCTGGACAGAGTGTGTTCCTGGGTCCTTTCTGGCTCCTTGACAGCTTCCCCCAGATTGTCCTGGGGAGGTCCTGAGATTGAGACGGCAGGGCACCTTCAGTATGCCACCCCTCCGATCTGTAGACACTTTCATACCCAAGGCCGCCTTCCCAACGCTGAGCTACCTAAAGCTTGACCAGCACCTGACCATCAAACAACACCAAAGCCAAGTGGCCGTTTCCATGCCTGCCCTAGCAGACTTGAAGCCAGAGAGCCAGGAGGAGGAAAGAAGCCACTGATTCAGAAGCTGAGGAGATGGACTGGGAAGGCTCTGGGAAGCCCTCTGAGCCTGGGGCATCTCTGCCCACCTAGGGAGTCCCAGGACAGTAGGCCCCGAGAGTCCACCTGTGCTGAATCATCACATGAGGCCCAAAAGGCTCGTGACTGAGCACACCAACCCCCTCAGAGGGCAGGATTGGCTCTGCACACCAGCACAAGAAACCTCATGGCCCAGTCAGTCACATGGGGGACCATGTGGAGGTTCGAGCAGAAAAGAAAGAGGAAGGAGCAGCCCCGTTTAAAAGGGTCACCTCAAAAATATAGGAAGTGGACAATCAGTCCTGACCTGCTCGCAGCCGAAGCAGTCGACTTCGGAAGTGCCCGAGCGCTCGTCTTACCACTTGCCCTTCCATCTTCCCGCGCCCTCTTGGCATGGGGTGCTCTCCTCTTCCCCACGCCGGCTGCCTACAGGAAGCCCGAGAAAGAGGAGGCTGCTGCTCTGGTCTCCAGCTACAACGCTCTGAAGCTGAGCCATGCGCTGTCTTCCAAAGAAGGGAGGACAGTTTTCATTTTGCACGTCCCAGGGTTGAGCAAGAAGGATGTGACAGAGCCCCAGAGGCTGCCGAATGCGGGCACTGGCAGAGGCGGCATCCTGGCACCACAGCTCAGCTCTTGGCTCCTCCCAAGAGCCCCAGGGTGTGGTGAGAAAAAAGGTCCTGAGCAAACACCTCCAAGGCTCAGCTATTTCTGGGCTAAGGGCTTTGAATTCTGGACTGTGGATTGTACAGCGAGTTTATGTGCAACCTCGGGGCAGTGAGGAATGCCTGCCGGCATCAGACCGTGGACACCCAAGCTTCACCCGGCTCAGGGCTGGGAATTTACATCCCCTAACTTTGATTGCTAACCTTCCATTTCTCAACTTATTCAACAGCAGCTAAAAACCCCTGCGAGGCTACCTGCCACATTCTAGAAGTTCTAGGACTTCAGGATCTATAGCAAGATCACAAGACCCAACACTCCCTAAGCTGAGATGCCACTGCTTTGCACCGATTAAAATAAATACACTTGGCCCAATAGTGATATAAACATATTAATTCTTCTAGCAAGAGGGGAAGTCCTAGAAGTCAGTATGGACACCAAAGCCTCTTCTCCTGATGCTGAAGTAGAGAACAAAGTCTATCCCCAAGACAAGATATATATATATTTTTTTTCCAGAATAAATAACTACAATGGTGAGTCTCTACCCTGCTGTAACATGTCCTGGACTAAGGCAGACAGTTCTCTCATGGAGACTGTTCCAGGGCTCTAGCAGGTTCCCTCTTCCCAAATAGGAAGCACTGACTCAGGAAACTGTAGCCTAGAGTAGGGGACTGGCTGCATCAGCAGCCAGAGGAACAGCCATGGCTGGGGAAAGCATCCAGGTGATCACCACCCACCCCCACTCCTGCTCAGCCCTTCTTGCTTGGGCCAGCTCAGAGACCTGAGCGGCTGGGCCACGGCTGTGTCTGGAGACAGGGGAAGAGAGGAAAACAGCAGTAAATCTCACCTACGATTCTCAAAGAAACCCGGGCACAAGGAAATGCACAGGGTAAAAGGGAAGGAGGAAGGAGGAAGCAGGAGCCAAAGGGATTTGGTGCCAGTGTCTGTCACTCCTGCAGAGAATGAGCAGTCCTCTGGAAGGGAGAAGGGTGCTAGGGTGAGGAGGTGGCTGCCTTGCTCCCAGGAGCTCTAGGCTGGGCTTCTGTGGCAGGTGTTAAAGCCAGGGCTCAGTCTTCCAGCCATGATTCCTGGGGCGTGCCCCAATCATAGTAAATAAGGAGGTTCTGGAGGTTGTAATAGGCGACAGGAGTGAACCAGAACTCAGCCATCGGTGCACCTCACTTGTGACCTGCAAAGACTTGTTGCACAATCCTTACTGCCTGAGGAGCAGGCACCTTCCTGAGACACAGGATAAATCAGAGGCTATTTAAAATTAATAGGATTATGAAAGCTCCATGCCCAGGCTCCTGCCTCTGGGTGCCTTCCATAATGAACATCCCACAGAGGTTTTCAAAGGGCTCTGAGAACCAGAATCTTCCCGCTGGTCGTTCCAGAACCTCAGGAAATCATGCTCTTTCCTAAATCCTTCGGGCAGCATTTTCAGTTCATTTCCTCCTGCTTTATCAGAAACGCCAAACGAACAGCAAAACTCAGAGGTCCTTGACACAAAAAAAGTCATTAGACTTCCGGGCTGGTGCCCACAGTGTTTTCTCCCTCCCCCCTTTCAGAAGAGATTATCAAGAGAAGAAGAAAGCATGTGAGAAAACCAATACTCATCAAATGCATTTGTTTCCTGATTAAGCTACCTCACTGAATCCCTGGTGCCCTGGAACGGGATTATTACGCTGAGGTTTAGTTGAGGAGGGAGCCACCCTTTGTGGGGATGCCAAAAGGCTGGTTACACTTGTTCTTCCACCAGGAAGCCCCTCCCACAGCCACCTGACTGAAGTCCCAGAACCGTCTAGAATGTAGTTGAGGGGATTTTCTGACCTTGATCTGAAAACCTGGTCTCTTAACCCAAGACCACCACAACACTCCTTCCCTGATGATTTACACACACACACACACACACACACACACACACACACACACACTCCTAACTTATAACATTCTGAAGCCAAAAAGGCAAAAGGGCAGAAAATAACCAGGACGGTGGAGGATGGTATCCGCTGGCCTGACATGTCCTAGACTTCAGGACAGGTAGTATAGACAGACTGCCTATCTCCCAGAGCCTCACAACCAGGAGGCTCCTCCCCACACAATCAGCAGTCCTACCCTGCCTGGGGTGGGTGGGTGGGGACAGACCCTATCTCTTCAGCAGACTTCCCAGGGTCTGGTGCTTTCCGGAGGAGAGAAGACACCAGTTTTCCCCTTCATTCTGCGCCGGGGCTGCAGGCTCTGACCTCTTCCCTGTGAGGCAGGTTCAAGAGTTGGACACTGGGGAGAGCTCCAGCTGGAGCAGGGGTGGTGGAGGGGAGGGAACGGACAAAGAGCAGGTCACTGGAAAGTCACTGCCATTCAGGGGAGGGCGCACTGCCCACTCTTCAGTGGAGGAGTGGAGAGTGGAGTAGAAGGGGCTCACTGGGGGTCTCTACTTGCCAATCTTAGGGGAGGGGGGGACTGCTGGGAGTGACCCCTGCTCACATCCAGCCCTCTACTCTCTTCAGAAGGGGAATTTCTAGGCAGAGAATGTAGGGGTTGTGGCTGCTCAGCCACAGGACTGCCTGGACAAGCAACAATAAGTGTCTGTTGAATGAATGAATAAATTAATCAGATCCTCGCTGCCTTTCTTCCAATGGCCAGCCCTCCGGCTAAATAGAAGAGAGAGGAAACTAACCTTGATTTCTAACTTAACCCCCACCACCTGGGCCAGGGGCATGGGTCCCACCTCACTGTTGGGGGGCTGAAGAGTGGGGCGGGCCCACTTTGGGTCGTGCTCTCAGGAGGCAGAAGGGTAGGCTCCACCCTAGTTCTGCCTGTCCCTGGAGGCCACCCGGGGGCCTGGCGGTGCAGGCGCTGGGAAGGACAGTGTTGGTGGCCAGAGGCTATGGTAGGGTCAGGGCAGGCTGGCTCCCAGGGGCTCGGCAGAGGCCACCGCCCAGTGCGGGCTGCGAGGCGGCGCCCCCCGGAGGGCGCTGCGGGCGCTCCAGGCACTCTGCGGTTGCACACCGGCTTCCTGAATGGAAAGACACGTGGCCCCGGGGCCCCACAACGGTTTCCTCCGGCCGCCGCCTCCCGGGGGGGGCTCGCAAGCTGGGCCTCGCCGGTGACCTCTGACCCCGCCCCCACCTGGCCCGCAGACCCCTACCTGCGCTGTCTGCAGCTCTGTCTCCAGCTCACCTGACCGTCGCGCCGCCCTGCGGAATCCCGCCCAAAGTGCTCCGGGGTCCCGACCCTGCCCCCGCCGCCCGGCCTCCGGGTCCCCCCGCCCGGCGGCCCCCGCCCCCCCCCCCGCCGAGCCCGGGCCGGCACTAACCCCCGCGGCCGCGCTTCAGTCTCAGGCTGGCTCGCAGGCGGCGGCCGAGCCCATCCATGGCCCCGGAGCGCCCGCGCCCGCCCGTCCGGCCCCGCCCCGCCCCGCCGCGGCCCCGGCCCCCTCCGCCCGCCCCCAGCTTTCACTTTCAGCGGGGGGGGGGCGCGGGGACGGCGGGGCGGGGCCGCCACCTCCGGGCGCACCTGGGCGGGCCGGCGCCTCGCGGGTGACCGAGGCGCCGCCGCCGCTCCGAAGCTCGGCTTTGGGCCCCCGGCGCCAGGTGGTGGCTGGGGGCGCCAGGCGCTCCAGGGCCAGGGCCGGGAGGTGCAGGGCCGGGTGTGCCAAAGGAATCTAGTAGCACTCTCAGAGTCCTCGCACCTTCCCAACCCCTCCACCTCTCTCCCTGCAACTGCTTTGACCTGTGACCATTTCCAGGTCTCTTGCCATATTTGTCTTCTCAGCTGGAGGAGGGACTCTTCACCTGGAGGAGGGACTGGAGAAGTGGATTGGGGGTCCTCACCCTGCCTTCCATCAGTCTTAATTCTTCTGAAGATCAACAAGGAGCAATACCTGTCCCCTTTGCCCCCGACAGCTGTGAAAGTCAGGGAATGGACAGCTTTGTACGCTGTTAGGTGACACATGTTTCAAGGGACTGTTATCATCATTGCAGCCAACTCCACGCCCCTTCTAATCCCAAATCCCAAAGCTACCTTTCGGCCTCTCCTCCCTCTTCTCATTCCTGCTGACATTCAAATATTCCCAGACTTCAAACTGCTTATCAGCCATGAGTGTGTGTGAGTGCGTCACTGGGGGGGGGGGGATGGAACCCAGGGGTGTTCTACCACTAAGCTACACAAACCTATTTTATTGTTAGTTTATTATGTTTTAGCTCTTTGTATTTGTTTTTGTTTTGTTTTTGTTTTGTTTTGTGTTTTTTTGGAACAGGCTCTCACTAAGTTGTGGAAGGCCTCACTAAGTTGCAGCCTCAGCTGGTTGCAAACCTGCGATCTTCCAGTCTCAGCCTCCCAAGTACTGGGATTAGAGGCATGCACCACCAGGCCTGGCTTCAACCATGAAATTCTGGGAAGTTCACTTGGTCTTGGGGGATATGCCTTGGCCCCTCTCCCTTCCAGGACACATTTCTATAGGAATGGGAAGTATAGAGTCTGTCTGAGATTTCACTATTCATCAAGGTCTTGGCCTCAGTTTTGGGAGTGGCAGAAGGAAGAGAAGTATGTCTGGGACCCATGGGACTGACCTCCAGACCCACAGTCCTCTCTCGGGGCCTCATGCCCGTCCTCCACATGACTCTCTAGTAACGCCCTAAGGGGGAGCCTGTTGTGAAGCGAGCCCTAGTATTAAACTGTCTACACTTAGCCCAGAGGTTCTAAAAGTTGCCTTTACTCTAGGCGTTGGCAAATTTAATTATACAGTCCTGTTTCTGTTCCCTGTTTTCTGGATCCCTGCATGCAAGGACACAGCTCTTTCTCCAAGTACCTTCTCTTGCCTAGACTCTTGCCGTGGGCTTCTCTGTAGCGGCAGGATTTGCTCCTGATAAACTTGTCCGATTGATTGGCAATTATTGTGCCTCAGTTTTCCCAACCTATTTGACAGTGCTCCCATCCAAAGTGCTTTCTTTCTTTAAAAACTGGTGAAGAAAGGCCGGGCGTGGTGGCACACACTTGTAATCCCCGCACTTGGAAGGCAGACACAGGAGGATTGCACAGGTTCGAAGCCAGCCGCGCGTGCTGGCTTAGGAGACCCTGTTTCCAAATAAAAAAGTATAAAAAAATAGGTCTGGGAGTGTAGCCCGAAGGTAGAAGGGTTTCCGGAACCCCAGTACCACCAAAAAAAAAAAAAAAAAACAGGTGAAGAAACCAAGCACGGTGGCACATGTCTATAATTCCAGTACGTGAGAGGCTGAAGTGGGAGAATCAAAAGTTCAAAGCCAGCCTCTGCAACCTAGTGAGACCCTGATTCAAAATAAAAAAATAGAAAGGGCTGGGGGCATCACTTGGAGATAGAATGCCCCTGGATTTAATCCCCAGTTCCAACAAATAATAATAATCATTATTATTTTTATTATATATCATTGATAATAATATAATGATAATCTCATCAGGATGTTAGGGTGACATGAATGGCAGTAATGGAATGGAAACAAGCTGGTTGGGAATGAAACAATAAACTACTGGGATGTGAGGAAACAGTTAACAAATACAATCTACATTTCTGCAAAGTGTGGAAAACAACAGGAAAAAGTTAGCTGAGCTATAGCTAGGAGGAGATTTGGGCTTAAAGTGGTGGGCTCGAGAGGAAAGATAAGAGCCTATTTATGAGCAGAAGGATAGGAACCAACAAGGTCAGAGGTTTATAGTACAAGAAAGAGTGTGCAAATGGAGCAGGAGCGAGAGGAGAGGGAGGAGCACAATCAGAGGTTTAGGCAGAAATGTGACTTTAAGGAGTGTTGTTCCTAAAGAAAGGGGGCGCAGTAAAGCCCCATGCCCCTGAGTGTCTCCTATCTGCTCCCCAAACCCCAGCCAGGTTCAGGGAGCAATGCGAGCCAGCCTGCGCCAGAATGCCCAGCTCCGTGTTATCTTGGAGGACGCTGGCTCCCAGTCAGTCATTGTTTGCCTCTCCTGCCCGCTGGGGACCAGGGCGAGCTGGCTAGTGTTATCTGTAGAAAGCTGCTTTCCGGCATGGACAGCAGGACGGTTGCTCCTGGGGATGCTGGGCGGGCACCAGTGAAGTAAGCAAGTCGAGGATGATGTTGCTGTTTCTTCAGCCTAACATATAAAACCTCCCTGAGTGCAGACAGGCGTGGAGCTGAGGGCACTGGAAGAGGAGACGTGTCACGGTCCAGCTGACCACAACTGGACAAAGCGCCGTGAGGGACAGAGGTGCTGCTGGGCAGGACAGCATGAGGGACAGAGGTGCTAGCTGTCAGCCCACCGCCACTAAGCTCTTCTTGGAGTAGCCATCCATCACTTTCCCCCAATAAATCGGAGGTCTTGACCCATGCTGTCTCCAGGAGCTTTTTTTTTTTTTTTTTTTTTTTTTTTTTTTGGCTTGTCCTCATCCTACCTAGCTGCTGCCCTGGTACAACTGGATTGTGGATGCAAAAAGAAAAATAAACTGAAGGAGCAAAAATAGATAAAAATGGGTATAAATGGTGTTGATGAATTTGTGGATACAGAAATGGGACGCTAAAGGCTGGATAGCAGAGGTCTGTTTCTGCTGAGGAAAAAGATTCTTTTCTTATAGTTTCCATCTCCCACTCTTTCTGTGGGGATGTTTCCCCTAGTATGGCTGTGTGGTAGTGGAAAATGATCCCAGCCTTCTAGTTTTTCTTTTCTTTTTTCTTTTTTTCGGTACTGGGCATTCTACCTCCAAACCACACCCCAGCCCGAATTTTTATTTTTTATTTTGAAACAGGGTCTCACTAAGTTGTGAAGGGCCTCACTAAGTAGCTGAGGCTGTCTGTGAACCCAGATCCTCCTGTCTCAGCCTCCCAAATGCTGGGATTACAAGCATGCACCACCACACCCAGCTTCCAGCCTTCTAGTTTGGAAGGTCTTGCAAAAAAGTACACCAAGGTTTCACTCAGGGAGGCAGCATGACATAACTGAACAGACTTGGGCCTCTGAGACTCAGGGAACTGTATTTGAGCCCCCCATCCCCCGGCCTTTCACCTGCCTGGCAGTCTTGAGTAGGCACCTCCCTGAGCCTCATTCTCCTGAGACAGTAAAATCACTTTTTCAGGTAGTTGTGAGGTTCAAAAAGAATATACTGGTAATTCAAATCCCAAACTTCACACATCCTTCTAATCCTCTCAGATCACTGTGGTCTGTCTCAGCTCCATCTCTTTTAAATGCAAAAGGTATAGTTTGTTTTTTTTTTTTTTAATCAGGGTCCTGTCCCCAAGTGTTTCTGAGATACTCCACAGAGTACACACTCCACAGACCAATACTGACACTCATTTTCAATCGAGTTTGCCATAGGGATATAAACTATTATTTTCACCTCTGCAGTTGAGCACATCGGTGTCAAGACTGTCTCTTACAGTTCTTCCCTTGCCATTTTGTCTAGTTGAGATCCGGCATAAGGTTTAAGACTTTGCTGAGGCTTTGTCTAGTCTTTGCCTTGTGATTAAAGACTCGTGTTAGAAATGAGAACTTAAAAACAACTATCAGTGTTCCTCCTGCTGTGCTGCGTCCTCTCTCCTGAGCACTGCATTTCTTATCCCCAGTCCTGCTTATTGGACGTCCTCCCTTTGAGGCCAGTCCTGCCTCAGCATTCACATGATTGACATCAGTAACCTTGACCCATACAGAGGATCTGGTCCCATATTTGGGCACAAAGACACTAGAATGACAACAATGTAAACAATGTCCCTTCCCCCAAAGAATGAGTCCTCCTGTGCAGAGCAACATAATCAATAGTCTTCTACACTTCCCTTGCTCACAGATGAAAGGCAACTCAAGCTCATATCCTTCGAGCCATCTGAAGTCTTGTCTTCTGATCTCCTGTGAGAAACCACCTGAACCAGGCATGAGCAGTGTTAGGAAAGAACATCTGAATGTTGGAAACAAAGATGACCTTCTACATTGCCACAGAGAGTTTCTGGAGCCAATGTTCTCAAACCTCTCCCCACCGACAAGGGTCTCTGCCCTCTGATAAGTAACAGTCCATGCCGTGAATGAAGGACCCGCGTGACTTACCTGTCCTTTGTTTATTCTCTGGCCTCATCTTGTGCCACCTTGTCCCTGTGTCCCACCCTCCTCCTCATGCCTCCTAAGTGCTAGCATCTTTTCCACCCCAACCTTTTGCACCTGCTGATCCCTCTGCACGAAATATTCTTCCAATATTCACCTCACTAAGATGACTTTCTCCGAAAGGACTTCCTGGGTTTCCATTCCCATTTAAGTTGGGTCCTGCTGCTTCAACCCCAAATCATTCCATTTCTTTGCTTCCTTAAAAACTACTTATAATTCTATATAATAGGTATGATCTATGATTATAAAAACCACTTATAATTATTATAAAATCATATACACATATTTCTTTTTTTTTAAAATGATACTGGGGATAGAACCCAGGGGCCTCCTCCTGGCTACACTCCCAGACCTATTTTATATTTTATTTGGAAACAAGGTCTCACTGAGTTGCTGAGAGCCTCACTAAGTATCTGAGTCTGGCTTTGAACCTGTGCGATCCTCCTGTCTCAGCCTCCCAAGCGCGGGGATTACGAGCGTGCGCCACCACGCCCGGCATATTCACATATTTCTAAAGTTACTTGTTCAACTTCTCTCTTCTTTTCTAGAGTCACTCCCAGAGGCATGAGTTGTGCCTCTGTTGCTCCTATCTGTGTCCTTGTTGCCTAACAGTGTGCCAGGTACACATTAAATAATTAGTAAATGCCTATTGAGCAAATGAATGACTGAATGTGTAGTCGGCCTTACGCATTTATCTCTAAGGAGACAGGACATTGATTGAAACATCTGTGTTCTGCATTTTAATCAGGGTGAACACTTGGGTGTGTAAACCCATTCTCCCTCTTGTCCTGCTGGCTGACTCTGTGCAGGGGCAGATAAGAGGGATGGAATCTGGTCATGGCAGTCCCAGGCTTCTTTCCTGAGACTGAGTTGTGATGGGCATGCAATCCTGCTCTGGCCCACTGGAGCTAAGGAGATGTCTATCCTAGTGAGGATGCAGGGGGATGTGCTGGGACTTCTGGATAGGTTCTCTGGAGAGAGAGTGTTTTTCTGCCTCTGGGTATCACCAGGTTTAGACATAACAGGAACTGCTGAGACTTCACCTGCACGTAGATAAAAACAAGGACTACACGCTTTTGGAGAAATGGGCCTGAAGCTCCTCTGTTACTTGGGGTAATAACTCTCCTAGGGCTTGGCAGCGAGCTTTCTAACTCCATCTTACATAGCATCCTAATAAACATACACACAATATATGAATTCAACAAATTTCACAGTGCAATACCACTCCTGATAAGGAGTATAAAAAATACGCAGCTGGGCATGGTGGCGCACACAGTAATCTCAGTACTTGGGAGGCCGAGACAGGAGGATTGTAGGTTTGAAGCCAGCCTCAGCAACTTAAAGAGACCTTCAGCAATTTAGTGAGACCCTGTTTTAAAATAAATAAAATAAAAAGGCCTGGGGGATGGAGCTTGGACATAGAACTCTCCTGGGTTCAGTTCCTAGTACCAAAAACAAAAGGCTTATTTAAGGCTTTCTACATTCTTTCACTGCCCAAAATATGTGTCATAACCTGCAATTTAAAACAGTTTTTGAGTTTTCTGACACTTTCTGCAGACTCTGGAGCCAAACTACCTGGATTGTTAATGCTTTTGTTACATCAGACAAATTTCTTTCTTTTCTTTCTTTTCTTTATTTTTTTCTTTTTTTGCAACACTGGGGATGAAACCGAGGGGTATTCTACTTCCAAGCTACACTCCAGCCCTATTTTTATTCTTTATTTTGAAACAGGGTATCACTGTGTTGCAAAGGGCCTCACTAAGCCTCGAACCCGCAATCCTCCTGTCTCAGCCTCCCAAATGCTGGGATTACTAGCGTGCACCGCCATGCCTGACACATCAGACAAGTTTCTTAACCTCTCTGAATTCAGCTTTCTCATATTTGGTAGGAGAATATTAGTAACTGCCGCATAGAATTAAATGAGCAAATATGCTGAAGTATTTGGAATGGGAAGGCACTGGGAGGTCTAAACAGAAGACTGACACAATCCCTCAGAGATGAACAGCATCCTCGTGGCACTGACATTCTTGTGGGAGAGATCTAGTGCAGTGGTGCTGTGATTGAGATGCACCCAGAATAGCCACCGGGATCGGGAAGAGAAGCAGGTGCTCCACCCTGAGCAACCAAAGCTGACCTCCAAGGGGTAGGACTGGGAGGTCAGATCCATTGTGAAGATTCTAGCAGAATGTGGTGGTGCAAGCTTGTAATCCTAATACCTGGGAGGCTGAGACAGGAGGATTGCGGTTCCGGGGCCAGCCTCAGCTACTTAGTGAAGCCCTCTGTAATAAATAATAAAAGAGAGGGCTGGAGTCATAGCTCAGAGGTAGAATGCTCCTGGGTTTGATCCTCAGTACCATAAAAAAAAAAATTCTTCCGGGCATGGTGGTGCACGCTTGTAATCCCAGCATTTGGGAGGCTGAGACAGGAGGATCGTGGTTTGAAGACAGCCTCAGCTACTGCTTAGTGAGGCCCTTTGCAACTCAGTGAGACCCTGTTTCAAAATAAAGAATAAAAAAGTAGGGCTAGGGGTGTCATTCAAAGGTAGAATGCCCCTGAGTTCCATCCCCAGTACTGCAAAAAAAAAATTTTTTTTCTGTTTACTTTTAAAATTTAATCAATAGACTAAATTTTAGAGCAGTTTTAGGTGTTAGATTTAGGCTTACCAAAAAGTACAAAGACTTCCCACATGCCTCTTACCCATATTCCTAAACATCGTTTTCCTCTATTATTAATATCTTGCCTTAGTATAGTACATCTGTTAAAAGTGAGGAGCTATTATTGATATATTGCTATTGATCAAAGCCCAGGGTTTACATTAGGGTTTACTCATTTTTTTGTATTTTTTTATGGTACTGGGGATTTAACTCAGAGGTGCTCTACCTCCAAGCTACACCCCCAGCTCTTTTTTGTTTTTTATTTGGAAATAGGGTCTCACTAAAGTGCTAAGGCTAGCCTTGAATCTGCAATCCTCCTGTCTCAGGCTCCCAAGTGCTGGGATTACAGGAGTGGGCCATGTGCCCAGCTAGGGTTCACTCTTTGTCTTCTAATAGAGTGTATGGGTTTTGATAAATGTGTGATGACATGTATTCACCATTTCAGTTTAACATGGATATGTCACTGCCCTAAGCATCCTATGTGCTCCTATTCACTCCTGCTCCCCCATCCACTGAGCCTTTTACTGTCTCCAGTTTTGCCTTTTCTAGGGGGTCAAATAGTTGTAATCATACAATATATAACCTTTTCAGATTGGCTTCTTCCACTTAGAAGTGTCTACTTCTCTTTTAAAAGCCTCTGTGAATGCAAAATATAATACATTTATAAGAAAAAGAACAAAGAGAAAGAATTTCAAAGTGTATTTTCAGCACTCTGCAGGACTTTGAGCAACCAATAGGGATAACCAAGTTCCTTTACAAGCAACTGCTTAATAAATATTTGTTGAACAAATGAATGACCGAATCCCCGCCTTGCGCCTACATCATTAACAGATGTTCAATACATATTTGTTGAATTCAACTGTGTTTCTACCATCTTAGTTCCATTTAGGGAGTTCCCTTGACCATTCATGTTAAAGGAATAGATACCTCTGTGGCTTGATCTCCTTATATGTTTCAGGAATTAATGCTAAGTGTTTTGTAAACGCTATTGCAAATCACCATTGTCAATAATCTTTTGGGTGAGATATTACTGTTACTGCTTTACAAGATTAAGAAACAGGCTCAGAGATGTTAACAAACTTGCCCAAGGTCACACGGCAGGTAAAATGAACCTTAAGTTCACAGTTGGATAGAAACCTCATTTCCAGGTACTTTGGACACCTGATGAGTTCGCTAGGATTCATGGAGCTGACAAGTGGTCTTGTACACAAAGCTGTCTGCGAAGTCCTCAAATAGACATTCTGTGTGACTGGTCAGGCCAGCCCACTCATTGCTCTTAAAATGCCTAGCTCATTCCTCTCTTCTATACTGAGGAATTCCCCCAAAAGGTGGAGTGTGTTTTGTTTTTGTTTTTCCTGTATGAGGCATGGGTTCATCATAGCAGGTTTTCATAGTTACTGGAAGTCCTCAGAGATGTAAATGACCCCTAGAAATAAGGCAGATGGTCTAGCTCTGTGTTCATGCTGGGAAAAATAGGTGCAGCATTCACCAATGGAGACAAAAAAGAAGGGGCCAGGAGATTACACGGCTTTTTAATTCATCAAAGAGTCTTTGATAGCTGGGCGTGGGGGTGAACGCTTATAATCCCAGCACATAGGAGGCAGAGACAGGAGGATCGCAGTCTGAGGACAGCCTCAGCTACTACTTAGTGAGGCCCTTTGCAACTCAGTGAGACCCTGTTTCAAAATAGACCTGGGGGTGTAGCTCAGAGGTAGAATGCCCCTGGTACCGCAAAAAAAAAAAAAAAAAAGTCTTTGATATTTCTACCTACAATTAAAATTGCAAAATGGCTAATCTACTCAACATGTCAAACTTCTGGTAGAGAAGATTTATGATTTTCAACAAGCAAAATCTTTGTGAGCATGTAAACAAGTCAGGTAAATTTGTCAAATTCTCACCTGCCAGCTGCAGTCAGCAGAGAGAGCACAAATGGCTGACCTGGATGAACACAGCTTACTCAGAGTGCTGGTCCCGGAGTCACTCCTCACCATCTCTCTGCGTATCCGTACAGTTTCCCAGAGCTGCACCTTGCAGTGGGAATCCACCCATGAAAAACATAAACCCCCAGCCCTTTTTCATGACCACAGTAACTAAAATTTCAGTCATCCTTTGGTCTGAGACTCTGGACAAGGGAACAAAGCTTGAGAAGTGATTCAAAAGTCCTTCTAAGATGAGCCAAAAGATGAGCCTAAAGCTAATGAACAAAACCCTTCTGGTGATAAGACTTCCTAATCCTATAACTTCTCTTACAATACACTGCAACTTTTATCACCTTTCTGGGTTTTTTTGAACTGTATTCTTGTAGAACACTGTCACCAATGTCTTCTACCTGAACTTTAATTGACTAATGTGAAATAAAATTCTCTTCTTTTTAACTGAATTAATTAAAATGAAATCCCTTTATTGACTGCCTGAACTCCTCTTTCTCTACACCTTATGTGCCTCAGTAACCATCATCCACTGACCATTTCTTGACAGAAAGCATCAAGAATTGTAGAATGTTGAGTTAGAGGGATAGTATCGGGCATTCTGATGCCCCAGGCTAATGTTACCATGTGCCAGGTCCTCTGCTGAGCATGGTTTGGGATGTGGGGAAATTGCTGCCATGGACACAGGACCTGCCAGCCCCAGGGCTCCCTCACCTCACACATCCAGGGAGAGACTGACTATCCGCACCAGGATCCAGGGGATATCTTTATCCAACCCCCTGACCTCAGCCCAAAGGAGATTATGGATATCGTCCTCTATGTTCATGTCCCTTTTCACTCAATGAATAGAGACAGACAACAGACAGCAGTGATCCTGTGTATATGTTTGTGTTTATGGTGCTGGCCATTGAACCCAAAGTTATTGTACCTCTGAGCTACACTCCCAGCCATTTTTATTTTTTTATTTTGTAATAGTCTAAGTTGTTAAGGGCTTTGCTAAATTGCTAAGGCTAGCCTCAAACCTGTGATCCTCCTGTCTCAGCCTCCCACGTACTAGGATTACAGGTGTGTGTCACTGCACCCATCTTAGTATTGAACCTTTGGCCTAGTCCTAGAACACAGAAATTAGTAAATCTATGTTACTTGCCTGTTATACCCCACCTCCCTCTGCCCAGGCTTACCCAAGAAGGCATGCCACCCATGGTACACAATTCTCTTCCTCTTATCTCTCCCTGCCTGGCCCAGGATAGACTGGTTGTTTGCCTAGTGACATGGCATGTAGAGGAAGCCAAGGAAATGATAAAAGCCTTTGAAAGACAACAACAGGAAGAAAGAGGGAAGATCATAGTGGGCAGAAGCCTGGCTGGGGAGGGGGAGTGCATGGGGAGGCTGGGGCAGGATTGGCATCAGCCTCACAATCTCACCTGGGTCTCAGGAACAACCCCTTCTTCCTCTCCTTTGGGCCGCAGCAGAGAGTATCATTCTATCTTAAACCTCATGTCTTACTCAGAGAGATGGATGCATATCATGTATGTATACATAGGTGCCCATGTGTCTAACTATGTGCACCAAATTAAAACCTGTCTCCAAATTGAACTCTGGTGAATGAAGCCACTATAACTCTGTGCCCTCTGGGAGCCTGCAGTCTTGGAATTACAAGCAGACAGCCTCAGCCTCCAGGGATGATATTATCAGACTTGTTTAAAAGCCCCAAACAGCCTGCCTACTCTCCATTTCCCGGCTTCTCATTCACCTTTGTGTTTTACTCGAAGAAGTTTTGATGCACCTGTCATTTCCCAAGCATCGCTCTGCTGGGTGCTGGAGATTGAACCTTGGGACCTGATCTCAGCTCCATGGAAATGCACTGCCAGCCCTCCAAGGAGCTTTCAGATCCAACCTAACTTGCAAAGTTTTTGCAAAGATCCAGGGAAATTTTAGATAGAAAAATGCTAACATTCTTGCCACATACTCAAGTAGTTTCTTCAACAGAGCTCAAGAGCATCCTTGCAACCGAGATGAGGTTGAGAATGAGCACCTGAGAATGCTGGAGGAACACGAGGCCTAAGCAGCAATCAGGTTGTAGTCAGTGTGAGAAACATGAGCATCAAGTTCCCAGGGCAAAGGGGGCTGGGCAATTATAAAAGCTGTTTGGGGCTCAAAGGAAACCAAATAATTTGGTTTCAAATTGATATTTATTGTCTAGAGCCCAGATGCTTGTTTTTTTCAAGAAATTGAATTGAAGGTCACGGCCTAAAAACAGAGGCCTGGTCACAGAACATCCATTTGGGGCTGAGACTAAGGTTGTTTATCTGCTTGCTATGGGAAAGGAGGTGAAAACATCACCCACAAGAGTAACCCACAGAAACTGCCTGGTCCCCAAGGTGGTTGTGGGACTTCCTGCCAGTGCAGCTGATAAACGGTTCACAGCGGAGGTGAGCCCTCGCCTCTAGACACTGTGACACATGCCTGCCATCCCAATGCTTGGGAGGCTGAGAGAGTAGGATCACAGGTTCAAGGCCACAGCTTCATCAACTTAGTGAGATGCTATTTCAAAATAAAAAATGAAAAGGGCTGGGTGTGTAGCTAAGAGGCAGATTGACCCTGGGTTCAATCTCTGGTGCCCACACAATAATAATAACAAACATCATCATCATCATCATCATCATCATCAATCATCATCATCAGTCATCATCTTGGTCTGGTATTTGAAAGTTCCTTATAGGATTCTGCAGAAAGGGAGTGGGATGCCTAGTGACTATGGGGAAAATATTACTTTCTCCCCTAACCATTTTAATATTTTTCTTTTTTCTTTTTGTTTGTTTGCTTGTTTGTGTTACTTGGGATTGAACCCAGGAGCGATCTGCCTTCAGATACCCTCAGCCCAATTTATTTCTTATTTGGAAACAGGGTCTTGCTAGGTTGCTAAGAGTCTTGCTAAGTTGCTCAGGCTGTCCTCAAATTTGTGATCCTCCTGTCTCAGCTTCCCAAGTACTGTGATGACAGGCCTAAGCCACCATGCCCAACTTGTTTTAATTTTTCCCTTTCCTTTTCAGTTCCCAGGACCCGTTTGTCTCTTCTCTTGCACTGCCAGCCAAAACCTAAAAATCTGCCTATTTTATTTTTTTAAGAACAATGTTAATCTCTTTGTTTCTTCCCCCTCCTCCCCTCCTCTTCCTTATTGCCCTCTCCTTCTCCTCCTACTCCTCTTCCTTCTCCTCCTCCTCTTCCTTCTCCTTCTCCTCCTCCTCTTCCTCTTCCTTCTCTTCCTCCTTCTCTTCTTCCTCCTCCTCCTCTCCTTCTCCTTCTCCTCCTCCTTTGCCTCCTTCTCTTTCTTCTTTTCCTCCTCTTCCTCCTCCTCCTTTTTTTCTCTTCTTCCTCTTTTTCTTCTTTTTGGTACTAAGAATTGAACCCAGGAACATTCTCTCTCTGAGCTACACCCATAACACTTTTTTTTTTTTTTGGTGGTACTGGGGGTGGAACCCAGGGGCTTTTCTACCTCCGGGCTATACTCCCAGCCCTATTTTATACTTTATTTGGAAATAGGGTCTCACTAAGTTGCTGAGAGCCTCACTAAGTAGCTGAGGCTAGCTTTGAACCTGTGTGATCCTCCTGTCTCAGCCTCCCAAGTGCTGGGATTACAAGCATGCGCCACCACACCCAGCTTCACCCATAGCCCTTTTTATTTTAAATAAGGGTATCACTAAATTTCTGAGACTAGGCTGGAACTTTTGGATTCTCCTGTCTCAGCCTCCTAAGTACTGGCATTATAGGCATGAGCCACCATGCCTGGCTTCTTTGTTTCAGTTTTTGCTTTAAGACCAGATCCTGGGACCTAATTTTTCAGAATTAACTGTCCAAATGTTTTTCAGGTATATTTATACATAAGGAACTCTGCCTTCAACTTTAAAATATATACATTTCCCCTCACTGTATTAGCTTCTCACTGCACTCCCTGTTTCTCCAGGTAACAAAGCCAGCCCACCATCTTCTACATTCAGTCTGCGGGGGCCACGGTGCACTGCTCCTCACAGACCATAATACCCCTCTGCAAATCCCTCTGATGTCTTTGGGGTTTTTTTGTGTGTGTGGTACTGGGTTTCTGGAAGCCCTTCTACCTCCGGGCTACACTCCCAGACCCATTTTTTATATTTTTATTTGGAAACAGGGTCTCTTAAGCCAGCGCGACTGGCTTCGAACCTGAGGGATCCTCCTGTCTCCGCCTCCCAAGCGCGGGGATTACAAGCGTGCGCCACCACGCCCAGCCCTCTGATGTCTTTGAATCAGCATATTTATGAAGTCTTCCATAATAGATACCACTTTGCCAACATCCTACAAAACAACTGATTGCTTAATTTCAGGTTACATTTTTTGTGTAAGGATTAAGCAGAGGGAACTTCATTATGGTGTTAACTGAAGCTAGCCTGTTTGAGAATTTTGACTGTTATCTTTTTCTCTCTTGATTTCTTGGAAGGTAACATAAAAACTTAATTTCCATTTGACTTCTAACACGACTGGTTCCATTTTGACTTTTAGTCTCCCCATTTGGGACCTGGTACAGGAGCTTAATCTAAGACAATGGCCTCCTATAATTTTTAACAAGACATGATGATTTAACTCTTCTAATGTTTGCACATGGCCCAATGAAACAACAGGACAGGGAATTTGCTGGATATGCTTAAAGTAAAGATATTATTTTCTATGTAAAAAGGAAAAAATTCAACTGAAGTGCCCCTCTTGTCCATCTTTGATTTCTTCTTTCCTGGAATACTCCATTACACCTGTAAATATAGCAGCTATCTTGGGACCATGAGACATGAGAAAAAGGATAAAGAACTCATCTGTTAACGTATAGTGTACCAGAAAGACAAGGATAGCCTGGGATATAAATGGTGACCTTGAGTAACTATCCAGCCTTGGTCTAATCAGGTGCAGGAGGCAGATAAGCCTCTGCTGGGTTATGTCATTAGCTGGGCTTTCTATTACATATACTTAAGCTCAGTTCCAACTGACACATAGTTCTTGCTCTCAAAAAGTGATTAAAGGCTCAGTGCATAGACATCATTCTTGATTCCAAATCCTATCCATTATACCATCAAAATATATCCCAGATTTCAACCACTTCTCAATTTCCCCAGTCACTAATTTGATCTAAGCTACCAAGATCTCTCACTCATAATAACATAGTATTCTCTTGACTTGGCCACTTAAAGGAACATTTTGTTCCTTTCAGTTTAGCCTCAACACAGCAGCCAGAATTATTCCAAGCAAATGTGAGCCAGATGTTATCACTTCTCTCATAAACAACATCTACAGTGTCACTCAGATTAGAAGGCTAAAAAATCCTTAACCCACAGAGCACCTGAATGATTTGGCTCCTCTCTGTTGGGAGGAAGTTTGTATTTGCTTGTTTGTTTGGTTTGCTTTAGGTAGTTTCTATTACTTTCAGGCTGACTGCTATTTTCTTCTGTGGGACACTCTCCTCATTATATTCATGTTTCCTTTTATATCCTTGAACATATTTATGATAGATGCTTTAAAGCTCTTGCATATTAATATCTGTTATTTCTAGGTCTATTTCTTTTTTTCTTTTTTCTTTTTATGGTACTAGGAATGGAACCCAGGGCATTCTACCTCCAAGTTATACCCTCAGCCCTGTTTTTTTAAATTTCAATATGGGGGATGGAACCCAGGAGCATTGTACCTCTGAGCTATACCCCCAGCCCTACTTTTAGTCTTTTTATTTTTGAAACAGCGTCTCAGTCAGTTGTGAAGGGCCTCTCTAAGTAGCTGAGACTGTCCGTGAACCACAATCCTCCTGTCTTAGCCTCCCGAATGCTGGAATTACAAGCATGCGCCATCATGCCCGGCTTCTGGATCTATTTCTTTTTTTAAAAAATGTTTTATTGGTGTATTGTAGTCATACATCTTAATGGGATAAAAGACTTATTGATACCTTTTTCTTTTGGTTTGAGTTGGCATCCCAGGTGATGCTAGAAGGCTGGAACTAAGGAGAAGATAACTGAGCTGGGGAGAGTGTGCTCAAGGCAGCTGAGCTGGGGCGGGGATGATGTGGCGCGAGATGGAAAGAACAGCCTGGGATGCAAAAGCCTGGACTCTACTCCCAGCTCTGAGGGCAGTTTTGTGTTAAAGGTCTTTGAAGGTAACATGTCTAGTGATTTACACTGGATGCTGAGCCCATACATGTGATATGGCTGAATGCTCAGATGTTGTTGTCTGGCAGTTGATTTACTTGCAGATCATCCTGAGCAGGTTTTTTCCAGATCCCTCCGCCTTCTTCTACAGTCTGGACATTGACCCAAGACAGAAAGCTGAGGCAGCAGCAGGACTTGGGTCATTTGTTTTTTTTTTTTTTTTTTTTTTTTTTTTTTTTTCCTTTCAGAGGCCACAGTTGCATGTCACCAAATGTCTGAAAACAATGAGTGTGTGTGTGTGTGTGTGTGTGTGTGTGTGTGTGCGCGTGCGTGTTCTCTAGTTTTCTAGTTTATGGTGTGAGGGTAACTGAGTCATTACTGGAAGCAACCACAAACAATTATTAAGTGTGTGAAGCATCTCAGCCTCCGTGCTAGTTACTAGGGTTAGAGTATCCTGGTGTGTGGCAGAGGGACTGAAACTCAGGCCAGGGAAATCATCCGCCCAAGACAAAGCTGCCTCCAGAGCTAGGAGCAGAGACGAGATCTTTTACATCCGCGGGCTGCTCTTCCCTCCTGAAGCCGCATCATCCATCCCTCCACAGCCCAGCTGCTCTGAGAAGCCCCTCTCCACCGCCCCGCCCCCACTTTACCTTCTCAGTTCCCGTCTCCTAGTATCACTTGGATGCTGACTTCTTCAGCCAGGTTTCCCCCAGACCACCTTTCAGACCAGTTCTCAGAAGCACGGAGACCCACTTGCAGCACCGTGAGCCAGTGAGGTTACCTTAATTATTCTGCCCACCTTGACATCTGCTCCAGATCACCTGAAGCCACCTGGCTAATATGCAGAAGCATACTGTGAACAGCAATATTTCAGGAGTCTTTAAAAAGCAATTTGAATAACACACATCTGTCCCTGTGTGTCAAGAGTCTGAAGATCACTGGTATAGACTTTTCTCCTAAGAAGCAGCCCGCCAGGGACTTGGTGCCCAGCATCTGTGAGACCACAGTTAGCAGACTGCCTCTGCCTACCACAGTCCTCAGAGATTTTAGAGGCAGCACCCCCTTGCCCAAGGTCATGCCCCAGCTGGGTAGTCCGTGTCTGGTGACTGCATGAAGTGGGGGTATGAAGGCCCAGGAATTTAGTCTGAAGTGAGACAATACTAGACGCTGGATATCACTTCTTCCAGAGTTTCTTCCCAGGTTGGCTGAAACTCGTCTGGGCTACAATAAAACTCCGATTCTCCCTGCAGCCCAACCCTGTCCTACCTCCCTTCCATTCACAAGCGGCAATTCCTGATATAGAATGCGGGTCCACGCTCAGACTGCATCTGCTTCTGGAGAACCCAGCTGTGACATAGAGAATCGACTCACCCAGTCCAGCTTCCCTGCAGCCCAGGAAAGGTCAGCTCCACGGAAGGCTCACCCTGATATCCCAGATTTCAGACCCTCACCACTCCCCACCTCCCATTGTAATGTGATATAAAATAGTGAAGAACATGCAGAAATCATTGACAAGTAACATTCGAGCATGTGTATAGCACAAGCCAGGTACTGTGCTAAGACTTCCATATGCATTATCACTTTTAATCCCCTCAAACAGTCCTATGGAGGAGGTACTCCATTATCTCCATTTTATCAAAATTGCTAGGTTTTTTTTTTTTTTTTGCAGAGTTGGAGCAGATCTGTGGGTGGATGGTGAATGATTATCTTAGCTCTCCTCAGGTACTGGCCCCATCTTCTACAGCATGAGTCCCTGTGGGCGGCTTTATTCTCATGTCTGGCTGGTGTCTGCATCCTCTTTTTCCTCTCAACTTTCAGTTTGCAGATCTGGCAACCCCTGCTCAGGCCCTTGTAGCAGATGAGAGGGACTTTCGGTGCCCAACCCCCACCCTCAAAAATAGGAAGAGAAGCTCTCAGCCCACATCCTGCATCTAAGCAAAGTCTTATGTGTGGATCAACGCAGGCAAATATTTATGCAACATTGTTCAGCTCATAGTCAATCTATGGACCGTGGAATTATACTCCCAAGAGGTCACCCTTCATATACCAGCAAGGGATCCCACAAAGAAACTGCTGTGGGCCGGGCCCTGCTGGAAGTGCACAACGAATGGCCGGGGTTTTTGTTTTGTTTTGTTTTGTGTATGTGATACTGGAGATTGAACCCAGGGACAGTCTACCTTCCAGCTATACCTTCAGTCCTTTTTTATTTTTTATTTGGAAACAGGGTCTCAGTACATTGCTGACAACCTCACCCAGTTGCTGAGGCTGACTGCAAACCTGCAATTCTCCTGCCTCAGCCTCCCCAGGACTGGGTTTACAAGTGGGCACCACCACCAGTGGACTGACTCATTGATTCTTGCACTTGATCATTTAACAGTGACTTAATGAGCTCCTACGTTGTTTGAAGCACAAGTCCCAAAGAAATGGTTCTGACCTCACATTCCACTTAGTAGAAGGCAGAAGGGTTAAAGCCCATTATTAAACAACTTTTATTTTTGTTAACAGTCTAGCCATGCACACACAAAGTCCAGGAGACTATACAAGAGAATTTAGTTCAGGTTTGATTGTAACTTCTCATGTAAAAAGAGTTCTCAGACAAAGTAGGTGTTCAGGGGCTTCTCCGTTTCTTCACAAAGCCTGGGTTTTCTTACAGTCTCTGGGTGCCTCCCAGGCCTACCGCTCTTACAAAGGAACAGATGTCTTTCTCTGAACCTGCTTTCTCTTCTACCCCTTAGGACACTTGGCCTCTTAACCCTCCCTCCAGTATCATGCCTTGTAGAAGGTCTTCTTAGGCATCTTCCATACCTCTTGGGCACCCCAAGTGTTCATGTTCACATTGCGAAAGGAGACAGCTCTTCCTTGGCCTTGAATCACATAAACAAAAGTCCCTCTCTGCTTCACCACGTTTAGGGCTGAACCAGACGCTAGAAGGCAAACCAAGAGGCACAAAGCCTCCGGCATTCAAGTGTGTGAGGGCAAACAAGAAAAATCCACTGCCATATTTATTTATTTATTTATTTATTTATTTATTTTAACATTTATGACAAAGTTTTATTTGTCACAGATAAATAGCTCTTTCATATCCAATCTGATGGAAAATCTCACATATAGTGAACAGGTAATTTTCATACTTAAAAAGATTTTACAAAGCTGGGTGTGGTGGTCCACACCTGTAATGCCTGTACTTGGGAGGCCAAGACTGGAGGATTACAGGTTTGAAGTCAGCCTCAGCAATTTAGCGAGGTTGTCAGCAACTTAGACCCTGTTTATAAAAAAAAAAAAAGCAAACATAAAATGGGGCTGGGGTTATAGTTTGGAGGTAGAATGCCCCTGGGCTGAACCCTCAGCCCCTCTCTTCCTCTCTCTCTCTCTCTCTCTCTCTCTCTCTCTCTCTCTCTCTCGCGCGCGCGCGCACACACACACACACACACACACACACACACAAAGAGAGAAAAGAATGCTACAGTCAGTAGTTAAAAAAAAGTGTAATCAGGCATAATAAAAATAAAATCACTCTTTCTCCTATTAAAACAGAAAGTATTTATTTTAAAATGAAAATTAGTGTTTCTGTAAAAGAGCAAAATACTTAACCTGGCATGGTGGTGCATGCTTGTAATTCCAGCATTTGGAAGGCTGAGACAGGAGGATCCAGGTTATCAAACAGCCTCAGCTACTTAGTGAGGCCTTCTACAAATCAGTGAGACCCTGTTTCAAAATAAAGAATAAAAATAGGGTTGGAGGGTGTATCTTGGAGCTGGAATGCCCCTGGATTTCATCCCCAGTAGTGAAAAAAATAGGGCTAGGGGTTTAGCTCAGAGGTAGAATGTCCCTGGGTTCAATCCCCAGTACCACAAAATAAAGAATAAAAAATAAGGCTGGGGGTGTAGCTCAGAGGTAGAATGCCACTGGGTTCCATCCCTAGAACTGCAATAAAAAAAATAAGAAAAATACTTATTTTCATAAATACTGTTGGAAATATATATGGGCAAAATACTTAAAATATATTTAGCAATATTTATCAAGAATACTAAATATACCTATAACTTTTGACTAGTAATTTAACTTCTGCATTTTTACTCTAATAAAATATACATTTGTGACCCAAACATTTACATAAAGGAATATTTATAATGGTACTTTTTTTTTGTGGTAGTGGGGTTTCTGGAAACACTTCTACCTCCGGGCTACACTCCCAGACCTATTTTTATACTTTTTTATTTGGAAACAGGATCTCTTAAGCCAGCACAGCTGGCTTCCAACCTGTGAGATCCTCCTGTCTCTGCCTCCCAAGCATGGAGATTACAAGCATGCACCATCACACCCGGCAAATGGTACTATTTTTATAAAAATTAAACCGGCCCAATTTTTCAATTATGCTAATGGTGAAATAAAGAATGTTAAAGCTATAAAATACAAATATTCATTGTCATTAAAAATTATATTTTACAAGGTATCTACCCAAAAGAAAGGAAACAAAACTACCAAACTAATGCATATGTATCTATGTTTATAGCTGCACAATTCACCATCGCTAAACTATGGAACCAGCCAAGATGTCCATCAACAGATGAATGGATTACAAACTGTGGGATATGTACACAATGGAATTTTACTCAGCCATAAAGAAAAACACAATTATGTCATTTACAGGGAAGTGGATGGAACTGGAATATATTATGCTAAGTGAGAGTAGTCAGTCACAAAAAATAAGAAATCGGATGCTCTCCCTAATATGAGAAAGCTAGGGGGAAAAAAGGTCATAGGAGTAACTCTAGAAGAACAGGAGATACTATAGATGAGCACATAAGGAGACCCAACTCAGGGGATGGGAGGAGGTAAGAAGGAAATTCTCCAATGCATATGATGTACTTAAACATATCAGTGTACTAAGCCAAACATGAGAAGAAGGGTGCCGGAGGGAAGGGGGTGAGAACTGGGTAAGGGCTAAATGGGTAATGTGTGCATGTATGTCCCCACCATCTTGCATCCCATTAAGATGTATGAATACAATGCACCAATAAAATAAAATCTTTAGACATGAAAAATATATGTTTTACAATTATTTTAGTCATTAAATTATTTTTTTACTTTTATTGGTGCATTGTAATTACACATCATAGTGAGGTCCAGAGTAATACAAGCTTACATGCACACCACACTTGGTGGTTTTCCCTCCACATCTCAACCCACTACCCACCCCTTCCCATACCTATTAGTATGGGTAGTGATGCCTTCATTGGTAGTGATGCCTTCGTATATGGAATTAGCATTATTTGAACCTTCATAAGTTCTCCTCTTCTCCTCCTGCCCCTTCCCACTATTCTTTTTTTTTTAATTGGTGCATTATATTCATACAACTTATTGGGGTAAAAAACTTGTGTGTATAAACATGTACTCATCGCTGATTTAACCCCTACCCAAATACCACCCCATTCCCTCCCCGTCCCTCCCTTCCTTGCTTGGCTTAGTGATTGACTTCGATATGTTTAAGTACATTGTGTGCTTTAGAGATTTTCCTCTTCCCCCCTCATTTCTCTTCCTTTAGGTTATCTTGTTTGCTCCTCTTTTCTCCCTAACTCTCACATATTAGGGAAAGCATCTGATTTCTTATTTTTTGTGACTGACTAATCTCACTTAGCATACTGTCCTCCAGTTCCATCCATTTCCCTGGAAATGACGTAATTGAGTTTTTTTTGATGGCTGAGTAAAATTCCATTGTGTACATATCCCACAGTTTTGTAATCCATTCATCTGTTGATGGACATCTTGGCTGGTTCCATAGTTTGGCTATGGTGAATTGTGCAGCTATGAACATAGATACACATGCATTAGTTTGGTAGTTTGGTTTCTTTTCTTTTGGGTAGATACCCAACAGTGGTATTGTTGGATCAAATGGTAGGTGTGTTCCCATTCTTCTGAGGATTCTCCATACTGTTTTCCAAAGTGGTTGCACTAATTTGCAATCCCACCAACAATGTCTTAGAGTTCCCACTTCTCCACATCCTCGCCAGCATCTGTTGTTGTTTGTGTTTTGAATGATTACCATTCTAGTTGGAGTTAGGTGAAATCTCAGGGTAGTTTTGATTTGCATCTCTCTGATTGCCAGTGATGTTGAGCATTTTTTCATGCATTTATTGGCCATTTGAATTTCTTCTTTTGTGAAGTGTCTATTTAGTTCATTTGCCCATTTTGTTATTGGATGCTTTGTTTTCTTAGTGTTGAGTTTCTTGAGTTCTCTGTATATTCTAGATATTAGTCCTCTATCGGAGGGGTAGGTGGCAAAAATCTTCTCCCATTCTGTTGGCTCTCGATTGAGGTTCTTGATAGTTTCCTTTGCTGAACAGAAGCTCTTCAGTTTCATGCAATCCCATGTATTGATTCTCCTTTTATTTGTTGTGCCTTTGGGGTCTTATTGAGGAAATGTTTGTCTGTGCCTATGTGTTGTAGTGTTGGACCTATGCCCTCTTCAAGGAGCTTCAAAGTCTCTGGTTTAATTTCCAAGTCTTTGATCCATCGTGAGTTGACTTTTGTACAGGGTGAAAAAGTGGGATTAACATCCAATTTTCTGCATATGGTTAACCAGTTTTGCCAACACCATTTGTTGAAGAGGCTGTCTTTTTTCCAGTGTATGTTTTTGGCCCCTCCCTTCCCACTATTCTAAAGTTCCTTTTTTATCTGAAGTTTCTTTTTTTCTTTTTTCTTTTTTCTTTTTTTTTTTTTTTTTTACTATTTTCTGTCTAGCGTCCACATGTTAGAGAAAATATACCACCCTTGACTTTCTCTGAGTACACTTTGCAATATTGAGGAAAGAACACTTCTTACTTTTTAAAAACTTTCCCCTTTGATCCTTGTTGGACTTCTCCCTTTGCGCCTTCCTTGTTGGTGCTTACATCGTTTCACATTGAGCAAAGTCACGACGTCATTCCTCTCTCCCTACCCAGCTCCCAACTGTTCTGAGACAACCCCATGCAGAGAAACTGAGCAGAGACTTGCCTTCCCAGGACACGGGAGCCTGGCAACCACCACCAGAGGGCGCAGGTGTCCGGCCTCCTGCTGCGGAGGCGCTGGTTGGAGTCAGGCTGGGGTGGTTCAGGACTGCGGGGTTTCTTCACTGACAAAGAGGTGCGCTTTGTTGATATTTCCTCTTGTGTCAGAACTGGGTTCTGATTTTCTCAAGTAGATCCCTAAAGCTCATTTCTGACCTAAGCTTGGGAAGTATAGCTTTTCCCACCTTTAGGATGGTCTCTGGGCTTTGAAACAGAGCTACAGCTTTTGCCTGCCCTGTAAATCAAGCTTTTGACTGCCCTGTAAATCAGGGTGGCCCAGGGACGACATTTAAATGGGCATCCTCATGCTTCTACCCATCTGTTAAATCTCAGTTCCTACAGCACCCTGAGCTCCCACCAGTCACACTTGTTCCCTGTCTGTCCGGGTGACTGGTTCCCACCCAGCAACTCCACTGCATTCTGCCCTCAGTGGACGCTCTGTCTCCTCTCCTTGGCAGGACTCTCGCCCCAGTTCACAGCTTGCCTTCTGGGTGAAGTCAGCCTGGTTTCTTCATGAGCAGCCAAAACTTTCCACTCACTGCAGGTCTTAGCTCCATCTGTGCCTCAGTGGTGTTTGTATTCATTATATACTTTTATTGATGTCCTGTAATTGAACATCATTGATGAGTTTCAAAGTCATACAAACATATGTGCACACATTACTTGCTGTGTTTCCTTCCACATTTCACCTTACTACCCCTCCTTCCTTCTCATACATGTTAATATGATTGGTAGTAATGCCTTCAAATATGGATATAACATTATTTGAACTGTTTTCTTCCTCGATACTCCTTTTTCCCACCCCAACCTCCCTCCGCCAATTCCCTTCCACTATTCTACTGGTCTCCTCGTTTATCTGAGTCCTTTTATTTCCTATTTTCTCTCTAGTTTTCAGTAGGAAAGAAAATATATGGCCCTTGACTTTCTGTTACGAGCTGACCTCAGCATAACATTTTCTAGTTTCATTAATTTTCCCACAAATTATATAATTTTGCTTTTTATGGCTGAGTAAAATTCATTGTCTGTATAGCTGAGTAAAATTCCATTGTGTGTAGATCCCATTTTCTTTTTCCATTCATTTCTTGATGTACCCCTAGATTGGTTCCATAATTTTTCTGTTATGTATTGTGCAGTAATAAACATTGGTATGCATGTATCACTCTAGAATTCTAACTTTAATTCTTTTAGAAAGATAACAAGAAGCGGTATAGCTGGGTCATATGGTAATTCCATTCCTTTTCTTTTAAGGAACTTCCACACTGATCTCCACAGTGATTGTACTAATTTACAGTTCAACCAAGAGTGTTAAAGAATTTCTATTTCCCCACATCTTCACTAGCATTTAATGTTTTTTGTGTTCTTGATGATTACCATTTTTAATTGGATGCATTCTAATTTTACATCATATTGGAATATTGAGTGTTAGAAAAATATATGCACACACACTTGTTGCCCTCCCCCCCGGGTCCCCTCCTTTCTTCACCCCACAAGTGTTTGAGATTAGAATTGGTGATTTTGTATATATTCATAGCATTACTTCTACTATGGTTCTTTATGACATCATCTCCCTACCCTTTTTTCCCTAATCATACTTGGTCTCTCCCCTGGAGTCTCTGCTCATCTGTTTTATGATGTACTGATTGCCAAATATCTCTTTAGCTTCCACATATAAGAGAGAATATCTACGTGTTCTTTGGGGACTGGGTGTACTCACTTTGCATAATATTCACAAGTTCCACCCATTTTCCTGCAACTGGTCTAATTTTGTTCACTATGGCTGAGTAGAATTTTGTTGTGTGTATATACCAAAGTTTTGTGATCCATTCATCCACTGACAGACATCTAGGCTGGTTCCATAATTTGGCTATTGTAAATTATACTGCTATGAACAGGGATATGCATGTATGATTATAATATTCTGATTTCATTTTCTTTGGGAAGATGCCCAGAAGTGATATCGCTGGGTCATACTGTAGTTCTATTTCAGTCTTCTGAGAGTTCCAAAGCAGTTGTACTAGTTTGCAGTTCCAACAACAATGTAATAGAGTTCTGGTTTCCCCATATCCTTGCCAGCATTTATTATTTGTGCTGTTGATTAGTGCATTCTTAACTGGAGTAAGTTGGAATCTCAGTTTAGTTTTGATTTGCATTTCCCTGATTGCTAAAGATAGTGAACATTTTTCATATATTTGTTGGCCATTTGCATTTCTTTTTAAAAGTGTCCATTCAGTTTAGTTGTTCATTTTTAATTGGATTATTTTAGTGCTAAGTTTTTAAGCTCTTTGTATATTATAAATATTAGACCTTTATCCAATGGGTAGGTAGACATTCTGTAGGCTCTCTCTATAGAATCTTGATGGTTTATTTTGCTGCACAGGACCTATTTAATTTATTGCTATCCCATTCATTAATTCTTGTTTTAATTTTCTGAGCTTTTGCAGACTTATTGAGGAAATTTCTATGTGTACCTAAATGCTGGAGTGTTGGTCCTCTAGTCTCTCCTAGCAGTTTCAAAGTTTCTGGTCTAATTTTGTGCAGGATGAGAGGTTAGGGGTTAGTTTCATTTTCCTACATATGGATAGCCAGTTTTCCCAACAGTATTTGTTGAAAAAACTGTCCTGTGTATGTCTTTAGCACCTTTATCAAATATCAACTGGCTGTAGACTGGGGGCTTTGTTTCTGAGTCTTCTGTTCCATTGGCCTATGTGTCTGTTTTTTGTGCCAATACTATGCTGTTTTTATTACTAACACTTTGTAGTACAGTTTTAAGTCAGGCATTGTGATGCTTCTGTCATGGTTCTTGTTGCCGAGAATTGCTTTGACTATTCTGGGTGGTTTTTTTTCCATATTAATTTTATAATTGATTTCCCTAGGTCATGTGAAATGACTATGCTATTTTAATAGAGATTTTGTTGAATGTGTAGATAGCTTTTGGAAATATAGCCACTTTTACTATATTTATATTGCCTATCTAAGAGCACAGAGGTTTTTCCATCTTCTAAATCTTCTTTGATTTCTTTCTTTAGTAGTTTATAATTTTCGTAATTGAGGTCTTTCACCTCCTTGGTTAAATTTATTTCTAGGTATTTTATCTTGTTTGAGTTTATTGTGAATAGAATTGTCTTCCATAGTTCTTTTTTCGGGGGATTCATGATTGGTGTAAAGGAATGCTAATTATTTTTTAGGTTGATTTTGTATCCTGCTACCTTGCTAAAACTATTTATCACCTCTAGAAGTCTTCTTGATGAGTTTATTGGATCTTCTATGTAAAGGATTACGTTGTCTGCGAACAAAGATAATTTTAGTTCTCCTTTCCCTATTTGTATTCCCTTGATTCTTTCTTCTTGTCTTATTGCTGAGACGAGCATTTCGAGTATTATGTTGAATAGGAATGAGGACAATGAACATCTTTGTCTTATTCCTGTTCTTAAGGAGAATTCTGTCAATTTTCTCCACTCATAATTATGCTGGCTTTGGGTTTGTTATAATATAGCCTTTATCGATGTCAAGATAAGTTCCTTCTATTCCTAATTTCCTTAGCCTTTTTATTATAAAAAGGGTGTTGGATTTTTGTCAAATGCTTTTTCTGCATCTATTGATATAATCCAAGTGTCCAAAAATATATAAAAAATGTTCATCGTCTTTAACAATAAGGAAAATATAAATCAAAACTGCATTGAGATTACTTCTCATGCTAGTATGTTCTCTTTTATACATGGAAGCTAGAGAGATATTCAGAAATAAAGGTAACATCAGATAGATAAACAGAGACTCAAGGGGAGTGACTGAGAGCAATTAGTGAAAGAAAAGGGCAGATGAGGTCATAAAGAGCACATAGTAGAATAATGCCATGAACATGCTGGGCGTGGTGGCCGCACACTTGTAATCCATGTGCTTGGGAGGCGGAGACAGGAGGATCACGCAGGTTTGGAGCCAGCCTTGCTTGCTTAAGAGACCCTGTTTCCAAATAAAATATAAAAAAAAAAGTCTGGGAGTGTAGTCCAGAGGTAGAAGGGTTCCATCCCCAATACCACCAAAAATAATAATAATATATTTAAAATGCCAATTCCAGTCTCACAGACTTGTGGGATGAGGGTGAGAGAGGGGAGAACCTGATGGGGAACAATAAAAGTTGTGTGCATATATTTTTAACACTCTGAATCCCAATATGATGTAAATTCCTTATGATTTCTGAACCAGCTTTAGCCAAAGAAAGAGGAGAAAGAAGAGTGGTAAGAGGAATAGAATATTGTCACTTACTGGTATGCTCTATTGAGGTCTTTATGTCTCCTGGGTCTGGCAGATGCTGCAAGCTTCCCTTTCCCCTCCTGAGAGGATTCATGGGTTCCTCAGAATCACCTTCTCACACATGCACACTCAAAGTCATTACCTGCAGTGTGTTTTCCTGTAGCCACGGCTCCCCATGAGCCCCTGCTTTCTGGTAAGTTCCTCCAAACAGCAGAGTCTCTATTGAGGTCCCATTGTCCTTCCCTGAACAGGAATTAAAACAGATCAAGGTCATTTTTTATTTTCCACATGGTTCACACCTGTTAAATGGGAAATGACATGCCAGAGGCTCCCAACCTGGAAGAAGACTCTTGGGAATGAGCCAGTTGTGTAAAGGGTAACTAGAGAGAGGTAGGAAAGGACCAGATATTCTCAACCTTGAGAATCTGAATCTTTGAATCAGGTATAGTTCCACCTCAACAAATTATTAGAGAATCTTCAATAAACATGTGTTGAATGTTTTTAATTTGTTTTTTTTCTTTTCTTTCATTTAATATTATTCTTATACTTAAGAATTTTACAGTCGAGTTGGGGAGACAGACATAAACATGCTTTTCAATACAAAGTAGAGATAAGAAAATAATTAGGATACACCATAAGCCAAGGAGCCAGCTGTCCTGGACAGGGGAGAAGTGGGCAAGTGTCTTTGGAGGTGTCTGGTAAAGAATAGCTGCAGAGTGAGACCAGCTGGATGGAAGCAGTGTCTAATTAAATGAGCAAAACTCATCAGGCCAGAGATGATGTGCATGCAGAGAGGTGAGAAAAAGGAGAAGGCGGATTCTGGATGGCGGGGAGAGAGGTTTCAGGACTGGAGGATGATACAGGGGCAGGGAGTGGCGGAAACGAAGTACCACCTTCTTCCCTTTTCACATACTGGGCCCTCTAAGGTGAGACTAGATGAACAAGTCCTTTCACTGGTTGTGTTCACAGCCCTTTCCTGTCAGTATTGGTATTGCTCAAATTTGGCTTCATTACCGGGAAGTTTCACAAGGCAGATTTGCCACAACAAGTCCCTGGAATTTTCTGGACACCTTGTTTCCTCCTAGCATGCCAGGCTGTTGAACTTTCAGAGCATAAAAGGTGCAGCACATGTGCAAACCCAGGGGAAGCTGAACTGGAAGACAGAAGTAACCACCATGGGCCAGAAGTCTCTCTGGGCAGGTGAGCATGGGGCTGATAATTCACAGGAGAGTTGGTGAGCGTGGGGCTGATAATTCACAGGAGTTAGTGAGGAGAGAAAGGGCAATGCAGACCTATGGAAGACATGATCCTCTTCCTTTTCCAGGACTCCAGTTTCTCTGTGAGCCTCAGTATAAAAAATATCAAGTTAATGCAACTGTCCTGGTAGAGACATCTGGCCTTTCTTAAGTGAGCAAGAAAATAGCAGTGGCCACGCTCTGTGGACTGTCAGGCTGTTCTCAGTCTACACAGAGGTGCCTCTTGTCTGCATTGGAACTGGAGCTCGGGACAGGAGGAGAGCAAGCTTTCTTAATCTCCTGATGCATGACTATTGTACCGGGAGTCTCACCTTTCATGGGCTATACTTTGAGTGTGTTTGTGAACTCTGAGGAAGCCTGACATTTCTTGTCTGCAGAATGGTTTGTTGAATTAAATGTTTAGTTCTAAACTCCCTCTTTCATGTCTAAAGTTATGATCCAAAACTCTGGCTTTCACAGTAGCTGGGAGTTTGATTGAGGTTAGGAGTGATAAGCCATTCATTGTATCCTTTTATATCTCTTTTACCTTGTTTTATACTCCAGCTATGAATATCTACTTGCAAGAGATTTTTTTAATCCCCTGTTGAGTCCTATGTCTTGGGCCCTTGTGAGGGTATCCTGTAGGCAGACTGCACTTTGGAGAAGAGTGTGGAGACTAATCTGACAGGAGATAGGGTAACCAGAATTTCTTTGACCACTCAATAACTGCACTAAGGAGCAGCTTCCTGGCCACTCCACCCTCTGCCTACACAGAATGTGATCAACAAAAGAGAACCCTGGAGCCCTGTTTCCCACACCTAAGTTCTGCAGAGGAGGCACCAGCTCCAGCAGCCCTGTCCTCCAAAGTTTGTTCTTCTTTTAACTGCTCCTTTCTCCATGTTCAGACTCCAAGTGTCCTGTGTGAAGAAGTCCATACAATATCCCCAGGCTGGAGAAACTGTACTTTGAGGAGTTTATAATCCATTGAGGGGAGTTTAGGATCCATAATCCTGATTTTTCCTTCCATTTAGGATGATGAATTAAAAATAGGGTGATTGTATCAGTCCTCCCAAGGGAAGTATCATGTGTGGAAAAGGCTGGGCATGTGGGTTTGTAACATTCCAGAGCCAGCTCATGCTTGCCTTGTTTTAAGAGTTAGTTGCTTTTACATGGGGTGTCTATTCTTCTCAATTTTCCCAGGACCATACTGGTCCAAGCAATTGTCTCAAGGAAAGTATTAATGCTCCTTTTCACTCCCCAAAGGGTCCTACTGTACAATAAACTAGATAGTCATACTAACTATGCTCAAACAAGACTGGGTAGTGAGCTCCTGGAGTGTAGACAAGGCATCTGCTTCATCTCAGGTGCATCGTGTTCTGGACAATGACTGCACAGAGCAGGTGATTCAGCAAAACTTTTTTTTTGTGGTACTAGGGGTGGAACCCAGAGGCTTTCTACCTCCGTGCTATATTCCCAGACCTTTTTTATATTTTATTTGGAAACAGGGTCTCACTAAGTTGCTGAGAGCCTCAGTAAGTAGCTGAGGCTGGCTTCAAACCCGTGCGATCCTCCTGTCTCAGCCTCCCAAGCGTGGGGATTACAAGCGTGAGCCACCACGTCCAGCTCAGCAAAACTTTTTGCATAAATAAATGAATTCCTGAGCCGGGTGTGGTGGTGCACGCTTGTAATCCCAGCATTCGGGAGGCTGAGACCGGATCGTGGTTCACAGACAGCCTCATCTACTTAGTGAGGCCCTCTGCAACTTAGTGAGACCCTGTTTCAAAATAAAAGAATAAAGCCGGGCGTGGTGGTGCACGCTTGTAATCCCCGCGCTTGGGAGGCAGAGACAGGAGGATCGCGCAGGTTCGAAGCCGGCCGCGCGCCCTGGCTTAGGAGACCCTGTTTCCAAATAAAAATGTAAAAATAGGTCTGGGAGTGTAGCCTGGAGGTAGAAGGGCTTCCAGGAACCCCGGTACCACCAAAATAAATAAATAAATAAATAAATAAATAAATAAATAAATAAATATGGGGCAGGGGGTGTAGCTCAGAGGTCAAATGGCCCTGGGTTCCATCCCCAAACCCGCAAAAAAAAAAAATGAATTCCTACTTTTGGAAAATATTTCTGTCTATTGCTATTGTGATTTGAACATGGAATGCTCCTCAGAAAACCTCATGTGTTGGCAATGAAGAAATGTTCAGAAAGAAAATAATTGGATCAGCTCTTTAATCTCATCAGTGAATAAATCCATTGATGGATTAATAATTTGAATAAATTTACTTTGTGATAATTATAGGCAGGTATGATCCAACTGGAGGATATAGGCCACTGATGATGTATCCTTGGACACTATATCTCAGTCTCTCTCTGTCTCTCTCTCTCACTCACTCACTCACTTGCTCTTGTTCTCTCTCTCTCTATCTCACTCTATCTCCCCCACTCTTTCACTCTCTCTCTCTTCCCTCCCATATCTCTTCCTTCCTCCCGCCTCCCTCTTCCTCTCTCTGCTTCTGGCTGTCATGAGTTAATCAGCTTTCCTTCCTTCACCTCATCCTGCTGCCATGATATCCCTCCTGGGCAATGGTGAACTAAGCCTCTGAACACATGAACAAAGTAAACCCTTCCTGCTCTAAGTTGTTCATATCCAGTATTTTGGTCGCAACAATCAAAAGCTAACTAAAATTGTTGTTATTCTTAAAGTCCCTCAATAGAGATTTCAAGGCCCTAATGAGATCACAGCATCTGTGTCTGGAGAGCCCTGAGGAAATGTGGCTGTACCTTGTATGCAGGCACTCCACATACTCACTGCTCTCCTCTGCAGTGGATGAGCCAGGTTTGGCCCAACAGCTTTCTCTTTTCATTTATTGATTACAGGTTTTGTGGTCTGGATGCTTCTTCAGGAAGGTAAGTAGTCGATGTGTCACTAATACCTGGTTCTCCTGTGTTGGATCCTTATATTTCTGATGTTTGGTTTCTATCTCTACAACTTGCTTTTTCTATTGATTATTCTCTCAGATTCTGACAGTAACATATTCAGGACTCTGAGCGCTTGTTCTGTGTATCTTTGTGCATCCATGGCTCTAGTCTCTGTCCCTGTCTCTCTCTTTCACACATACACACTAACCTCAGTGTCTGTATGTGTGTGTGAATATGTATACACACATACACAGGACATGTATCATCTCTCTGTTTCTCTACTTATTTGTGCTATTTATTCAGTCACACACACATTGATTCCCGGTGCTTTGTGGGTGTTTCACATATTAATGATATCTCTGTCTCTCGATGTATTTCTTAACTGGAATATGGGAACTCAAAAGACAGACAGCTCTGAAGATACAGAGTAAATGAGCCCTCATAGGCTCTGTCTGAATGAGCAAAGGATCCAACGTCTGTCTTGGGGAGAAGCTTGGAGGTTTTTGGGCTCTAAGACAGTAGCCCCAGAATCTCATTGACCCTCTTCACTCTGCTCCAGGATCTGCCTACAAACTGGTTTGCTATTTTACCAACTGGTCCCAGGACAGGCAGGAACCAGGAAAGTTCACCCCTGAGAACATTGACCCTTTCCTGTGTTCTCATCTCATCTACTCATTCGCCAGCATCAATGACAACAAGATTATAATCAAGGACAAGAATGAGGCAATGCTTTACCAGACCATCAACAGTCTCAAAACCAAGTCAGTGGGATGGGAGTGGGTGGTTTCTGAGGGAGGAAAGTTATTCCCAAACTGGGCCTCAGACCTACTCTCTCGATCTACTTGTACATATTTCTTTGAGTATGACTCTGATCCTCACTCTCCCCAAAGCTTTATCCTTTCCAGTGAAGGCACTGCTGGGCAGCCAGGCCCTGCTTATCTACATTCTTCATGTCAGGAATTCTACCTTTTAGGCAAATTTTTTCCTTACAGCCATACAAGAAATAATCGGTTTATTCTTCTATTCCAGGAATACCAAACTGAAAATTCTCTTGTCCATTGGAGGGTATTTGTTTGGTTCCAAAGGGTAAGACCACACTTTCTACCTTTTGTTCATTCTTCCACAATTCATGATCATGACCACTTCCCTTCTTCCTGAGAAGAGATCATACTAGGTATAGGGGGATCTTCCTTTCGGCAGGTGATAAAAACTGATCTAAACATTGTCACAGGTAGAAGCACAGCACCAGGTTTTCTGTGTTGTGGAAGGGAATGTGCAGGATCTTAACACAAGCCCATACATTAAAGGCCTGGGAGGAACTGAACCATGAGCAACAGTCAGTAAACTCCTAATCATTTACATGAAATATTTCTTCTTATAAATTATGGGTATATGGTTTTAGTTGCAAAATGCAATTTTTTAAAATCACTTGAGGATTTGATTTACTTCACAGGGTGAGTTGTGTGGCTGTTTCCATTTAAAAACTCAGCCTTGACCTACAGCAATCGGTAGACAGCAGTGTCCTGGGTCATAGCTATGCAGCCAGATGGCCTGAGAACAAGCAGGACAGCAGAGGAAACAACCAAGGCTGCTCTGCTCAAAACCAAAATAGCTATTACTCCAGAGCATGCATTAGAAATTATGTATTCTAGCTGGGCATGGTGGTGCACGCTTGTAATCCCCCCGCTTGGGAGGCAGAGACAGGAGGATCGCGCAGGTTTGAAGCCAGCCATGCTGGCTTAAGTGACCCTGTTTCCACATAAGAAAAAGTATAAAAATAGGTCTGGGAGTGTAGCCCGTGGGAGTGTAGCCAGAGGTAGAAGGGCTTCCAGGAACCCCAGTACCACCAAAAAAAAAAAAAAAAGAAAGAAAGAAAGAAAAGAAATTATGTATTCTACTCACATGAAAATATCCCATTTATATCAAGAGCTGAAGAAGCACAAATATTGAAGGATAAAAGACACACTTTTGATCAACAACTACAGTAACATAATTTTGAATTTTTACTTTTTTTTTTTTTTTTTTTTTGGTGGTACTGGGGTTCCTGGAAGCCCTTCTACCTCCGGGTTACACTCCCACGGGCTACACTCCCAGACCTAGTTTTTACTTTTATTTTTATGTGGAAACAGGGTCTCAAGCCAGCACAGCTGGCTTCGAACCTGCGCCATCCTCCTGTTTCTGCCTCCCAAGGGCAGGAATTACAAGCATGCGCCACCACGCCTGGCGAATTTTTACTTTTTTAATTTTTTTTGTGTGTGTGTGGTACTGGGGTTCCTGGAAGCCCTTCTACCTCCAGGCTACACTCCCAGACCTATTTTATATTTTTATTTGGAAACAGGGTCTCTTAAACCAGCACAGCTGACTTCGAACCTGTGTGATCCTCCTGTCTCCGCCTCCCAAGCACGGGGATTACAAGCGTGCGTCACCAAGCCTGGCCTTAATTTTTTTTTTTTTTCGGGTCTGGGGATGGAACCCAGGGTCATTTGCTGTCCGAGCTACACCCCCTTCCCTATTTTTTATCCTTTATTTTGAAACCAGGTCTCACTGAGTTGCAGAGGGTCTCACTAAGTAGCTGAGGCTGTCTATGTACCGTGATCCTCCAGTCTCAGCCTCCCGAATGCTAGGATTACAAGCGTGCGCCACCACACCTGGCTATTACTTCTTTAATTTTTTAAAGTGCCAGCATTTAAAAAGTCTAGAGACCTTAAACTCAGAAGAGTCTTGATTGTCATGAAAGTCTGATAGTAAAACTATTTTCGTCAGCTTTCCTGTCATTATGACCAAAATATCCAAGAAGAACAACTTAGAGGAAGAAATGTTTATTGGGTCACAGTTTCAGAGGTTTTTGTCTCAAGGGCCAGCTCTGAGGCATAAACCATGGTGATGGTTGTGGCAGGGTCCAAGGCAGAAGGATGTGCTGTTCACAGCATGGTGCTCAAAAGCAGAGAGAGAGAGAGAGAGAAAGAGAAATAATCTCCCCACAGACATATCTAGCAACTAAGGCCACACCTCCAATGACTTGCTCCTCCAGCCATGCCCTACCTCTGAGCCTTGCTGCACTGGACACATGCTTTTAACACATGAGCTTTTGGGTACATTTTAAATCTAAACTATAGCATTCCACCCATGGCCTCCAAAAGTTTATGCTATCTCACAATGCAAAATGCATTCAGTCCACCTCCAAGATTCCCCAGAGTCATAACAGTGCCATCATTGCTCAAAAGCCCAAGTCTAAAATCTCCTCTGAGACTCAAGGCAAACTTTCATTCATGAACCCCTGTGAAAATAAAACCAAGATACATGATTCCAGCCTTATAGTATAGTGCAAATATTTGCATTCCAAAAGGAAGAATTAGGGGCATAGAAAGAAGAGATGAGACCAAAGCAAGACTAAAATACAGCAGGGCAAACACTGAACCCTGTAGCTGTACGTCTGACATCCAGGCACACAGTTGTGACATGCAATCTCCAAAGGGCTTTGACAGCCTCACATCTATGGCCTTGCCAGTTGCAGCAGGTATGGCTACTCTTCTAGCTGGGCTATACTGCCCACAGCTTGCAGCCTTCCTCGGCAGATGCTCCTGGCATCTCTTAATTAATGGGATCAGCCGGGCATGGTGGCACATGGTTGTAAGCCCAGTACTTGGGAGGCTGAGAAAGGAAAATCGCAGGTTCAAGGCCAGCCTCAGCTATTGAGTGGGTCCCTCTGCAACTTAGAATCTGTTTCAAAATAAAGAATAAAAAATAGGGCTGGGGATGTAACTCAGAGGTAGAATTCCCCTGGGTTCAACCCCCAGTATCAGAAAAAAAGGAAAAGAAAAAAATTACTGGGGTCTTCATTGCAGCTTTGACTTCACCCTCATAACTTCACATTTCTATAGCTCTGCTCCTACACCTGGAAAGTATTTTCCATCCTGCATCGACAGTGCAACACACAGAGCTGGCTTTGAGAATTAGCTGCAGCAGTAGTGCTCACAAAGGCTGTGGTAGAGGGTTGCAACTCTCACATGGTGGCAGCTGAAAATGGGAGAGGGAGAAACAGGCATATGTAATCCATGCCCCACCTCTGAGCCTTGCTACATTGAGAATATCCTTTCAACACGTGAACTTTGAGGAGACATTTGAAATCCAAACTATAACAACTTCCTCGTATAGCTTGTCAGGCAGAGAAAAGAAATAAATATTTGAAGACCTATGTAGAGTTCTATACACTGAAAGAAAAGAGAAAGATTTGTCTTTGATTCTGCATTAACACAACCATGATCACCATTCAATTATGAATGGGTTCCCATGACTACTATCCTCCTATAATTCTCAGATTCTTTCTTCTTTCTAATACTTGGCCTGAATTTCAACTAATACTATCTTCATTCATTTTTATATGCATTCACTCAATAAACAAGTCACTGAGTGCTTGTTACAAGTTGAACATTGGAAGCCGGGCGTGGTGGCGCACATTTGTAATCCCAGCATTTGGGAGGCTGAGACCAAAGGATCGCAGTTTGCAGACAGCCTTAGCTACTTAGTGAGGCTCTCCGCAACTTAGTGAGACCCGGATTCAAAATTAAGAATAAAAAATAGGGCAAGGGGTGTAGCTCGGAGGTCAAATGCCCCTGGGTTCCATCTCCAGATGCTAAAAAAAAAAAAAAAAAAAAGAAGAAGAACATTGGAGATAGACCCATTTGGTTTGGATTTTCCTTTAGCAGTATGTGCAAGCCATATGCAAGCTGTGTATCTTCCAACAAGTTCTTCAGCATTGCTAAGCTTCAGTTGTATTGTGGTTGTTTACTACACAGCGAGGATAATAATAGAATCTGCTTCAAGGTGACATTGTGAAGGCAGGGAATGTAAATTGTTTAGTTGCTGACATACAATAAGGGATCAATGGTTGTAACAGCCCTTATCATCATCATCATCATCATCATCATCAAAAAAAAAAAAAGCCAGGCTTTGTTCCAGATGTTATGCAGAATACTAAACTATATGTAATGCATAGATAGGCTTCTGAAGAGCAATTAGTAAATTTTTATTATCTTTCCTAACATCCTCTCTCATCATCCATCATGAGCATTTTCAAATTCAAGAGAAAAGCTACAACTGATTTTTACCGTGGCTTTCTGACACCAGGCCAGTTTCTTTAATCTCTTCCGCCGAGCAGCTAAGAAACCACAAGAACAAAATCTCAATTTAATATTGATTGAAACAAAAGTAATCCCAGACTCTAAGTATGACTAAGTGGGGGTTGTTGTGAAAGGTGTGAAATGACACAGCTCAAGGGATACGCTCAGTACCAATACTGGATTGAAAAACACCAGTATCTCGCTACAGCTTTAGATTTTAAATGCCATTGGTGCCCTTGGTATGGACACATGAGGACCAACTTCATAGATTAGGGATTCTAGTTCAGATGAAAGCCCTGGAGGCACTGCTGCTTTCAGAGTTCTATACTCAGCAGCTCTGAGGACTGTGTTGTGGACTTGGGAAACTTGAAGTTCTTGTAGTCCAGCGCTGGTTTCTTTGTTTACTTTGGATTTCTTTGAGTCTCAAACTAGAGATTGAACTTGAAACAGGGTCTCACTAAGTTGCTGAAACTGGCCTTGAGCCTGTGATCCTCCTGTCTCAGCCTCCCAACTACTGAGATTATAGGTGTGTGCCATAGCACCTAGATTCTGGCTCTGTGTTTATGGAGCTTTCCTGAATATGTTTCTTTTGAGGCACTTGTAGCAAGGTTAGCATTTTTAGCCAGACTGGAAAATGAAACTCAAACCCAGATCTCTTGATCCTAAGCCTGCCACACTGCAAACTGCTTCTCCATAGGTGTGAGATGGTAAAGAAAAACAAAGCTAGATAATATTTAAATTATTATGATGGATTTTATCCAGGGAGTGCTGCAATAAGGGAAAGAGACTTCAGTGTAGTATTGGGTTCAAATCCTAATACAGAAAAGTAAAGATTTATAGTTAAAGTAGGATGATGAATGAAAAATTGCTAAGAGGGAGAGGAAAATTGCTAGGACTGTGAGGATTCTTACTAAGCTGACTCAACAGGATTCTTGTTAAAGGCAGGCTGTGGTGATTAGATATTCCTTGAGGGATGGTGGGGGTTGAGTGTGTTAATATATTGAGAGTGATCAGATACCAAGGGTGGGAATTTATCATTCAGCTGACAGCAAGATACTTTTAAAAATTAGATTCTGCAAAGATAGACATGGAAGCATAAGGTCAAGGTCTAGATGAAGAAGCCTCTGAGATGCCTGCCTAGTTTAATCAAGGAGATGGTCCTTGGCAAGGGAAGCTCCATTCTCTTGCAAGAAAGTCTGCAAAGAACCCCATCTTTCTTCACCTGAGCTGATCAGATTGAGGGGTTGACAATCCTTCCACTTCCTTTTGTTAGTTACAAAAGGGGCAAGAGTTGACACAGATAAGGAGTGAGTGAATATTGGGGAAAGAAAGATGATTTTTGCATTTATGTGAAGAATGTGCCATGCTAGGTTATTGTTTATTCTATCCAAAATACACCTGTATTGATTCTACCCAGGTTTCATCCCATGGTTGATTCTCCTGCATCACGCTCAGAATTCATTAACTCAGTTATCCTGTTTTTGAGGAGCCACAACTTTGATGGACTGGATGTAAGCTGGATCTATCCAGACGGGAAAGAAAGCTCTCATTTCACAAAACTGATTCACGTAAGCCAGTCTCTACAGGACACTTGCTGACTTTAACATGCAGAATCCATACTTATTCTGGGAGACAAAAAAGTAAAAGATTGGGACTGCTTGGAAGTCCCAACCTAGCCTTCCTTTCCAACACCCCGACTGATGGGGGGAAAGCCCCTGTTTTTAGTTTAGGGCACGAACAACATCAAATAACAGAGCAGCCTTATGCAGTGAACACCACCCAAATAAAGCAATATTTATGTAAAAAAGCTTTGGACCATAGAACTTCCTGAGTCTATGATTCTTCCTGAGTCTTTGACAGTTTCATAGAAAAACTATCAGATCAGAAAATCTATCAGGAAGAAACCCAGGTAGTTCTTTTCCTGGGCACAGTAAGGCTGTAGCCCTCTGGCCTAATGTGGAGACTTCCTGACCAGATACAGGACAGTTATCCCTGTGTGGGATGGTCGGAAGGGGTTGATATCTTGCATTTTATATGGTTCTAGAAACTTCACTAATCCCAGGTAAGAAGCTTAGCAGTATACTCTGAGAGGGGAAATGTGACATCTTGTTTCCTGTTTCCATAGGAATTAGTAGAAGCCTTTCAGAGAGAAGGTGTAAAATCTACCAAACCTAGGCTTCTCTTGACTGCAGGTGTGTCTGCAGGGAGGCAGATGGTTGATAGCAGCTATCAGATCAAGAAACTGGCAGAGTGAGTACTTTAGAGCACCTCCCTGTCCCTCTGCCTTCATCCTGGTCCATGAAAATAATACATTTCAGTTGGTTGAAGGAAGAGAAGGAAAGTCATTGTTCTAACCCTGAATCATTTAGACAGGAATGACTTTTTAATGATAGATTTCTATCCTTCTAACAACTTTCAAAGCACAAAACATTGCATACAGTTTTTTTTCCTCCCACTGCTGATGGCAGACTGTCTTCCTCTGCTTTTGGCACTTTAGAGAGCTGGATTTCATCAACCTGCTGTCTTTTGACTTCCATGGGTCTTGGGAAAAACCCCTCATCACTGGCCACAACAGCCCTCTGAGAAAGGGGCAGCTGGACACGGGGACAAGCTCCTACTATAATGTGGTGAGTGGACAGAGGAACCACAGTGAGGTTCTGACTGATGGGGAGGGGCCCAGGAGAGTCCAGCAGTTCAGAGTTGCTTCTCTCTTAAAACGAGGAGAAGTTATATGTCCAAGAAGGACTAGGGTATCCCAAGGAGCCAGTGAGTATAGCAAAACTGTTTTGACCGGGCACCAACAAAATGTCACCTGAAAAATGTTGAGGTACCCTGAACTCTATTTTTCAGTGTGTCCTCTATCTAGTCTTCTCTGGATTCTCCATCTTTAACACATTTTCTGGCACCCTCACAGGTGTGCAGAACCTGCACCCTCTGTGTTCATCCATATTCCTAATCTCATTTGATCTTCAAACGATCCTGTGGAGTCTGCTGAGCAGGAAGCATTACTTCCACTTACAGATTTAGAAGCAGAAGCATAACAAATTCAGTGACCTCTGAAGGTCATTGAAGGTCCTGAAAAATGGCGAGAATGAAATATCTAAGAAAAAAAAAAAAAACCTTGCTGTTGTTCTGTTGCATACATATGAATGTGTATTCCTTAAATTGTCGAAGAAAAAACTGTTTTCCATGTTACATATTTCCAGGTCTTCACATTTAAAGTTTTAAAACTAGCTGGATCTTCTGATTTATAGTTTGAAGCTTTCTAGGACTCTGCATGGCTGAGCCACACCAGCCTCCTTCACATTTTCCTTCCTTTAAGCTATCTTCATCTCCTATAATCCTATATTTTGTTTTTGAGGTCAGGAAGTTCAAAATTAGCTCCTTGTCTCCAAACCTGTCCCTTGGGTCCCAGGTCATTGTGAGGCCTTGTAGACCATGAGTCTGTTGGTGACCCCAATAGTAAGTATGATGAGCCTATGGACTCCAACGAGAAAGAAATATGGTGACAACCTTGATTTCATGTCTTGGGTCCCTTGCCTGATTTGTTTTGTGATTCACTGTCCACAGTTGTCTTTCACAACTTAGAAAATGCTGCATATGTTTTTTACTAGTGAAGAGCATTAGGTGCATTAAACACTCAAGTGCTGGTGGGACTGTCCACACTCACGTGTAGTAAGGGGACCTAGGAATCACCTGTGTTGAGTTTTGGATGAAGGCTAAGAAAGGCTTGACATCTTTTTACCCACAACCTAGGCCTCAGTTTTCCTTCCCTTCCTAGGAATACGCTGTGGGTTACTGGATTCATAAGGGGATGCCTGCAGAGAAGGTGATCATGGGTATCCCTACATATGGACACTCCTACACACTGGCCTCTGCAGACACCAACATTGGGGCCCCTGCCTCCAGCCCTGGAGCTGCTGGTCCCATCACCGAGTCTCCAGGATTCTTGGCCTACTATGAGGTACCTGAAACTTCTCTGTGCCCTCGGCCATCTGCCATGTCTGGGAAGGGCTTAAGGCTTCACCCTGGCAGTAACAAAATACCCTGAATGTTGTGAGGGGGGAAATGCAGAGTACTGTGGGAATACAGAGAGGAACTCCTAACTCTGACTTGAGGAAGTAGGCAATGCTTCCCAGAGAAGTGAAATATGCTGAACTCTGAGGAGGAGACAAAGCTAGCCAGGAAAGGGGTAGGGAAGAGACTTTGGGAAATCGAACTAAGCCATTCCAGGTTCTTGACTTGGGCAACCAAGTAGATGGTAGTGCCATTGACTAAGAGAAGACAAGAGGGAATAGAGTGGCATTAGTCATGATCCTGACACATCCTGAGTTTGAGGAGACTGAGGTATATCCAGATGTCTATGAGCATAGCAGTAACAAGCAAATGGCTGAATATGGGAGTTTGGACCACAGGAGGTCAGTTTGTGCTAGAGAGGTAGATTTGAAGTCATCAGCACACACACACACACACACACACACACACACACACACACACACACAGAGAGAGAGAGAGAGAGAGAGAGAGAGAGACAGAGACAGAGACAGAGAGACAGAGAGAATTTGAAACCAAAACACACACTGAGAAGTGAATAAGGTCCAAGACAAAACCCAAGGACCTCCTGCATCTTAGGATGTACTGAGGAAGAGGATCCCATTGAAGAAATTAACAAGGAGTACAAAGCAGGACAGAAAGGATCCATGCAGATCTATGCTGAGCTCAGAGAAGTGGGGTTTCAAGAAGGAGAGAGAAGCCAAATGAGTCAGACTCTGCCCAGAGATTGAACAGCTTATAGTAAAGACAATTGAAGTTATTCAGCTGATTGCTATCAGCTCCGGGGAGAATAAGGGTCATTGTTCCCAATCAACTGGTAGTTTTACCATGGTCTACTGGGTATGTACTCCCACACCTTATGAAAATTTTAATTTGATTGTTCAGTTTGTCCTCTTAGGTCATTATGACTTTGACAAATTCATGTTTGCTTAAATATTTAACTTTCATTTTCTGCTTTTATTGAGGTAGGCATAAGTATATACCATTCAAAAGGAAGAGGCCATCACAAATAAATTTTTTATGAGATATTGAAATGCACTTGTTCACTGAAGATCTATCTCTTTTAGGAGCTATTTCTTAGCTAACAGAAAGAGAAAGCAGCTAAGTATAAAAGGGGAGATCCCAGAACAAAGAATATTGGGAATAGGAAGGACAGAGAGGAAGTAATGGGTTTAAACTGGGAATTAGCTGTGAAGTGAGGAATGATATAATAGTCATCATAATACTTCACATTTGTTAAGCATTTTACCAATTTTAAATTAATATGCATTAGTTCATTTGATCTTAATAACAATACTGTAAGATAAATATGTAGGAAGGATTGTAATTATTTACATTTTTTTTCAAATGAAGGAATGGGAAGATCTATTGGTCAGCTCTGATCTGGAGCTTGAGTATTTTCCAACTTCTGGGTGCTTGTGGCTCCTTCAGATGAGGCCTTAGCACAGACAGTTCCCAGTGACTCACCTTGTCTCACCCATTCTGTATGATGTGTAAGGCCATTTCTCTCATTGTCTGATCTCCGGGACAAAGATATTTTTCCCAAACTCCTAACAACTAACCTGCCCTGTCTACCTCATTCAGTTTCAAGAAGGACCTGTTACTGACCTTCTGGTTTGATGGGGATTGAGCCTATATTGATTGTTTAAGAAAGTATATTAATTGCTAACAAGAATAAGCTTTCATACTTAAGCAAAACAATAAAATCCTTTTCTCTGCCCCTAAGCTGTTAGCCAAGAGCTGCAGCCAATATTGACCTCAATCATCTAAAATAAAAGTTAGCTGTTAGCCCAGCTAAACATGGAATGTTAAAGTTAAGAGAACCTTATATTGATTACCAAGTACACAAAAGAGTTGTAGTCCAGGGCCTCCATACTCTAAAGACAAGTTTACAAATAACTAACTTCTAGCAGATAGAGATTTAAAAAAAAAAAAAAGGCTAAAACTCTCCAAGGACATGGAAAGATGGTACAGGCCTTTGCCAAAGAGGGCATATACCATGTGACCGCTGATTTTGTTAACCAAGTAACACATCTTGGCTTGCACCATAGATAATGGGCATGCCTGCACCTACATCAGGTCAGGGGCAGATAAAAGACTTGGTCTAGCAGGATGGGAGACAGTAAATCCTTATAATCATAACAAAGGCTTGCACAGGAGATAATGGGCAGGCCTATACCTGCATCAGGTTAGGGGCAGATAGAATTGGTTAAGCAGGATGAGAAATAATGAATCCTTATAAAAACTTCTCTATGTTAAAAAAAAAAAACAAAAAACTTCAGTGTCTTATTTTCATGGAAATCCACTGCATCCCTCTCTCTGACACAGTGCTTTATAATTCTGTCTCTTCTTTCTACCTTTGTAATAATAAAATTTGCTTAAGCTCGCAGCAATATAGTTCTATTTTTTTTTTAAGTAGCTAAGAACAAGAACCCATGTCAACATCTCAAACTGTTACATGGTCCCCCTTTCTCTTCACCAGATATGCCAGTTCCTGCAAGGAGCCAATATCATAAGGCTCCAGGATCAACAGGTCCCCTATGCAGTCAAGGGAAACCAGTGGCTTGGCTATGAGGACGTGGAAAGTGTCGAGACCAAGGTGGGTAGGCAAGAGACACTGGGACAGGGAAGTGCTCCTTAGGGTGGGGAATGTGTGTGTGGCAAAATGCCTCAATACTCTATGCTGAAAGGGAGAAGCTTCTGGGGCCCCAGACTTTAGGATGGGATCCAGTGTTCTGTGTAGCCTAAGACTACACCTGTGAGTATCTGTGGGACAGGTAGGAGAGGTGAAAAGGAAAAAAAAAACCCTGAAAATCAGTGAAAAGGTGAGGTGTGGGGGAAAGGGGAGAACAAGGATAAGAAAGAGGGGATGACCAATGATCAACATTAATAAATCACTAATTTAATGGAGATCTTGGTGCCTGCTTAGAGGGATCTATTTCAATCAGCAGTGTCACCACTGGGATCCAAACATCAGGCACACACACACACACACACACACACACACACACACACACACTTAGAGGAAGGGAGATGTATTTGCTTGCAGATCTGGAGATTTTAGTCCATATATATATACTTCATTTTATGCCTGCTTAGGGGAGATAGGTCCTTAAGGCATGGTGGTGGAGAGCAGGAAGAGCAAAAGGGTCAGAGGGAGGGTTAGAGCCAGAGTTCGCAGCTGGGTAGGGCCAGGTCAGGACAGATACAGGTATACAAACACACACACACACACACACACACACACACAGTACACATCCACACCCCCAGGGACCTACTTTTGAATATGGTGCCTCTTGAGCATAAAGTCTGGGAGACATTTTATATTCAAACTCTTAACTATCCACCTTGTGGAATCTCAGGACAAACCCTTCAGTTCTCATGAGTTGGGTTACCTATCCAGGAGGCTCCAGATTTCTGAGCTTACCCATCCTTAGCACTTAGGGACACATTTACTTGCCTTCCAGGCTTAGGGCAGGAAGGAGATATGAGTGTAACTGATAGCCTTGGGAAGTTTGTCTTGCTAATGGCTTCCTGGTTTCTACTCTTATGCTGAAAAGCTTTCATAGTCTCCAAGAATGCTAGTCCTGGAGTCGGAGTGGGAACTGGTTAATAGTGAGCTGCCCTCTCCTTCTCTCCTTGAGCCCCTTTCCTTCAGAGGGCCTCTGACTCCATGAAACCGGTAAGTCTGCTGTGCGTTCTAAGCGTATGCCCTCATCTAAACCTAATATCTTCATGTCCCTCTGTGCCTTCTACAGGTTCAGTTTCTAAAGAATTTAAACCTTGGAGGAGCCATGATCTGGTCAATTGACATGGATGACTTCACTGGCAAATCTTGCCTCCAGGGCCCCTACCCCTTGGTCCAAGCTGTCAAGAGAAATCTTGGCTCCCTATGATGGTAACGTGTCCAGGGCTGGGGCTGGGAGCAGGCAGAGAGCTCCTGTGCAGAGAAGGGCATAGGAGATGAGGGAGGGAGGGTCACCACCACAGATTTACACTGATCTTTGCTCATGCTCCTTTTATATCTTTTGCTCTGGTTTCTCATTTAGAACAGTTCTTTTTTGTAGGCTTCCCATAGACTCATAACAAGAATAACAATTTTGGCTGCCATTTATAGAACTAAGGGGTTCCTTGACACATATGGGGGATATATATATTCACATCGCCATAATTTTGTTTGCAAAAAATCATTCTCTTTTAATTATAATTTTCTAAATCAGAAGAAAATGGACCCACGGCCCTCAATTCACTGGGCCGATGAGAACTCCAATCTCAGTCATTACCTAACATTCCCTACCCCTTAACTCCTGCAGGATCCTATTTAGTCTAGACAGGAAGTCCTGAGGTCATTATTGATGTTCTCTCACCCTACCCTATCTTGAAGGCCAGTGGCTTTGCTGCTGCTGCATCTTAGAACGCAGAATCTCCAGGTGCATTGTGTATTCTCTTGCTCAGGTGAAGGCTGTTGGTGAGAAGCCACCGGTGCAGAGGCAATTGGTTCTCAGGCAGGTGGTGAAGAATCAGGAAGCTGGGGCTCACCAAACAGACAACTGATGAGGGCCAGCAGTCCTGGAGAAGGGTCCAGACCCCTTTGAAAAATCCTGGCTAGATGATTGGGCAGCAACTTCTAGCTCTAAGCAACCATAGTCTAGTAACATGATTCAAGCCTCAGGTTACTGAATTAGACTTTGAAATATTCTTTTTTCTTGGATCCAGGTTTCACTAAAAATGGAACAGGCAAGGTGACCTTGCTGTCTGCTGCCTGCTTGCTATACAGGAATTCTTGTGTGGGATTCCCCTTGGCAGGCTGTTTTCTATAACTTGTCTCCCAAGCTTTTCCTGACCTTACCTCCACTTTGGATTGGCCCCAGATTTGTTTTCCTGCAGCTGCTGGCTTGTTACTCTATGGCATAGAGAAAAACATCATTTTGCTCCAGCAAGTGTGGCTTTGCATGCAGACCTTGATGCTGTGGTATCAGGCTGTCCTACCCCTACTATGTGTGGGGCCCGAGGCTACAGCACAAATGTGAGCCAGACTATCATAGGTTTAAATACTAAAAAGAGCTAACATACTGTTTTACCTTCCTTCATGAACAAGTACGACTTCACAACAACCTAGAAGATCAAGTTTGAATTTAAATTTCTCAGACTATGAAATTCCACACCAGAATGTGGCAACACTGCCCTCAGCTCCTGCCCCACAGACTTTGGTTCTCACCTTCAGCTATGTCTCACAGGGCAAGAGGACTCATATGCATACTTGTGGACATCTCAAGCTTTGTAGTCAAGCTTTGTCTATGTCCCACCTTACCCCTCAACACACACACACACACACACACACACACACACACACACACACACACACACACACACAACCTCTTCTATGGTAATTGCCCAGGGAAAAAGTCTCTGCAGGGCTATGGCTCTTTGTACCATAGAGGCAGAGATCTAAGATGAGAAAGCATGTGAGCTCTAGGTGGAGCTGCTCTCAGGCACAAAGTCTCCTCACCTGATCAGGAGAGCGCAGCTGAAAGAGTAACAGAGTGGAATTCTGCAAAGCAGGGATCAACAACTTATGGCCCATGTGTCAAACTCAGCCCACTGTCTGTTTTTGTAAATAAAAATTGTAAAAGAACACAAATTTCTTGTGGCTGTTTTCTTTCTATAATCACAGAGTTGAGAAGTTGAGACAGATGGTATGGACCACAAAGATTAGATATCTTCTATCTAGCCCTTTACAGAAAAGTGTGCCAACCCTTTCTCTAAAGCATGGAACCCATAGCATGAACTCCTGTAACCCAGGTCTAAGGCTACTTCTGGAGGCAGGCACCTTACTTTTAGGATAAACTATAAACTGTTTTCTTTCATTTTCTTACTTCTCTTCTAATTTTTATTTCTAAGAAAAATCACTTTTATCCTAACCTGTGAATACTTGCATGTGTATATTTAATTATGGCTTGTGAGGTACCAGGTCCTACTTAGCCCATTTTTCAGATGAGTTAAGTAGGGCATGGGAAGTGGATAGGCACAGATAAGTGGTGGCAGCTAGACTGATCTCAGAAGGTGGTGGCACGAGAATCTCTATGGAGGAGTGGTCTTAGGCAGCTATGTGACCCAGAGGGGAAAAAGGACGGAAATATGAGGGGACTTCCTTGAGAAGACATTCAAATGGTCAATAGTTATATAAAGAAGGATTCAATATCACCAGCCATCAGCAAAATGCAATCAAAGCCACAATGGCATACCAACTTACCCCAGTGTGAATAGATATTTTAAAAAAAAGACAAAAGATAAGTATTGGTGAGGATGTAGGGGAAGGGAACACTGACACACTGTGAATGGAAATGGAAATTAGTGTAGGTGTTATGAAAATGTCCTTAAAAACAGAAAGACCACATGATCTAGCAATCCCACTACTGTGTGTATATCTAAAGGAAATAAAATCAATGTGTCAGAGACATCTTACACTCCCATTTTTCACTGTAGCACCATGAAGTAATTGGAGTGTTCATTTAACATCATGGGTATAGCCAGGTGGGGTGGCACACATCTGTAATCCTAGGACTTGGGAGGCTGAGACAGCAGGAGAGCAGGTTGCAGGTCAGCCTTATCAACTTAGCAATACTCTGTTTCAAAATTAAATATAGAAAGGGCTGAGGGTCTATCTCAGAGGTAGAATGGCCCTGGGTTCAATCCAGGGGTTGAACAGTGGATAAAGGAAACATAATATAAAGACACAATGAAATTCTATTCAGTCATAAAAAGGATAAAATACAATACTATAACTTGTGACAACATAGATGAACCTGAAGGACATTATGTTAAGTTTAATAGACCAGATACAGAAAGATAAATACCACAATGATTTCACTAAAATGTGAGATCTAAAAAAGTTTACCTCATAAAAGTTGAAAGTGGCCAGGCATGGTGGCTTATGCTTGTAATCCCAGCATTCGGGAAGCTGAGACTGGAGGATCACAGTTCGCGGACAGCCTCAGCTACTTAGTGAGACCCTCCGCAACTTAGTGAGACCCTGTTTCAAAAATAAAGAATAAAAAATAGGTCAGAGGGTGTAGCTCAAAGGTCAAATGCCCGTGGGTTCCATCCCCAAGCCCACAAAAAAAAAAAAAAAAAAAAGTTGAGAGTGGGAATAGTGGTTATCAGGGGGGGAAGATAGGAAGAAGAGGGCAAGAGGTTGGTCAATGACTACTAAGTTATAGTTAAGAAAAATAAATTCTTGTGTCTTATCACATGTTAGGGTAACTGATCAAAAATAATGTACTATAAGCCAGGTGTGGTGGTGCAGGCTTGTAATCCCAGCATTTGGAAGGCTGAGGCAGGAGGGTCATGGTTTGAGGACAGCCTCAGCTACTTAGTGAGGCCCTTTGTAACTCAGCGAGGACCTGTTTCAAAATAAAGAATAAAAAATAGGGCTGGAGGTATAGCCTGTTTCAAAACAAAACAAAATTAAAAAGTGATGGGGGTGTAGCTCAGAGGTAAAATACCCCTGAGTTCAATCCCAGTAACACACACACACACACACACACACACACACACACACACACACACACTCAAAGCCCACAACCTGGTAAGGAAGTCAAAGCACAAATGCACTGAGATGTGGCAAGTGAAAAAAATTGAGACACAAACTGAGTGCAATGGAAAACAAAGAACAGAGAAGACTTCGCAAGAGAGGTGGCGTTTGGGCTGGGCCTTCCCCTGGTAGTTTTTTCACACTGAGAACTGGGTTTCACCTTTTCAAGACCCAACTTTACTCTCCTTTTCTACTCAGATGTTGCTTGCAAATTTTATTCCTTCCCACGACACCCAACCACACCCAGGATTTACTGTTGTGCCCAGCCCGGTGATCACTCTTCTTAGGATCCTGTTCAGTTTGGTCATCTTTGAGGAATAGGTAAGCCTCCAGGAGATGTGTTAACTATTTAAGGCCTTTATGCCTCCCTCCTCGGCCCCTTAAACTTGCCTCCCAAGGATCACATCCAGAAAAGTATTTGACTTCTTCATTTCTTTCACTAAGTAGTTGGTTAATCTTTGATGCAGTCTGTGATTTTCTGTTCTGTAACTGGCACTTAAGTGGAATCACAGAACGTTGGAAATAGGCTGGCCCAAGTCTTCTGTTATTTTATATAGGGAAAATGGCCTATCCTGGTCAGCCAATATTATCCACTTTGCTTCTCAGAGGAAGCCATTAGGTGCTTTTCCTTCCTTCTCCACTGTACTATGAACCCAAGAACCTGCAGGAGAGAGATGAGGGTCATTCAAGCCTGGGGCCACAGAGAGTAGAAGAGAAGACAGGCGGTGAATGGAGGAGAAAGACAGGTGTGCTGAAATCTCCTCTCAGCTCCCCTGGGAAACTCAGGGGAGTTAAATCCCTGAAATTATATCTTGCCCATTTAATCACTAATTATTGAGCAGATTCCTTATTATAGATAGGAACCAGCAAACTCAGCAAACTCAGAAATTTGTCCACTTTAATAGAACATCCTAAATGCCTGCTCCAGGACTGAATGGGCACTCAGCTGCAATGCTTTTTATAGGGAGCACTGAAGGCCCTCCCACAATGAATCTGGCTCCCTCCCAGGCAAGATGTGAGATCAGGAATAAAGGTTAGGGGTGGCATGTGATTCTCCATCACCTTCTCAACCTCAGCAATGACTATGAACCCAAAGACACAACGGAGATTTCATGAGGCTGCTTTAAAAAAAAAAAAGCTGTTGACTAAATGCACATTTAGGAAAATTGCATATCTGGTACATATTTGAGGCTGATCTAGGATCCTAAATAATTGAAAGTCAAAGTAGGCATCACATGTCAAAACATAACTGATAGCTTTTAGGGAAGGTGTATGGACAATGGTAGCCAGGCAGGTAGTCTCTGCTCAGGCCCCAACTCCATAATTCCTTTACAGAAATGTAGCGATAAAGCCAGTGTAAACCCAGGAGACCTGCCTGGTTTTAATTACTCTGTTCATTCACCTTTCCAGTATTTGATTACCAGAGGAAGCAAAGGATTGATACAGAGTTAGAAAGTCAGAGAGAGGTACCTCCCTGGTGTCAAGAAGACCTGAGCTCTGGAGAAGCCTTTAGAGGGAGTTTGGGGACAATGTGCTCTCTTATCTATCCATAAGTGTTTGCTGCTCACATTCTTTGTTAGATTTATAGTGTTTTCTCAGTTGTAGGGGACTATACTGATTATGATTTGGGTGGCTTTTATGTATCAGGTACTTTTGAGATAAAGGTGAAGGAGAATAGAATGCAATAAAGAATAATAATGCATAAAGGAACCTTTATGACATAATTTTGAACAGTACATTTGGTAGGGACTAGGAAGTTTAGGGTAAGTGGGATGTGGTTTCCCTTGGGTCATTTCCCTCTTCCTGTGTCCTCTGCCAATCACCCAAGGTATCTGGACCGCATCAGTGTGATGATAGAGTGTAAGAGGCTCCTGGGAAGATTTCATAGAAGAGGTCGGCTCCCTGTTTGCATCACACAATGGTCAAGAGACTATAATAATTTTAATATGGTAAGTGAGGGAATGAATTCGGGAACCCAGTCCTAATGGGTATCTTCAAAACATGCAGAGCCGGGTTCATGGCACATGCTTGTAATCCCAGCGCTTGGGAGGCAGAGACAGGAGGATCTCACAGGTTTGAAGCCAGCCTCAGCTACTGAGTAAGGCTCTCAGCAGCTTAGTGAGATCCTGTTTCCAAATAAAGTATAAAATAGGTCTGGGAGTACAGCCCAGAGGTAGAAAATCCCCTAGGTTCCACCCCCAGTACCACAAAAAAAAAAAAATGTAGGGGATTCCTGCACTGGGACTGACAGGGAAACCAAGAAAGCCTGATGGATAGCTCATATTCCCTATTTCTGTTTCTACAACTAATGGCATCCATTTATCATTCACAAAAAGTAAACAGAGTAGTGGTTGGGGATAATCCCAAACCACATCCTCCCAGTCCTTACCCCCACTTTTTTGAGACAAGATCTCACTGAGTTGTTAAAATGACCTCAAACCTGCAATATTCCTGTCTCAACTTCCCAAGAATTTGGGATTAAAGGCCTATACCACCACACCTGGATACATTTGAGATTTTTTTATGTACTAGGGATTGAACTGAGGGGCATTCTGCCTCCCATATATACTCCCAGCCCTATTTTTTAATTCCTTGAGACAGGGTCTCACTAACTTGTAGAGGGCCTCACTAAGGTCCAAGGCTGGCTGTGAACCTGTGATCCTCCTTTCTCAGCCTGGGATTACAAGTACTAGGTTTACAAGTATGTGTCGCCATGCCCGGCTATTTGAGAATTTTTAAAAGCATATTTTCCATTTATGCTAGAAGCACATTTATAACCTCTCTTGCTACTACTCCTCAGCTCCCTCTATCCTTCTCCTATCCTATGAGATTTAACTTCTAACATCTATATCTCAGGGAGCTATAATAAGGAATCTGCTCAATAATTAGTGATTAAATGGGCAAGATATAATTTCAGGGATTTAAAAATTGATGTGAAACATCTCCCAGATTGATACTCTATGCTTCAAAATTTTTAAGCTTCACATTAAGCCCATTGGGAAGACAAACTGAACTTTAGTTATGCCTCAAATGCCCAGTCCAGGATGAGGGGAGGGAGCATAGCAGGAGATTTTCACCTCCAGTTAACACTAGACCCTGCTACCTAAGCAATGCCCCTCTTGACCAAAGATGCCTCTAAGATCCAGGTCATGAAGGAAGGATGTTCCTTTCCTTTCTATAGAGTTGGTTGTGGAAGAGACTTGACTGGGCGTTGTCTCTGGAGACACCAGGTATGTTAGTCAGGGTTCTTCAGAGGAAAAGAACCAGTGTGTAATTATAAGAGGGATTTTATTAGATTGACTCACATGATGACAAGCTGAATGGTCCCACACTGGCCATCTGTGAGCTGGAGAGCTGAGGAGCCCAGTAGTTACCTAATCAAAGAAGTTAGAAGCCTTAGAACAAGAGGGACCAATGATGTAGCCTCAGTCCATGGCTGGAGGCCTGGAAGCTCCCTGGAGTTACTGGTGCGACTCTTTATTCAAAAGCCGAAGGATCTGAAGTCTGATGTCCACAGACGACAACAGCAGCAAGAGACATACCCCGTTCAAGAAGAGTGAAGGGAATATTGACACTGGCTTCCCACTTCTACCTTTGTGTTCCACCCAGGCCTCCAGCCTGTTGAAGAATGTCGTCCACAAGCTGGTTGAGTCTCCCACTTAGTTCACCGACTCACATACCAATCTTCTCCAGAAACGTCCTAACAGACACACCCAGAAATGTGCTTTACCAATCTTTTAGGCACCTCTCTATAGTCATGCTGGCAACCAAGATTAATCACCGCTCCAGGGAATTAGGCAGAAAGCTAGGCTATTCCAAAGCCTCCTGGCTCATGCTTGGCGGCTTCCTGAGCTCTCTTGCCTCCAGCACTCTGTGATGAAATACTGGAAGAACCAGGGACCCTCTATGGAAAAGCTGTAGGAGACTTCCCATACCTTTGCTCTCACTAACCCTAGCACCCATGGCCTCAGTGTACCTATCTGTGGCCCCAGGATTGCTGGGCCCCAGCCTCTGGACACTGTGACTCTTGCCTACTTTGAGGTAGGGCACCAAAGAGGCCCATTCTCTCACTCAAAGGCTGAATTTTGCATCCATGGAGAGAGAATCTGTACTTTGATTTCTAATACAGTATACCCCCCCTTTTTTTTACTGCTTTGAGTCTATGTATAGACTAGGAAGGAATGGTAGGATGAAGGATTGATAACACTTCTTAACCTTTCAAAACAGATGGGCATCTTTAACACGAGTAGTAGTTAATATTTAGCCAGGGTAAATGCAGAGCCAAGCACTCTTCTAAGTGTTTTTTATATATCATTTCAGCACAAACAATAAGCACAAATATTTGCTCCATCTCACACAATAGGATGTAGAGGCAGAGAGGGGTTAATTTGCTCAAGGTTACAGTAGTAAGTAACACAGCAAAGATTCAAACCTGAGGTTTCCAGCTCCAGAGTTTCAGACCTTGACTGTTATGCTTTATTGTTCCTTTGTTAGGTCTTTGACACAGAAACTCTTTTCAAATTAGGGGAACAAGCAAATTAGCTTAAAAGGGAAGCTAGAGACATGCACAAAGAAGCTGCCTTGTCCATTGTCGCCCAGATGGCTATTGGCAGACATAGGATATGTCTCTTCTCTCCCCATCCAGGGCTCTCCACTGTCCCACTGGACTGGAAAGTAGGGCAGGAAGCTGGGTGAAACTGGAGTCCTATACTTTTATTTCCAGCAAATGGTGGGAGGAGTGTCCCCCCCCCCCCCGCCGCCAAAAAAAAAGGAAGGGGGAAAAGTGACTGTAACAGAGCAGGTCACTTCTAAGTCAAAATATTCCTCCTGCACTTGCCCCAGGTCTGCTTTCCCCCGAAAAAAGCAAACACGATGTGGAACACACTCGGGGCATCTCCCTGTGCCTACAAGGCAGAACAGATGATTGGATGTGCCGACCCCAGAAGTTCGCCCTTCCCACTGCATGATCAGGGAAAGGTGGAGGACCTGCTCTCCAGCCCCTTGAATTGCAACCCCAGGAGATAGCTAAGGGAGGTGAGGCCAGAAGTGAGGCTCCCTGAAGTTTCAAGGTGACTAGTGGCCCAGTTGTGGGGCCTGGCAGTTAGAGCAGCCCCCGGTCTCCCCTTCAGTCACAGTTGGCTGGCTTGCTTCCTTTCCTCAGCTCCTGCATCTTCTCCTCCCTCCCATTCCCGGAAACTCTCTTCTGTCCCTCTATCCTGTTCTGCTCTGGTCCTGATGCAGCTGTGCACATCAGCCTTCTCGAGGCAGGTGTTCATCCATACTCCAGAGACCATGGTGTAGACCCCAGAGCTTCTTCCTCTCCTTTGCCTACTTCCTGCTTCCAGCAAATCCATAAAGGCTGAACCACAATCAGTACGTGAGAGATCTTCTAGATGGTGAAGTTTTGATCACTGGCCTTTTACATGCTCAGGTCTAAGGAGGATGTGGTCTGCTCACCAACCTCAAGGCCCTTCACATTATTCCTTCACATCTGCGCCCCTCTCTTTACAGACTCTTTGCTATGCAAAAGGTCCTTTAACTCTGTTACCCTCAGCTCACCCAAGCTCTAGCTCAGGAGGCCTTCTCAGAAGGTAAAGAACAGAGCAGGGAAAATGAGTTGCTTGGAGCCCAAGACTCATTCTCTCTGACTTGATGGTCCTAAATTCGTTCCTCTCCTAAAAATATGCCCAAGATTTCCTCAAAGTCCCTCAGGACAGAGACTTCCATTCCCTCATCCCTTCGACTCGATCATCCTCTTCCCAACTATCCTGCAGGAGTTGTTCCCTGCATTTGTTCAAGGATGCACCACAGTCTCCCCAGTTATCTCCCGAGGCTGAGTGGCTGCTGGAGGAAAGCTTTGAATGGGGTGTGGTCACAAGGGGACTTCACAAGCACTTTTCATGGGCCAGGCAAATTCCCTCTCATGATTGTCTTCAAATCTGTGGTTGGTGTCTCCATTGCCAGTAAGAAGCAAGGCACTGCTTCCCAACTTGAGATAATAAACTAGACATAGTTGAGGAAAAGGAAAAGACAGTCCAGAGTTCCTCCTGCCAGGCCTCCAGGGAGGCCTCCTCCAGATTTTCCAGCTAACCTAGCATGGCCCAGAAAAAAGACCCAAAGGATCTTCTAGACACAGCTGGTGAATGACATCTGGTGTGGGAGAGGGGACTGTCAATATTCTGGAGGGTCCTTCTCTGTAGATCTGCTAAGAGGAACTTCAATAAAGTAACCTGAATACACCAGAGCCTGGCATATTCAGATTTCTCTGTATTCACACACAAATAGCTCTTTCAAATCCAACCTCTTCATATAGTGAACAGGTTTTTTTTGTTGTTGTTGTTTTTTCCGATACTGAGGATGGAACCCAGGGGCATTCTACCACTGAGCCACACCCCCAGCCCTAGTTTTATTCTTTATTTTGCAACAGGGTCTCACTGAGTCGCAAAGGTAATGTTTACACCTTAAAAAGATTTCACAAAGCTGGCTGTGGTGGCATATGCATGCAATCCCAGTACTTGGGAGGCTGAGACAAGACTGGAGATTTAAAACCAGCCTCATCAATTTAGTGAGATTCTGTTTCCAAAAAAATAAAAAATAAAATGGAACTGAGAGTGTAGCTCAGAGCTAGAATGCTTCTGTGTTCAATTCCCAATATTTCTCTCTCTCTCTCCCTCTCTCTCCCTCTCTCTCTCTCTCTCGCTCTCACTCTCTTTCTCATGCATGCACACACACATACACACACAGAAATAGTTTATAAATATTTAGTTCACATTTTTAAAAAATGTTAGTAGCAAACTAAAAGTATAGTCAGGCACAAAAAAAGTTAATCACTACTTCTTCTATTGGACCAGAAAATATGTATTTTAAAATGATAATTAAGCCAGGTGTGGTGGTGCATGCCTGTAATCCCAGTACTTGAGAGGCTGAGACAGGAGGATCCGTCCGTCGCTTTGCTTTTGTCTCTGTGGTTTGGTGTTGACATGGGGCAGGGATCGTCCTCCTCAGGGACCCTGTCTCCCTTGGAATGTTTTCTTAAAAATTTTCAGGATTTCAAAAAATGGGGAAAACATTATGGCGTAAGAGTTGATGCTTTCACTTTAAAAACATTTTGTGAGCTTGACTGGCCAACATATGGTGTCGGATGGCCCTCAAATGGCACTTTAGATAAAAATATTTGTTTTGCAGTTCAAAATGTTGTCTATGGACCTAGTCGGCGCCCAGCAGGGCACCCTGATCAAATACCCTATATAGACATTTAGATTGATATATTAAGTGACCAGCCTTCATGGCTTAAAGGGTGTCAACCTGAGCCAGAAAGAGTCTTTAAGGGACAAGTCCTTGTTACTGACCTCTGGAATCTTGTCTCAGGCCAACTGCCTATTTGGTCACAGTGGCAGGGCGGGACCAACAAAGATGGGGGTGGCCCTTGCGGAGGAAGTGATCAGGGCAACAGCCGCCACTGGAGATGCAGCTCTGCCCGCGCGGGGCTGCTCGGGGCCAGGAGGGGGCGGCCCTGAGCTGGAGCCTGGCCCCGGCTGCCCTCCCCCGCAGCCTCGCAGGGGGACAGGTTCAGCCTGTGGTGTCCACAATGCCCCAGGCCTCTGAGCATCGCCTGGGCCGGAGCCCAGAGCCACCTGTGAATGTCCAACCCCGAGTGGGGTCCAAATTACCATTTGCCCCTCAGGCCGCAGCAAGGAGCGCCGCAACTCAGCCCCTGGGCCGAACCCCATGTTACGACCCCTGCCTCCCTGGCCAGGTCCCCCTGAGGAGCGGCTCAGGAAACTGGAGCTTGGACAGGGGACAGACCTCGGGGCCCTCGCCCCAGAGGCCCCCTGTGGGCCGATCACAGGGTTCCCCTGCCTGGCTCACCACCCCCAACTGTGGCTCTGCCTCTCCCATCCCGACCTAGCCCGCTCCAAGTCTGTGAGCAGCGGGGACTTGCGTCCAAAGGGGATTGCCTTGGGAGGGCACCGCAGCCCCGCAGAGCTGGGGGCTGCGCTGGGCCGCCTGGCACTCTGGCCGGAGCCCCCCCACCTTGCCACGGAGCACATAGCTGCGCCGCCTTCGGGGGCTTTCCTGGACCCCCAATCTTGCTCAGCATTTAGACAGAGTCCCTGCTTCCCGCAGCGCCTTCCACATGATAGCTGCGCGGCCCTCTGAGCCTTTCTATGCCTAGGAGATGGCTCATCACACGCTCCTGCTGGGCTCTGGTCATGTTGGCTTGCGGAACCTGGGCGATACGTGCTTCCTGAACGCCGTCCTGCACTGCCTCAGCGGCACTCGGCCTCTCCAAGACTTCTGCTTGCAAAGGGACTTCCGGCAAGACATGCCTGGTTGGGGACGAGCCCAAGAGCTCACAGAAGCCTTTGCAGATGTGATTGGCGCCCTCTGAAACCCCGGCTCCTTCGAGGCTGTGAATCCTACTTGGTTTTGGGCGGTCTTCCAGAAATACGTTCCCTCCTTCTCTGGATACATCCAGGAGGATGCCCAAGAGTTCCTGAAGCTCCTGATGGAGCGGCTACACCTTGAAATCCACCACCGAGGCCGCCGGTTTCCGTCAATCCTGACCAACCGGCCGGCTCCTACCCTGCCCCGCCGAGGAGGGGCTCTGCTAGAAGAACCTGAGTTAAGTGAGGACGACCGGGCCACCCTAATGTGGAAATGTTACCTGGAGCAAGAGGACAGCAAGATTGTGGACCTGTTTGTGGGCCAGCTAAAAAGCTGTCTCCAGTGCCAGGCCTGTGGGTATCATTCCACGACCTTCGAGGTTTTTTGTGACCTGTCCCTGCCCATCCCCAAAAAAGGACTTGCAGTGGGCAAGGTGTCTCTGCGCGACTGCTTTACCCTGTTCACCAAGGAAGAGGAGCTAGAGTCGGAGAATGCCCCCGTGTGACCGATGTCGGCAGAAAACAGGAAATACCAAAAAGTGAACTGTACAGTGGTTCCCCGAGATCCTCATGCTCCATCTGAATTCTCCACCTCCCGAGGCTCCATCAAGAAAAGCTCAGTAGGCGTAGACTTCCCGCTGCAGCAACTGAGCCTGGAAGACTTTGCCAGCGACAAAACCAGAAGCCCTGTGTACCAGCTGTACACCCTCTGCAACCACTCGGGCAGCGTCCACTGCAGCCAGTACACAGCCCTGTGCCGCTGTCAGACTGGCTGGCATGTCTTCAAAGACTCCCGTGTCTCCCCTGTCAGCAAAAACCAAGTGGCATCCAGCGAGGGCTACGTGCTGTTCTGCCAGCTGATGCAAGAGCCGCCCCAGTGCCTGCGACTCCCCCAGCGCCCTAACCCCAGGCTCCCCACTTATTGGAGAGGGGGGAGGGGGTCATAGCTCCCATTAAAGAAGGGACTCTTCCACCTGGAGGCTGCTTTGTCTCCCAGTCCCGTGAAATCCCTCTTTTTCTCAGAATCCCCGAGGTTTAATTTCTCTCTTAGACCCTCTTCACCTCTGAAGAGAGGGAGAGAATTAAAATAAAGGCTAAAAAACAGATTACTGGACCAGATGGATTGCCCTCTGCTGATGCTGAACTTCTGAAAGGTATTTTTCCCAGCAGTCAACCCAGATGGGATCCAAACTCCAGCCACAGTAAGGAGGCTCTCGATCAGTATCGCCAGCTTCTGCTCAAAGGTCTTTGGGCAGACACCCATAAACCCACAAATCTTTCTAAAGTCACTGAGACAGTTCAGGGTCCAGGAGAAAGCCCTATGGCCTTCCTGGAGAGGCTATCAGAGGCATACCGGACTTCCCCTATCGACCCGGATGCCCCCCAAAATAGGTGAGCACTGGCTGTCCAATTTGTGGCCCAGTCAGCCCCAGAAAGTTAAAAAGGCTTTGCGGGAAAAATCACTTTCAGGATTGGTTGAAGTTGCCCAAAAGGTCTTTAATAATCGAAAAGACCCCTCACAGGCCCTAAATAAAAAAAAAATTTGGCAAAAGTCTTGCTGGCTAAGAACATTGCCAAAAGACCAGTAGGGCCATTGAGGTTTTAACTTTAGTTCCTGACAACCTCTTGCCTCCACAGCCCGCGTGCTCCAAAAAAGAACAAGCTGTGGCACAAAAGCTCCAGGCAAGACCTGGTAAACAGGGGTGGCTCTATTTACCAGATTCTAGAACTTTTATTCCCCAGGTCTTGGGGTGCCAGATTGTGTACCAGACACATCAGAGCACTCACCTTGGAGGAACCAAACTGGCCGAACTGCTTCGCAAGACAAGATGTCCAAAGACTTGGCCAGTAGGTGCCAGTCATGCGCTAAGGTAAACTTAGGACCCCTACACCAAGAACCATTAAGAACCTGGTTCAGAGGTGAGAGCCCCGGAGAATACTGGGAGGTTGATTTTACCGAACTGACTCCAGCTCCTGGAGGATACAGGTATCTCTTGGTTATGGTAGATACCTATTCTGGATGGCCCGAGGCATATCCAACCAAAACCAAAAGAGCTCAGGTAGTAGTTAAAAAACTCCTCACCGAGATTCTCCCTCGGTTTGGCCTGCCACTATATATGGGGTCTGACAATGGTCCAGTGTTTATCGCCGATGTCACTCAATTATTGGCTAAGACACTCAGGGTAAACTGGAAATTACATTGTGTCTATAGACCTCAGAGTTCAGGACAGGTAGAAAGAATGAATCGCACCTTGAAAGAAACCTTAACTAAAAATGTTCCTGAACATCTCTGTACTTGGGGACAAGTGTTCTAAGATGTTTAGTCACTATCGAAACCTAGCTATGGGAGAGCCTTATGACCTCTGAATCAATTATTTGATTCCACATAAAGACCAGTAGGGAATGTCAAGGCCTGCCTTGACGTAAACAGGAAAAGGACAAGACCTGAGAACAAAGGAGGGGAGCAAGAGGAAGTTAGTTCAGAAAATGTTTCAGTTAGATAAACAGGCCATCTTGTGTTTTGGACATACCCAACGTAAACCACATCCTAAAAAATATGTCAAAACAAACTCATAACTATCTATGCCTTCCTGCACAACTGCAAGCTTTACATTGTTGCTTTAAGTAAAGGTCAACCAATCAGTTTTGTACAACAACAACTTCATTACAAAGGTATAAAAGATGCTTGCTAACTGCGATCGGGACCCTTGCTATCTCTGCTGGGACAGATGGGGCTTGGGTCCAGATTCGTATCTGTATTAAAGGCTTAATTTATACTTTAATTTGAGTCCGTGGTCTTCTTGTTTGGGCGCGCTTCATAATACCAGGACACGGGATCCTGGCAACCACCACCAGAGGGCGCAGGTGTCCGTTCTCCTGCTGCGGAGGCGCTGGTTGGAGTCAGGCTGGGGTGGTTCAGAAAGACTAAGGGTTGTTATTGGGGCCCTTGGTAGTGCCTCGGTTTCTTCACTGACAAAGAGGTGCGCTTTGTTGATATTTCCTCTTGTGTCAGAACTGGGTTCTGATGTTCTCAAGTAGATCCCTAAAGCTCATTTCTGACCTAAGCTTGGGAAGTATAGCTTTTCCCACCTTTAGGATGGTCTCTGGGCATTGAAACAGAGCTATACAGGTTTTGCCTGCCCTGCAAATCAAGCTTTTGACTGCCCTGTAAATCAGGGTGGCCCAGGGATGACATTTAAATGGGCAACCTCATGCTTCTACCCATCTGTTAAATCTCAGTTCCTACAGCACCCTGAGCTCTCACCAGTCACACTTGTTCCCTGTCTGCCAGGGTGACTGGTTCCCACCCAGCAACTCAGTGGACGCTCTGTCTCCTCTCCTTGGCAGGACTCTCGCCCCAGTTCACAGCTTGCCTTCTGGGTGAAGTCAGCCTGGTTTCTTCATGAGCAGCCAAAACTTTCCACTCACTGCAGGTCTTAGCTCCATCTGTGCCTCTGTGATGTTTGTATTCATTATATACTGTTATTGATACCCTGTTATTGGACATCATTGATGAGTTTCAAAGTCATACAAACATATGTGCACACATTACTTGCTGTGTTTCCTTCCACATTTCACCTTACTACCCCTCCTTCCTCCTCATACATGTTAATGATATTAGTAATAATGCCTTCAAATATGGATATAACATTATTTGAACTGTTTTCTTCCTTGTTACTCCTTTTTCCCACCCCAACCTCCCTCCGCCAATTCCCTTCCTACTATTCTACTGGTCTCCTCGTTTATCTGAGTCCTTTTATTTCCTATTTTCTCTCTAGTTTTCACATTCAGAGAAAAATATATGGCCTTGACTCTTTGTGACTGGCTGACCTCAGCGTATAGTTCTACAAATTATATAATTTTTTCTACAAATTATATAATTTTGCTTTTTATGGCTGAGTAAAATTCCATTGTGTGTATATGCCACAATTTCTTTATCCATTCATCTGTTTACATACGCCTAGGTTGGTTTGTAAGGGGGCTGTGAGGGCCATCCCCCTTCCCTTATAGAATTAAAATGTTAGAATATAGAATTAAAATATAGAATTAAGTTAGAGTGATGTTAAGAGCTGTTTTGACCTTAAGGCTTGTTTTGATGTCAAGAGTTGTTTTGACCTTAAGGCTTGTTTTGAAGTTAGGAGTTGTTTTGAAGTTTGAAATGTTTTTGAAGTGTTTTAAAGTGTTTTTGAGAATGTGCGGATGTGGAAAATATTTTTCTTTGAAAATCATTGGCTGTACTTGTTTACCTTGTAAATCTATTGGCTGTATCCCAATGTGAACGCCCCCTCTGGGGCTATAAATGTAAAGCCTGAAATGTGCTCGGGGTCTTGCTCTGACCACTTGCCTGCGTGCTTGTGAAAGAGACTTGACCCTGGCATGCCAGTTTCTGCTGCACTGCCATAAACTCTGCCTGTGGTTTTCATCCTCTGGTGAGTTCTCTGTTGTTTGGGGTGGGGGCGTCTCTCGGACCCTAACAGGTTCCATAATTTGGGTATTGTGAATTGTGCTTTAATAAACATGGGTATACATGTATTGTTCTAGTATTTTAACTTTCTTTTGGAAAGATACCAAGGAGTGGTATAGCTGGGTCATATGTTAATTCCATTTCTAGAATTTTAAGGAACTTCACACTGATCTCCATAGGGGTTTTACTAATTTACAGTTCCACCAACAATGTAGAAGGGTTTTTATTTCCCCACATCCTCACCAGCATTTAGTGTTGTTTGTATTCTTGACAATTGCCATTCTAACTGGAGTTAGATAGAATCTCATTGTAGTTTTGATTTGCATTTCCTGATTGCTAGTGATAGTGAACACGTTTGCACATGTTTATTGGCCATTTGTATTTTTTCTTTTGAGAAATGTCTATTCAGTTCAATTGCCCAGTTTTGACAGAGTTATTTGATGGAACTAGAAAATAATATCCTAAGTGGGTGAATGCTGAGTAATCCCAAGTTGTACGCCCTCCCTCAGTTTCAACCCCTTCATTCATCTTCCTTTCCTTTTCCATAGTGTAAATTTCAGTTTAGAACATGCCTATGTCTCCCGTAACTAGGAAAGAGCACAGGTCTAGTAAGGAATGTCTCCAAGTTAGGTTTTCAGTTGGAATAGGCAAAGGAGCAGAAGACCTTGCTTAAAATAGAATACACAACTTGGACATAGAAGAGACTTGTTTAAGAAGACAGTCTGCAAACAGTTGCCATGATCTTAACAATGAAAGTCAAGATATGACTATTTCCTCTTTTCATCCTGGGGACAAGTCCATTCTTTTCTAGAATTAAAATGAAAGAAAAAAAATATCCATTTCTCTATTCACCAATGTAGTAAGGCATAATGTCAGGAAAGGGGAAGTAAATCATTAATGACTTTGTTTAGTGTACTGTCAGTAGGCCTGAACATTAGTTAAAAAATACCAAAACAGACATCTGCAAAGGAATGCAAGCAAGTGTGCACTTAATAGATACACTCATGAAATGTCACAGTTAAACTTTTTTCAGAAAAGAGAAAAACCTTACCATAAGATGGAAAGACCTCAGTTCAATATAATGAAGAATACCAAATTGAAGTCAATAGGCTGGAGGTTTTAATAGCTGATCCTAACTGATGGTGAGATCTTGGATCTATAATTAAACATTTTTTAGCCATTTTTTTTCCTTTTGAAAATGAGGGAATTAAAATTAATAAGTGGTTTCTAAACTTCTGTTGTTCTTGCTAACATCTCATAACTCATTCTGCAAATAAAAATGAAAATGGGTACAGTTATAAATATAGAACTGCTCTGGTTGAAGCTGGTTTAGGTGCCTGGAACCATCTCTTCCCACAAGAGTGCCCTTAGAGTAACTATTAAAGTTGCTAAAAGAGATAATACAGTCTTAGGCTGCATTAATAGAAATGCAGAATTTAGCAAAAAGGGGAAAAACAAAAACTTGGTTAAAAGCCAGAAGCTCTGAACTTGACTATACACCTGACTGGATAACTTCCTCAAACTCTGTTTGCTCAACTGTATTTGGGAGCAAAAGGAAAAATAAAGTCAAATTTACCTTTTTTTTTTTTTTTTTTGGTACTAGGGATGGAACCCAGAGGCATTGTACCTCTGAGCTACACTCCAAGCCGATTTTTTACTGTTTTTATTTTTGAAACTGGATTGCAAAGGGCCTCACTAAGTAGCTGAGGCTGTCTGCAAACCGTGATCCTCCAGTCTCAGCCTCCCGAATGCTGGGATTACAAGCGTGCGCCACCACGCCCGGCTTACCTCCTTCTTGCAGAGTAGAAAGAACCAAATGAGTTAGTAGATCGTAAGAGTCAGCAAATTTGTCATTTTTTCACTACAGAAGTCCTTTACAATGTGGCACGGATGTCTTTCAGCCTATGCTTGAACACCTCCAGAGCAGAAAATTCACCACATTTTGCAAGAGTTCATTCCCTTCCTGCCAGATTCTAACTGAAGACTTTAGGAAGCTTTTCTAAAATAAAGATAATAATAATTTATAAATTCCCATTGCAGACACATATAAAATAGTCATAATTTTCTCCTCTGCTGACTCAGGAAATAAAAAGCAAAAAGCAATTTTCAAGTCATATAGAACTTTGAAATGAATAAATATTTTATGTAAACATATAATCTCATATTTGAAATATGCTATTTAATCCTTACACAGAGTTTTGTGTGCAAACTTTTCTTTTTTTAATTTATTTTTATTGGTGCATTGTAATCATATATCACATTGGAATACAAGACTTGAGAGGATATACAAGCACACATCATCCAATCAGCCCTCATCCAGTCCCCATCCCATTCCCTCCCCCTCCCTCCATCCCATGTTTGTTTGGTGATTAACTTTGATACATTTGTTTATGTACCTCCTGAGTTTTAAAGAGGCTCCATCCTCCCCTATTCCATACCCTCTGATTGGTCACCTCAATTGCTTCGCTATAGGGCCCTTTCTATAACTCGACCTCTTCTTGTTGCCCCTTTCCTCCTAGTTATTGCTGATTAGGGGGAGCATCTGGTTTTTATTTTCTGCGATATTTCTCTGTGCATGCCACGTTGCAAGTACCAATCCCACTTTTGATGGCCCCAGTAGTGGCCTGGCTACCCGGTGGACTGATCCAGACCTCACTGGCTCAAGCAGCGGCCTTGCCTCACGGGAGGCCCCGATTCTGGCCTTGCTGGCCCCCACACCAGCCTAACCCCTCGGCTGGCTCTGATCCTGGCCTCGGTGGCCCCAGCACTGGCCTAGCCTCAAGGCAGGCTCCGTCCAAGCCTCGCTGACCCTGGCACCAGCCTAACCCCTCAACAGACTCCTATCCTGGCCTTGGAGGCCCCAGCACCGGCCTTGCCTCATGGCAGTTTCCGATCCCAGCCTCGCTGGCCCCGGTACCAGCCTAACCCCTTGGCAGGCTCCGATCCTGGCCTCGGAGGCTCCAGTAGGGGCTTTGCCTCAAGGCAGGTTCCGATGCCAGCCACTGGCCCCATCACCGCTACCCCTCCGCAGGCTCTAATCCCAGCCTTGGAGGCCCCAGCACTGGCCTTGCCTCATGACAGGCTCCGATTCTGACCTTGCTGAACCTGACACCGGCCTAACCCTTTGGCAGGCTCCGATCCCGGCCTCAGAGGCCCCAGCACCGGCCTTGCCTCACGACAGGCTCCACTCCTAGACTCGCTGGCCCCAGCACCAGCCTTGCCTCACGGCAGGCTACGCTCCCGGACTCGCTGACCCCAGCACTGGCCTAGCCTCTCAGCAGGCTCCAATCCCGGCCTCAGAGGCCTAAGTAGTGGCTGTGTCTCATGGTCCCAGCACCGACCTACCCCTCAGCAGGCTCTGATCCCGGCCTCGGAGGCCCCAGCCCGGCCTTGCCTCATGGCAGGCTCCAATCCCAACCTTGCTGACCCCTGTGTGCAAACTTTTCTTTCCCTCAGTTATTTTTCAGCTACCTAAGATTTTGAGGTTTTTGGTTTGGGAATAATATTAGCTAAAACTTATTAAATAACTAATATGTGCTGTGTACAATGTGTTTTACACAGATTACCTCATTTAATATTCATAACCTTCTAAGACAAGAGCTATTATGTGTAGATTTTATTTTATTTTATTTTATTTTATTTTATTTTTGGTGGTACTGGGGTTCCTGGAAGCCCTTCTACCCCCGGGCTACACTCCCAGAACTTTTTTATACTTTTGATTTGGAAACAGGGTTTCTTAAAGCCAGCACGGCTGGCTTCAAACCTACGTGATCCTCCTCTCTCCGCCTCCCAAGCACGGGGATTACAAGCATGCGCCACCACGCCCAGCTATGTGTAGGTTTTAAATGAAGAAATTGAAGCTAATAGGTGGAATAATTGGTCACATTCTACATACTAATAAGAACCAGGATTATAATCCAACCTTGTGATTCTGGAGTCTACTCTGATACTCTGTTCTATTACATGGGCACCAGTGTGTCAGGTGAATATGGAAGAATGCTCTATGCAACTTACCAGCATTGGTTATTCTTTCTGGCATGTCCTTATTGTCTACATGCATGAACAACATTGGTCAGACTGCAGTGTCCTTCCCCCCCCCCAATTTTTTAGTTGTAGTAAAATAAGTAGAAAATTTACCATCTTAATAATTTTTAAATATAAATTTCAATTGTATTAAATACATTCATAGTGTTAGCCAAATATCACCACCATTCTTTTATCTTATAAAACTCAAATTCATTAAACAGTAAATCTCCATTCCTTCCTAACACAGTCTTTGAAAAATCACCATTCTAGTTTTGTTTATATGAATTTGACTTACTCTACCTAATATGTGTGGAATAATACAGTATTCATCTTTTTATGACTTTTTTCATTTAGCATAATGTCTTAAGGTTCATCCATGTTGTAGTATTAAATCAGAATATCATTTTAGGCTGAATAATATATAATACATAATAATACACTGAGTCTGCTCATTCATTCATCAGTCGATAGACACTTCAATTGCTTTCATGGTTTGACTATTGTGAATAATGCTGTGAAAAACATGATGTATAAGTATCTTATTTATTTATTTATTTATTTGCAGTACTAGGGATGGAACCCAGGGGCATTCTACACTTTTAGGTCTTGCTTTGTATAATTTTTAGGTACTATCACACTGTTTTCCATAGAAGCTATACATTCCTACCAACAGTGTGCAAGGGTCCCATTTTCTCCACGTCTTGGTCAACACCTGTTATTTTCTTATTTTTCTTAGTACTAGTCCTAGTGATGTGAAGTGAGTCTTGTAGTTTTGATGGCACTTTCCTAATGATTAATGATGTTGAACATTTTTTATTTCCTTATTGAGCATATATGTATCTTCTATGGAGAAACATCTATTCAAGTCCTTCACTCGTATTGAATAAGGTTGTTTGGATCTTTTGGTTGTTGAGCTTTATGGGTCATTTAGATTTTTTATCCATTTTGAGTTAGTTTTTTATATGGTATTGGATAAGAGCCAAACTTCATTCTTTTGTGTGTGGATATCCTGATTTCCCTAATCATTTGCTGAAATAAACATCAACTGAATAATGTTAACATTCTTATAAGAAATCATTTGACAACATATATCGAGATATATTTATATATGATTTGGGAATAATATTGAATAAAATTTTTTAAATTTAAAAAATTTAAAATTACTGTAGATTATTTTACACAGAATAATTTATACGTATTTTTTTCTGAGCTTCCTTCTTTTCCACTGGTCTATATGTCTTTCTTTATGCAAATGCCATATACTTTTGATTACTGTAACTTTGTAATAAATTTTGAAATCAAAAAGTATGAGTTCTCCAGCTTTGTTCTTTTTTAAGATCATTTTGACTACTTAAGAGTTCCTTGAGATTCTCTGTAAATTTTGGAATGTTTTTATTTTTTATGCAAAAAATGTCATGGAAATTTTGATAGAGATTGTATTTAATCTATAGATCACTTGGGTAGTGTTCTGATTTGAACATAGGTTATTACCTCTGAAACTCATGTTAACTTTAATTCCTATTGTGAGTTACTAGAAGGATGGATTTTATTTTATTTTACTGTGAGTATATTTATTTTTATTTATTTATTTTTAAATTTTTTATTGGTGCATTATATTCATACATCATATTGGGGTAAAAAACTTGTGTGTACATACCTGAACACATCACTGATTTAACCCCTACCCAATTCCCACCCCATTCCCTCCCTGTCCGTCCTTCCCTTGGCTTAGTGGTTGACTTCGATGTTTAAGTACATTGTGTGTTTTAGAGATTTTCCTCTTCCCTCCTCCTTTCTCCTCCTTTAGGTTGTCTTGTTTGTTCCTCTATAGGATTTCCTTTTTCATCTAGAGTTCCTCCTATGACCCATTTCTCCCTAACTCTCACATATTAGGAAAAGCATCTGCTTTCTTATTTTTTGTGACTGACTAATCTCACTTAGCATAATGTCCTCCAGTTCCATCCATTTCCCTGAAAATGATGTAATTGAGTTTTTTTTCCTTTGATGGCTGAGTAAAATTCCATTGTGAACATATCCCACAGTTTTGTAATCCATTCATCTATTGATGGACATCTTGGCTGGTTCCATAGTTTGATAATGGTGAATTGTGTAGTTATGGAAACTTAATCCAACTCTGGTTTTAAAAGGCAGATCTTTTGGAAGATAATTAGGATTAAATAAAATCATCAGGGTTGAACCTTACAATTGAGTGTTGGTGGCTTTAGAAGAAAAGCGAGAAGCTGGTGTGGTGATGCATGCTTGTAATCACAGCATTTGAGAGGCAGCCTCAGCTACTTAGTGAGGTCCTTTCCAACTCAGTGAGACCATGTTTCAAAATTAAAAAAAAATAGGGCTTGAGGTATAACTCAGAGATAGTATGCCCCTGGGTTCCATCTCCAGTATCACCAAAAAAAAAAAAAAAAAGAAGAAGACGGAGAAGGAGAAGGAGGAGGAAAGAAAGGAGAAAGAGGAAGAGGTGGAGGAGGAGGAAGAAGAGGAGGAGGAGGAGGAGGAGGAGGAGGAGAGGAGGAGCCCAAATAGTTAGGTACACATGCATGCTTCCAATCTCTCACATTGTGATTCCCTTTCTTGAGACTTCTCCAGCAAGATGATGAGATGTATCCTCTTGATCAGATAAAGATCCTTGATGTTAGACCTCCAGAACTATAAGCCAGGATAAGCCTATTTTCTTGATACCTAACCAAAGACATTGCATTAAATGAACCCAAGACATTTACTATAAACACTTTAAAAATATTAAATCTTTCAATCCACGAATGTGAATTTATTCTCATTTATTTACATCTTCTTTAATTTCTTTCAATAAGAAGTTGTACATTTTGAGCCGGGTGTGATGGCGCACGCTCGTAATCCCTGCGCTTGGGAGGCTAAGACAGGAGGATCGCACAGGTTCAAAGACAGCCTCAGCTTAGTGAGGCTCTCAGCAACTTAATGAGACCCTATTTCCAAATAAAATATAAAATAGGTCTGGGAGTATAGCCCGGAGGTAGAAAGCCTCTGGGTTCCACCCTCAAAATCATCAGTAGTCATCAGTGTGCACCACATCAGTGCAGTGCATTTCCACATTCTTTGTGTATGTGTGTTGGGGGGGTGATTACTTGGGATTGAACTCAGGGACATTCTACCTCTGAACTACATCTCCATACCTTTTTGTTTTTTGTTTTTTTAGTAGAAAGAGTTTGGTTCTAGGTTTTATTTTAGGTTCAAATTTAATACCATCAAGCTTAAATTTTATTGCTTTTTCATTTAGAAATAAAATAAGTACTTATTGACTACTTCTGAGTGCTTGTGCATGTTTATTCTTTATTTAAAAATCCTATTAAGCCAGGCGTGTTGGCACACGCTTGTAATCCTACCATTTGGGAGGCTAAGACCAGAGGATCACAGTTCGTGGCAGCCTTAGCTACTTAGTGAGGACCTCCTCAACTTAGTGAGACCCTGTTTCAAAATAAAAAATACGTGGCAGACTCTGCAGAAATTATGCTCACCTTCAATTATGTTGACTTGTCCCTCTGGGATCCCTTATTCAGAGTTTCTCTCATCCTTCCTCCCCACCCACAGCGGGGAGTTTCAACAAGAAATCCTCACCACTGCTCCTTAAATCTGTTCCAAATTTTCTCTTATAGTTCATTTATTTACCACTTATAACCAGATCCTACCAAAAAAATGTTCTGCGCACCACATTGAGTGCTTGTAGACACTTCCTGAATGACTTGGAGGTGAGATTTCTATTGGAAGCCAGTCTGGCTTGATGTAACACCTTTTCTTAATTCTTGAGCGTGAAGGAGCCTTCTGATCCTGAGTTGTAGGACTCCAGAACTAATGGGAGTCCACCTCCAGATCCCCATGCCCATAGTTCTCTGCCTCCAGGTGAAGCGCGTAGCCTCTGAGATCAGTGTGCTCTTTGTACTGTGTTTCCGGTTGCAAGGCCACTGCTCAGGCCACTGAGCCAGGAGCTGCTCCTCTCAGCAGCGGGAAGGAGGAGGAGCCGAAGTGGGAGCAGCTCTGCAGTGGATTCTGTGGATTCTGTGCTGGAAAAGCCAACGGCTTCTACCCTGTGGCCAAGAACAGAAATGCCTTCTGGCACTGTGTGAATGGGATCTCATACCAGCACAACTGCCAGGCGGGGCTTGTCTTTGACAGCTGTGATTGCTGCAACTGGGCATGAATCTGATCTATGTCTCCACCCCCAGGGTCCCTTGCTGCTTGTTGCTACCTAAAGTTCTGCAATAAAACCAGCAGTCAAAACGAGTGTTCTTGGGTCGAATGTTTGGGTGGGAACCTTTTCTAGATGTGAAAACATGAAGGCGGGGAGGCATGAGAAGGAAATGCTTGGATGTGTGATGCGAGGTGAGGTGACAGTATGAAGAGGATAGGTCTGCAGCCTGGTGACCACTCTCAGGAAGGAGCCAAAGTGACTCTCAGGACTCAGGACACAGGCACTGGTGCGTGGCTTGCCCAGGAATGGGAGGGCAGAGCCATCTGTCTCTCCACTTCTGCTGAAGACCCACAGCTGGTCCAAAACTCCTGTATTAGCAGCTCTGGAAATATCTGTGCCAGGGACTTTTCATAGGGTACCTGCCCGGCCAATAAGCTACAGGATTCTCCCCCCCCCCACCTTTTTTTTTTTTTTTTTTGGTGGTGGTACTGGGGGTGGAACCCAGAGGCTTTCTACCTCCGGGCTATACTCCCAGACCTTTTTTATATTTTATGTGGAAACAGGGTCTCACTAAGTTGCTGAGAGCCTCACTAAGTAGCTGAAGCTGGCTTCGAACCTGTGTGATCCTCCTGTCTCAGCCTCCCAAGCACGGGGATTACAAGCGTGCGCCACCATGCTCGGCTTCAGGATCCCCTTTTGAGAGACTGTTTCTGTCCAATAAAAGTATTCAAAAATAAAAGAAACAAACTTGAAGCTGGACCTGGTGGTGCACACCTATAATACCAATACTTGGGAGGCTGACACAGAAAGAAGGACTGCAGGTTTGAGGCAACTTAGAAGACTCTGTTTCAAAATAAAAAAATGAAAAAGAGGGCTTGGGGTTTAACTCAGTGGTAAATTGTTCCTGAGTTCAATTCCTGGCTCCCACCACCCCAAAAGGTACACAGTATAGTCTCGCCTCTTAATGTACTTCCTAGTGGTAGTGAAGGGCCTGTGAAACTAGGGCATTCTTTCTCCAGGTTTCCATTGGATTCTCTCCCCCACTTCTTCAGGTCTTTCCTCCAAGTCACTATCTCAGTGAGGCCTTTTGTGGTTGCTCAGCCTCAGACCGAAATCCCTTTATCCTTCTCAAACTGCTGTGCTTGCTTTCTTTTCCCCAAATACTTAGCACTACCTGACATACCATATCTTTTATGTATTTTTCATATAGAATTAACCTCCATGAGGACAATAATTTCTGTTCGCTGGATATTTTCACTGCCTGGAATACTGCCTGACATACTGGATGGGGAGGTGTTTATTATTTTTTATTGGTGTGCTGTGGTTGTACATGATAGTGACATTCATAATGATAAATTCATACATGCATATACCATCATTTGGTCTGTTTTCTTCCCCATATTTCTCCTTTTCCTTCCCTTCTCTCTCCCCATGCAGAATAGAGATTCATAGTGGTACATTCATCTATACATGTGACATCATATGGTCTATCTCCCTCCTGGTACTCCTTTCTCTCCCCTCCTCCCTGTCCCAATCCTTTTCCACTACTCGATTGGTCTTTCTTCTCATTTCTACAAGATCCCATTTCTTTCCTTTTTTCTTTCCAATTCCATGTATGAGAAAAGACATGTGGCCCTTGGTTTTCTGAGTCTGGCTAATCTCAATGTCTTCTAGTTCCATCCATTTTCCTGCACATGACACAATTTTATTTTTCTTTATTGGCTAAGTAAAACTCCATTGTGTATATATACCACATTTTCTTTACTCATTCATCTGCTGAAGACACCTGGCGATTGTGAAATATGTTGCGATATACCTGGGTATTCATGTATCACTATAGTAATCTGACTTTAATTCTTTGAAAAGGTATCTCAGAGTAGTATAGCTGGGTCATATGGTGATTTCATTACTAGTGTTTTAACAAAATCTTCATACTGACTTTCACAGTGGTTGTACTAATTTAAAATCCCACCAACAATGTATAAGCATTCATTATCCCCACATCCTCACCAGAATTTATGATTATTTGTATTCATGATGATGGCCATCCTCACTGGAATTAGATGGTATCTTAGTTCAGGTTTTATTTGCATTTCTCTGATTGTTAAAGATCTTGCACATTTTTTTATATTATTGGCCATTTACATTTCTTTTTGGGAAGTATTTTATTTAATTGTCCATTTATTGATTAGGTTGTTTTTTATTATTAGATTGATTATTATTTGTTTCTGTTTTTTCTGTTAAGTTTTGAGTGCTTTATATATTCTGAATATTAGTCCTCTGTAAGAGGAGTAACTGGCAAAGGTTTTTTTCCAATTTCTGTAGGCTCTCTCTAGATGCTCTTCCTGATTATTTACTTTGCTCTTCGGAAGCTTTTTAATTTGATGCTATTCCATTTATCAATTGAGTGCTTGGCTTATTATTATTTATATTAATAAGTATTTGTTGAATATGAGAGGACATAAGGAAAGTCAGAATTAGAAAGCTGGGTATTCCAAGCATTGGACAAAGTACTTAATATAGGTTATCTCTTACATGGTAAATTGGCCCTGTGCTGCAGGGTGAGGAAATCAAAACTTTGCAAGGATAAATAACTTTCCCACGATCATGTACTTGATAATTAGTAGAACAAATTCCCAAAATGTAGGCTTTTCTGGCTCCCTTTATACCACAATGCTGCTTTGTAAAAAGCAAATGTCACAATGACTTGAAGGGTATCTTCTAGGGTGGGGCTGTTGCTTAGCAGCCAGTCTTAGTTATACTCACTTTCTTGGGTAAAGCCATGTAAGAGAGTGTCAACTCACTCATGGAGATAGTATATGAGACATCCAGGATTCTTGAAAATCCCCATGAAGAACTGTTCTGGTCCACACCTTCTCGGAAACCCACCATATCTGACCTGTTTGATGTACCTGAGCATGAGAAAGTCAGGAAAACCAAGTCAGTGACCACTCAGCAATTCATCTGGGGCTTTGATCAAGGTAACTGTGTCTTTATCTACTTTGTGTGTGAAATCTCATTCCTTCAGTGTTGCATTCTAACTAGAAAGAGGTGGGGAGTGTACAGGACTGCGTGAGGAGCCTGATCTTAGGCTGGAATGGGAGAGGGCTCCCTCTACCATGCCATAAACCTTGGAAAGAAGCAGCCCCAATCCAGATAAAGGGACACTTTTCAGTGTGCACAAAGGTACCCTTGGAGCTGGCTGCAGTTCTGGCATGGAGGTGGTAGAGTGGAAGTGCATCAATATTTGTTAAATGCCAATTATAGGTTCATCACTTGCTGTGCAAGGTTTGTCCCTGCATTAACTCCTAAACTGTCCATGACTAGTGTTTTTGTAAATTAACCAAGGCTTAGGTAATTTAAGTAAATTCCACAATATTGTACAGCTAATAAATTACAAAAACCTTACTGACACCCAGTTTGAAGGACTTTCAGCTTCACTCCAGAGGGAAGAGTGGTATTTAAGAAACTCTAGAAGGTGAGGCTTACCAAGTCTATTTTCCTCCCTTGTGTCTCCCTTCTCTTGACACATGTATTCTTCAACAGGCTTTTCATTTCCTGGATCAGGGGCTCTCAATCTTATTCACATCCAAGGTCTGATTTGAGAGACAAATTATTTTATGATACTGCCATTATTATCCTAAAATCAAGTTCATAGATAATAATCTACCACAAAGTTTCACAAATAACTCAATATAATGCTATAACTGTAATGTAAAGGAGAAAATAATTTCTAACAAAGTACTATGTGGCTTAGTATATAAATGCCCAGATATAACTACTTCAGAAGACAATGAAGCAGTCAGATTCTTATATGATATTGCAAGATGACTAAGTCTAGAATTACAGAAAAAAGCCAAAAGTCATCTTATACAAAGTTTAAGAAAATAAAAGAGAAGAGTTAATGGACATCAGGACAAAAGTTAGTGTTAGAGAATTAATAACACTTTAGACTGGTTTCTGATTAACAGAAAAAGGTAGATAGCTTTAGTTAAACAGGGATGATACCTAGACAAATCATAAACCACAGAAGTATTAAAAAAGAGAGGAAAAATTAATATATTATTCTTGAAAATAGTGATGATTTTCCAAGTTTGTCAGATTTTTAAAAATAAGTTATTATATTGCTCTATAATATGTACCAAAAAGTTTAAATCATAGCTGAACAGATTGGTGATATATGTCAATTGAACTCACTGCTATAAGCAATACTCACCATAAGAAATAGAATCTCATTATCACTCCATAAACCTTTCTTTTAGTCAGTTTTTCATCACCGTGACCAACAAGCACAACTTAGAGAAAAAGTTGATTTGGGCTCATGATTTCAGGCCATAATCAGTTGCTTTCCAAGCAGAAACCATGGCCCTCATCTCATGGGGTCCCAGAACCAGAGAAAGAGACAGGCAGTGGCCAGGGACATAGACAGTTCCCAAGGCCACACCCCCAGTGGCACATCCTCCTGCCATGCCCCACTCTGAACCTTCCCACACTGGGGCCGCACTTTCAACCCAGGAGCCTATGTGGGGACGTTCTAAACCCAAACTCTAACAGCCACCTTCATGTTCCCTCTCAGACTCCTCTTCCAAAGATTTTCCTATAATGAATTCTAGCTCATAGGTTAGTTCTATCTACTTTTAAGTGTTGTATAAATTGATTTATGGTGTGTAAATGTTTATGTCTGAATAATTTCATTCAACATTTTTAAACTATTATTGCATGTGCAGGATTTTGTTTATATTCATTTCTGTATAAATACTTAACAGCTTATTTTTTCTATTCTATTGTAAGTAGACATCTTTGTTTCTAATTTAAGTATATTGTGGATAATACCGCTTATTTTCCATGTGTGTATGTGTGCGCGCGCACGTGCGCGCGCATGTTGGGGAGTGGGATACTGGGAATTGAACCCAGAGGTATTCTATCTCCTAGTTATACTTCCAGCCTGATTTAATTTCTTATTTGGAAACAGGGTCTCACTAGGTTGCTGAGAGCCTCACTAAGTTGCTGAGACTGGCTTCAAATCTGCAATCCTCCTGTCTCCAACTCCCAGGTACTGGGATTCCAGGCGTACACTGCCATGCCCAGAGTAATGTTGCTTTTATTATTCTTATGTATGTCTTTTGGTACACAACTGTACACATTCCTGCTAAGTAAACACCAAGGGGTAGAAGTTAGTAGGTCATAGAGATGTCTACCTCAACTTTAGGAAAGATTGTCAGACAGTTTTCTAAAGTGAACGCATTAGGCTTGATTACACATCCACTTTTAGGGTTTGGATCTTGGTTATCCCCAAAGGCTCGTATGTTGAAGACTGGGTCCCCAATACAGCAACATTCAGAGGTGGTACATAAGGGGAGTGATGGAATCACAAGCGCTCTGACTTTATCAATGGATTCTTCACTGATGGATAGATTCATAGATGAACTGGGAGGTGATGGAAACTGTAGAAGATGGCACCTAGTTGAAAGGAATGAGACCTTGGAGGCATGACTTTGGGGATATCTTGTCCCCAGGCCTAAGTCTGTCTCTGTCTCTCCCTGTTTTCTGAATGCTATGAGGTGAATGGCTTTCCTCCACTACACCCTTCCACCATGATGCTCTGTTTCACCTCAGGCCCAAACAATGGAGCCAGCCAATCATGGACTGAAGCTTCTGAAAATGTGAAAATGTGAGCAAAATAAATCTTTTTGCCTCTAACTTTCTTCTCTCAGGTATTTTGTCATAGCAATGAAAAGCTGATTAATGCATCCTCCAAAAGTAGTGTGTGCGTATATATATATAGTTTCAGTTGTTTCATATCCTTCTCATTTTTATTTTTGCCATCTGGTGAGTGTATTATTGTTTACACTGCATTTCTCAGTCCATACTGGGATGGGATGTAAGTTTACTAGCTATCCAGATGTTCTTTGTTGTGAGGTTTCCACTCATCTGTTTTTTTTTTAATTAAATTGTGTTTTCTTGCTACTCTGTAATAGTGCTTTATACTGTAGATCAATTCTAGCCAGTAGAACTATAATCTGAGCCATGTTATTTTAAATTTTTACCTAGCCAAATTAAGAGTAAAATAAATATGTAAAGTTAATTTTAATAACTGTTTTATGTAATCCAATATATCCAAAATATTATAATTTCAGGCCAGACATGGTGGCACATGCTTGTAATCCCAGCTCTTAGGAGGCTGAGACAGAAGGATTGCACAGGTTCAAAGCCAGCCTCAGCTACTTAGTGAAGCTCTCAGCAACTTAGTGAGACGCTGTTTCCAAACAAAGAATAAAATAGGTCTGGGAGTATAGCCCGGAGGTAGATAATCCCCTAGGTACCACAAATAAAACCCAAAATATTATAATTTCAACAAGTACTAAGTAGAAAAGCTATGCTATATTTTGCATTCTTTTTTCATTCTAAATCTTCAAAATCTGGCTGTATTTTACATGTAAATACAACTCAACTTGGACTAGCCATATTTTGAATGTCCAACAGCTACATATTTATTAGAGTGGCTACTATATTCAACATGCTAGGTCTAGATGTTTTGTTGCTTATATTTGCTCTCATATCTTGACTTTCTCATTCTCTTAATGGTATCTCTTTATTCTGATTATTATTTTAAAAGCTTCAAACTCAAAGAAAGTTTTCAAAAGGGATAAAAAGAATATTCTCATCTTCTTCACCCAAATTCCTGTTGTTAAACATTCTCATTCCCTCCCTCCCTCATTTGTATGCACTTTGTATGAAATAATGCCCCATTCTCCCTAAAGATTCCACTATAACATTCCAAGGATGATACTGTCTCCCATTCCAACCATACAACCCTACCAAGCTGAAAATCAGCAACCACAGAACACACTCTATTCAAACTCTGTGAGCCGTCCCAACATGTCTTTCGTATCTCATCCAGGACCCTACCCAGAGTGTGTTGCACTCTGTTGTCATACTTCATCAATATATTTTAACACCAAGTAATTCTTTTACTAACTTGTATAATATTGGCGGGTTTTTCCTTTAAATAATTGGTTTACTAACTTGTATAATATTGGCGGGTTTTTCCTTTAAATAATTGGTAGAATTCTCTGGTTAAGTCATTTGAGTTTATGGTTTTCTTCATGAGAAATCCTTAAATTAAGAACTATATTTCTTATAATAGTTTCTGTAAGATACTTTCTAAAAATGTATCCATTTCATCTAAATTTTCAAACTTTATTATTATCCATCTAATATTTGTAAAATCAGTAGCAATATCTCCCTTTTCCTTTCTCATATTGGAAGTTTGTGCCTTCTCTAATTTTTCCCTTAAATATTATCAGTGAATTCTCGATTTTACTTATGTTTTTAATGAATCAACTTTTGACTTCTTTTTTCTCTTTTGAGATGGGATCTCACTCTTCTGCCAGGCTGGCCTCAAACTTCTGGACTTAAGAGATCCTCCTGTCACTGCCTCCTGAGTAGCCGGGACCACCCACATGCATTATCATTCCCAACTCAACTTTTAATTATGAGATTTTTATTACATATTTATTTTATTTTGTAAATATCTATACTTCCTTTTATTACTTTTATTTTGTTTCTTTTAGGTTTAATTTAATAGTGTTTTAATTTCTTGAGATGAATGCTTAAGGTTTTTGTTTTGGTCCTAGAGATTGAATATAAGGAAATTTTACCTCCAAGATACCCTCTTCGCCCTTTTTATTTTGAAACAGGGTCTCAGTGAAACTGAGTTGCTGGGTTTCACTGAATTGCTGACGGTCTTGCTATATTGCTGAGGCTGGTCTTAAACCTGTGCTCCTCCTGTCTCAGCCTCTCATGTACTGGTATTATAGGTGTGTATCACTGTGCCTGGAGGATTAATGATTCTTTAATAGTTGTCTTGATTTCTAACACAGGTATTTATTGTAAATATTTCATCTAGTCATTTTTTGTTTGCAGCATAGAACATTATAACATGTTTTTTAATCAGTCATTTAGTTAGATGTTTTATTGATTTATTTTATTTTCATTATGGATAGAGAACATATTCTACATAACTCAGATTTCAATCAGCTGAAATTGATTAAATTTTTATAACTCGGCACATGGGCAATTTTGACAAATGTTTTCAAGGATTTAAAAATAACATGCATTCTTTAGTCAGTGGAGCTGTTCTTTTTACATGTTAATTCAGTCAGGAGTTGGTAAAATCTTCCATATACTTACTGATTTTTTTTTCTCTGATTATATTATCAACTACTAGTAATATATTAAAATTTCCTATTATGAAGGTAGAATGATCTCATTTTCATTTTATTCCATCAACTTTTTGCTTTATACATTCTCAGAATATGTTGTTAAAAGAGATACGTATACATTTAGAAATGTTACAGCTCCTGAGGTTTTTATTTTTGTTGAATTAAAATACATCTTTTTAAGCCAAGTTTGGTGGTGTACACCTGTAATCTCAGTACTTGGGAGGCTGAGACAGGAGAATTAGAGGTTTGAGGCCAACCTCAGCAACTCAGCAACACCACTTCAAAATACAAATAAAAAGGAATGTGGGTATAGTTCAGAGGTAAGATATCCCTAGGCTCAATCCCCAGTACCAATAAAAAATAAAATGTTTAATCTTTAGCAATGCCTTTTGATTCATTTTTGCCTGATACTAGTAGACATACACTCCCTTTTCTTAATTTTCTTTTGGATTTTTATTCCTTCCTATTTCAGCACTTCAATGTGCCCTTGCACTGACTCCTGGATTCTACTGTGTCACAAGTCAGCTCTTGGGCTTATTGAAGTACCATGTCTTCCATATCTGTCTGTTTTCAAGATTTTTTCTTTGGTTTTCATCAGCTTTACTATTGAGAAGACAAGTGTTTGTGTTTGTCTTGTGTGTACCATTTGTTTAATCTGTTGCTCAATGTTTTTCATGAGTTCTGAGACATTCTCTGTCTCCAGTCTTTGTGGCCCTCCACATACATGTGCCTCAGAACTTCCTGATCTTTCTCGCCTGTTTCTTTAACGTATATATGTATTTTCTACTCCTCTGCCTCTCGGAGCTTCAGCCTGGATACTTTCTTGTGATTCACTTTCCATGTCAGGCATTCTTTTGGTCAGCTTTTCTAATCTTGACATGCATGCATTGCGTTCCTTCTTTCAATGGTGGTACTTTTTTATTTCTACAGTTTTTCTTCTCTCTTTTTCATTGCGTTTAAATTTTTTCTATCTTGTCATTTCATTTCTTGAATATAGCTAGTTTTATCTCCTGTGATGAAATGATTATCGTTAAACTCCATAAATTTTTAAATGAGACAAATATACTTGAAATATGCCAAAAATCAAATCAACTTCCCTCCGTTTTTATTCTTAGACCACTGTGATAGAGCATGTGGTTTCCTGAGATACTAATTCTTATCATGGCTTCAGAGGTAGTCAGATAAGGAAAGCAGGAAATAGTCCTATAAAGCTATAATAGATAGTATCCACAAACATCTGGGATCTTGAGGGTAGGGTACACACACTTGTAATCCCAGTACTTGGGAGGGTGAGACAGGAGGATCGCAGGTTCACAGCCAGCTTCAGCTACTTAGTAAGGCTCTCTGCAACTTAATGAGACCCTGTTTCAAAATAAAAATAAAAAAATAGGGCTAGGGGTAAAAATAGCTCAGAGGTAGAAGGCCCCTGGGTTCCATCTCCAGTACTATAAAAACAAAAGAGATGATAAACTTTTAAGGAGATATATATGACTACCCTGACTTGGGTATTATATAATATATACATGTATGAAATATCATATGGTACCCCAAATATATGTTCAATTAGTAATGTGCCCGTTTAAAATACTTTTAAATGCAAAAAAGAAAAATTTCCCACAAATTTCCAAATTTGGATCACCTTTTCTGGAAACCCTACAGAAGATCTATAAAATTGTCCTTGAAGATTGTGCTAGCCGGGTGTGGTGGTGCACGCTCCTAATCCCAGCATTCGGGTGGCTGGGACCGGGGGATCGCAGTTCCGGGACAGCCTCAGCTACTTAGTGAGGCCCTCTGCAACTTAGTAAGACCCTGTTTCAAAATAAAAGAATAAAATATAGAGCAGGGGGTGTAGCTCGGAGGTCAAATGCCCCTGGATTCCATCTCCACACCCACACAAAAAAAGAAGATTGTGCTAACCCAGGGTACGTGGGACCCAAGGGCATCCTTAAGGGGCCAAGGGCAGCACAGCTCAGTGCCACTGTCTTCTGTGACTTCCCACACCTGGACAACCACTTAGGCCATCCTAAAATCTAGTGAAAACAAGTTAACATTAACACCCAGGACAAAGTAAAGAAGTCAACGATGCGCACCATGGTGTGTTTTCTTGGGATTGGGTGGATGGGCATGCTCATAAATTGATTATTATCATCAACAATCCTCTTGCAAATCAACTACCAAGTCCCTTGCAGTGCACTGCTCTGACTCTATTACCTTAATCCTCTCAGAAATCCAATAAAGAGGAACAATTAGTCCCAATTTGGTTACAGGGAAAATGGAGCCTCGAAATTAAAGGTCTGCCCAAGATTTTCAAAAACTATTAAGCATTTCTGGGATTCCACTACACTTACTCAAAGCCAGGGTCTTCTTAATGCCCCGTGCCTGTCCCTGCCCCACGCCCCCACCCCACGATGAAAGGGGCAACCTGATTGGAAGGCCTCCAGAAAAAGAAAAATGGGTCTATAAGGTCCCTAATGCCCAACTGGCTTCCAGCTGCGGCCGCCTGCACTCCCCTGGCGCTCGCCCTCCCACACCATCTCCTACCTTCCAGATCCGTGTAGTCCTGACTTGGGAGTTTTCTGAACCCCACAGTCCCCACCCCTACAGCACCTCTCTGTGGCCCATTCCCACGCCCTTTGCACCCCGCACCCACACAGCCCCTCCTGCTTTGGGCTCAGCAGCGCCTCCTCCCGGAACCCAGGGGCTGAGTTGGGGATCCCGCCGCCCTCCTGGCCGGCGGCCTCGCTGGCTGCGCCTGCGCCTGGGACGCTCGGCGCCCAGAGCTCCGCCGCAGGGCCGTTCCCTTGGCAACGCAGTACACAAGTGCGAGCCTCAGCTGCGCGCGATGTGCTTCGGCAGAGTTGGTGAGGAGGCTGCGGAGCCGTCAGGACACAGGGCGCGGGAAGGGGGCCGGGCTGGGCGAGCTGAAGGGCGAGCACGTGCCCTCCGGCCCTCGGGGGGGCTTCGGTCTGGGTTTTGCAGGAGCTTCTGGGGCCCGTCCTCACTCTCCCCCACGACTCTCGCTGGACAGTGCTTTCTCTCACCTGGAGTTTGTCCTCTTTCTTGATCTTTAGGGAAGGTGCATAACTACTCCTTTGGATCATGTCAAGGGAGGAAGCTTTTTCCTCACCACTTTCCTCAAGACCGGTTGGGAAACAAGTTCCTCCCTGTAAGGGGAGCACCCCACCGAGGGCCTGGGTGTTACATAGCAGAAGATGTAAGTATCTACGTCCCCTTAAGTAGGTATCCGTTTCCTGGCTATAGGAGGATACCCAATTTTCTCCTGGAAGAAAAACTGGAAAAAAATTTTTGATTTCTGGGTCACCCCATATGAGAGTTCCCCCGGGAAGCCACCATTTTCCCATCCAAAACAGATTAAAGGACGATGGCTCCTCCCTTCAGGTTCCTGCTAAATGCAAGACCGAACTCCCCCGATCTAGGCACATGTCGTCCCATTCCATCCCCACCTCACAGGCCTCTGTACCAATGCCCTTTTCCATCCCTTAGTTTCATCCTGAGGCTGAGTTCTGCTCCTGGGAGCAAGTTCAGCCCTTGTGGGATTCAGAAGTCGGGACTCATTGGAATGGAAAGAAATGTATTCTACTGATCCAACCATATCCCTTTTCAGAGTTACACGTGTCATTTTTTTGTCATTGTTTATATGGTTTTGACTTTGAAGGAGTCAAGACAAGAAAGAGCTAGCCATCTGTTACCGAGAAGGTTTTAATTTTGAGAGCTGTTGTCTGGCTGTGTTATTGATGTTTGTCTTCTCTCTCTCCTCTCATACCTTATTTACCCCTCGAAGTGGTATGGCTTGGCATACAACCTGTCTAAGGTTCCAACCAGCACAAAGGGATATGCTATTGGAGCCAGAACAGCTGTAAGATTTAAGCCAATTACCAAGGTAATACGCTGGGATTTTAGAATGATCTGTGTTGCTTCATGAACTTGGGTATTAGCACTGCAAATGTATGAATGGTTGTCCTGGGGACAACAGAGAACAGTTAGCTGAAGAAACACTCCCAACACAGGGCTTTGGTACTGAGATCCCTGAGTGTTAAAATACTAAAAACTGTGTTCCTGTACATTTTATTGTCTTGTCAGTTAAAAAACAAATTCCAACCTTTAATCCTTTTTTTGTGTGTTGTGTGTGGTACTAGGGGTGGAACCCAGAGGCTTTCTACCCTGGGCTATACTCCCAGACCCATTTTATATTTTATTTGGAAACAGGGTCTCACTAAGTTGCTGAGAGCCTCACTAAGTAGCTGAGGCTGGCTTCGAACCTGCGTGATCCTCCTGTCTCAGCCTCCCAAGCGCGGGGATTACAAGTGTGTGCCACGACACCCGGCAACTTTTAATCCTTTTATGTGATTAACTTGAAATCCAATCCTAATCAATCAGTCTTTCTCTTTCTTTTTACTGGGGTAGTTGGGGATGGAACCCAGGATTGCACATAGTAGGCAAGCACTCTACCACTGAGCTACATCCCCCAATCCAAGGATCCTAATCTGTTGTTAAATGCTTCTTTACACATAAGCTCAAGAACCAAGGCTCCTGGCTCTAAGAACTCTCAATGGAGCAATGGGCATACAGCCTGTACCCTGTTGCCTTGGTTCTCTACACATCCTGGGTTCATTTCTACAAGCTACTCACTAGGTGGCTGATTCACACCTGCATCATGGTTTTCTACCCACATAGGCCTATGTCTGTGTCTTTTTTTTTTTTTTTTTTTTCAGTACTGGGGATGGAACCCAGGGGCATTCTACCTCTGAGCTATACCCCTAGCCTGAATTTTTATTCTTTATTTTGAAACAGGGTCTCACTGAGTTGCAAAGAGCCTCTATAAATAGCTGAGGCTGTCTTCTGTGAGCAATGATCCTCCTGTCTCAGCCTCCCACTATGTCTGTATCTTGAAGGAGCTGAACCCTAGCTGATTTAGGAAGAGGAAAGAGGATGATTTTGGTGTGTGTGTGTGTGTGTGTGTGTGTGTGTGTGTGTGTGTGTGTGTTTTAATCCGGAAAGCTTTATGAATATTAATATCAACCCTCTAACACATTAACTTTTTTCTTGGTAACAGGATATTACACTTTATCCAGGAATGTACCAGAAAATAAAGACTTGGGAGGAAAACCAAAAAAAAAGTTTTGTTCCCTTTAATGTTTCCATGCCTCGATTTAGGGATTATGCGAAGAAAACTTCTTACCCTGGGTATGTGCTCTCTTTTCTAGTGCTATTCAATAAAAAATCAATAGGAAAAGAACTAGACAAGGCAGGAATCTCATCCAAATCATCCTGACTAAATAAGAAGCCACCTATTTTTTATTTTATTTTATTTTATTTTTTTTTGGTGGCACAGGGGGTGGAACCCAGAGGCTTTCTATTTCTACCTCCGGGCTATACTCCCAGACCTATTTTATATTTTATTAGAAACAGAGGCTCACTAAGTTGCCGAGAGGTTCACTAAGTAGCTGAGGCTGGCTTCGAACCTATGCGACCCTCCTGTCTCAGCCTCCTCAGTGCGGGGATTACAAGCATGCGCCACCACGCCCGGCTAAAGCCACCTATTTTTTTAAATAGGTAATCTCTTGTGTCCCAGGTCTCTGACACTGTATACTTACAGAATCACAGTTCTTCATTTAATAAATATTTATTAATGTGCCAGTTTTGTAGTTTTGTGTGTCCAATGTGGTAGTTTTGTAGGTCCCAAAGGCCTTGCAATAAATCCATCACTTATATAAGGCTTCTGGCTTCTTAGAGCTTAATCCTAGAGTCCAGATGAATGTGGAGCAAATATACAAGAAAATATTGGCATAAGTAGGGAGAGTAACCATTTAATTTTGAGTCAAACTGTGAGGCTTCCGGGAGTGAATACGTGGTAAAAGGGGCCTTTTCCCAAAAGGTTAGGCCTTGCTTAGGGATGGTCATGCTACTGGTAGATTTCATGTTGTCACTAACTCACTAGACATGGTGTTTGTTTGTTGTTTGTTTTTCTAGTCCTGGTACATACAATCCAGAGAGGAAGCCACCCCCGAAAGTCACTTGGCCAATGAAATTTGGATCTCCAGACTGGGCTCAGATTCCATGCTTACAGAAAAGAACCCTAAAAGCTGAGGTAATGAGGTTGAACTTCCGTGGACCACTCCACCTAGGACTTTCACATGTAATAGGGCTCTTAACCAGGAGCCTGTAAATGGACATCAGAAAATTCATGGTCCTGCCGGGCGTGGTGGCGCACGCTTGTAATCCCCGCGCTTAGGAGGCAGAAACAGGAGGATCGCACAGGTTCGAAGCCAGCCTCGCTGGTGTAAGAGACCTTGTTTCCAAATAAAAAATAAAATAAAATGGGTCTGGGAGTGTAGCCCAGAGGTAGAAGGGTTTCCAGGAACCCCAGTACCACCAAAAAAAAAAAAAAAGAAAAAAGAAAATTCATGGTCCCCTGGATTTATATGCACAATATTATATGTAAATGATTATGAGGATCTTTTTGGAGAATTACACAATTTCATTAGATTGTCTTAACTATTTTTGTTCTATTATAAGTACGTAATAGAGCCATAGTGACCCACTCAAACACACACGGAGCAACGTTTGGTCTGTCCCCTTCTCCCACCCCCCCTTTCTTCCCCTCTTCCCTCTCAGTCCCCATGCAACACTCTACTGATCTCTGTTTTCATGAGGTCTCTTTTTTCCCCTTTCCTCTCTGCCTTCCACATATGAAAGGAAACACGTGACCCTCGACTTTCTGAGTCTGGCTGATCTCACTTGGCACGATGCTCTCCAGTTCCACCCATTGTCCCGTCACTGGCTTTTTAAAGGCGTATATAACTGACCAAAAGTCACATTTTCTTATTTGATCCTCAAATAATCATTTAGGGTAGATACAGTAAAAATATACCTCTAAGACAGAGGCGGATGCTGAGGCTCAGAAGGAGGAAATGATCTGTGCAGGTCGTGTCACTGTAATCCAGACCTCATGACTCCTAATGCAGTGCTCCTTCTGGCTCCCCACTTCGGTGTTATCAGAGTGTTGTCGAGCGTTCTGGTTAAAAGTGTGGACTCTGGGGACAGTACTACCTGGGTTCAAATACTAGCTCCACTATAGACTTACTGTGTTATCTTAGGCCAATCTTTTAACCTATCTAAATTTTGGTTTTTCTTTTCTTATCTTTTCTCTCTCTTCTTATACTAGGGATTGAACTCAAGAGCACTATATCTTCAAGCTACACCCCCAGCCCTTTTTTAAATTTTATTTTGAAACAGAATCTCACTAAGTTGTTGAGGGTCTCACTAAGTTGCTGAGGCCATTCTCAAACCTGCAATGCTCCTGTCTCGGCCTCCTAAGTACTGGAACTACAGGTACATGCCACCATATCTATGAACACATCAGTTTTTTTGTCTTTAAAATGAATATAGTAATAGAATTGATCTGATATGGCTGTAAAGATTAATAATTGTGATTATGTGGAAAATCATTTAACACAGTACCTGATGGTATATGCTCCATCCATGTTAACTATCATAATTCTAGAGGTATATTTTTTCCTAGTGGAATTTAGGATTAGTTCACAAATATTTATCAAATGCCTAATGTATTAGTATCATTGTGCTAGGCCCTATAGGTAACATTCAAGATTTAAACATATAATCCTTGTCTTCAAGAAGCCTACCAATTACTAAAACATTTACCAAGTAGCAAGTGATTCCTATGCCACAGTATACTATACTATGCCACAGTAAGATGATAAGGAATAGATGTGCACACACATGCTGAGAGGATTACTAAGCGTAGATTTCTATGGGGTTGGGGTTCAGTTAGGGCCACAAGGCTGTAATGTGCAGTTTTATTTTGCAGATCCAGGAAGATGAGACACAAAGGCTTCTCATTAGAATATTAAGTCAGACAATGTTCTTCCATTGCAGTTGTCCACAGACAAAGAGTTCAGAAAGCATCGGAACCGTGTGGTCTACTTGAGCCTCTATTACAATTGAGAAGTGGTCACTTCCTTCACATGCTCCTCCTGCCCACAGGATCTCCAGGATCGAGGACAGAGCCGCTTTCCTTATGCATTACTATGGCCCTCTTGCCCACCACCCAGGGCCCGGGGAGGGGCAAGGGGCCCGTAACTAGTATATATTAGTATAAAGACTGGTTTCAAGTGTTCTGTCTTCATGTACTGGTTTGTGGTCTGGGGAGGGGTGCACTCTTACTGGGTGTTCAGTTAGGTGGTTCCATTTTAGTGAAGTACTTGTGGATCCCTCCCTCTATCCTAATTTCCAGACACCAATTCTATATGTCCTACCCTAGCCTGGTAATAGGTGGCTGTTAGCCTATACGTGTCAAGCACTGGATGGGATTTGGGCTTGCTAGATACAGAGGATGCTTAAAGGCAGGCTAAAACATTTATGTTTTAGGATCATCCTTCTGTTGTTTAAGTTCCCTGGCACAGAGTAGAAAGGCCCTATTTTGGTTGCCTTTCCCCAGCTAACATAAAGCACACATAAATGGCCCCTTTCCATTACATCGTCTGTTTAATCTGTCAGTCAGCATACATATTGGGCTTCTACTCTGTGCCAGTCAGTTGCAGGTACTGGGGGAATATAATGGGAATTAACATGAACTCATCTTCTAGTGCCTTGAGCTTGGCCCAAGCTTGCAATTTCCCCAGGGTAGCTAGTGGATTGGGCCTGTTCCTGTCTGAATGACCCCTGAAGCCTTACAGCTAGCCTGGGAGTATAAAGGTCAGAACCCACAGCATCCACATCTAAAATACATATCTAGATACTTTAGTCTGGAAGGCAGGCTCCTTTCTTTCCAACATTAATTAAAATAACTCAAGTGTAGTTCATTCAGGGCTGGCACTAAGTGTGGTCTACCTTATCTTTTACTGGGAAGGTACTTTAGCACCCTCTTAGGTCTTTTAGTAAAAACAGATGGCAGGTGTGCATGGGTTTGGGTACCAATGAGTGAGAAGCTACCAGTGGTACAAAAAAGCTCCAGCCCACTAGGACCCTAAGGCCCAAGTGACAACTGGAGAAAAGTCAGTAAGAGACAAAGCCTAGGGTATCACTCTCAGATCCTTTGTAGTATAGACAAATGGTGATAGCACCAGAAAAGTCTGTCTCCTTCGATGAAAGACATTGCCCATCTTCCTTCCAATCCACTATTCCCTGAGGGACAGGTTTTCTCAGAGGTGTCAGGAATTCAGAGCCACCGAGCTGAGAGGAAGAAACAGTGAAGGGAATGGAAACCTTAGCCTATATCTGCTGTCTGCAGAACAGGCAACTCTTGTCATGTGGAGTGCTGATGTGCCTCCTGAAAGACTGAGAGCAAGATTTCTAGCTGTCCCTGATAAGAGGGGGATGCGGTGGGGGTATGCGTGAAGAACTCTGGGCTTCGAATTTTAAGCCTGCACTCAAATTTTGGCTCTGCACTTTCTCTGGTCCCATCCTTGGGCATGGAGGGATGGTGGTATATTCACAGCAGGTCGGGATGTGGCAATAGGAAGAGGGCACCCACAAGTTGGGGGAGCCCATGTCAAAGAGGAACAGGATATTTTTAAGTGGCGTAAGCTGAAGGCTTCATTGAAATAGAGAAACTGCAAAGAAAGGCACATCACCTTTATAAAGAGCAACCAATCCTGGTGTTAAGGATGGAGAGGAAATTGATCCACAGGAATTCACAAATTTTACTTACTAAACACCAAATTTGTTCCAGGCACCTATTTCATTTGCCCATGGCAACACCCTTCTGAGAGCTTAACTTCTGCAAGATCACACAGGTAATAAAAGGTAGAATTGGGATTTCAAGTCCAGTTTGTCTGAACTCAGAACTTCTATCAAAACACAGCCTCCTTCTGCCGGGCGTGGTGGCACACGCTTGTAATCCCCACTCTTGGGAGGCAGAGACAGGATGATTGCACTGGTTTGGAGCCAGCCTTGCTGGCTTAAGAGACCCTGTTTTCAAATTTTAAAAAATGTAAAATAGGTCTGGGAGTGTAGCCCGGGCAGTAGAAGGGCTTCCAGGAACCCCGTACCACCAAAAAAAAAAAAAAAAAAAGAAAAAAAAAAGCCTCCCTTAAGCTAGTGTTCTCAAACCATCTTTGCGTGTGTGTGTGTGTGTGTGTGTGTGTGTGTGTGTGTGTGTGTGTTACTTGGGATATATCTCTGAGCTGCAGCCCTTTTTAATTTTATTTTTCAAATAGGGTCTTACTAGATTGCTTAGAGTCTCGCTAAGTTGCTGAGGATGCTCTTGAACCTGAAATACTCCTCAGCTTCTCAAATATGTCTTAACTTTACTGTACATGAAGGTATCCATTTCAATAATAATGAAAAAGATTGACTTCCGGGAAGATGGCGACCGAGAAAAGCGGGGCTTAAGAGCCCCGCTAACAACAAATATCCATTACCACAAAATCAGCGCCTTTCAAAGCCAGAAAACAACATCACCAGAGAAACAAAAAAATCACCAGGCTCCAGAGAGAAAGTGGACTGAGAACAGAGCCACAGAGGAGATCCTCACACCCGAGGACGCGGCAGACACGGCAGCAGCGCCATACTGCTGGCGAATTCACGGGACGGCCACAGCAAGCCGAGGGGAGCCACTGCAGAACAGCCAGGCGGGATTTCTCGGCGCAGAGGACATCTAAAGCTCCCAGTGTGTGAGCTCAGCACACGCTGCAGGGATTCAGAGTGGAAATCAAAACCAAGAAAAAAAAAAACGCCAGCCCAACAGCCGAGGGCGTAGCAGCGGCGCCATGTTGCCACCGGCGGCAGCAGCAACGAATTCACTACAGCTACATCTGTGTACTCAAGAACAGTGAGTCAAATTGCGGGCCACAGAGGAGAAATCCCAGTACTGTACTCACTGGGACTTGACCCAGTGGGAGAGGGGCGGTGGCAGTGATATCACACCATAGGAGAACGTGCAACCTGGCACCCCCCCACAGTCTAAAGCAGCCTCTATCGACTCTCTGGGTTGGAGACTCTGTGATACAACCCAGTAAAGGAGTAGTGGGGTCTGAGATACTACTGACTCGAGATCCAGAGCACCTTAAGTGAAGTCATAGTGACCCAAGGGAAGAACCCAGAGAAGGCACAAACTTCCGAAATCATGGGAAAGAGGAATAATACTGGAGCAATGAATGCTCACAACCCCACAACATCAGAACCCGATAAAACAGAAAATCAGAGATTTCTAGAAGATCAAATCAGGAAAATAACTGTAGAAATAATAGAGGTGCTTCGAAAAGAACTCAGAGAGAGCCAAAAAGAGATAAAGGATGCAATTAATGAAGTAAAGGCCTCAATTCAAAGCACAAACAACCGACTAGAACACATGGAGAACAGAATCTCGCTCTTAGAAGATGATCATTCCAAAAATGAACGCATAGTTTCTAATCTAGGAAAAAATATCCGACAGCAGGAATCTGATATTGAAGAAATATGGGCCCATTTTAAGAGAGCTAACCTAAGAATAATTGGAATAGAGGAGGGAAAAGAGAGTGAAACCAAAGGGATCAACAATCTCTTCAAGGAAGTAATAGCAGAAAATTTTCCAGACATAGAGCAAGAGGTCGATACGCAGGTCCAGGAAACTTATAGAACTCCCTTTAGACAGGATCAGAGAAGAGGATCTCCACGCCACATAATTGTCAAAATGACCAATGTGGAAGCCAAGCAGAGAATCTTAAAGGCAACAAAAGCAAAGGGCCAAGTGACATTCAGAGGCAAACCAATTAGAATCACTCCAGACTTCCCAAACCAAGTCATGAGAGCCAGAAGGGCTTGGAGTAACATATTCCCAATTTTGAAAGAAAATAACTTCCAGCCAAAAATTTCCTACCCAGCAAAACTTTCTATCAAATTAGATGGAGAAATAAGAAGCTTCCATGACAAACAGAAACTGAAGGAATTTATGTCTTCAAAACCAGCACTTGAGAAAATACTCAAAGAGATTAACTACAAAGAAGAAATAGGTAACACACATCAGAACTAGAGAAACAAGATTTTCCATCCAACAGACAACTAAGATTGGTTATCTGTGGAGATTCATTACTTATGTTAGTCTTTTATCTATCTCTAAAGGGTATTGTTTGCCTTTATTGTTGTTAATTTTTAGGATTTCTAGTTGGAATATTAATATACCTTCAGATATAGCATTTGGAAATATTTTATCCCATTCTATTAGTAACTGTTAACTCTGTTTACATTGTCTTTGGATATACAATATTTTTTTTATTTTTTAGGGAGTTTGTATACTCTTCTGTTGCCTGTGCCATTGAAATCATAACCAAGAAATCACTGCCAATTTCAGTGTTGTGAGCTTTTATGACCCAGATTTTCTCCTAAAAGTTTATAGTCTTAAAATTTATATTTGGGTCTTTTATCTATTTTGAGTTAATATTTGTATATGGGATTAGGTAAGGGTCCAATTTTATTCTTTTCCATGTAATTATTATGTTTCAACAATATTTAGTTAAAAGATTATTATTTCTACCACCAAATGTTCATGGAAACCTTGTCAAAAATAACGACAATATAGGGAAGAATTTAGGTCTAGGCTTTTATTTAACTCCAATGGTTTATATATCTGCCTTTAGAATAGTACTACACTGTTTCAATTATTGTAGCTTTATATGGTTTGGAATCAGAAAATCTTCTAGCTTTGTTCTTTTTCAAGATCAATGTGGGTACCTAGAGTCCATATTCCATATTAGGATAGATTTTTTTTCTGAAAAATAAATATATAAATATATGATAGTTTCACCTAAAAAATAGAAAAAAATAGATTCTCTGGTAAGAAAGAAAGCAAAAAGAAATATTGAAATGTTATCTTTAAGTCATCAAAAGCTTGGTATCAGACAAATGAAACTGTTATGTGAGATTATCATTTTTAATTTTGGATAAATTGCTTTAATACTAGAAGTCAACTACTAAGCCAAGCATAGGAGGGGGGGATAGGGAGAGAACGGGGTGGGGATTGGGTGGGGGCTGACTGGGCAATGTGTGCATATATGTCTACAAAAGTATGTATCCCACTATGATGTATGAATACAGTGCACCAATTAAAAATAAATATGAAAAAAAATAATAATGAAAAAGATTTATATTTGATTTTTGCAGTAAAGTATTATCTTTAATATATTTTGTTAGTGCATTGTAATTATACATCTTAATGACATTCAGAGTGATCGTGACATAATTTTCTTCTTCTTTGTTGTTAAGTAGAATTGCATTGAGTTGATATCCCGTACATGCATACAGCACTTGGTGTGTTTCTCTCTGGAAATGTTTCTAATCACTTTTTTTCAGACTCTCCTCCTTTTTTGCCTACATTTTTTTAAATGTAACCTTGGATCCTGCTGCCACCTGGTGGTTATATTTCTAACTTACAAAAACAAGTATTTTTCTTATATGCTTTCATTGGTACATTATAGTCTCACATCATAATGTAAATCATGTTGACAGTAACATACATGCACACAATCCTTGATGGGTCCCTGGATTTCTCTCTATTCTCTGTTCCCTGATTCTGATATTCTCTGAGACTGATATTGATATTGTCACAAATGTACACATAGCCTATGGTAATAATTCCTTCAATGATCCTCACTCATCCCCCTTCCCTTCCCCTAGACACCTCCCTGGCTCCACTGAGGCTTCTCCTCCATTATCTGGAGTCCCCTCTGATATCTCAATCACTCCCTAGCTTCAGGATATTAGAGAAAACACATGACCTTTCACTTGCTGTGACTGGAAAATCTCACTTAACATAATGTTCTCCAGGTCTTTCCATTTTCTTGCAAATGACAAAATTGTGTTCTTCTTTGCTGCTGAGTAGAATTGCATCATGTTGATATCCCATAATTTTGTAATCCATTCATCTGTTGATGGACATCCAGGTTGGTTCCATAATTTGGCTATTGTGAATCATGCTGCTATGAACGTGGGTATGCATATATTACTGTCATTCTATTATTTAGATGAAATCTAAGTGTAGTTTTGATTTGCATCTCTCGATTGCTAATGATGTTGAAAGTTTTTATGTATTTATTGGCTATTTGTATCTCTTCTTTTGTAAAGTGTTTATTCAATTGCCCATTTTTATTGTTTTTTTAATGTAAAGTCTTTTAAAGTTCTTTGTATAATCTAGATATTAGTCATATATCAGAGGGATAGCTGGCAAATATCTCCCTTTTTTTTTTTTTGGTGGTACTAGGAGTGGAACCCAGGGGCTTTCTACCTCCAGGCTATACTCCCAGACCTATTTTATATTTTTATTTGGAAACAGGGTCTCACTAAGTTGCTGAGAGCCTCACTCAGTAGCTGAGGCTGGCTTCGAACCCGTGCGATCCTCCTGTCTCAGCCTCCCAAGCGCAGGGATTGCAAGCATGCGCCTCCATGCCTGGCAATATCTCCCATTTTTAAGCTTTCTCTTTAAACTCTTGATGGTTTCCTTTGATGAGCAGAAACTTTTTAGTTTAATGCCATTCCACTAATTATTATTATTATTATTATTATTATTATTATTATTACTAATTGTTGTTGTTGTTTTAATTTCCTGAGCTATGGGAGTGTTTTGCTATCCCAAAATAGTGTTGGGAAAACTGGTTATCCAGTTGTAGAAAAATGAAACTAATATATCTTATTCGGCACTAAAGCCCTTTCTTCTCTCCTTCTAGAACTCTGATGAGACAACTTTTAAAGTATGTTTGCACCACCCTACAGGTCTCTGAGGCTCTGTTAATTTTAATTAGATAACATTTGTAGACTTATCTTTAGGTTCTCTTACACTTTCTTCTGTTATCTCCATTCTGCTACTAAGCCAATCCAGATTTGTTTATTTGTTTGTTTCATTATTGTATATTTCAGTTCTAAGTTTTCTGTTTGGTTTTATTTCTTCTTTGCTTAGCAAATTTTTCATCTGGTTGTTTCAAAAGGGTTTGCCTGTACTTCTTGAAACACAGTTGTAATAGATGCTATGATGACTGATCATTTCAACATCTGTTGTCATCTCAGGGTTGGCATATGTTGGTTATCTTTTCCTTTGTGAGTTCAGATTTTCCTCGTTCATCATATGCCAAGATCATTTTAATTGTATTCTGGACAATTTGAATTCTGTTATGAAGCTCAGTTTTGTTTAAACCCTAAGGACAATGATGATTTGCTCTTCTTGCTGTTGCTAGTTAGGCATTTAACCAAATTAGTCATAGACTAAGTTTCGTTTCATCTCCTGTGGATTGTGATTCTGAGGTCAGAATGTTTGCTTGCTATTTGCCTCAGAGTCTGTGTGCAACCCAGTGGATAATCTGGAATCTGATTGCTGAGTTTGGCATAGGTCAGTTCTCAGTGCCTGGATCAGATCTCCATGACAGCTAGATGGGCCTGGGAGTGCACACATGACCTCATGGGATGTCCCTCCACTCTCTTTCTTGATCTTCCTGATACTTCTCAGTTCCCTTGGCCCTTCCTGACAGTCTTCTAGCCAGAGTTGGGGGTTTCATTTCCCTGATCTGTAGAGCACTTCCCATGACTGCATTTGTGTCTAGAGTCAAGTGGTGAGCTGACAAACATAGAAACTAAGGAGAGTCACCCCAAATTCTCAGGACAATAGGTGCTCTGGTCAGAGTGAGGGGCTCCCTTCCCTCGGAGCTCAGGTGTTGCCTGCATGACAGTCGTGTCATCATGCAGCCTCTCCTGCAGTACTGTCTGGGAGACTGGGAGAATAAAGAAGAAAATTTAATAAATAGAATTTCTACACCTCTTTTTAGCTGTGGGGGCCTCCTTTCCCACTCCTCAAATAAAAAATGTGGGGTTCTCTTGGACCTCTTTTGGTTGGTATTCAGCACCATATCCAGGCTGCCTTTGAGTCTAAGTCAAAGGAGAATAATGGTAAATTTACCAGTTCAGTTGAACCTCAAGTTCTGTTCTCCTTTCTCAATCTGTCTTCTTTCTTCAGAGTTCTCAGCTATTTCATGCATTCTGTCCAAAACATGTGGCTGTCTTTGGTGGAAGAGATAAAATGAAATATATGTGCCCATCCTCAGTGGAATAAGAACCTAATCAATAAGCATCCTTGACTCATCAAATGTAATAGAAACTAATATTTTTATTTTAGGAAAATGAATGGAACTTAAGAATATATTAAGCAAAATAAGCCAGACTCAAAAAGCCAAAGATCATATGTTTTCTCTCATATGTGGAAGGTAAAGAGAAAAAAGGATAAAGCAAGTGTATGTGTGTGGCGGGGGGAGGGGGGGGAGTGTCTCACGAAAATAGAAGGGAGACCAGTAGGGTAGAGGACAGGGACAAGGAGAAGGGGGAGGAGAGGGAGAGGGGAGGTTGGGGAGTGAAACTGACCAAATTATGTTATGTGCACGTACAAATATGCAATAGTAAATCCCACTATTGTGTATATGTGTATGTGGGGTGGTGGTGGTGGTGATGGTAGTGGTGGTGTGTGTGTGTGTGTGTGTGTGTGTGTGTGTGTGTGTGTATGTGTGTATGTGTTTGTAGTCTGGGGACTGAACCCTTCCTCGAGCTATACCCCTGCAGTTTTGTTTTGTTTTGTTTTGTCTTGGAAAAGAGTATGCCAGGTTGATAAGAGTTGGTTTTGAACCTGAAATCCTCCTTCCTCAGCCTCCCAAGTACTAGGATTTGGGGGATGTGCCACCACATCCAGACTATGAGGCATCTGTTTTTAATTTTTAAAATAATAGTAAAGTGCAAGGGTTAAATTCAAAAGTCATAAAAAATATGGTCCCATTGACAAAATAGATCACTTAGAAAGGAGATATTTATAAAAATATCTCAAATTTGCATTTGTATATTAATGATTATAATGGTTTGAGTAGCAATGAATTCAAATATTTGGTTGCATGTGGTAAAATATATTTGAATTTATGCTGTGTATAAAAATAAAATTTGAAGCCACGAATGGTGGCATATGCCTATAATCCCAGTACTTGGGAGACTGAGAAAAGAGGGTCACAGATTCAAGGACAGCCTGGGGCTAATGTCTAGATCATTTGGTGCTTTAAAGGTCCTATCTGTTAAAATCTATTTGATGTACGATGCCCTTTAAAAACACCATTTCAACTCAGCCATCACTCATGACTGAACTTCACTGGGCTTACAGAAAAACACCTCCAGCCAGCCCAGAGCAGAGCTCAGAGGAATGCTCAGCCCCCACCACTGTCTGCGCAAGGCCACAGCTCTCCACATGGTGCCACACACATCTTGTGCCTTTTTAGCTGCTTCCTGGACCTGCCCATCATGGTCTCCTGTGCTGCAAAGTCAGCTCAGAGTCCACCAGCTCCACAGTCTTCATCAGATCCCTATGGCCAAACACTCCTCATGACTTACCTTCCCTGGCTGTTTACTCCATTTATAGCAAGCTTTGTTAAGACAGAGTTAAGGGGTGGTTTTGGGGTAGAAGAGAAGGAAGCTGTAGTAGGGGATGCCTTGGAACTACTTCAAAATCACCTAGTACTAAGGAGGCAGAGAGGCAGAGAGCAGAAATGAAACAGATTGGCTGTGGATTAATGTTTGAAGCTGGGTGACAGGTGTGGGGGGCAGGGAACTAAACTATTCTTTGACTTTTCATGTGCTCAAATTTATTTATATTGCAAAGGAGAAACCCTGAGTTTTCTTTAGGACATCTTGTAAGTCAAGATTTGCCTGTGTACTATTTAAGGTCCTGTTAAGTGGTGAAATATCTGTCCCCTTCTATTCTGATTTCCCTGAGCTCTCATTCCTTACAAAGGACTCAACTTTACCCAAAGAAAAAGAAAATGTCCCAGATACTGCATTCCCTTTGTCCCAATAAGCTACCTCCTTGCCCTGTCCTTCACTCCCACCCCGCCCTTGACTCTTATCCTAGCCTCTCCTATCTGTTGGGCAGAGGTCCCTAATCCTGTCACCTCTTAATAAGCCAAGAAGCCACCTGCTTTGTGTAATTCTCTGCAGACGCTGGTCCCATCGCCACAGCCTGCAACCTATTCTTAGAGGTTTCGGGGAACTGAAAGGTGCGCCCATAGGTGGGGAACCCCATCATGAGCTTCTCTGGTGGTACCTTAAGCTTTCACCAGTAATTCAAAGCATCGACCTGCAGCTAGTAAAAACAGGACCCCTCTCTGTTACTAAGAGCCAGTGGCCTGGGCTCAGGAACAAACATCTGGTCCACCTGAGGCTGTCCCCGTTTGTTTGTTTGTTTGTTTGTTTGTTTTACTGAAGATTTGGGATCTTCAGAAAGAGAGAACAAGGGACTATTGTGTATGTGAACCTTTCCCAGCTCCCGTGTAAATCGTAAGACAAGATAACTGATGAAATCCAAGAGTCTGCAAGGAACAGAGGAGGAGACAGGAAAATCGGGCCAGCGAGATCTTCCAGTAAGATCATCACAGGGATAACTAAGTAGCTGTGTGCTGGTCACCTGGGCCTCCTTGCACTCTTTGCCTGTGGGTTCAGCCACCGGGACATGAAACAAAGTGTCCGGCATCCTCAGAGCATCTGTGGAGGTAGGCAGGAATCACACAAGAAAACAAAACATGCAGGCCAGGGAAGGTACTAACAGGCCTGCAGAAGCTGCCATGGTAAAAGCAGTGCTGCCCCATCACAGTAAAAGAGCTCCTGTCCTGCCACTCAAGGAGCCACCCCTCCAGAACACTTTTATAATGACCAGTACGTCCCAGGTCAGAGGTGTAAGGCTTTACACTGATTTCCTACTTTAATTTCATTTTTTTTTCTTGCAGTACTGGGGGTGAAACCCAGGGGCATTCTACCTCAAAGCTACACCCTTAGCCTGATTTTTTATTTTAAAACAGGGTCTTACTGAGTTGCAGAGGGCCTCACTAAGTAGCTAAGGCTGTCCGAGAACTACGATCCTCCAGCTTCCTACTTTAATTTAATCTGGCCAATATCCCAAGTACTGCAACTTTATTTATTTATTTATTTATTTATTTATTTATTTATTTTGCGGTACTAGGGATTGAACCCAGGGGCATCCTACCTCTGAGCTACACCCCCAGCCCTATTTTTTATTCTTTATTTTGAAACCGGGTCTCACTGAGTTGCAGAGGGCCTCACTAAGTAGCTGAGGCTGTCTGCGACCCGGGATCCTCCTGTCTCAGCCTCTCAAATGCTGGGATTACAAGTGTGCACCTCCACGCCCGGCCCAGCTCTCTCCATGTTAAAGAGGAAGAATTTGAAACTCGGGTCAACTCATTTGTCTTAACATTGTCCAGTAGGGTGAAGGCAGGGCTCTCCCTACCCTGCTTGGCTATGAAATTTAGCCCAATAAACCCCATCTCACCAGGGCTCCCACCTCTCCTCCCACAAGGGATCAGCTCTACCCGGTATAATCACACACAAAAACACCACACTTTTTGGTCTGCATCTGCTTTAGTTTCCCCATTTGTAAATAAATAATTGCTGAGATTTGAGAAAATTAGGCCCAAGCCAACATGTCCAGAAAGATTTATGTATTGTTCTTGTCTACTTTTCTAACTTTGCAGGGGAGACCTGCTCTGAAAATTAGGTGTGACTGGGCATTCCTGTATTTGGTTTTGTGCCGATGGTTGTTAACTCATCTGCCCTCTGTGGCCAGCATCTGCTGCATAGTATATATATTTTAGCTATTCTCCAGGAAGGAGGCCAGGCCCCAGGCATTCTCTCCTCAAAAGATCCAGCAATGGGAGAGGACACCAAGCACAGTTTAAATGTATACCACTTATTTTCAATTAAAAAAAAAAAGATCCAGCAATGGGCCGTGCATAAGACTCTACCCATGGTAATGTTGTGGGCCAGAAATACACAACATCCTTATAATCTTCTTTGTTAGGGGCTTACTGGGGATTTAATTTAGGGGCATTCAACCCCTGAGCCACACCCCCAGCCCCATAATAGTTTTTGTTTTTGTTTTTGTTTTTGCAGTACTGGGGATGGAACCCAGGGGCATTCTACCTCTGAGCTACACCCCCAGCCCTATTTTTTATTCTTTATTTTGAAACAAGGTCTCACTGAGTTGCAAAGGGCCTCACTAAGTACTTGAGGCTGTCCATGAACCACGATCCTCTGGTCTCAGCCTCCCAAATGCTGGGATTACAAGTGCATACCACCAGGCCCGGCTCTATATTTTTTTGTTTTGAAATAGGGCCTTGCTAAGTTGCTGAGGGTCTCACTAAATTGCTGGCACTGGCCTCAAACCTACAATCCTCCTGTCTCAGCATCCCAAGTATTGGAATTATAGGTGTGCACCACCATGCCCAGTTCCCTGTCACCTTTTAAAGAAAGCCCTTCTAAAGTAAGAAAGCATATGTTTAATGGAGCTGACTCCTGTCCCTATCCATGCTCCTCAGCCCACCCCAAAACTCACTGCCACAGGGCAGACACCGGGTACTCAAGTTTGGGCTCAGTCCTCACTGCACACCTAGACCTTCCGATCTTAATGGTGCTATTCCTGGCCATATCCTACACAACTCAGAGACAGTACTTGCATAGTTCTGAGTTCTGAGGTTCTGAGCCCAAGAGATCTCCTTTCCTTCCTTGCCCTGCCCTGCTGAGGCAACATCCACTCAAGTGGATGAGCAGGTACATCATAAGATGTTCAGATGATGTATGGAACCCCAGAGACAGCCGCTGAGACCAGCAGCCCGGGGCACTCGGTGAGTAGCACCTCCTTCTGGAAGGCAAATAGGAGATCCTAGGAAGAGAGACACAGAAACAAAACAGATTAGGCAAGGAGAAAAAAAGACATCACCCAGGAAACATTTACTGAGCCTCTCAAGCAGAGTCTGGGGACAAGAAGGTGAGTCGGGCACAGGCCTTGCCTGTTGGCTTCAAAAAGGCAGATGCGGCCAGCTTGATAGGTGATTTAACAGAGGAGAGGCACAGAACCCTGACTGATGCTGCCCACGGGAGTCCAGGAAGCTGCAGAGAAGGTATCAGCACTCAGTCGAGCACTGGAGCAAGCCCCAGCTGCAGACAGAGAAAAGGGCAACCACAGGGCACTTGCTCAGCAGCAATCTGGCCCAATGCCTCCAGAGCAGCAGCAGGAAAATAATATTCTGTTTATTCCCCCCACCCCCAAGCCCTGTCCCTGGCCCATGGCCATTTCCAGAGTCCGGAGCCTCGAGACTGGCCTTACTTCAATTCCACCAGTCACAAAGAGGGCTGCCTCTTAGTCCAGGATACAAGAAAAGGTCAAGGCCATCAAAGCCATGCATTCTCAGGAGGGATATAGCAGAATCTGAACTTTTCCCAGTTGGCCACTGTGGCCAGCATTGTGGTGAACCTGGGGAGAGAGCAGGAGACAGCGCCGCCGTGCACAGAGCGGGGCTGCCTTCCACGCCCCCTCCCAGCTCCCCGGCCTGCCTACGAGGCTCTCTCCTCTCCCCTGCGTCCTCATCCTAACAGCTCAGTGCCCACCACCTGTCCTGACACTGGCATTTCTTCTTGACTGGATTCAGGCAGGGACATAAGCCAAGGACCTTCAAGAAGGATATATGAACTAACCTGAGTCTGAGCTGCAGACATTGGCATGAGAGGCCAGTGCTCTGAAGGAGTTCCTGACCCTGGGCTCTTCTGTTCATTTGCAGTACTGGAGATGAAACTCAGAGGCATTCTACCTCTGAGCGACACCCCCAGCCCTATTTTTATTCTTTATTTTGAAACAGGCTCTTACTGAGTTGCAGAGGGCCTCACTAAGTAGCTGAGGCTGTCCATAAACCGCGATCCTTCTGTCTCAGCCTTATTTGATTTTCTTTTTTCTATTTTAGTTTGTTTTCTCTTTCATCATGAAGACACTTTGGGAGAAATTCTAACTTACTGGAGTTGAACTTGACACAATTCTGGGCTAGCCTGTGGACAGTGATTAGAAGATAGCACTACCAATCTCTCCAACAGGTACTCGGAGGAAGGAAGAGGAGAGCAACTTCCTTCCCATGGTGGTGTTTCAGCACAAGAAGCAGCACTGTAAAAAAGAAAGCAGCAGTGTAAAGAAAAAAGAATTCACACACAGACTGGCATGCACCCGCATACCCTGAAGCTAGTAAGTACTCCCACCAACTCGGCACCATGCCCAGAAACAGTCACACGTGGGAACACACCGCCATTCACACATTTCCTCTCCTTTGAGGTTGAGACAGTGAATCAACATCCAAGTTCCTTTTCTCTATAATAAACATCACATGTATCTGCACATGCTTTGCACAAGGACAGTGACAGTCCCAGCAAACACACCATGCCCATGGTTCTCATTCCTGGCTCTGAACTAAAAAGTACCAGTATCCTGACGCTTCTCCCAAAGATTCTGATTTAATTGGCCCAAGGCAGAACCCAGGCACAAAAATGTCTAAGTGCAACCAGGCTGGAGAACCACTGCTTGGTTCCTTCCTGCCCAGGTACCTGTGACCCTCCACTACTCCAGGACCCCCGAAGTCCCAGGCTGCCCTGTTGAACACTAGAGAAATGACAAACTCATGAAGCCTGGTACCTCCTGAACATTGCCAGGACCTGCCACACTCACCACCCCATAGCAACAGCCTCCTCATCTCAGAGCTCAAAGCTTGAGCCGCTTTATAGGAGCTGCTTATATCACTGGGATAGCCTAGCTACACACACACACACACACACACACACACACACACACACACACACACACACACCAATGCCAGTGCCAATGATTTTTGAGAGTCGCAGTGACCCCAGAACCTCCTATTCTCCCTCTCTGTAGCTCTCAGAGCCCACAAAGCCACCACCCTGGGCTGACGCTGGCAGGGAGTATTCAGGATAGCCAAGGCAATGAAAGGGCAGCATTCCTGAGCCCTGCCTGGTCCCCAGCCCCACGTCCTGGTCCCCAGCCCCACTTCCTACATGGACTGAGTACAGGGAGGAACACTGCATGCTAGTGGTAAAGCTATTGTTACTGGATTACTGGTTGAGCAGCCGTATAATATAGTTTAAAAATCTCAGCTTTCACTCAGGCTTTGAATCCAGGGCCTGAAATTTTACCATTTAGAAGTTTTATAATTTTGGACAAGTTACTTCAACTCTGCGAGCCTTCGCTTATGAAGTGAAGGTAACAGCTCATATCTACCTCCATAGAATCTTTTGGATTAACAAAATAACTTATGCTCTGCTATAATAAGGTAGCCCTGGTATAATAATTAGTAGCTGTAATTAGGGAAGTAAAAAAGATTCTCAAATTCAAATTCTGACACTCATCAAACTCAAATTCTGATACTCTCCAGGAAGGTCATGCACAATAAAATAGTGCACTTTCTCCATTATTAGAAGAATAGCAGTTCGAGCCAAGTGACATACATCAACTGACATGAAGTCTGTTGGTCAGGAGGCAACAGACACAGATGTGACCAGGGGCAGCACTCTGAACAGCTCCACAAAATGGTTGCACCACAGGAAATAGAGCTGGTGTTGATAGATACTTTGATTTCTCCAGAGAAGATAAAAGCTTCAGCAATGTTTAAGCCAATAAATATGAGCCAATGGTGAGAATGTGTTATGGACCCAGCAGTACAATGCAAATGATTCTGGTCATCTGAAGGCCAGTTAAAAAATATGTATATATATATATATATATATATATATATATATATATATATATCAAAGCCCTATCACTCTGAACTATAGTATGATGTGACTACAATGCAACATCAAAAGTGTGTGTGTGTGTGTGTGTGTGTGTGTGTGTGTGCGCATGTGTGTGTAGTACTGTAGATGGAACCCAGGGGTATTCTATCCCCAGCACTATTTTATTTTTTGTTTGCTTGTTTATTTACTTATTGCAGGTCTGGGGATGGAACCCAGGGGCATTCAACCTCTGAGCTACACCCCCTGCCCTATTTTGTATTCTTTATTTTGAAACAGGGTCTCACTAAGTTGCAGAGAGCCTCACTAAGTAGCTGAGGCTGTCTGCGAACTACGATCCCCCTTTCTCAGCCTCCCAAATTCTGGGATTACAAGTGTGCGCCACCATGCCCAGCTATTTTTTTTTTTGAAACAGGGTCTCACTAAGTTTTGAGGGCCTCATCAAATTGCTGAGGCTGGCCATGAACCTGGGATACTCCGGTCTCAGCCTTCCAAGTACAAGGATTACAAGCACGTACCACCACTCCCAGCTCAACAAAGTTTACTTATTTATTTTTTGGCACCGGGGATTGAACCCAGAGGCATTCTACCTCCAAGCTACACCCTCATGCCATGTTTTTTTTTTTTTTTTTTTTTGAAACAAGGTCTCACTAGGACAATGAGAGTCTCCCTTCTTGCTGAGGCTGTCCTCGAACCTGTGATCCTATTTCAGCCTCCCAAGTACTGGGATCTCAGGCCTGCACCATCATGCCCACCTTCAACAAAAGTATATTTTTAAAAAAATAACAATTCCAAACATCAAAAAGTTCATTTATGCCAGATGAAGTGGAGCACGCTTATAATCCCAATACTTGGGAGGCTGAGACAGGAGGATGGATCGCACAGGTTCGAAGACAACCTCAGCTATTTAGTGAGGCTCTCAGCAACTTAGTGAGACCCTGTTTCCAAATAAAATATAAAATAAGTCTGTCTGGGAGTGTAGCCCAGAGGTAGAAGGCCCCTGGGTTCCATCCCCAGTACCACCAAAAAAAAAAAAAATGTTTCCATTTATAATATGAAAAAATAAAACGGTGACAGTATGTTAATATAAAATAATCTCTAAAGCAGATGCTTGTATGGCCCATCAGTTTCCTTTCTCTGCTATGGAAGGTCTCGTGCCATATGCCAGTCGTCTTGATGCTGGTAACCCACATACATTAACATGAGTACTTAGCAGATGTCAATATAATACATGACACAGGGAAGTAACAGTGACTAGTGGCTGAATGTACATAGCATCTATTCATCATTTCTAGTATGAAGAAACTAGGAAAGTCACTGTTTCTAAATCATTAGGTTGCTTGGCTAACAGAATAAGGACAATAAATGTTAAGGAATGCTTGGGCAGGAATATTTCACTGAAACTCTGGGAAATCCTAATGAAATACTGTACTCAACACGGATATTTTCTCCATTTGTTTATCCATCTTTTCTTTTATGTATTCATTAATATTTCAACAAATATTTATTGGGCACATGCTAGTCCCCTCTGGGAACTCAGTTTCTCCTTTCAAGGACCTTGTGGTCAGTCAATAGGTTGATCATGTCCCCGGAGATAGTGTGTGTCTCTTTTTTGGAGAAGTAGAATGGTGGGTACAGTGTGGAAAATAATTTGATATTCCTTTCCTGCAACATATTATCATTGAGTCCTGACCATACCTTCCATTCCACAAGCTACTCTTAACTTGAACCAAGAGATAATTAAGTTTCTTAAGACCAAAACCGGAATGGGTTTGGCAACAATTTGCACCATTGGTGAGATGATTCCTGGTGTGTTAATTCTAATAGCCATGATCTTACTTATTTCCTAATTCCTACCCAAGAGTCCTACTGTTTTTGAGTCTGTACCTTGACTTCCTTTCCTGTTCTGCAAACTCCTGGCTCACAGTTGGTTCCTGGGGCCTGAGGCCCCACTCCAGACTTCCTCTCTCCACCTCCAGGCCTCTGGAATGTGGAATGCCTGCCCCTCTGTCTGCTTCCCTGTGCTCATGCTGTAGTCCCTGCCTTCCAATATTTCACATGACTGGGATGTCCACCAGGCTTGTTCCCTTCTGCTCACACCACTGCTAGGGGCAGCTGTTCATGCCCTATCCATCACAGAAGCCAAATTTGGCAGCCAATATGAACCTCGTTCATCTGCACCTGAGTCCTAAGTGCTCATTGCCAGATCTCAGACTTAGCCTCCACGTGTCTGCAAAAGTGATGCTGCTGAGGCCACGATGTAACAACAGGTGCCCAGAAATGCCTCTGCTTTATTCACAAGCGACCCATCCTAATCAGTTGGCAATTATGACTCCATGGATAGCAGATGATGAATACTGAAATGATGAACGGGGTTTTGTTGAAAATCAGTGTGTCATGTCGTTCTGTGTGCTCACAATCCCTTTCCTTGAGTTCCTGCTGTCAGAAAGAAAAATTGGTGAGATGATTACTATTACACACCCACCTGGATACTAAGAAAACATCCCTCCTTGGTGTTTAGCCTGTTCTCATAAAGTAGAGAAGGCATTTTAAAATGTCTTTCACTTGGGAACTGAAGAAATTCCTCAGACAGTGTGACCCCCTCTCTTACTTTACAAGACTCTCCTAGGTGAATGTAAAAAACCAAAGCGTTTGACCAAATCTTTCATGATAACTCATGTGAACGAATTGAAGAGGTATGACTGAATAAAATCAATTGGTTGAATAGAATCTAAACAGTGTCAACTACAGGTCAGGGTAAACTTGAAAGTGCCTTTCTAGTCAATTAGCACATCTTTAAAGAGCCAAATGTACCAACATTTGGTACAAAAAATGATTTGGGGTTGTGGATGAAGGGCTTTTAAATTTTTAGTTATTTAATATTTTTGCTGTATACTAGAAAATGTATATTTTCATATAGTCATGCTTTTATAGATCGTGTTTTCTTTATCCTTTTCATTCTGACACAAGTTAGAGAACATGCCTACTTAAACTTTTATATCATTAAATCAAAAAAGTTAAAGAAGCTAATTTTCAGCCATAAAGAACAAAATTATATCATTTTTAGGAAAATAGGTGGGACTTGAGAAAATTATGCTAAGTGAGATCAGCCAATCTCAGAAAATCAGGGGCAGATTTTCTCTCATCTGTGGAAACTAGAGAGAAAATTGGGGGAGAAAGGGACACCAGATTAAAAAAAAAAAAAAAAAAAAAAAAAAAAAAAAAAAAAGGAGAGACCAGTAGAATAATGGAAGAGGATGGTGGGAAGGAAAGGAGAAAAAGGAGACCTGAAGAAGCAAACAGATCAAATAGTCATATTCATAAATGAAGATATCACTGAATCTTCACTGTACTGGGAGGGGAGGTCAGAAGCAGGGTGGGACCTGGAGGGAAACACACCAAGTGATATGTGCAGAGACAAATGTATCACTTCTGATGTGTAATTACAATGCACCAATACAATCATAAAAAAGGGGGGAAAAACCAGGCGTGGTAGCGCACACTTGTAATCCCAGCATTCAGGAGACTGGGACAGGATTGCGGTTTGCAGATGCCTCAGCTATTTAGTGAGACCCTGTTTCAAAATAAAGAATAAAAAATAGGCTGAGAGTGTAGCTCGAAAGTAGAATGCCCCTGGGTTCCACCCTCAATTCTGCAAAATAAATAAATAAATAAACAAAAATTTAAAAAGGAAAAAAAGAAGCTGCCTCACTACAGTGAGCGCTTTCAGTGAAGGACAATGACTGGTTCACTCTGCAGCCCCAGAGCCTCTGGATCCAGGGTCGGCCTTTGGATGTTCACGCTAAGGAAAAGCACTAGGGAAGCAGCAGCAGGCACGCAGGCAGCGTTGGAGTGTCCATGATGGGCAAGTCATGTACAATACACCTAAAAAGCACTTTCTGAAGATACAGTCTTCATTACTTAGCTGTGCCCAGATCAGAATTGCAACCAAAGCATAAATATGAAACTGAAATTACTAATGCTTATAACTTGATACCTCCCAAAGGAATCTGGCACGACATGAAACATGTGGAATATATCTACATTCATTGAAGAAAAAAATTTTTTTGAACCCAGGCACATTCTAACTCTGAGCTACATCCCCAGTCCTATTGTGTGTGTGTGTGTGTGTGTGTGTGTGCGCGCGCGCGCACGCGCGCATGTGCATGTGGTGCTGGGGATTGAACCCAGGGGCATTCTACCTACAAGATATACCCCTAGCCTGGTTTTTTCTTTATTTTGAAACAGTGTCTAAGTTGCAGAAAGCCTCACAAATTGCTGAGGTTGGCGGCAAACCTGTAATCCCCCTGACTCATCCTCCCAAATGCTGGGATTACAAGCATGTACCACTATGCCCGGCCTGAAGAAATGTTCTTTATACTTTTATTGGTGTGTTATAATCTCACATCATAAACAGAAGAAACTGACAACCAATGACACTGGCTGGGCTTCCACCACAACATGAAAGTTCAGATGTTTGGGTTAAATTCTTCATTTATTTGAGCATTTGACTTTGATGATTCTCTCCTTATGCACTCACGTTGCAGTACACCAATTCCAAGACAAGGAGTTTCCACAAAAGGAGGCACTGGATGACAAGACTAGAATCATGGATTGTTAAGTGTCTCTACAACTTAAAAGTAGAGCTAGTCCCTCTTTTCCAGATTCTCACTCCTTCAGGCTCTCTAAATTCTACTAGTCATGTGCCCATGTAAGTGAAGACAAAACACTCCATAACTGTCCATTTTTTTTCAGGGAGAATGAGAAAATGTGTTTGGGCGTTACAGTGGTCTAGTTATCTTGTTTACTTTTCCAAAAAAGGGCTATAGATGTACTTAAGAAAAATTTTAAGTAGTTCAAACCTGAGACTAGAGATTGCTCACATCTATAATATATATAATTAAAAACTCACATATATATATATCTCCAGTACTTGGGGGATAGGAGGACCACAGGTTCAAGGACAGCCTCTGAGGCATAAAGAGGCTGTCAGCAACCTAGTGAGACCTCATTTCAAAACAACAAAAAAAGGGCTGGAGGTATAGTTCAGAAGTAAGAATGCCCCTGTGCTCAACCTCCAATACAAAACAAAAAGCGTTTTGTTCTTAGTTCTGGGTGTGTGACAAAAACATTTTTTAAGCCCTCTGAATTTGAATCCGATTTAAAAAATAAGGTGGTGACTTTCCCCCACTCATCTTCTGTCCTAACACTGTCTAAAGGAAACATGGACTGTAGGCTCAAAGCATTTAGTGCTGCTTGGGTGTTTCTGAGGCAGTAATGGTTGCATGGCTCTTACTAAAGAACTTCATTCCAGCTGTTCTTTGAGGCAGAATCAGCCCAAAGTCTGATGCCACCTGAAACTAAGTGAACTTTCTCCAGTGTTTCCAAGCAGTTATCAAGCCTTTTAGATTATGGTGTGCCAGAGATCGGCAGTACAATACGCTAATGGACTTCACTTACTCCCATAGTCAGAAATTTGAACCAGTGAAATTAAATGCAAGAGAAATGTGTTTTTAATCAAACAAAATGATCTCCTCACTCCATCCTCAGTAAGGTCCACACTCACTCTAGTGGAACTATTCTTAGTGAATCGTCCCACGTGTTGTCATATTCCTATTTTAAGGTCACCTCCTATTTAACTATCCTCCTTGCTCAGTGTAATATACATTCACCTGAAATTGTGCTGGTCATTCCTACTGTGACTCTGCACTACATGTCTTATAGTAATCATTGATAGATGTGAATTTCTATTATCAGCAGATAATAATTTCTTTTTTTTGCGTGCGTGTGGTACTGGGGATGGAACCCAGGGGCATTCTACCTTCGAGCTACACACCTAGCCCTATTTATATTTTTTTATTATTTTGAAACAGGGTCTCACTGAGTTACAGAGCCTACGTAGCTGAGGCTGTCCTCGAACTGTGATCCTGTCTCAGCCTCCCAAATGCTGGGATTACAGTGTGCGCCACCATGCCCAGCTTAATTCCTGTTATCTGACAACAAACTTTCTTTACAAAATACATTTTAAAATGTGCTTTTCTTTTTTGGTCTTTTTTTTTTTTTTTTTTTTTTTTTGCGGTACTGAGGATAGAACCCAGAGGCATTCTACCTCTAAGCTACAGCCCAACCCTATTTTTTATTCTTTATTTTAAAACAGGGTCTCACTGAGTTGCAAAGGGCCTAGGTAATAGCTGAGGCTGTCCTCGAACAGCGATCCTACTGTCCCAGACTCCCCCAAATGCTGGGATTACAAGCGTGAGCCACCACGCCTGGCTCTATTTTTTTTTCTTTTTAGTCTTTTTATAAATCACCATAACACATAACACGTTTCCCTGGAGTCTCATCTCTTGAGTTTTTTCTCCTAAGGAGAAAAGAACCATACAAACTTAATAGTGACACCCCCTCCCCCTCTTAAGGCCCTCCTTACTTTCCCTAATGGTCACAAAATTTAAGCTTTTACCTCTTTAAAAGCAGAACTAAGTGGTTCCACTTACAATTCCTACTCCTTCCCAAAAGTTGGATATGAACAATGGAAGGTTGCATTCCCACATGACAACCTCATATAGTGAAATATGTCCAACTGCACATAACACAAAGGCTTCACAAAACAGCCCCAACAATGCCTAAATTCTTTATTTAACCAACCAGTTATTTCAGATTCTATCCCTGGATTTCAAAATCTTAGGAGTCCACAAATACAGCATTCAGAATTTGTATGCCTATTGAAAGGGCCCAGAGGCAGGAGGGTAAGCTCCAGGCTGCTTTTAGGCAGAAGAGGTGACAAAGATTTCTCTGTAAGAGTCTGTGTCAGTTTTCTAAATTCACAGAAATGCCTTTAAGTTCTTCGTCTTCTCTCCTCTGTAAAATCTGTGACAGAAAAGTACTCACCCTTACATATAAAAGCAAAAGGCAGGGTAAGGGGAGGAGAGAGGCTTTACACAGGCACTGGCCAAATGTTTTATTCAGCCAGAAAATGGATTTCTGACTCAGTTCAATGGCAAGGCGTCGTGCAAAATTGTGATGTATCCCACCTATTCTTCAAAGTAGCCGGGCTGGGTTTTGTGAATGGAAGCATTTCCCATAATGGGAAATTAAACTCTATAAAAAAAAATAAAATATATGTTGTTCCTATATTTTATGAGTAGCATGAGAGCTGCTTCTAAGAACCCAGACATGTCCACATCCCATACTCCAGCCAGACATGAAACGTTAAGTCCCTTTTATCAATTTTTTTTCTTTTTTTTGGTGTGGGGTGCTTGGGGAGAATGGAGGATGAATTTTAAAAATTCCCCTCAGCACCAAAAACTATAGCTCTATGTACAACTCAGGCACAAATACATATCCATTTTCAAGAAAGTTTTTCCTGCCTGTGACAACAGGATCCACAAACCCAGCGTCCCTTAGGCTGAGAAACAGTGCCTATTAACTGCACAGACCTAGTGTATCAACACACTGCACAAGGCTCCTGTGCTGTCTCACAAACCGAGAAGCCAGGGGCACAGGAGTGGATTATTCTCCTGGGGGGGTGCTTTTTTCCTTAAATCCAAATTACTCGGCAGCACTCTCAGGTCCACGGCTTGGGAGAGGATCTGTAGGCACGATGTGGTGGATGACCCGATGGTCCCAGCCCACTGTGGTAAGCAGGGCGTGATTGAGCGGAGACCAAGTAGCATCTCTCACAAAGTCTCTGTGGGCTTGGCTTCTAAACCTACAATAGGAAAAAAAGTTTCAGGAAGGAAAAAGCAAAGGAGAACCCAAGATATCTACATTATTTTTTCTGGATGTGTCACACTAATTTTATTTAGTTTTTTGGTGATACTGGGGATGGAACCCAGGGGCTTTCTACCTCCAGGCTATACTCCCAGACATATTTTATACTTTATTTGGAAACAGGGTCTCACTAAGTTGCTGAGAGCCTCACTAAGTAGCTGAGGCTGGCTTCGAATCTGTGCGATCCTCCTGTCTCAGCCTCCCAAGCACGGGGATTACAAGCGTGTGCCACCACGCCCAGCGTCACACTAATTTTAACATCTGTATATTCTCATCACCAGGACAACAAAGTAGCTAACCATGGTGGATGGCATCAATCATCCAATTCAGTCTTTCACAGATGAAGAAACAGTGGGCAGAGGTAGTGATGTGGACCAGAGCTAAGCAGCAATCCACAGGAAAGAGGGAAGTACAACTCAGATTAGCCATCCAGTGGCCTACCCTCCTCACAGCGCAGGACGCAGTTCATCATGTGGTTCTCCAATGTGAAAGGTAGACTGTCCCCTTGTGGAAGGGGACTGAAATGCTACAGAGCTCCTCTATAGGCAGGTGGTCTACAGTAGACCAGCTTCCAGGACCCAGTGTCCTCAGATACAGATGGAGAATTCCCCCTCTCAAGAGGCAATACACTTTTCTAAAAAGGAAAGACTTGCTTGCCTGCTGCTCCCATCCCTGATTCCTGATCACAGTACTCCACTGCATACTTACACCTCAGAAAGGCTCGAGTCCAGGACAGCAAGTGAGCAGTCTTCACTGAGAGAGGCCAGAAAGGGGACACTAAAGAGGGCAGAGAGATGGACGTAAAGTGCACAATTCTGACAAAACCCTCAATGGGCAGGCCCCACCCACCATAAACTGAGGCAGAGGAGATGGCAGTCTGAGCCCCACTTTTGGTTAAGGTCTGGCTACCAGGTTTCAAGAAAAGATAATGGAACTAGAGCATGGCCAGGTTACATAATCATCCTGACAATGAATCACACCATCTGGTCCCTCTCTACTATTCCACCAAGAACCCAGGAACCAGGCTCTTCCACACACAGTCCTAGAAACCCACACTTCATCCATTTTGGGGCAGACTGTACAACTCACTGTTATGGTTTAGATGTGGGTCGTCTCCTAGAAGAGAAGGCAAGGCTTGGCTGCTAAGAAAGGGTCCCTAGGGGTATGGCTTTGGGGGTTATATATGGTCTCTCCTCCTCTGGCTAGTTCCCTTGCTTCCAGGCCCCCATGATGTGAGAGCAGAGCCCTTGTGCTCTCTCTCTCTCTGCCGCCCACTGCCATACCCTGAGCTCTACAGACTTTACCTAGCCTAATATGGACGGAACCCTTGAAATCTTTAGGACTGTGAACAAATAAACCTCCTTTCTCTAAGTTGTGGTCAAGTGTTTTAGATTACTGTATTGAGAATGCCGACTGAAACACCCAAATAAGGACTATAGTTTAAAGAGATCTTTGATGCTTAAAAATTTCAGCTAGAGCATAGCCTATTCTGAGAAACAATCAGCTATACCTGTGCCAACATGCACAGCCCCCATTCACACCCACCACGCCCCTGAGGACAAAGAACAGTACCTGTGTGGGGAAAACACCAGCCTAGTAACACACTGGGTGTGCACCGCGGAGCTGAGGGCACAGCTTGCACTCTTGGTGTCCACAAGGGAGACAGTTCCACTCTCATCACCTGTAGAAAAGAAAGTATGACATCACAGTGATTAAGGGCATAGTTTTTTGTGCCAGCCAGACCTGGATTTGAGTCCTTGTTTCTTAAGGTTGAACAAGTTAATCGCTCTGAGCATCAGTTCACTCTTTTGCAAAGTAGAAAAAGAGTAGTCACTGGGTGACCCTGAAAAATAAATTAATGGATGGTGCAGGTATGATTTTAATCACTAACTGCTGCTCACACGCAGCCTTTTTACCGTAATACATCTACCCACAGTAGAACAAAACCCCACGTAGAGCAAACTATTTGCTTGTGGCTTCCTGACCCCAACCATGCCTAGAATAAGGGAGCTAAAATAAGGGAGCTAAAACAATCAGGAATTAAATCCACTGAGGTAAAATCAACATGTTCTCCAAAGCTTAACTAAATCTAGCATAATTCATCCACTGCCCAAGTGTGCTGATGACACCAAGCAGCAAGAGCCTGTGCTCTGTGAGTAAGCTCACTCACGCTCTCATCGCCCCCCCTCCCAGAGTCAACATGCAATCTGACAGGCTATCTTACCAAAGACAAAGACTTCACTTTGCTGAGGATGCCAAGCCAGGGAGGTAGGAAGGTAGCCAGAAGCATTGCAGCCTGCAAAAGAGAAAAGGTAGGTTTGGAACAAGACACAACTCGGTTGTGCTTTGAGAAGCAGTTTCTCAAAGTCACACTAAATCCCAGAATACCTTTAGCTCAGCTGCTGAAACCCTAAGGCAGTCACGTCCTCACGCTTGAGCCTCCTAAGCTACATCAGCCCCCTGCTCTGTGTGGGCATGAGTCACAGGCAAGTTTTAAGCATGAAAATAACAATTTCAGCTCTTTATAGAACTATTTGCCCACTCAGGAAACGGCCTTTCTTCTTGGACTCATTACACAGAAGGCAGTTGGCAGAGCCTCGGTGGGAAAGATGCCCCTTGTGTCATGGTTGTGGGCATCTGGCAACTCTGCTTTGACTCTGGCTAATGAAAGCCTCTTCCAGGTGGGTTCCTAGTACTACCCTTCCACCATTGGCTCTCAGACTCACCCAGCTGTGTTGCTGGCTTGGGACATCGGGTATCCCAGAGTAAAATTCTATTGTCCTAGGAGGAGAAACAGAAAATGGGCTTTACAATCCAAAGAAACAGCTGCTGATCAGGCCTCCACATCATGGATTTGGGGCTGTAAGAGGGCCAGGGTATAGCTGGAGGGGAAGAGGCTGTATCTTACCTCACTGCAGGAAAGAAATATGGAGTCCTTGTGGGGCGAAGCAGCAACACAGGTAACCTGCCCTGCGTGAGCTGTAAAGGACAGAAAGCGAGAGACAAGGCAAAGAGGCTGAGGACATTACATGGCTGGCCTAGGGAAAACCAAGTAGCAGAGGGAAGGCGGGAGGAAAAGGCCTCAGGAACCAATTTAACAAATTTTCTGAGAGGTTATGGATTAGACAATCTAAGAAAAAAGGTTAATGGAGTTATAAACCTAAACGGGCTTGGGAAGAAAATAAATTAGTAAGACAATGAAAGAGAGATTAAAGGCTGAGCAAGAATAGGGAAGAAATTAGCAGTTAAGGTAGCTTGGATGTGCCAGGCATGCGGGTGCACGTTTGTAATCCCAGTACTCGGGAGGCTGAGACAGGAGGATCTGGGTTTGCAACAGACTCAGCTATTTAGTGAGGGCCGGCTTCAAAATGAAGAATAAAAAACAGGGTTGGGGTGTAGCTTAGAGGTAGAATGCCCCTGGGTTCAATCGATGTAAGGGTAAATAATTTTCATCTGGAGTGTACACACCACCAAGTTATATACAAAATCTTTCAAGGGAGTTACAGACACTAGAAGTTTTAAGCAAATCAATTTTTTCAATATTCTGTTTCCTAAAACTGAACTGCCTCTTCTTTCTCAATCACTCTTCTTCCACTTTACAGCAGGAACAATAACTTTCATCTTGCCTGAATATTCCCATGGCACAATGCTCAGGAGCATAACAATCCAAGCCCCCTAAAATAAGGGACAAAAGAAGCTTTTCCCCAAGAGTCAAAGCATATCTGGGTGAAATTCAGTAAAAGGGACTGGCAATGCTTCAGTCACACCAAAAACAAGTGTGGCTGTGAATTACCTATTTCTAATAATGAGAACTGAAACACAGGGCAGATGGTTGTCACAGGACACATCAATAAGTTTCTCTAAACTTATAAATGAAGTCAGACTTTTTCTTGGCCAACTGGCTTAGTAATATACTATTTCCTGCCATCGGGCTTACTTTATAAATCCAAATTTTTGACAGACACATATGATTGGAATAAGTTTACAATAAATGATATGCCATAAATCACATTGTCTACAACTATTTAAAATCTTCAGCCAGGTACAGAGGCACACACATGCCTGTAATCCCAGTACTTGGGAGGCCGAGAAAGGAGCACTGCAGGTTCGTAGCCAGTCTCAACAACTTAACAAGACCCTATTTCAAAACAAAAAATAATAAGCTGGGCATGGTTGCACGCGCTTGTAATCCCCGCACCTGGGAGGCGGAGACAGAAGGATTGTGCAGGTTCGAAGCCAGCTGCACTGGCTTAAGAGACCCTGTTTCCAAATAAAAATATAAAAAATAGGTCTGGGATTGTAGTCCGGAGGTAGAAGGGCTTCCAGGAACCCCAGTACCACCAAAAAATAAATAAATTAATAAATTAAATAATTAAAATAAAATAGGGTTGAGTGTGTGACTCAGAGGTAGAATGCCCATGGGTTCAATTTCTAGTATCACAAATAAGTAATAAAACAAATAAAAAATCTTCTAAATATGAATTTAAAAATATACAAGAGAGTAAGGGAGAATAGCTTTAAACTTCTTTTAGGTCTACATGCAAAATATTTTTGAAGATTACTGTTACATGTTAATTAAAGGCTATAGAAAATACTATTTCTGAAGTCATGTAACTAGACTTTCCAAGGTAGTGTAAATGTGGCCCTGACTTAAGGATCTCTGGAAAAGGCACCAGAGCAGTTGAATACATGGATCCTCTACCTCAAATGATTTGAAATTCAGTGAGGGGGCACAAACACAAAGAACTGATAAAGAAGGCTCAACAGGGGGAAATGCTGAAAAAGACTTATTACTAACCAGGAAAAGGATATCCTATGTTCAAGAAATAAAAGGCAAGTAAAGATATTGGGCACTGACATTTTGATATTGTTTGACTATCTGCAAGGGACTCAACTTGAAAGCCCAGGATATGTATGAGTTTGTGATTTTACTTCGGCACAAACTGAATCTTGCACTTTGAAATGGAAAGTCATTTAGTCAGTGAGTAATCACCCAGCATCTAAGTTTCACAGCCACACACATTAAAGCTCTAGCCAGTATCTTCACAAAGAATAGCTGCCAAAAAAAAGTACACCGCTAATACTGTTAATGAAGGTAAGCAGAAAGAGAAACATTAAGTGATGATACACTCCAGAAAAATAGACATTTCATGGAGGCAAACATTCAAAAATTCAAGACTCAAAAGCCTTGGCTTATCTTGTGAGAGGGTCAAGGGTTTACTCTACCTGAGTTAAACTAATGCAGTACTCTGAAGGAGAAATGACACCAAAAAGGCTTAAATGCCAAAATAAGAAAATGGGATTTTAATCTGCAGGCCACAAGAAACCAATAAAGGACCAAAAGAGCCAACAGTCTCAGATGGAGAGATGAGTGTTACCAACTGTGGGAGGTAAAGCCTAAAAGTAAATGGGTCATAAAAAATGGACAGGAGGATCACAGGTTCAAGGCTAGCCTCAGCAACTTAGGGAGAGCCCATTTCAAAATAAGAAATAAAATAAAGCTAGGAGTGTAGCTTGGAGATAGAATGCTCCTGGGGTTCAATCCCCAGTGCCAGGAAAGAAAAGAAGAAGAAAAAAAAAAAAGACAGAAAAGTAACTGAGAAAAGATTCAAAATACCGTGGTTATCATTCCACTAATAATGAGAAGCAGAAGAGTGAAAGGACTGAGTGTGAAGCTTATGGAGCCCAGAAGGTGTGAGGTGATCAAAATAGGGAAAATGGGAAAAGAGCAAGGGGTAGATAGTGGAAACTGCCTATAGTTTTAGGAAAAAATGACCAGAGAGGATTACATGGAATATCCTAATAACCGAACAAAATTCAAAGAGCCCAAAGGGAAGGGTAAAAAGACGGTGAAGGCCAGGACTGAAAAGGAAATAAAACTCACCTCGATATGAGTTCAATACCATCTGCTGAGCAAGGTCCCAAATCTTGATGCTAAGCAGCAAAAAGAAAGAAAAAACACTTAATCTTGATCAAAAGTGTTCAGTAAAAATTTGCTTTAACCAACATGTCCCATGTTGGTGCCTCCTGAACTCCCTTTATGGTCTATTTCCAACAAATTGCCAAATCTTTAAGGAAAACTTACAAACACACTACTGTAATTAGTCACTAAGTTCTTGTAATGAGCCTGAATGTTACTTGATGAGATTAAGAGGATAGTAAGGACACCTGAAAATGAAAACAGGAACCCAGCCAGGCGTGGTGGCGCATGCTTGTAACCCCAGCGCTTGGGAGGCTGAGACAGGAGGATCGCACAGGTTCGAAGCCAGCCTCAGCTGCTGAATGAGGCTCTCAGCAACTTAATGAGACCCTGTTTCCAAATAAAGTATAAAAGAGGTCTGGGAGTATAGGCCAGAGGTAGACAGCCCCAGTACTATCAGAAAAATAAATAAATAAAAACAGGAACCCACCAGAAGTCTTTGCTCCCACTGACAGCTTGTGTGCCAGAGCTCAGGACACTGACTGTAGACACAATGTCATCATGCTCATACTTGCAGAACTTGCTGACAATAAGTGTCTCATTCTCATCCAGCTCCCACAATTCAACAGCACCTGTTGGAGATGAAGTGAGGTAAGGGGATGAGGGAAACACGAGCTTGGATTATACCAACATAGTAAGCAGCCATTGTCACTAAACTCACAAAATTACTCCTATAAAACAAAACTTGCAATTAGAGGGTTTAGCTAAACTTCTAGGCCATTTGGTTTTATGCCGCCTTACTGTTTTCCTAATAACAGCAAGTAAACTATGTGGGTAAGTTACTAGAAATGGGCAGGGAAAGATGAAATGGCCCATAAAAATTCCTTATTCTGCTTGCAGTGAGAAAACACGGGCTTTCAAAGCACAAGAATAAAGTCTACACAACTGTCTGAGCACACAGTCAAGTGATGTTGACCCTTCCCGATTATTCAAGCACTAATATTTGTTGAATTACTTGAATAAATGTCTTGCAGAGTCTTAGTGCTCACGCTTACCTGCCAGAGGGTCAGTCATTACTATCCTACTTTTCAACTCCCGTGCAATCAATGCCTGCAACTTCTAAATTCTGATTTCTTTAATGCCAAAGTCTCCATTGGTGAGCCTGACATTCAAATTTAAAAAGTGGAATGAAGATGTTCAAGAAAAAAATAGCACAAACTGACTTCAGCATCATCTTTGAGAAGCAAGATTATACATGGTCTGAGCTGTAGGGGTCAAGGGGAAGATGATCTATCTCTTAACTTTATTACAGACTTTTTTCCTAGGAATTCCACCAGACAATTTAGAATCTTGGCAAAGATACTTTCCACCTAGAATTCACGTTTGGAGCAAACACTCAACTCCTCCCAGCACTGGGTATGAAGACAAAGGTTTAGCTCGGCCAAATATGTACCCTAAACCTCTATCCCACCCGGTGGCGGAGGGGCAGGGGAAGGAGACTCACCGGAATCAGAAGCCACTAGGATGCCTCTGTCCCCCACCCAAGTGAGGTCAGCCACTCCGGCCTCTGTCTGGACTCCGGCGGAGCAGAAGCCTTCGTTGGGGGCGGCACACGGGTCCTTGAAAAGCCAGAGAGAGCCAACCCAGCAGCGGCCACTCAGACTGGAGGCTCCTAGCAGAAGCGACCCATCTACGGAGGGTACAAGCTGTCAGCGCAGCAGGGATGGAAGGGCTCGTCTCCATGGCGACCGCACCCAAAAGCTCGCGGGCTGGGTCTGGATCTGAGCTCAGGAATGTGGGGCCGGGGCGGGGCGGCGACGCGAGGCAGGGTCGGGGTGGCACGCGGGGAGGGCGCCGGGGTCGGGGCGAGGGACTCGGGGCCCGGGCTCTCGGCTCACCAGACCGGTACCGCGCAGCCTCCAACTGCCGCTCCATGCAGGCGGGCGCATTCGGGGGGAGGTTCCACTCCCGGGCCGCCGGGGGCACTGGCGGGGGTGGGGTTTCCTTCCGCATCTCCACGGCTCCAAACCCAACCTGGACCCACACTGGACGCCGACCCGGCTCGGCTCCGGCGGCAGCCCCCCACGTGGTGCACCTCCGGGCCTCCGCCCCCGGGTAGGCCGCCGCAACTCTACTTCTCGCGAGAATTGCCTCTGGGTTTCCGTCCCGCTTGGCAACAGGTTCTCGGAGCGCCGTGCCTACTATCGCGAGAGGAAGAAAATCTCCCGACGAGAGTTGACGGGGTGGGGGGGGGGAGGCTGCGTTCTCTTCTCGCGAGAGTTGCGAGCGGCCATCTTGCTCCCGCCGCTGACAGAGTCTCTGCTCGGGGTCACCGGGACGCGGAGACCGCCGCCTGGACCTTTGCTGGCCATGCTGTCCCGGGTGGTACTTTCTGCTGCCGCTGCAGCGGGTGAGTGGTGTAGACCCTGGCCTGGGTTATCGGGGTGATTGGAAGAAGCGGGGGCCACAGGGTGGGGGAAGTGAGCGCGGGCGCCGAGGCCTGAGCGGGAGGGCGCAGCGCGGGGTCGGGTCGGAGGCCGAGCTGGGGCGCCCGGGATCCCCCGGCTTTGCTGACCTGTGCCTTGTGTATCTGCAGCCCCCTGTCTGAAGAGCTCAGCCCTCCTGGCCCCGGGGTAAGTGTGAGGAGTGTATGGCTCCGCTTCGCCCTTATCGCCTCGTCTCATTTCTCGTTTAGCTTTTGGCCAGAAATGCCTTTCTTCATAATTGTGGGGCGCTTAAAGCCTCATCCAAACACCTGTCCTGGTATCTGTCTGGGCCATCATCATGTCACCTAGACATACTTAGGAGGATAAGTGTTCTGCTAAACCAGAAACTTTTTTTCCCTCCAAGCCCCGCCCCTCTCCCTTGTGACCTTCAGCTGCACAGAGCTGCCCCAGCCCGAATCGGTTTCAAGATTAAATGCTCAAGAACAAATTTTGTTAGCCTGTTGTTTTTAGTACCTCGCAGATTCCTGCTTCTTACTGGTGGGTCGTAAGAGTCAGAGAAGTCATTCATCGACTTCAGTAAATGTTTATATAAACACACAATAACCAGGGGCGCAATAGTGAGTAAGGTTGAATGCCTGCCTTCGTGGAGCTCATAGAAAATCTAGGCACAATACTTTAGATTGAGGGCTCCAAAGATAGAACATGGGACTCCTGGCTCCTCTGCTTACTGGTTTGGGGACCTCACCTTCCTCATCTGCAAAATAGAGATAATAGGACGTTGTGGATTATGAGAATTAAGAGACTTAATTCTTGTGAAACTCTTTAAACAATTCTAGGTACATAATGTATGCTTACTAAACGTTTGCAGCAGTTACTGTTAGAATTACTTCATAAAACATGTCTGGTTCTGGGAATGCATCTATCTCAATGGTAAAACTCTTGCCTAGCATATGCTTATGCAAGCCCTGGGTTGGATCACCAGCTGCACCACCAGAAAGAAGTCAGGTTTATTTTACAGTTTTGTCTTTTATTCTCATACATGGTCCTGAAGTAATTGTCTTGTGTATGCAATAAAGCAAGTTTATAATTGACTGCTTCCAATTTATCAGAAAAAGAACTCTATACACATATTAAAAAGTAATTGTGATACATTTAACAGCTTGGGATGTCACAGTGGGTTCTTGTTCTTGGGTAGTTTAGAAAAAATAGCCAGAACGGCACTGCTGTGAGCTTAAGCAAAGTTTTGCTATTACAAAGATAAAAGGGACAGAACAATCAAAATATTACATTAGAGGGACACTTGGAGTGCCTTGAAAGTAAGACACTGAGGCCTCTGAACACGTACCATTTTATATAAGAATTTATTATTGCCGGGCGTGGTGGCGCACGCTTGTAATCCCCGCGCTTGGGAGGCGGAGACAGGAGGATCGCGCTGGTTCGGAGCCAGCCGCGCTGGCGTAAGAGACCCTGTTTCCAAATAAAAAATATAAAATAGGTCTGGGAGTGTAGCCCGTGGGAGTGTATCCCGGAGGTAGAAGGGCTTCCAGGAACCCCAGTACCACCAAAAAAAAAAAAAAAAAAGAATTTATTATCTCCTTTCTCCCATCCTGCTTAGCCAGTAGTTCTCTAGTCCCACCAAAAGCAGGTGTAGGACCATCAATTATCTCTGCTGGTAAGCCTTTTCTGAAATATGGTCTCATTGAGTTGCGGAGGGCCTCACTAAGTAGCTGAGGCTGTCCGCAAACTGCGATCCTCCAGTCTCAGCCTCCCGAATGTTGGGATTATAAGCACGTGCCACCAGGCCTGGCTGGTTATTTTTATTCTTAAACCATATATTGTCCACCTGTGTCTTTGATGAGTTCTCAGCTTCTTAATCTCTGTCTGCTAGAAGTTAATATGTTGAAAACTTGTTTTTTTAAAAAAAGAAAACCATGGGAGGCTGAGACAGGAGGATCACGGTTCAAGGACAGCCTCAGCTACTTAGTGAGGCCTTTTGCAACTCAATGAGACCCTGTTTTAAAATAAAGAATAAAAAATAGGGCTGGTGGTGTAGCTCCGCGGTAGAATGCCCCTGGGTTCCATCCCCAGTACCGCAAAAAGAAAGACTTAGGAAAATAGTCTTTTTATATGGAGGTGTTGAGAGCTGTAACTGTTTTGTGTTGTTAGTAATTAATATAGGGTTAATATAGCTTGCTTCTTTTCTTTGAACTTTAGTCTAAACTCTTGTGAGAGTCTATATAATTCTTTTTCTAAATGTAGATGTCTGTGTTTTAACATTCAGTATTCAACTGGGCTAATAAGCCAACTTAGCTGACCATGGTCAACCTTGGCTGCAGCTTTTGGCTGAAATATTAGAGACAGAGAAAAGGATTTTATTTTTCTGCCTAAGTAAGAATGAAAGCTTGTTCTTATTAGCAAGTAATACTGTTCTTATTAGCAGTCAGTGCAGACTCAATCCCCATATAGGTAATAAGAAATCAGCACCCTATTTCTAATACTTCAGCAAGGCTCTTCCTCCAAATTATACTTTGACTCTTCTATATTACCACTACTACTCTACTGTGAACCACTGTCAGCTTTCACCTGGTCTATTTCACTAGTCTCTTTACTAGTCTTGTGCCCATATTTTTATCCCAGTAAAGCTCATTGTTATAGTAGCTACAAGGATTATGTCAATCCCCCACCTAAAACCTTTAGAGCTCCCACTACTTAAAACCCAAACTTAGCATAACCTAGAGAGCCCAACATGAATCAATCACATCCTACTTCCTGATTTCATCTGCTTTTTGTTTTTGTTTTTTGGAGTCGTTTTCCTATTAGCCTTACTGCTCCTCTGAATACTGCCAAATTCATTTTTGCCTTGGGTTCTTTGTACTTGGCGTCTCTTCCTTAGATCATTGGCTCAAATGTCTTCTGACCTTCCAAAAAGCCTCCCTTGCTGCCTATATGTTTCTAGTGCCTGCCATAATTAGAAAATCAGTACATGTTTTGCTTATTAAGTAAATGAATATTAGCCCAAGATTGGGAGGCCTTTATAAAGTATGTGCTTGAAGTGTTGCAGAGACTGGTGGGAGTTGGCAGTCATTAAATGGAAGGCATGTTAGGCAGAAGAGGCAGCATAAGGCAAGTGTTTGTTTTTGAAAGATGAATAGCTCCCTATGGATGGGGCAGGAGAATGAAGGAAAATGGGGTTAAATTTTTGACATCATGTGTGGTATATTAAGTAGTTTGTTTTCTATAGGTGGAAGAGAGCCTGTTAAAGAATTTTCAAGTAAATTTGCATTTAGAAATAGTAACAATACTTACCAAGCTTGGTGGCACACACTTGTAATCCCAGTACTTGAGAGGCTGAGACAGGAGGATCACAGGTTTGTGGCCAGCCTTATCAACTTGTGAGGCCCTCCAAACTCTAATGAGACCCTGTTTAAAAAGAAATGAAAGAAAAAATAAAATAGGGCTGTGGGTGTAGCTCAGCGGGAGAATGCCCCTGGGTTCAATCCCTAATACTGGGGGAAAAAATAAAAAGAAAGATATATTGGCAGTACTGTAAAGAGGCTAGAGTTAAGGAACATCTAACAAGAAGCAGAGTGATCAGGTTTTGGATTGTTAATATGCTTTAAGAAAGATAATGAAGGCTTCAACTAAAACAAAGTAGCCAGTTGAATTGTGCAAGCCTAAAGCAAGTTCTCTAGTACTATGATTTAAATGAGCAGTTTTTAGTATAGGACTGTTGTGCTCTCCAGGGGGCATAATAGGTCAGTGGTAAAGCACTTGTCTAGCATGTATGAGGCCCTTGGTTCAATCCTCAGGACTGCCAAAAAAAAAAAAGATTAATAAACATGAACCAAAATCAATGAAGTAATACAGCCTCTTAAGTACAAGGGGATACAGATAGGATATAGAAAAGCATAATGGTTCAAACCTAATATGGCAATTGCAAGTTCAAAATAAATAAGATCAAATAAATGGTTTGATCAGGTTATATTTAAAATACTATGTTCATTTTTCAAAAACAAAACCAGAGATCTCTTTAGCTGTCAGAATTGTGAGGAAACTGAGTTATTTAACCAAGATATATGATTGTTGTCTTACATTAACAAGGAAAATTAAAACCAGTGCATTGAGATTCCAGGGATGTCTATAGCAATTCAATTAAAGAATGAATGTAGGCGGGCGTGGTGGTGCATACTTATAATCCCAGTACTTGGGAAGCTAAGACAGGAAGATTGCAGTCTTTCGGCCAGCTTCAGCAATTTAGGCCCTCTGCAACTTAGTGAGATCCTGTTTTAAAATAAAAGGGTGAATAGAACTGGAGATGTAGCTCAGAGGTAGAATGCCCCTGGATTCCATCCTTAGTAGCAGAAAAAGAAAAAAAAAATGAAGGTAATTAGAGCTATCCAACAATGAAAAGTCCTATTTCATGTAACAGCAGTCCATTAAAGGGAATATTCAGAAAGGTCACAGTTCTTGACCAAAGGATCAAGGAACTTGGAACATCACAGGTCTTTCTTCTTACAGAGAACTTTATCATATGCCAAACATCATTCTAAGCATGTTACATATATTAACTCAGTCCTCACAACAACCCTACCAGGTAATAAGCTTTATTCTTATCCATAGAGAAATCTGAGATTACAAAAGTTTAAGTTGTGTGCTCAAAATCAAGTGGCAGATCTAGGATTTTAATTCAGAAAGTCTGGTGATAACGTCTATGTTCTTAATGTATTTCAGTGCTAATAATAGACATAGCAAAGTGGTAGAGAGGTGACCTTTGAGACTTATAGAAAGATTCCAGGCTGGATGTGGTGGCACATTCTTGTAGTCCTAGTACTTAGGAGGCTAAGACAGGAGTATTGCAGGTTCACAGCCAGCCTCAGCTACTTAGTGAGGCCTTCCACAACTTGGTGAGACTCTGTTTCAAAATAAAGAATAGCTGGTGTGGCACACGCTTGTAATTCCAGCATTTGCTTGTAATCCCAGCATTCGGGAAGCTGAAACAGGAGGATTGTGGTTCTTGGACAGCCTCAGCTACTTAGTGAGGCCCTTTGCGACTCAGTGAGACCCTGTTTCAAAATAAAGAATTAAAAAAGGCTGGGGGTGTAGCGCAGAGGTAGAATGCCCCTGGGTTCCATCCCTCGGTACTGAAAGAAAGAAAAGAGAAAAAAAAAAGAATAAAAATAGGTCTGAGTGTGTAACTCGGAGGTAGAATGCCTTTGGTTCCATTCCTAGTACTGCAAGAAAGAAGGAAGGAAGGAAAGAAAGAGGGAGGATGAGTTCCATTAATGTGTAGAAGATATGGCTTTGTGTGATTAAGTCAAGTCATTGCCCTTGTCGCACCTAATCTTCCTATTCCTAGTCTAATCTCTTCCCATTATTAACTGGAAAATTGTCTTGAGTTTTCATCTCCATTCATATTTCTGCTAATTGTTCATACATTGTGTTTTCTTTAAATAATAGATTTTAAATTTGTACCATTGCTACCTGTAGGGTATTGCAGGCAACACGGATCATTCACACAGGGCAACCAAAATTTGCCCCTGTACCACCTCTTCCTGAATATGGAGGGAAAGTTCGTCATGGGCTGATCCCTGAGGAATTCTTCCAGTTTCTTTATCCTAAAACTGGTGTAACAGGTGAGCATTTGCCCATATATTTGAGTGGTACTACTAAAATCAGGTCAACTATTTTTGAAAAGCAAATAATGGAAGTAATTTGGTATAACATTTGGTTCTGACTTGTCTTTGGAATTTTACCTTAATTTTATAGCATTTTTCCATTCATTGATAATACAATTTTTTTGAATGCTTGCTCAATGCTTGGCACTGTTCTTGGCAGAGACTTGGATTAAGCTAAGTGCCTGCCATTGCCAAACATACATTCTATTGTTGGAAAAATAATAAATGAGTAACTATATAATATACTGTCAGATCATAAAAAGAACTATGGATAAAAATAAAGCAAGAGAGGCCATTAAATGGTATACACACATGAAAACAAATTCTACTATCATCATTTGTTCCGATTAGAAAAAGCTACAGACTTTCAACCTTGCATTATTATATGAATATGGTTTCACTTATATTGCTTAATCTTTATTTCATTCCTATGATTTTTTTTTGTGTGTGTGTGTGGTGCTGGGGTTCCTGGAAACCCTTCTACCTCTGGCCTACACTCCCAGACCTATTTTATTTGGAAACAGGGTCTCTTAAGCCAGTGAGGCTGGCTTCAAACCAGTGCGATCCTCCTTTCTCCGCCGCCCAAGCGCAGGGATTACAAGCATGTGCCGCCACACCCAGCATGAATATATTTTTATTACCGGAAAGAGTAGAAAACATGATTTGCTGAGGTATATTATCTTGCTGGTAAGTAAACTGGTTGAACCTAGGTCTCATGATTACATTAGCGCTCACTGCACAGTGCCTTGTTATGCATGATTTATTTTAGGACTTTCTCTTAATATATTTATTTGCCTTTCATGCTGTATTCAAATACTGTTATTACTATGGAACATTGGAAGCCATTTTTTTTTTAACCCTCGGGTACAAGAAAATTAGTGTCCTCACATCTCCATAGATGATGATAAGTGGCACAAGCTTGTAATCCCAGTATTTGGAAGGCTGAGACAGGAGGATTGCAGTTTGCGGACAGCCTTAGCTACTTAGGCCCTTGCAACTCAGTGAAACCCTGTTTCAAAATACAGAATAAAAATAGGGCTGAGAGTGTCACTCAGAGGTAGAATGCCCCTGGTTCTATCCCCAGTACTGGAAAAAAAAAAAAAAAATGTTGCATATGCTATGCCCTTCTTGCAAATTCAAATTTAAAATTTGTATATTGCCAGGTACTTGGGAGGCTGAGACAGGAGGATCTGGGTTTGCGGCTGGCCTCAGCTACTTAGTGAGGCCCTCTGCAACTAAGTCCCTGTCCAAAATAAAGAATAAAAAAATGTGTTGGGAGTATAGCTCTGAGGTTCAATCCCCAGCACCACACAAAACATACACTAAAGGCAATTTTTAAAAACCTGATGAAACTTTGTATAGGAGGTCTAAGTTAATATATATTTGAGACTTGTAGACCCTTTACTTTCATAATATGTAACATTGTTACTAGGGCTGCTCAGAAACACTAAAATGCTTCCCTAAAGGCTTGCTCCTGAGGCAGAGGAAAATCCCAAAGAAATCTTTTATGTCCTAAACATGATTTGTGTCCTTTCAGAGCTTATATCCTGGTTTAAAAAAAATTAGCTATATTTGAAGTATTATAATTAGATGCTATAGAAGTTAAGCAGTTGAAAATTCTGATATTTAATTTATCTTACATATACCTTTAAAGTTGTTTTTACATGTTTTCTATGTCATTTCATTCTTCAGTAAAAATAAACAAGGATGGAAAAATTCTGTCCTGTGCAATGTTCCCATTCAATGAAAGTATATAGGTTACTTCAAAATGAAACCTGCTATCTTTGTACAGTAGTTTCTGTTTGCTGTGCTAAGTACTTTATATACATTATTTCTTGGGTTTGTTTTTGTTTTGTGTGGAGGGGGGCGCTGGGTACTGAACCTAGGGACATGTTATCTCTGTGCTAAACCCTCAGTCCGATTTTATTTCTTATTTGGAAAGAGGGTCTCACTAAGTTGTGGAGGCCTCGCTAAGTGGTGGAGGCTGGCTTCAAACCTGCGATCCTCCTGTCTCAGCCTCCCAAGTACTGGGATTACAAACATGCACCACCATGCCCAGCTCTTTCTCGGTTTCATCAATCCTGTGAAGAAGGTACAGTTGTGATTTGAGGAAACTATATTAAGAGATTACTTAGATTGCTGCTGCTTATAAATTGTACTCAGGATACAGGTTTTCTTAAGTCCAGGTCTTTGTTAATTCAGTTCTGCCATCTTGCTTCTCAATCTGGTATTTTATCTTTGAATCCAATTATTTTAAATCATTATTAACTTTGTCTTCATTTAATCAAATGTAGAAGTGTCTTTATATTTCCCCATTTTAGGTATATCATCAAAAAATAACTCTTTTTTTCTTTTAGGACCCTACATGCTTGGAACTGGGCTTTTCTTGTATTTTCTGTCTAAAGAAATATATGTGATTACTCCAGAGACCTTCTCGACCATATCAGTAGTAGGGTTAATTATTTATGTAATTAAAAAATATGGTGCCTCTATTGGAGAATTCATTGATAAGCTCAATGAGGTAAGAATTAAAGACCATTTTAAACTATTAACAGAAACATTGAAGTTGTCTACTAATATTTTGATAAGATTATTAGAAAACAAAATAAATCTAATTGTGTTAATTTTAGTTATTTATTTTAGATAATACTTTTTTTGTGTGGTACTGAGGGGTGAAACCCAGGGGCTTTCTACCTCCGGGCTATACTCCCAGACCTATTTTATAATTTATTTGGAAGCAGGGTCTCATTAAGTTGCTGAGAGCCTCACTAAGTAGCTGAGGCTGGCTTCAGACCTGTGTGATCCTCCTGTGTCAGCCTCCCAAGCGCTGGGATTACAAGTGTGCACTGCCATGCCTGGCAGAGATAATACTTTTTAAGTCTCCCAAACTCCAACTTTTTTTTTATAGCTTTAGTCATTCAACAAGATATTTATGTAATTCATATGGATAATTTAAGACTTAAGCATTTCTTCCAATATGCATGTGTTTCTTTCTGGGTATTTTCACAAATTTAGAGAATGCAACTTTGTGGAACATAAAATGAATCTTTTTATTATCCTTGGTGCTTTCACTGATTTGTTAATGTCATAATTACAGGAAAAAATTGCCCAACTAGAAGAGGTGAAGCAGGCATCCATCAAACAAATCCAGGATGCAATTGAAATGGAGAAGTCACAGCAGGCCCTGGTTCAGAAGCGCCACTACCTTTTTGATGTTCAGAGGGTAGGCTTCAGTAGTTTCTAAGGAGAATGAAATTACTCATTTGTGTGCATTTTAAAAGGTGGGGGGTGTGGGGGGCCTGGGGATGTAGCTCAGTAGTACACTTGCCCAGAATGCTCAAGGCCCTGTATTTAATCCCCAATGAAGGAAAGAGAAGGGAGGAAGAAAGATCAGAATCTCTTATGAGAAATAATTAGATAAGACATTTTATTTAGAAAAAAGAAGATTGGGCAGCAGTTGACACAGCTATTTAGACATTTAATGATTGTCAAGTGGAAGAATAATTAGGATAATACTAAAATTAGAAACAGGTAAAAGAACACATTTTAGATCCATGCAAAAGGAAAACAGTCATGGAGTTAAAGCTGATTTAAAAATGTCATGCACTAAGAAAGGCCAAAGAGAAAATATGTACTATGCATTTCATACATACTTGCCATAATAAAACCTTAACATATTTGTTCTTAGAAATTCTAATGCCTTGCTTCACATTTACAAAGCAAATTCAATAGCAGTAGAGCTTTTTTATCATGTTCAAAGAATAAATTTTAAAGTTTTTTTTTTTACAAAATCAGAAACATGTTCAAGTATTTTGTCATTTTCTTTGAACCCAGTTTTTTTTTTGTTTGTTTGTTTGGTTTTTTTTTTGTTTTTGCTTTTGTTTTTTGGTGGTACTAGGGATTGAACCCAGGGACATTCTACCTCCAAATTATACCCCCAGCCCTATTTTTAGTTCTTTATTTTGAAACAAGGGACTCACTAAGTAGCTGAGGCTGGCCACGAAACTGCAGTCCTCCTGTCTCAACCTCCCAAGTACTAGAATTACAGGTGTGCACCACCATGCCTGGCTTGAGCTCAGTATTTTATGCCTTTTTTTGTGTGTGTGTGTGATACTGGGGATGGAACCCTTCTACCTTCTACCTCCGGGCTATACTCCCAGACCTATTTTATACTTTTATTTGGAAACAGGGTCTCGGCTTCGAACCTGCACGATCCTCCTATCTCCACCTCGGGATTATAAGTGTGTGCCACCACGCCTGGCTTAATCTTTATTTTGAAACAAGGTCTTTCTAAGTTGCAGCGGGCCTCACTAAGTATCATACAAACCTACAATCTGATCCCCAATCCCTGTCTCAGCCTCCCAAGTACTGGGATTACAAGTGTGTACCACCATGCCTGGCTTATGCCTAATATTTAAAAATAAGATGCTCTCGCCGGGCGTGGTGGCGCACGCTTGTAATCCCTGCGCTTGGGAGGCGGAGACAGGAGGATCGCGCAGGTTCGAAGCCAGCCGCGCGCGGCTGGCTTAGGAGACCCTGTTTCTAAATAAAAAATATAAAATAGGTCTGGGAGTGTAGCCCAGAGGTAGAAGGGCTTCCAGGAACCCCAGTACCACCAAAAAATAAAAAATAAAAAAAAAATAAGACGCTCTCACATTGAAAATTTACATTAGAATCACCTATAAAATGAGATATATGATACTAAGAATAACTATCTGAAATATTAAGAATCTGAGCCACTATTTTAGTGTGGTCTCATTAACACATACATAAGTTGGTGTATGTTTTAAGACATATTCCAAGAGCTGTGGAATCAGAACCTCTCTTAAGGATCTACATGCTTTTAAACAGGAGCCCTAAAGCACATAAATGTTTAAAAATCTTAGAATATGTTAAAGCCTCTTTCCATGCATATTGAGGTTATGGCTTAAGAGAATACTTTCTGTCTTATGTGTACTGTACACATAGTTATTTACACATATATGAATATGTAAACTCCTTTTAAAACTAAACTAGGACATACAACTTTTTTTATAAGTAAAATGATAGTCATTTAGTAGATATTTGTTGGCTCTATGTGACTACTATGTTTAAACCAGGGTGCTGAAAATAAAGCAGTGAAAGAAAATTTATGGCTTCATGGAGTTTACATTCAAACCAAGCTTTGGGAGAAACAGAGAAAATAAATAGTTGAGTAGAAGTAAATGTTGATGGGTAATAAGTGCTAGGAATGACAGTAAACTAGTGTTAAGCAAATGAGATTACAGGATGAGGAAGTTGTTATTTTTATGGTGGTCAGGAAAGGCCTCTGATGTAACAGCCACCTGAAAGAAGTGTGAAAACTTTATTTCTGGGGAAATAGTTGTTCTAAGCAGACAAGAAAACAAGTATAAGGGCCTTAAACTTGGAGAGTCTTCTTGGTATAATCAAGGAGAAAGTGAGGAGACCAACATAACTAAAGTGGGTTGGGAGGGAGGGGAAAAAAATACAAGGTAACAAGGAAGAAGGTAGCCAAGTAGAGATCTTTAAGAATATTGGTTTTATTATAGCATGGCTGCCTGTTTTCAGATTTTGGCTTTACAGTTTATTAGCTCTGTAACCTTAGGCAAATTCCTTAATTTCTGCCTCAGTTTCCTCTCTGTAAAATCATAATAGTTACAGTCCCATGGGTGGTTTTAAGATTTCATTGAATTGACACACAAAGTGTTTAGAACATAGTATGTACCCAGTAAATTTTAGCTATCATTTGAGCAAACATTTGCACATAAGTGCAAAGACAGGCGTATAATATATACTTTTATTTGTAGTAAAAAAAAAATTAGAAGTAACCAAATCTATTAATAGAGCTTGGTTACATGAATTATAAAACACCAATATAGTGAAATCCAGTGTAACTTAATTCTGAGCTTGCATACGTAATTCATAAAAGTGAAATATACATATGCCAGTATTAAATATTTCTGAGAGAATACAAGAAAATATAGGAAAATAGTAGCCTGTGTGGGGGCTACACTTGTAGCTGCCTATACTTGTAAATATATTTTACCACATGCTGTTATTTAACCATAAACATGTAACATATCTAATAAAAGAATTTCATATAAAATACAAGAGGGAAGTGGGACATTCTAATTGGCAGTATTCTCAGAACAATATTTCTGCAAGTATGCAAAGGATATTCATCATTTCTTAATTTTGCTGCAGAATAACATTGCCATGGCCTTGGAAGTTACTTACCGGGAACGGCTAAATAGAGTGTATAAGGAGGTAAAGAATCGCCTGGACTATCACATCTCTGTGCAGAACATGATGCATCGAAAGGAACAAGAGCACATGATAAACTGGGTAGAAAAGCATGTGATGCAGAGCATCTCTGCACAGCAGGTGCGTAATGTTTCATAGCTTCTGGAGTTGTACTCATGTCTCTCGCAAGCATCTGCTAATGTTTTGTAGAGGTAGTAATAGCTGGCCAAGGAGTCTTGAAACAGCAAGATGGCCCTGGTTTATTTTTTTTGGATGATGGTAATCTAGAAAATACTGTATAAAGCCAGGCGTGGTAGCGCAGGCTTGTAGTCCCAGCATTTGGGAGGCTGAAACAGGAGGATTGCGGTTCGCAGACAGCCTCAGCTACTTAAGCCCTTTGCAGTTCAGTGAGATTCTGTTTCAAAATAAAGAATAAAAAATTGGGCCAGGAGTGTAGCTCAGAGGTAAAATGCCCCTGAGTTCCATCCCCAGTACCACAAAAAAAAAAAATAAAATAAAAATAAAAAATACTGTATAAATGCCATGAAGGCTTTTCCTCTTTTCTCAAAGTTACTCAACAGTCACAGTGAACTGTTTGTGGTAGTCCTATGTTCATGTTCTATCATTTGTGTATCATTAGCCAACATAATTCCATTTCTCTGTAAAATGTAACATAAACAAAACCCCTTCCATTTCCAAATCCCATGGTTTTCATTTATATCCTGTTTTCAACTAACTTGTCTGTCTTGAGAAGGAAAAAGATGTTTTCTATTTACTTAAACTATATTTTTCTTTTTATTTATACTCCCCGGTTTTTTTGTTTGTTTGTTTGTTTTTTTCAGAACGGGGTGGGGTGGAACCCAGGGGCATTCTACCTCCGAGCTATACCCCCATCTGTATTTTTTCGTCTTTATTTCGAAACAGGGTCTTACTGAGTTGCAAAGGGCCTCACTAAGTAGCGGATTCTATCCTCAACTGTGATCCTCCTGTCTCAGCCTCCCAAATGCTAATTACAAGCGTGCACCACCAGGCCCAGCTCTCATTGACTTCTTTCTTAAATAACGGCATATTTAGGCATTTCTGGTCTTTTTCTACATAACCTATGCAGTAGTAGAAAAAGTCTATGAAAATTTGATGGGCTATTTTTTTTATCTGTCTACATAAAAATAATATACACACTTATTTAAGGAACTTGGTTAATACCAAGTTTAAATGTATAGAAGGAGATTTCTTCTCCCCCCCCCCCCCCCAGTACTGGGGATGGAACCCAGGGGCATCTACCTCCAAGCTACACCCCCAGCCCTTTTTTTTTTTTTTTTTAATTCTTTATTTTGAAACACAGTCTCACTGAGTTACAAAGGACCTCGCTAAGTAGCTGAGGCTGTCCTTGAACCATGATCTTCTGGTCTCAGCCTCTCAAATGCTGGGATTAAAAGCGTGTGCCATCACTCCTGGCTCATTATTTTTATTCTTAACATTTCTATATCACTGATACCTGTTAGGTTGATCTCTTTCAAGGATCTGTTAACTATACACATCAACATCATGGGCAGATGATTAAAGGGAAGTATCTGTCCTCAAATTATAGTTTCACTCGAAAGCTGTGAGCCAGGGAATTTTAATTCCCTGGATTTGCCTTTAAAATAAATTGGATCTCCCCTATGTTAAGTAAATTTACTTTTAAACTTACAGTGTTACCATATTCATCCTGAGGTTCTGGTCTGGTAGGAGGTGTCCTTTAGAATTATGGTATTTATACCTTCCATGTTTAAGAAAGGTCTCACTCAGTTTCTCTTTCCTTATCACAGGAAAAGGAGTCAATTGCCAAGTGCATCTCAGATCTAAAGCTGCTGGCAAAGAAGGCTCAAGCGCAGCCGGTTATGTAAATGTGTTTATCCCAGTTGATACAACTAAAGACAGTTGGCTCAATGAAAACTCATGACGAAATCTTTATGTACTACTGTCTTCTGAAATTACAGTTTACTTTCCTAAAAAAGAAGTTTGAGTTTCATTTAGTGAGAGAGCTAAATCTATTGGCCAGTCATATATTTCTTGATCTTATTCTGCATTTGGGGTTGTCCAACTTGAATATGCAGTTGTCTCTTATTAAACACTTGTTGTCTGACTAAAGATTACCATATTATAAATTCACAGTAATTTCATCATCTTACAATAAAGTGATTATTAAAATAAGGTTTTTCAAGTTTTATAATTCTCTGAAATACCATTTCAATATATATGAGTAAAAATTAAAGCTGTCATTGAACTAGTTAATCTAGTTATTTTTAGCTTTTGGTAGATTATGAGAAATGTTAAGCTTTTACCCATTTTTAAAATAAGTAATGGAGCCGGGCATGGTGGCACACACTTGTAATCCCAGTACTTGGGAGGCTGAGACAGGAGGATCACATAGATTCAAAGCCAGCCTCAGCTACTTAGTCTATCAGCAACTTAAAGAGACCTTGTTTCTAAATAATATAAAAAATAGGAATGCGGGTGTAGCCCGGAGGTAGAAAGACCCTGGGTTCCGTCCCCAGTACCACAAAAAAAAAAAAAAAAAAACTAAAGGAACTATTTATTTACTTCGTTATAATTTTAGTACTATGGAAAACATAGACTCAGTATGTCTTTAAATCACTTAAGAAGCTGAGGGCCCAGGCATGGTGGTGCATACTTGTAATTCTAGCATTCCGGAACCTGAGGCTAGAGGATCATGATTCGCAGACAGCCTCAGCTACTTTTTTTTTTTTTTTTTGGTGGTACTGGGGTTCCTGGAAACCCTTCTACCTCCAAGCTACATGCCCAGACACCTATTTTTTTACATATTTATTTGGAAGCAGGGTCTCTTAAGCCAACAAGGCTGGCTTCAAAGCTGCATAGTTTAT